>NC_058520.1:529636082-530261082 GCF_904849725.1 Hordeum vulgare subsp. vulgare | reverse complement strand
TCAACGGTAATGAGCATACGGTGCACTTTCCGAAGAAACAATATCGAGTACATTGCATCAATGTTATCGAAAAAACTTCATCGATTCTTATTGGGAGCTTTGAATGCCCTATACCTCCCATTAAGATGAAGTATGATTTGCTTGTTGGGGAAATACACATCCCCATTGAGGTGACTTAGTGACTATTCTAAAATTCTCCGTTCTCTTTTGCGATTCGAAAAGGTTTGTCAAAGAGACTTGATCAACCTCATTGACGGATTTCTTTCGATGACCATGAGATGGATGAATCAAGGAGTCACAAACCTCTGTTCCAAGCTTTCACCTTCGGTTGCTTAGAAGAAATATGATAGGTTTAGTTTATTTTTCCTTGTTTTTTGTCTTAGCGTCCCGTAGAAAAGTACCCCAAAAATAAAAGTTCTCCAAACATCCTGAAAATCAAGTATGATTTTTTCTGGATTTTTTGAAAAATACTGAGATGAAGAGCTAGTCTGGGGACTGCACTAGTGGGCCACAAGCCCACCAGGCGCGGGCACCCCCCTGGCCGTGCCTACCTGGTTTGTGGGGCCCACGTGCACCCCCTCCACTCATTCTAGCTCCCATCTGCTTCTCCTACCTCCAGAAAAAATCGATTCGCAGCTCAAACCCGTGTTCTTGCTCCTCTTGCTAGGATTTTCGATCTCTTTGCTGAAAGCACCATTCTCCGAACTGTTTTGGGGAAATTACTCCTTGGTAAGTGACTCCTCCATTGGTCCAATTTGTTTTTGCTCTAGTGCCTTATACTCCGTGTATTTTTGCTGCCTTGGTGACCATGTTCTTGAGCTTTGCATGCTAATTCTAGCTGGTCCCAAGTGGTTTTGATGCGTAATATGGCCTCTAGGCACTTGTTGGAGTAGTTGCTACGAGTTTAGTTGAGCCTTGTTCACTTTTCCTTTGGGTCATTGAAAATTTCAGAAAAGGAAGATGTTCAGGAGAAATTATCATGGTGGTTCCTCAGGCAAGAGAGGTCCCCGTCTTGCGATTCGGCAGCCCGATCCTTACCAACCAAGGGACGCGCATGTATAACCATGTGAATGGCCTTCCAATGAATTCATGATTGAGGCACGTTTCAAAGACAAGTTTGATGCACTTGTTCACAACGTCGGACTCGAATAATTCATCTCCGATAAATGTGAACAGTATGTTGCTCCCACTGCCTCTTTTATTCGTAGATTCAAATTTTCAGTTGGCCGTGACACACCGGTACTGTTCGATCTCTATGACAAATCGTATACCATGGATTAAGAGGAGTTCAATAGAATTTGCAAGATACCTATTTGGGGTAGTCTCAATTATCCTCCTAAATCTTCGGTTAGAGATTTTTTCTCTGGTATAACTATTGGAGAAACTAGAGATATTACGCAGGCTACCATGGGGAGCATTCATTTTCCTGCCTTGCATTATTTTGCCCTTTTCATAGGCAGATGCATTAATGGCAAGATTGAGCATTCTCACCTCTGCGCACCCGACCTTAGTATTCTTAAGAGCGCAGTAACGGGTGATAGAAGTTTCAACATGGGTGCTATAATAGCAAGGAGGCTGAATAATAATGCTAATGAATGGGGATTTCTTTGGTGGGATCTATGCCACTCGCATAGCAAATTTTCTTGGAGTACCCATCCGCGAAGGAGATCCCCCGCTCCATACAGCTTTCCTTGACCGCGTCGCTTTCACACGCTATCAGTTCCTTGAGAGGGATGATGAATCCCTCCTATACCGTTTAATATTTAACCGGCAGCGTGTTTTCCATATTACCCTTCCTACTCCTACCTTCTTTGGCTTTCAGGTAAAACAGAGATATTACATAACCAGAGAAGAGGCAGAGGAGTATGAGAGGGAGGCAAAGGCTGATCGTCTCCGTGAGGCAGCTATTCAGGAAGTGGCTGTAGCGCTCCCGTATAACCCCCATTATGATTTTGGGTGTCGCCCTGACCATCCTTGGGAGTAGACCAACTTAGGCCAAAAGCCTAAGCTTGGGGGAGTACGTGTTTCTCACCGACTTTACATTCTTGCTTATGCTTTCACTTTGTTCGTCGGTGTTCACACTTTGCCACTGTATCATCCATGCTACTTTATTTTCTTTTTCTCGTTTTCTTTTTGTGTGTCTGTCTAGTTTGAGAAAACCCAAAAAGATTTTCTTTTTCTTCTTTTGCTTGTTGTGAGCTTTCCCGTGTAAATAGTTTTCTTTTTCTTTGGGTCAAGGTAGAAGATAATGTTACAACGTTTAGTGGCTCTCGCATGCATACCTGTTTAGCTGTCAAAGAGCCATATTACTTTGTCTTCTCCATTGTGTTTGCCTGCAGATTCCAGCTTTAGTCCAATGCACGAGCATGCTTATTATTGTTCACATCATTCGGTCGTGCAAGTGAAAGGCAATAATGACGATATGTGATGAAGTGACTGAGCCTGGAAAAGTTGGTATGAACTCGATCTATTTTGTTTTTGTAAATATGACTAGCTCATTGTGCCTGATTCAGCTTTGTTGTGAGAGAAACATGTTTGCAATGACAACTTAGAGATCATAGTTTCTTATGCCATGCTTACTTAGCTAGGAGCTTATAATGGTTTGTCTTGGATGCCCACATGAATGTTGAGATGATTGTGTTGTAGTATGATAGGATGGTATCCTCCTTTGAATGATTCAAGTGGCATGACTTGGCGCATGTTCACGCATGTAGTTGAAACAAAATCAACATAGCCTCTATGATATTCATGTTCATGGTGATTTATGTCCTACTCATGCTTGCACTCAATGTTAGTTAATCTCATTGCATTTTGATGACTGTTGTCGCTCTCTAGTTGGTCACTTCCCAGTCTTTTGCTAGCCTTCACTTGTACTAAGCGGGAATACTGCTTGTGCATCCACCTCCATAAACCCAAAGTTGTTCCATATGAGTCCACCATACCTACCTATTTGTGGTATCTACCTGCCATTCCAAGTAAATTTGCACGTGCCAGTCTCTAAACCTTCAAGAAATAATCTGTTTTGCATGCCCGAACCGCTCATGTGGTGACAGGGGGCTATCAGTATCTTCCATGCTAGGCGGGTTATCCTCGATATGTGTTTATTCACTATCATTCACGAGAAAGGGGCCGGTAATTGGAATGCCCAGTTCCATGCTCAAATCGAAAAGATAATTGCAACAAAACTCCCCCTAGACTGATGTTGTATGGACGGCACCCGAGGATTCAGCTAGTCGTGGAGTGTGATTGATCGGTGGTGGGGGAGTCAAAACTTTACTTTTCTGTTTGGGAACCGCCTATAGCGTGTGTAGCGTGGAAGATGGTGAGAACTCTTAGTTATTGCGTTCACAATGAAAGCATGCCACCCAAAATTATTATCTCTGTTTTCAAAGCTTGAGCTCTGGCACCTCTGCAAATCAATGCTTCCCTCTGCGAAGGGCCTTTCTATTTATGTTCTTGTTGAGTCATCCTCATCTTATAAAAGCACCAATTAAAGAGCACCTCTGTCGTTTTTATGCTTTGCTTTTAATTGTGTTGAGTATGACTGTGAATGGATCTTCATTGCCATGAATTACAATGTTTAGTCAGCCCTTGGTCTTTGAAGGTGCTCTGCATTTATGTTTTGCGGTCTCAGAAAGAGCTAGCGAGATACCATCTGTTCGTACTGCTTCATGATTGTTTTGATTGAAGTGTTGACGTTTGAGACTTATTATTATTTGCTTGCTAGTTGATTATGCCATTGATATGAGTTTACCGTGAGACCTAGATGTCATTTGCTTATGTGGTTTGCTTGTGATCTTGCTGAAATTCTGGTTATGAGTTAGACATAGTTGCAACAACAAGATCAAACAGAGTTCGTCAAAGTTTTTCTTTTGTCTCTTTCAGTTTGTCAACTAAATTGCTTGAGGACAAGCAAGGCTTTAAGCTTGGGGGAGTTGATACGTCTCCGTCGTATCTACTTTTCCGAACTCTTTTGCCCTTGTTTTGGACTCTAATTTGCGTGATTTGAATGGAACTAACCTGGACTAACGTTGTTTTCAGCAGAATTGCCATGGTGTTGTTTTTGCGCACAAATAAAAGTTCTCGGAATGACCTGAAAATTTACGGAGATTTTTTTGGGATTTATGAAAAATACTGGCGCAAGAATCAATGGAGGAAGTGGAGCCGTGAGCCCACAAGCCCACCAGGCGCCCCCCTGGCCGCGCTTGGCAGGCTTGTGGGCCCCACAAAGCTCCACCGCCTCTCAATCCAGCTCTATATAGTCCGTTTCGTCCGGAAAAAAATCAAGGAGAAGAGTTCATCGCGTTTTACGATACGGAGGCACCGCCACCTCGTGTTCTTCATTTGGAGGGAAGATCTGGAGTCCGTTCTGAGCTCCGGAGAGGGGAAATCGTCGCCATCGTCATCATCAACCTTCCTTCATCGCCAATTCCATGATGCTCTTCACGGTTCGTGAGTAATCTCATCGTAGGCTTGCTGGACGGTGAAGGGTTGGATGAGATCTATCATGTAATCGAGTTAGTTTTGACGGGGATTGATCCCTAGTATCCACTATGTTTTGAGATTGATGTTGCTACTAGTTTGCCATGCTTAATGCTTGTCACTAGGGCCCGAGTTCCATGATTTCAGATCTGAACCTATTATGTTGTTGCCAATATATGTGTGTTTTAGATCCTATCTTGCAAGTTGTAGTCACATACTATGTGTTATGACCCGACAACCCCGGAGTGACAATAGCCGGAACCACTCCCGGAGATGACCATAGTATGAGGAGTTCATGTATTCA
The DNA here is from genome assembly GCF_904849725.1 of Hordeum vulgare subsp. vulgare. Taxonomy (NCBI): domain Eukaryota; kingdom Viridiplantae; phylum Streptophyta; class Magnoliopsida; order Poales; family Poaceae; genus Hordeum; species Hordeum vulgare. The sequence continues at coordinate 530,256,296 of NC_058520.1, read as the reverse complement.
CCAAGTGTTAATGTGTTGGTCCAGTTCTTTATTAAAAGGAGAACCTTAATATCCCATAGTTTCCATTAGGACTCCGCCGCCATGGGAGGTATGGACAATAGATGTCATGCAAGTTCTTTTCCCTAAGCACGTATGACTACATACGGAATACATGCCTACATTACATTGACGAACGGGAGCTAGTTACATATCTCTCCGTGTTATAACTGTTGCATGATGAATAGCATCCGGCATAATCATCCATCACCGATCCAATGCCTACGAGTCTTTCCTACTGGTCCTTGCTACGTTACTTTGCCGCTACTGCTGTCACTGCTGCTACTGTTACTTTGCTGCTACTGCTGTCACTCTGCTGCTACTGGTTACTGTTGCTACTGCTGTTATCATACTACCTTGCTACTGATACTTTGCTGCAGATACTAAATCTTTTAGGTGTGGTTAAATTGACAACTCAACTGCTAATACTTGAGAATATTCTTTCGCTTCCCCTTGAGTCGAATCAATAAATTTCGGTTGAATACTCTACCCTCGAAAACTGTTGCGATCCCCTATACTTGTGGGTTATGAGCATCAAGACACCAAAAAGGGACAAAGAGAACGAAAATCGAGAGAAAGTGATGACAAGCCCAAAGAGGTTAGTCCTCCTCCTCATCATCCTCTTCATCAGTGGCAGCAGGAACATCATCATCTAACTCATCCCATGGACAGTTCTTCTTGTCCCATTCCTCCTCATCAACAATCCGGTCCTAAGACCCGCTGTCAGCAAGCAAACCCATCTTCCTCATGATGACCTTGTCACAGCTGCGAGCTTTCTTGGAGTCCACATGAGCCTTGTACTGCCCCTTGACTTGAAAGCATAGAAGGTTCTACAACTTTGTCTTGAGCTTGGCTGCTGTAACGCCCCGGACACACCCGCCGGCGGTCGTTACTCCTGTCGGGATCTAGACTAGCCCCACATATCAATTCTAGTATTTTCTGCGCACTTTGTCCTCAATCATGCGCACCCGGGATCAACTTTCCGGTCGGTCACCCATCATAGCACTACTCCAAGTTGAGCACACTTAACCTGGGAGTTCTGTTCGAATGGGCTCCCGGAAAAGAAGGAATCCCTTATTGATATGAGTAGTCTATCATCCCTAATAAGCCACGCTATCACATACACCACCACTCAGAGGAACCGACGTTCTCATCGGTCCACAGGAGCGTTCTCTCTTGGCACAAACGTTTGTGCATCCAGTCCAGTACATGTGCCATGCCGTGTGCACGACGGGTCACAAACGTCATGAACAACATGACCGCGCACCTGTCCACAAACATCCGTGTAACCGCGAGGGTCGGTTCTGATACCAACTTGTAACGCTCCAGACACACCCGCCGGCGGTCGTTACTCCTGGCGGGATCAAGACTGGCCCCACATATCAATATTAGTCTTTTATGCGCATTTTATCCTCACTCATGCGCACCCGGGATCAACTTCTCGGTCGGTCACCCATCCTAGAACTACTCCAAGCCGAGCAGGCTTAACCTGGGAGTTCTGTTTGAATGGGCTTCCGGAAAAGAAGGATCACCTTATTGATATGACTAGTCTATCATCCCTAATAAGCCAGGCTATCACAACTTCCCAACACGGAACATGCTCAGAAGGAGGAACATAGGTGTCATCAGTGTAATCTGGCTCAGGCTCATTGTCAGAGTCGGTGGCAGCAATTTTTGGACCCACCAGTGCAGTGTCCCAGTTTTACTTCACACGAAGTTTAAGGACACCATGAGACACCATATGATCAGCCACCATAAGCTCATTGGGAAACATAGCAGCCCAGGTATCCTCAATGAACTTGTCCTCAATGAGCTTGAACATGTATGGCCCATAGATGGGCACTTTCTTGCGAAGAACCGCAGACCGAAGCCCATTCCACATGATGTGGGAACATCCAAAGTAGATTCAGTACCTTTCTTTTTGATGCACATAAGAAGAAGATTTACAAGATAGGAGTGAACCTGATCCATGTTACCTACCCGGGGAAACAGGGTATTGCAGAAGATGCGATGCATAATATCCAGAAAAGGAACAAGCTCAGTGCGAGTACCCTTGGCAGTCTGGACAACCTTGGAGTGTCGAATCAACATGTTCTTGTGAATGGGCCTCTCTTCAGTGTGTGGTCTCAGCCCAATAGGTTCATTCAGGTCATGATCTTCATAGCCCAAGGAGTGCATGAATGTTTTCGAGTCGGAGGGAAGAACCCTGTCGCGAGTCATCCAAGTCAAGCTGCGTTTCTCATCAGCATGAAAGTGAACGGTGGCATAAAATTAGGCCACAATTTTGCAGTCGAAATCCTTGTTGAAGTTGATGATTGAATCCAAACCCCATTGAACACATAGAGCCCCGGCCTCAGCAAAGTAGGTAGTGTGGGGATTGTTGCCCATGTGATCTATGTCGATGGACTTGACGTCAGGCACAAACAGGTTGGTTTTGTTCTTCAGAATCCCTGTAAGAATGATAGACTAGCCTCTGGTCCAGAAGGGACGACCAACCATGTTCTCTTCCTGAGGAAGACGGTATGGGTTCCGCTTGCGAACTTCCACAAACTCAGCATTGCTCATCTCATGACGGCCTTTGGGAGCCTTTGTTTTGCGAACAACTCGCTTCACCTGTTGCTGAGGTTGCTTTGAACTGCCACTGGCTTTGGCAGCGTCAGTCGAATGGAATCGCTTGGAACCGGCTCGACTAGGATTCACGCGACGAGGAGGGACATGGTAATCATCACCTGGAACTCGAACAAAAAGGCGGAGAAGAGACAAGACACATGTGAATACCGAGCATCAACCAAGAAAACAACAAAAATAGAGACAACCGTGAATAAAAATACACAGAAGAGAGGTGTGTAGTACCAACGATAGTACCGTGCTTTGTGAGCGGTACTTCCGCTTGCGCGGTAGTACCGGTCACCTCGCAGCGGTACTACCTCCCGGGTGGGAGAAATCAGATTCTGCGGCACTACAGATATCGTGCAAAAAGACTACCTAGATAGACTACGGATCTAGGATGACAAATGTTGACTTCCTTATGCCAATATGCCGCTTAAAGAATGTAGAAATTTATTGCATGTATTGCCCTAAAACGATATGTGAGAAGCCCAAGAAAAAAGGGAGAGGATATGGGCAATACCAAAGGCCATTGTGCAAGGAGGGAGGGCGGGGGGAGGAGCCCCGCCGACCAGAAGATCGAGGAATGACGCGGAAGGGGAGATCCGGATCCGACCTCCCGTGGGGTTGCGGCCGCCTGTGAGAGGAAGAATGCGAGGGAGAAAACGAGAATGGGTGTGTGGGAAGTTAGAACCTCCCTTTCCCATCTCATAACCCCGAGGCGGTTCTCGAAGCGGTAGTACCGCTGGCGCAGTAGTACTGGCCATGCCAGAGCGGTAGTACCGCTTGGGTCACATGATGAGTCCAGCCTAAAATATGAAGAACAAAAAGCTCCAGGGAAATAACAATACACACATGGAAGAAGGGTCTCAGAAGGAATGGGCGGTGGCCGAGGCCACCTATGTTTGAGTCAAATGGTATGGCACCGCGAAAGTTTTAACCTTGGGCCCATGACCAAAACTTGTCTTTGAAGCACACGTACCAGCATCAGTGACTAATGGGAAAAACTTGATTCATCTATGCATAATAGGAGGAGGGAGAGTTCATTGAGAGAACAACACCCCCCTAAATTCATGCGTACATCTAAACAAAATAGAATGATGATTGTGGTGGGGTGTGCCTAATTTCAATGCACATTGCTCAAATCAATAATATTTAGCCGATGCCTTAACTCGCGAAATCTTGCTTCATTCAAAGGCTTCGTGAATATATGTGCAAGTTGATCATTAGTGTTCAGGTAAATGAGATCAATTTCTCCATGTTTGATATGCTCCCGGATGAAATGGTGGCGAATACTGATATGCTTCGTCTTGCAATGCTGAACAGGATTGTTGGAGATTGAGATACCACTAATATTATCACAGTAAAGAGGCACTTTGTCACAAGTGACGTCGCAATCCTTTAAAGTTTGCCTCATCCAGAGCAACCGAGCACAACAACTAGAGCAGCTACATATTCGGCCTCGGTGGATGAGAAAGAAACACAATTTTGTTTCTTTGAAGACCAACTTACAAGAGAGCGACCAAGGAATTGGAAACATTCAGAAGTTGACTTCCTATCCACACGGTCTCCCGCCCAATCCGAGTCTGAATATACTATGAGATCAAATGAAGAACCTTTGGAATACCATAAGCCAAAGTTTAGGGTATGAGCCAAATATCGAAAGATTCGCTTGACTGCCACATAGTTGCTTTCCTTAGGTGCGGATTGAAATCGTGCACAAATTCCAACACTCAACATAATATCCGATCTAGATGCACAAAGGTAAAGTAGAGAACCGATCATGGAGCGATATACCTTTTGATCCACGACTTTACCATTGGGATCGAGGTCAAGATGGCAGTTGAGAGGCATGGGAGTGTTGGCCTTGGCCGGTTTTAGATCATCCATCTTGAACCTTTTGGGAATGTCTTGAGTATTATTTGCTTGATTGATGAAGGTTCCTTGACTTCGTTGCTTGACTTCGAATCCAAGGAAAACTTCAACTCTCCCATCATAGACATCTCAAACTCTTTAGTCATTAGTGCAACAAATTATTCATTAAAAGCTTTGTTAGGAGAACCAAAGATAATATCATAAATGTATAATTGGCATATGAACAAACTCCACTTGACCTTCTTAGTAAAAATAGTGGGGTCAATTTTCCCAACTTCAAATTCACGGTCATGTAACATCTCCGTAAGGTCCTCGTACCACACATGTGGGGCTTGTTTAAGGCCATAGAGTGCCTTATCGAGAACATACACATGATTAGGGAACTTGGGATCCTCCAACCATGGGGGTTGCTTGACATAAACCAACTCCTTAAGGGGACCATTAAGAAATGCACTCTTCACCTATATCACAAAGACCATTTTGCTCCACTTGGGAGCCATTATTCGCATCAAACTCCACGTTACATGTCTCCTCAATAAGTCCTGAGGACTTTTCGAGGACACGGTAAGCGCGAGAGTTTGTAGCATAACCAACAAATATGCCCTCTTGACCTCTAGGTTCAAATTTAGACAATTAAGCACCTTTCTTAAGAATGAAACACTTAGAGCCAAACACCCGAAAGTACTTGAGGTTGGGCTTGTTGCCGGTAAGAATTTCATATGGAGTCTTTTTCAAGACTTTGCGAAGGTAGAGACGATTGGATGCATGACATGCAGTGTTGATGGATTTGTCCCAAAAGTTATATGGAGATTTAAACTCCTCCATCATGGTTCTTGCCGCATCCATCAATGCCCGGTTCTTCCTTTCATCTACACCATTTTGTTGAGGAGTGTAAGGAGCAGAGTATTGATGCTTGATTCCTTCATCACTCAGAAATTCATTTAACGTGTAATTCTTGAACTCGGCGACATTGTCACTTCTAATCATTAATATCTTTGCATTATGTTGGTGTTGAGTTTCATTAGCAAAGTCGATGAAGGTTTGTTGAGTCTCACTTTTTCGCTTGAAAAAGTATACCCAGGTATATCTTGAGTAATCATCCACTATCACCAAGGAATACTTTCTTCCCCCATGACTATCATAGGATGGAGGACCAAAGAGATCCATATGGAGGAGCTCCAAGGTCCTTTTTGAGTATATGATAGTCATGGGGCGGTGAGCTGTCTCATGATTCTTTCCTTAAATACACGCACTGCAAGCACGATCTTTGGCGAAACTCACGTTTGTTAGTCCAAGAACGTGATCCCCTTTGAGGAGACTTTGCAAAGACCTCGTATTGACATGGGCTATCCGGCGATGCCAAAGCCATCCCACATCAACTTTATCCATTAGGCAAGTTGCGATCTTAGTGGGTCGCTCCGAAAAGTTAACCACATAGAGACCGTTCTCGACATGCCCAACAAAGGCTACTTTAAGAGTCTTGCTCTAAAAAAGGGCCACAGAGTCAATGCCAAAGCAAGTACTAAAGCCCATAAGTGCAAGTTGATGAACGGAAAGTAAATTGTATGCGAGGGTCTCAACAAGCATAACCTTTTCAATGGTAAGTTCCGGAGAAATTACCACCTTGCCGAGACTTAATACCTTTGAAATCGCATCATCACCAAAGGAGACTTGGGTGGCAATGGATGGTTCGGGATGAACATCCACCACCAAGTCCTTGCTTCCAGTCATATGATTAGTTGCTCCACTATCAAGCAACCATGACACCCCACCGGAAGCAAACTCCTGCATAAGATCAATGCTTGGATTTAGGTACCCATTCTTTAATGGGTCCTCTAAGGTTAGTAACAAGGGTCTTAGGAACCCAAATAGACCATTTAATGTACTCATCATAAGAACCAACAAACTAAGCAAATACATTCCCATCACTGTGACGACACAAAACATAAGAGGGGTTAAAGTCGCCGGCTGTGTTGGGTAGAGGCGTATTGCCCTTCATGGCATTACCACCCTTAGCTTGGTCATTTTTCTTCTCATGAGTACCCTTTCCATATTTAACAAAGGTTTCCATAATCTGGGGAGGTTGCTTGGTCTTCTTCTTGTTGTTGTTCTTGGACTTGGGTGCAAACCCAACTCCTTTCTTTGCAACCACTTCCTTTTGGCTTCTCAAAAGGTCATTAAGATCCTTTTCACCTTGGATGCATGTCACAAGGACTTTCTCAAGCTGCTCTTTTAATTTGGTCTTCTCCTCCACAAGATATGCATGCTCACAACACGGGTTAGTAGCATGGACATTATCAATTAAAACAAATGGAGAGCAAGTGGCTATTTCCTTAGTGATTTTTTACTTGGAGTTGAGCACGAGACTCTTTTAAAGAGACATGAGCACTCTTCAAGGCCTTGTGAGCCTTGTCAAGTGTTGCAAGATCTTCCTTGAGTATAACATGGTCAAGCCCAAGTACACCCTTTTCAGATTGAAGCACACGAGTAAGAACAAGAGCAAGATCAAGATTTTTCTGTAACTTAGCAAGGTCATCGTTATGTGACTCCTCAAGAGTCAAACAAAGTCCTTTCTCTTCTTAAAGAGCAATAGAAAGATCCGCAATCTCATGGGCATTGTCACGACTATGGCCTTGTAAAGTAGAGATAGTTTCTTCATGAGATTTATGAGGTCATTAGCCTCACCAAGTTGTTCCAAGAGAGCAACAAAATGCTTCTTGGATTTACCCTTGAGGTTTCTCATGAATTTATCAAAGGAGTTTTCCTCCTCTTCTACCTCTTCCTTTTCATCACCACTAACAGATGTAGTGTAAATGGTAGCATTGAGATTGGAAGTTTGAATGTTGGATGTTACCTTGTTGGATGCCTTGGCCATAAGGCACTTGGCAATGTGGTTTTCGTTGGGAGCGCTGAAGAGGGACACCTTGCTTGGAGAAGAGGATGCAATGGCCATGGTGGACATCCCCATCACTTCACCACTTGCATCCTCATCCTCAGCCTCATTGGAGAGGTATTCCTATTGAGTCATCAATTCTTTTTTAGGCTTGTTCTTGTTGGGGAAGGGCTTGGCTTTGTCTTTCCAAATAAGTTTGCCACCGTTGTCTTCCCTCTTCTCATAAGGACAATCGGCCACAAAGTGACTCACATTGCCACAGTTGTAGAAAGTCCTCACACGTTGCTTGCCTTTGGACCCATTTGAGTTTTTCTTGGAGAAATTTGGCTTTGGGTTTCTCTTGTTGCCCCAAAACTGTCTTGATGCAAGAGCAATATGCTCGTGATAAGCATACTTGGTGCGCTTGGGGCAAATTACTCTTCTTCTTCCTCATCTTTCTCCAATTCAGCTTTGGCCTTCAAGGCAAGGTTGGGAGAGTCTTTTATTGACCGTTGAACACGAGGAAGAGCATTGTCAGTGGTCTTGTTCAATATGTTCATGGCAATAAACTCATCAAACACATCGCTTGAAGACAAGGAGTGAAAGTCAAGCCTCTGACGCATGACGGATGACATGGATTTGTTGAAGGGCATAATGGCCTTGAGGAACTTATGCTTGATCCAATTGTCATCCACATCCTTCCTTCCATGATCTTGAAGAGCGACAGCAAGGGTTGTCACCCTTTGGTATAGCTCACGAGGATCTTCATCCTCAATCATAACAAATTCATCAGCCTCATCAAGTATCACTTCATAGTTTGACCGTTGAATACTAGAACTTCCCTTGTACATGGAAATGATGTGTTCCCAACAATCTTTTGCACGAGTGAAGGGACACAAATGTGCAAGATCTTCAATGGGAACAACTTCTTGGAGGATGAACAAGGTTGAATGATTGAGCTAATTGTCAACCTCTTCTCTTGGAGTGAGGTTTCTTGGATTATGAGGGTAGTAGCCTTGCTCGATGATTCTCCAAAGCTGTGTTGAGCCATGATTCAAATGAGCCTTTATATGAAAAACCCATTTAGAAAAATCATTCTTAACAAGATTTGGTGGAGGACCTAGATTAATAATATGCGGTGGATGAACCGGACCTCCATAGACCAAGGGAGGAGGAACTAAGGCAAAGGCATTTGCCCCACTCGTTCCTTGAGGAGATTTATCTTTTTCACTACTAGCATTTTCCTTTTTAGAATTGGCCCCCTTATCTGAAATTGTGGGATTAGCCACCAACAATGGGTCGGTAGGCGGTTTGTAAATGTCAAGGAAATCCTTAAGCATGTTCTTGACTTCGATAGCCACATAGGATTTAAATGTGGACATGACCTCATTTAATTCCTCTCGGGTGACCGAGTTCGCAGCAGCTTCCTTGGGCACCTCCTCAACCCGGTTCTCGTCATCAACCATACTCTTTGGGTGGTGAAACCCTTAATAAAGATACGAGGCTATGATACCAATTAAAATGATCGATATGGTTGACTAGAGGGGGGTGAATAGGCAACTAACAAATTTTAAACTTTTCTTTAAACAAAATAGGTTTAGCAACAAATAGGTTGTCAAGATATGCAACTAGGTGATCTACCTATATGATTCTAACAACAACAATATAAGCAAGAAGTAAATACAAGTAAAGGTAAGAAATAACAACAAGTGGAATCGATGAAGACGAGGTTGTGTTTCCGAATTTCCTTCCCTTTGAGAGGAAGTACGTCTCCGTTGGAGTAGTGCGGAGGCACAATGCTCACCAAAATGGCTCTAAGGCCACCGTATTCTCTTCACACCCTCACACAATGCGAGGTGTCATGATTCCACTAAGTGGTGCCCTTGAAGGCGGTGACCGAACCTTTACAAACAAGGTTGGGGCTATCTCCACAACTTAACTGGAGGCTGACAACAAGACCACGAAGCTTCACCACAATGGAATATGGCTTCGAGGTGACCTCAACCATCTAGGGTGCTCAAAACCCCAAGAGTAACAAGATCCACAAGGGATTAGTGGGGGAATCAAAAAACTTCTTGGTGGAAGTGTAGATCTAGGCCCTCTCAACCAAACCCTATAATATCAACAAGTTTTGTTGGCTAGGGAGAGAGATCGGGCTAAAATGGAGCTTGGAGCAACAATGGAGCTTTGGGGGAAAAGAGGTGAGTCCCCTTAGGGAAGGATACCCACTTATATAGTGTAGGAATAAAGTGACCGTTTTCTTCCCAAAAACTCTGCAGGAGCGGTACTACCGCTGAGGGGAGCGGTACTTCCGCTTGCATGGAAGAAACCGGTCGGGCAGCCAAACAGAGATGAAATGGGGAACGGAAGTTCTGCTGGAGCGTTAGTACCGCTCGGGTGAGCGGTACTACCGCTTAGCTTAGATAGAGAAGAACGAGGACAGAAGTACCACGCAGGGCGATACTTCCGCTGCAAATTTCCGCCGAGAAAAAGATGCTAAACAGAATCAAACATTCGGGAAAGTTAAGCGGTAGTTGGGGCGGAAGTAGGGCGCAGTAGTACCATGCAAGAGGTACTACCGTCCAACCCCGAGCGGTACTTCCGTTCACAAACCAATTGCTAAACAAAACCAAAATTTCTATGTAGTTAAGCGGTAGAAGGGGCGGAAGAAGGGAGCGGCAGTACCACGCAAGCGGTACTACCGCCCAACCCCGAGCGGTACTTCCGCTTACCAAATAGCAAGAAGATGGATCCAAGAAATGATAAGGAAAAGTGGTGATGGATGTGTACGTGAATGATTCTCCCAACTTTTCCAAATGCGGACCCCCTCTTGATAGTACGGGCTATCCTATGAATCAAGCCCCCAAAACTAAATCATATCAAATACTCCGTCTTCTCGTTTAACATCCGAGGGGAATAATAACCGTCTCGTGCCATCTAAAAACCTCTGAATGCTCAAAGCACACGATTAGTCCGCAAAGGTGTTATCATCAACCATCAAAACAACTTAGGGAAGATTATGCTCTTACATCGCGGTTCACTTTCCTACAAACGCCATTGGAACGGTCGATGGAGGTAAGGGAACCCCGGTGATGTGGAATCTAGGGCGCCTTTGTATGATGTTATGGCTAGGTCACAACCTCACAAAGGATACATTTCAACCTACCACCGCTATCGATTTACGACACCGCATTACAAGACTTTTTTTGGGGGAAAACACACTATTTTTTGCGGATTGCAATGTTTACAGATGCAGGAACATAATAGGGGTGAATGAGGGAGTCCGGGACTAAGGGGTCCTTGGGCTACCGGTCTATCTCTTATGGGTCGAACAGGTGGGCCGCTGTGTGGAAGGCCAAGCTATCAAACAACTCCGTGTTCATGAAGGAAACCTCTAAAGCCTTGGCGAGTCCTTCAAGTCAAGATGATAGAATCGTCATGTTTATTCCCTCACGGCAAGATACCATATGTAACCCTAGGTAACACTGGTGTCTATATAAACTAGAGGATTTAGTTCATAGAGCATGGAATCTTTATCCTACTCATCCAGGGTTTAGTTCACGTGATCTCGTGGTAGATCGACTTAGTAATTGTCATACACACATCAATATAATCAAGCAGGACATAGGGTTTGCTGCTGGCTACGCCTATAGGATTTCCTTGGCAAGTATGCAAAGGATTCCCCCGCGGCCTTGGAGCCTTGCGTTGGTGTTCCCTTGAAGAGTAAAGGGTGATGTAGCACAACGGCGGTAAGTATTTCCCTCAGTTTGAGAACCAAGGTATCAATCCAGTAGGAGGATCGCGTCAAGTCACAAGTACCTGCACAAACACAAAGAGCTTGCACCCAACGCTATGAAGGGGTTGTCAATCCCTTATAGATTGTTTGCAAAGTGAGAACTGAAAGCAAAAAGTAAGCAAAGCAAAGTAAAAGTAAAAGCTGAGATAATAATTGTGAGTAGACCCGGGGGGCGTAGTGTTCACTGGTGGCTTCTCTCATGAAAGCAAGTAGACGGTGGGTGAACGAATTAGTGTCGAGCAATTGATAGAACCGCGCAAAGTCATGACGTTATCCATGGCAATGATCATACATATAGGCATCACGTCCAAAACAAGTAGACCGATACTTTTTGCATCTACTACTATTATGTGACACCCCGATGCCGACGTTCCAGAAGATTCCCCTTCTATTCTGTTTTCGTCGTGTGTCTATTTTCTTTTGCCGCATCATCATCGCATCATGCGCATCATCTGCATTGCATCGGCATTCCGTTGCCGCCAGTTTTCAAAAACTTGCATCCGTTGTTAGTTGCTGATTCTCGTCGTTGTCCGTTCTGAGCCCGACCGCACTCGCACGCGCCCGTGGCACCGTCGAACCCTGTTTTAAAAGTGTGTATAAAACTTTCACTAATCGGGGTGAAACTTGGCATGCGGTCGTAATTAGGTCTAGCTAGGCCGCCTGTCGAATTTCGTCGCGATCGGAGACCGTCTGGTACCCGAACGGTCGATCGTAGCGGCACCGTATTTGGTCTACCGTCGTACGTGTGTCGGTGTTTTAAACTTCGTTGCCGCGCCGCCCGCTTCCCCTCTCGTCTCCGGATATCTACACAACACGGCCACGTAACCATTCCCGCGTTCGGAATCGTCCGAATCCGGCCCTGCGGTTGGATCCGGAACGCGATTCCGGTTAACCGAGCCCCTCTTTTCTCTATAAATACCCCCCTCCAGCATATTTTTATACATCCCCCTCTCCCCTACCTCGTTTCTCGTGCCAAACCTAACCCTAGCGCAGCCAACCCTCTTCCTCTCTCCTCCCTGGCGCCGCCGGCCCGCCAGGCCCAGATCGGGCTCAGGCGAGGCCCATCCGCCGCCGCCGCCGCCTCCCGTGCTCCCCGGCTCCCCCGTGCCCCGTGCTCCCCGTGTCCGCGCCGCCCCGAGGCTCCTGCCCGCGCCGCCGCACCTCCCTCGCCGGCCGCCGCCCACCGCCGGCCGGAGCCCCGCCGCCTCGGACCCTGCCCCGCCGCCAGCAGCAGCAGCAACTCGTCGGAGCTGGCAGCCCCGCCATCTGCGCGCCGCCCGCGATCTCCCATGGCCGCCGCCCCGAGGACCTCTGCGCGCCCCCTCGTCGCCTGTGCTTCGCCGCTGCCACGCCTCGCGCCGGAGCGCCGCCTGCCTCCATCCCTGGCCGCCTGCAGAACCGGCGCCGCCGCTGCCTTCGGTTCCCGCTCAGGAGGAACCGACGGGAACGGCCAGCCTCGTTCGCCTGCCGCTTGGGGCCACGTGGGCCGCCTCACCGCCCAGGAGGTGCCGGCCCACCTCGCCTCTGCATCGACCGGCCCAGTCGGCCTCTTCCCCAAGCCCACCAGCCAGGCCAGCCCGTGGCAGCGAGGTGAGATTCCTCCGCGTCTATCCTGCGCCTAGGTGACGTTTAGCCAGTGTGCGCCCGCAGTTTTGTCCCGTGTAGGTTTATTATTTATCGGCGATTAATTCTTTTCCAGAAAATTGCATGTTTTTAAAACGCCCGTAGATTAATAACCGTAAGTTGTATCGCGGAGTTTTAGATATGTATCTCGTGTAGAATTTCGCGTAGAATACGATTATCCAACTGGCATAATTGTTTGACGTCGTTTAGCGTGCCGGATGCCTAGAATAACGTGTTGTTTTAATAGGATACGTCTCGTATTCAATTTTCGCACAAGTCTGGATTGCTCGGATGCCGTAGTATAAATGCCCTTGTTTTAGGAACCATTTTTCCATGTATTTTAGAGCGGTCATTGGTATTTTTGCGTGTAGGGTTTGCCGGTAGTTTATTTTCCCGTGTATAGGTTATTTTCCCGCATTTATGTGTGGCTTTATTTTGTTGCGCAACCCCACATATTTAATATGTTTTCGGGGTAGAAAAATCCATTGGATTTTATGTGAAGTTAGTTTTAGCTTTTGAGTAAGTTAGTTCGCGCGATATATTGTCAAAATGCCCTTTTGTTTAATTCGTAGGATTTATTCCGTGCTTCGTTTGAAGGAGTTGTCAACTAGGGAGTTGTTCTTGGATGTTTTGTCTAGCTCCTGGTATTTTTGGTTGTAATAGAAATGCATGTTTAGGTGTGGTTTGATTGCTCTCAAGTTGCTAGAAATAGTGCTGATTTGGAGGAGCTGAAATATTTCTAAGTCTGGAATCTGTTATATTTTGTTGCTGTTTTGTTTAGCTTCTATCTTTTGATCTGTAGCTCTTTTGAGGTTGGTCCAATGGAGTTAGTTGTACCCCTTGTGTTTCTCTAGCATGCTGTAAAGTTTCATGCCATTTGGAGTCATGTAGCTATAGGTTTTGCTGCTGTCAATATTGCTTCAGATCGAAAACTGCACTTTCATGAGGTGTAATTTTCACTAAGTCTGAAATAGTGTGTGAGATGCCATTTTGTGTCTTCTATCCCTAGTGACCCATGATGCCATGCTAGTTGTTGTTAGTTGTTTGTAGTAGTGCTTCTTGCCCTCTTTCGTGCCATGCCTTGGTTGATTATATCGGAGTTGTGTAGCTCGTAGTTGTGGGGCGTAGAAAATGCTATGTGGCTGATTTTGACAAATTATAGTGATTTCTCGTTTTGCTCGTAGATGTTGAACCGTAGCTCCGATTTGATCGTGTCCTACATGAAACTTGCTTAGAATCTTGTGTAGTTTCATTTTCTCTTGTTGTTTGTATGTTTTGAAGTGCTCGTAGCCGTCGTTGCACACATGTTGCATTCATGCCATCATATCTTGCGGTGCTTGTATCTTTTGAACCGTAGCTCCGTTGGAGATGATCTCTATGTGTGGATTGCTTGAAATGATGCGTAGAATCGCGTGAACCTATTTGTTTTGCTGTTTAACAACTAATTAACTGTGTTAATTCAGATCTGGACAGAATTGTAAATTAACTTGTGAGGTCATTTTGGAGATGCTATATGTCGTTTCCGACCTCATTTAAAATGCCTAGATAGGTAGATTAATTGCGCTTCACCTCTTGCCATGTTTAACCACATTTAATATTGACGTGTATCTAATCGGGATAGAAGTAAATAATTAACGTGGAGTTTCGTCAATATGCAACTCGTTGCCTATTGAACTCCACTTAACGTGTAGTGTTTGTTTGTGTGGTTTGCCATGCCGTGACTTGCATGTATTCAGCTGCTCATGCATCATTTTGTGTTGTGCATCGTGTGGTGAATTCCATCTGTTGATTTGTGTTTCCGGTTTGCTTCGTCTCGATAAAGTTCCGCAGCGTGCCGGATTGTGAGGACCCGTTCGACCACGTCGGTTCGTCTGCTTCACGGAGGCATTCTTCTTCCAAGCGGGATCTCAGGCAAGATGATCATTTCCCCAGATACCATTACTATCATTGCCATGCTAGTTTTATCGCTTCTATCGATTATGTCTCGTTGCCTACCACATGTTAAATATCAGCCTCTCAACAATGCCATGATAACCTTCAACCTGTTCGACCTAGCAAACCACTGATTGGCTATGTTACCGCTTGCTTATCCATGTTGTTAGCGTGCTAGTTGCAGGTGCAGTTGCTTCCATGTGAAAACATGGGTTCCTTGTTATATCACCATATTTAAATGCTATTTATTTAATGCACCTATATACTTGGTAAAAGGTGGAAGGCTCCGCCTTTCTAGCCTGGTGTTTTGTTCCACCTTTTCCCCCTTAGTTTCGGCTACCGGTGTTATGTTCCATAATTGAGCGCTCCTAACACGATCGGGGTTGTTATGGGGACCCCCTTGATAATTCGTTTTAGATTAAAGCTGGTCTGGCAAGGCCCAACTTTGGTTCTACTTTTGCCCAACATAATAATTTTGATAAATTGAAATGCATAGGGAGTTAGCGCTACCCGGGGAGTAATTTTACATAAACAGGGGGCGCCAGTGCTGATGGTGTTGGTCCCAAACGGTCTGCCTGCGGGGCCACCGCGAGGAAACTCGATGTTTGGCACTCGTAGCTAGTTCCATCCATCGTGTCCTGAGAACGAGATACGCAGCTCCTATCGGGTACGTCGACACGTCGGGCGGCCTTGCTGGATTAGTTTTACCTTTGACGAGATATCTTGTGCATCGGGATTCTGGTGATGCTTTGGGTAATCTCAGAGTTGAGGTTTTCCACTAAGGAATTCGACGAGATTGCGAGCTTCGTGATCGAGGATTTCTACGCGGCTTGTGGTAATTTGTGATGGACTAGTTGGAGCACCCCTGCAGGGTTAAATCTTTTGGAAAGCCGTGCCCGCGGTTATGTGGCAACGTGGAAACTTTGTTTAACACTGGTTCTAGATAACTTGAAGTTAACTTAATTAAAATATGCCAACTGTGTGCGTAACCGTGACTGTCTCTTTCGTGAGTTCTTTCTCCGATTGAGGACACGGTGGGGTTATGTCTGACGTAGGTAGGTGTTCAGGATCATTCATTTGATCATCCGTAGTTCCCTTCCGCTATGCGTAGATCTTCCCCCTCTTATTTCTTGTACTCGTAAGTTTAGCCACCAAATATATGCTTAGCCGCTGCTGCAACCTCACCACTTAACCATACCTCACCCATTAAGCTTTGCTAGTCTTGATACCTTTGGAAATGAGATTGTTGAGTCCCCTGTGGCTCACAGATTACTACAACACCAGTTGCAGGTACAGGTAAAGGTTATTTGATGCGAGCGCATTGATTGTTCATTTGGAGTTGCTTCTTCTTCTTCTTCTTCATCGATCTAGGATGGGTTCCAGGCCGGCAGCCTGGGATAGCAAGGATGGACGTTGTTCTTCTTTTGTCATTTGTTTTCCCCCGTAGCCGGACCCTGCTCTTACTCTTGATGATTACGTAATGTACTGATGTGACTCTGATGTAGCTTGTGGCGAGTGTAAGCCAATTCTATATATATATCTCATCTTTTCAGTACATGTACTTGTAACGGTATCCATTCTTGCGACACGACGAGATGCGCTTCTATCCCTGAGGAGGCCTTCGTGCCAAATTGAGGATAGGGTCGCATCATGGGCGTGACATATTACTCCACACGTCGACCGCTATCCAGCATGCATCTAGTGTATTGAGTTCATAAGAACAGAGTAACGCCTTAAGCAAGATGACATGATGTAGATGGACAATCTCAAATCTATGATGAAAGCCCATCTTGTTACCCTTGATGGCAACAACACGATGTGTGCCTTGCTGCCCCTTCTGTCACTTGGAAAGGTCACCGCACGGTATGAACCCAAAACGAAGCACTTCTCCCATTGCAAGAATCATAGATCTAGTTGGCCAAACAAAACCCAAGACTCGGAGAGACTTACAAGGATATCAAATCATGCATATAAGAAATCAGCAAAGACTCAAATATAATTCATAGATAATCTGATCACAAATCCACAATTCATCGGATCTGGACAAACACACCGCCAAAGAGGATTACATCGAATAGATCTCCATGAAGATCATGGAGAACTTTGTATTGAAGATCCAAGAGAGAGAAGAAGCCATCTAGCTACTAACTACGGACCCGTAGGTCTGAAGTAGACTACTCACGAGTCATTGGAGAGGCAATGATGTTGATGTAGAAGCCCTCCAGCTCCAAAGTTCCCTCCGGCAGGGCACCGGGAAGGGTCTCCAGATGAGATCTCGCGGAAACGGAAGCTTGCGGCGGCGGAGAAGTGGTTTCGTGGACACCCTTATTTTTTCTGGGATTTTAGGGAATATATAGGCGAAAGAGCTAGGGCAGGGGAGCTCCAGGGGGCCACAAGCCTGGTAGCCGCGGGCCCCCTGGCCGCGGCTACAGGGCTTGCGGGCCCCTGTGGGCCTCCTGCCTTGGCCCTCAAGTCCCCTGATCTTCTTCTATTCTGGAAAGAATTATTTCGGGGATTTTATTACGTTTGGACTCCGTTCCAAAATCAGATCTGAAAAAAGTCAAAAACACAGAAAAAACAGGAACTAGCACTTGGCACTGAATTAATAAGTTAGTCCCAAAAAAGATATAAAAAGTATATAAAACATCCAAGTTGACAAGATAGCAGCATGAAACCATCAAAAATTATAGATACATTTGAGACGTATCAGGGTTTTACCTCTTTGAGAGGACGTGAACCTAAGTAAATACATTTGAGACGTATCATTTGAGACGTATCAGGGTTTTACCTCTTTGAGAGGACGTGAACCTAAGTAAATATTGTCCTTGTGTTTCTTGTTACCCATTGATCCAAGATCCACAGCTTGGGGCCCCCTACCTGAGATCGACCGATTTTGACACCGAGAGTGAAGAAGCCAAAGATGACATCCTACACCTAGTTGAGAGTGTGTTTAGCGGGGCAATGTGCCTCAATATTAGAACACCTTGCTTCATGGATGAAAGAGCAAGCCATGAACTCCCGCGCATGTGCATTATTCATGGTACAACGTGTTCTCCTGGTGCTGCCTCACCATCCAACCACGAGACGGATTCAGTGATGACCCACAAGTATAGGAGATCAATCGTAGTCCTTTCAATAAGTAAGAGTGTTGAACCCAACGAGGAGCAGAAGGAAATGATAAGCAGTTTTCAGCAAGGTATGCTCTACAAGTGTTGTAAGTAAGAGTGATAAATAGTTTTGTAGCAAGTTAATTCGTAGCAAGTGACAAGTAACAATAGTAACAAGGGTGTAGCAAGGTAGCCTAATCCTTTTTTATAGCAAAGGACAGGCGTGAAAGTACTCTTATATAAAGCAAGTGCTCCCGAGGACACATGAGAATTTCTGTCTAGTCATGTTCATCATATTAAGTTGATTCACATTCGCTACTTTGATAATTTGATATGTGGGTGGACCGGTGCTAAGGTGTTCTTCTTACTTGAACTAACAACCTACTTATGATTAACCCCTCCCGCAAGCATCCGTAACTATGAAAGAAGAATTAAGATAAATCCAATCATAGCATGAAACATGTAGATCCAAATCAGCCCCTTATGAAGCAACACATAAACTCGGGTTTAAACTTTTGTCACTCTCGCAACCCATCATCTACTTGTTACTCCACAATGACTTCATTTAGGCCTATAACATGGTGAAGTTTCATGTAGTTGACGTTCACATGACACCACTAAAGGAAGCAGCAACATACATATCATCAAAATATCGAACGAATGCCAACTTTATATGATTACATATAACCAGACCTCTCCCATGTCCTCAGGAACAATATTAACTACTCACACCTGATCAACATGTTCAACATCAGAGGTGTGAAGAATATGATTAAGGATTTGAACATTATGTCTTCCACCAAGTAATCCAACTAGCATCAACTACAAGATGTAATTAACACAACTAGCAACCCACAGGTACCAATATGAGGTTTTGCGACAAAGATTGAATACACGAGATGAACTAGGGTTGGAGATGAGATGGTACTGGTAAATATGTTGATGAAGATTGGTCCTCCCATGGAGGAGGAAGCGTTGGTGATGACAATGACTTCGATTTCCCCCTCCCAGAGAGGAATTCCTCTAGCATAATCGCTCTGCCGGAGAGCAAAAGGGCCTCTGCCTAGGTTTCCGCCTCGAGATGGTGACACTTCATCCCGGTAGTTATGTCTTGATTTTTTCTAGGGTAAAACACACCATATAGAAGAAGAGGGGCGTCGGAGGACCAACAGGGGCCCCACAAGCTAACAGGTCGCGACCTAGGGGGAGGGAGGGGCGCGGCTTGATGGCTTGTGCCTAGGTGGCTGCCCCTTTGCGGTGTATTTTTGGCCCAATAATTCTCATATGTTCCAGAAAAATTCTCCGCGAAGTTTCAAGTCATTTGGAGCAACTTGATTTTTCTGCCTTTTTCTCGGTTTCTCGGTCGAGATTTCCAGTTTTGAGATACTTTCCTCTTCATAATGTACCTTGCATATTCAGAGAGAAAAGACATAAGAATTACATAATAACAGGAAATAACGGACAATAAAAAGATAAATATGAATAAAGATTCATGATGCAAAATGGATGTATCACCCACCGACTTCTATGACCAGTGGGCGATGGCCATCAATGCCTCCCCACCAATCTACCGCAAAGGTCTCGCCTCTCTCATCGCGCTTACTGCATGGGCTATATGGACGCATCGCAATACCTGCATCTTCGACGGTGCAACCCCATCCCACTCCCTCCTGGTCCGCAACATTCAGTAGGAAGCTCGCACTTGGGCCAAGGCTGGTGCTTGATGGCTTAGTTGAATTATCCCTATAACCTGAATCTTGCCTTGTGAGGCTGAGCAACCCATCCTATGCTCATCGCGACCTCGTAAACGCCTAGTAGCGTACGCTTCACGAGGTTCACCACTGTACTTTTCTCCCCTATATCAATGGAATGATACACCAAGCGCGTATTCGCGAAAAAAGGTTAATTGATTCCCAACGGCCAAAATTCTGTTGCGATCGTATTTGGTCCACCTTTCTTTTTGAAATCTGCAAAGCTTGTATATCTTTTCATTGATAGATAGGAGAGAACTAACACAAGGAAGAAAGCACCACACTAGTGTGGGTAGGAGTAGAATAAGGGGCACTCAGCCCTCAAACAAGCAAACCCCAAAACATGCCTAGCCCAACCTCTAGCCACTAGTGATGAATATACATAACACATGGCATAAAAGACCGCATCACAACCTGCCGGACAGGGGCGGAGACAGGGGGACGAGCAGGGACCTGAACCCCCCCTCCCCCTCCCTCCCAACGACCAACGAAACCTGAAGTATCTAGTTTATATTTCACTAATATGCGCAAGTGTTGTGTGTATTTGGCCCCCTATCAGCGGCTATATCCAAATCCTGGCTGCAGCCGGACACTCCGAAAGCACGATCAAGACATGAGATGGAATTGGATCAACATTACCCTCCTCCCAAGGCCTCAAGGAAATGACAAGCGGACAACATGAGCCAACCGGACTCGAAGAAGGCGTTGTCCAAGAATCATCGGCGAATACATTGCACCCTAAAGGCCATGGCCATGACATTGGAGTTCGTCGGAGAACCGAGCAAGGAAGGTGACACCGCTGCAGAACCGCCCCAAGAACGATCAACGTGCATGACAAGGATTAGGTAACTAGACACTGCCACACCGCAACGCCTTCAGGGAGGGGTAAGGCCATGTACAACGCAGGTGCTTATAAAGGTGCCTCAAATAAAAAACACTTTTGCTTCGGTACATCCCACCCCCCTCCAAAACGTAGAAGGAAAAAGTAATCCCACCTCGCATTGTACACTATTGTACACTACAGGCAATCATACGCATACCCACCTCGTATTGCATACGTACGACTGCCTGTAGTGTACAGTACGAGGTGGGTAGACGTTGTCATTTGTATGTTTTGTGTGTGGGGGTGCACCGAAGCACACAAACGTTTGTTTTTTCAACTGGTGCTTACACAGGTGCTTAGAAGTGGGAGAGAAGCAAACTTTGGCTTCCGGTGCTAGCCGGTGCTTAGGGTATATAACTGTTCTTCTGCTCTCACAAGTGCTACAGCTTTAAAGCAACCAAGCAGCGATCTGAAACGGTCTCCATTATGTGACACCATATTTTAAAAATGCAGTAATACTCTTTTTCCTTAAGCACCGGTGCATAAGCAACCAACACTGTACAAGGCCTGATGACGCCCAGAGACGCCATCATCGCTGAGCTTTTGCTCGCTACCCGTACAACAAAAGCTTGCTACAATGACGACTTGAAGAAGTTTAAGGCACCCACGGTCGCCGCCGCCCCTGCCAAAAAACGGCTCGAACATTGTGCCTCGACAACACCTTCATCGTCCATATCCTCGTACGTGCCGCGATACCGGCCGCCGGCCGGCCACGGCAGACGAAGGAGAAACGCCACGTTGACATGATCACGTGTTATGACCTGATTCCGGTGTCTAGTCTACGGGAGGCACATGGTTTTGCAGAGGGACCGGCTGCCTGCCTACCTGCGAGCATCCTTTAGACCAAGTACAATAGGATGACGTAGACGGACTGTAAGACTTAGAATAATATATTTACGATGAGTTGGAAGCAGTAGCGGAGGCAGGAATAATTTTCAGGTGTGGTGGAGTTTATGAACGAAAAAACGTGTATAACTCAACTATGGAAGATCTTATTAAAATACTCGATATATATTACTTGGTGTTCAACAAATACAACCAAAATCCAAAAATGAAGTGTTGACACTCTAAATGGCTCAGTTGATGAAGATTACATGGATGATCGATGGCCAATGTATCATCTATATTAACTAGACGGGCATAGAAATGATCTATGAAACATACATACCATAGATAAATCATGAATTAGTAAGGATAGAAACCACATTAGACAAGTGAAGGTAGTTAGGAAGAATTGATACCCATAATGAAGACAATTCGATTGAAGCGATCAAGGGGAAGAAGGACACCAAAGTTATACCTTTCATTACATACTTAATCAACTTTCGTCGATAGCGCAATCTACAACCCTTGCGGACTCACCACTGCCTTCCCCGATCGCAGCCTCGCGGAGTCCCTGTCGCCTTGCAGGTCGCCGGTGGCTGGCTGTGCGCCCACGGCCTATTGACTGTCGGCTGTTGTGCACCCGTGCCTTAGGCTGGTTGTAATGGGTAGTATCATATACTAGTATGATGCATATGATATTAGTGTATGACACCACATCTGTAATGCATAGTATCATATGTTAGTATCATAGAATAAGTCATTTATTGTCATGCAAGACACATAGTAGCACATCATTTAATATGATACGGTATCATAATATGATACTCAACCCTCTCTTTCCTCATTTAATTCTATGTCACCTCATCAAAATTGCTTAGTTAGCATGCATGATACTATTTATGATACTCCGGCAGCCTTAGGCTGCCCGTAATGATGGTATCATAAGTAGTATCATGCATGCCAACTAGGTAATTTTGATGAGATGACATAGTATTAAATGAAGAAAGAGATGATTGAGTATTATATTATGATACCGTATCATATTAAATGATGTGCTACTATGTGTCATGCATGGCAATAAATGAATCATTCTATAATAATAACTTATGATACTATGCACTACGGATGTAGTATCATACACTAGTATCATATGCATCATACACTAGTATATGATACTCTTCATTACAACTAGCCTTAGCTAAGCGTTGACGCCTCCCTCTCTCAGTAACAGGTCGTGGGCATCCAAGTGGCCGAAGCCGAGCAGTCGTGTTTTTCTAAGTCATGTTTTTTTAGTAAAACCGAGCAGTTGTGTTAGTGCTACATGAACTTATTGTGATCGACTGTCTCTGGTTTAGGTCAGTTCATGGTCATCACGACCACTGCCCAATAGGCATCAGCCAAGCCCAACGCGAGGCACACCTTCAAATTCTGGAAAT
Organism: Hordeum vulgare subsp. vulgare; assembly: GCF_904849725.1. Lineage (NCBI taxonomy): Eukaryota > Viridiplantae > Streptophyta > Magnoliopsida > Poales > Poaceae > Hordeum > Hordeum vulgare. The sequence goes on along the minus strand of NC_058520.1, from coordinate 530,233,553 downwards.
TGTGCTGGGCTAATACTAGTATATATACATATTTTCACCGCAACTTAGGTGTTGCACTGGCCAAACCCCGCCAGATTGCTAGCTTCGCCCCTGGTTGGAAGAGAGAGGAGATGAGAGAGAAGAGAAGCGGGCTACAAACTAACAACCGGCTATAACACGTGTTTCTAGGCATTTTGTGAGAGAGGATGGTGGACCTCATATCGATAAAATAGTACTCCCTCCGTTCCAAAATATAAGTCTTTTAAAAAATTTCACTAGGTGACTACATACGAAGCAAAATGAGTGAATCTACACTTTAAAATATGTCTATATACATTCGTATATAGTCCTCTAGTACAATTTCTAAAAAGACTTATATTTAGGAACGAAGGGAGTACTTATTTACATCTACCTATTATATTTGTGGACTATAAATTTGGCTATAGATGACGTGTCAAACGTCGTATAGCCAGCAGCCGGCTGTAGTATTGACCATGCTCCGCGAAACGTACGTGCGCTGCGACGCCGTGTGCTGTCCCACCGTGCGTGCCAAATAAGCTTGGGAGTGACAGGGGCGCGCATCGCCGATGCATTGCTCTCGGCAACCAAAACCCCAGCTGTCGAATCCACGGCGCTCACGCATGCTCTCATTCTCATTGCACGAACCTGATTTCGATCTTTACATACAATATCACAAAAGTTTCAACAAATTAACGCGCAGGAACTAGCGAAGGTAGTCAAGCAGGCGCATCCGTGGCGGCTCCGGCGCCGGCTCCGGCGGCGCGGGTGGCTTCGGCGCTGCCTGTTGTCCCCCGCCCCGACCGTGTCTTCCCCACGCGCCGCCCAGCCAGCACAGGACCCGCTTCAGCGCCTCCAGCAGCCAAGGCCTCCGCGCCCTCGGCTCGCACGGCGCCCGCCCCGCCCCCGCCTCGACGCTCTCGGCACCACGAGCGGCCGTCTCCTCCCGCACCAGTGCGACCACCCGGGACGGGCTCGGCTCGGAGTAGCTCCGGCGCAGGACAGCCCGGCTGAGCTGGGCCTCGATAGCCTGCCGCTCGTACTCGTCGAGCAGCGTGGTGGGGAGCACCGGCACCGCGCCGCCGCCGATCGGGTCGAGGCGGCTCAGCGCGGCGCAGACGCCCAGCTCCGTGGCCAGGCTGCTGCTGACGCTGCGCCGGTGTTGTTGCGCCGGCTCCAGCGACATTGCAGAGCAGATCCCTAGCTCCGTGGCGAGGCTGCTGCTGTGTTGTTGCACCGGCATTGCTGGTGATTGTTAGTCTGTGGCACGCGCTCACGAAGGGATGGCCGCGTCCTGGCCTGTCTGGGCACGCGGTGACCATGGCGCGGCTTGGTTGATGTGCTTTAACACGACGGTTTCTATTCAAAAGCGGGAGCTTGACGTGGAGAGCGGGACAGGCATCCTGTCCGAGCTTTATAGTTTGTTCTGGCTTAACTGTCTCCTGCTTTCTTAGCTGTTTTACCTGACGCGGGGATATGAAAATTCTTTTACAGACCCACCCACCTGCACGGTTAATGTGAATCCAAAAAACGGAAATAATTTACCTGGCTCGAACTGCAAGTCAACGTGATCGACACACGTTTCGGTATTGTCGCCCAGAGAATTCGGAACGCGAGAAAGGAGGGAGGAGATCTCCATGCGCAGAACTCTACGAGCTGTCAAGGATTTCATTCAGTCTGAGTATCAGAAACCTGACTCTTTTTCCTTGCAGATTATCTGATGCTACCTGGCATAGATTGCTGCTGGCTGCAGGAGCCAGGCAAGCCGCCGCTCGCCGTTGGTCTCGCAATGCAAAGCTGCTAGACAGAGGTGCTTCAGTTGCTTTTACCTAGCTTAAACGTGACTCAAGAGAACAGTTATTTTGCCCAAGCACCGGCTGGCACCGAAGCAAACCTTTGCTTCTGTCACCTTTCCTATGCACCCGTTTAGACCAATCTCAGGGAAGAAATCCGTTTTTTTTTTCTCAGGCACCAATGCAAGCACCTGCCGTTGCACAGGGCCTCCCTGATGTTAAATTGTTTACACAGATGATGTCCCCGTATACCTAGATGATGTCGCTCTGTTTGTTAGGCCCACGGAATCTGATCTGGACTTTGTGAGGAGTACCCTACATGCTTTTGGGGAGGCTTCCGGATTGAAGGTCAACTACTCCAAGTCATCGGCCATTCTCATCCGCGGCGATGACCTTGACAAGGCGCGAGTAGCTGCGATGTTACAATGCGGCATTGAAGAATTTCCATGCAAGTATCTTGGAATCCAACCGGCGATTCACCAACTCACTAAAAGCGAATGGCAGCCGATGCTTGATCGAGCTAAGAAAGCGGTACCGGCTTGGCAGCGAGGACTTGTCACAAAACCTGGACGTTTAATCCTCGTCAAAATTGTCATGTCTGCTAGACCAATTCATTACCTAATGGTCCTCAATGCCAGATGTGGGTTTACGAAGAGTTGAACAAATGGATGAGAGCTTTCTTCTGGAAGGCACAGGATAAAGTCAATGGAGGTCAGTGCCTTGTTGCTTGAAAGAATATATGCCATCCGATTAGTTACGGTGCCTTGGAGTGAAAGAATTGAAGCTCAAGCCCTTACTCTGCGTGTGAGAGGTGGGAATGGCTACGCAGATCGGGCCTCAGAAAACCCTGGCAAGGTATCCCCCAGCTCTTGGACAAGGAGGCACGACAGGTGTTTGACAGCTTGGTTAAGACCTCTGTTGGTGCGGAACGCGGACACTTTTCTGGCGAGATAGATGGATCCATGGATTCACTGCTCCTCAGATCACCCCGTGGTGGTTTGCCTTGCTGATCAACGTACCATAAACAGGCGCACCATCCAACATGCCTTGAGTGACTCTGGCTGGGTCAGCGACATGCACGAAGACCTCAATTTCTCGACGCATATTCAGCTCATCCACCTGCAGCAGGCGATCGCCACGGTTCAAAGAGATCCCACCACCCCCGACGCCTTTGAGTGGCCTAGCGTCACATCAGGTTCATACACTGCTAGATCAGCCTACGATAGACTCTGCCAAGGCCTGCAGCGGGTTCCTTTTGTTGCGTGTATTTGGCGCAGCTGGGCACCCCTGAAATGCAAAATCCATGTTTGGCTCGCTGTGCCACACAGGATCTAGACCTCTGATCGCCGTGCGAGACAAGGGTTGCAAGACAGTCCTTCCGTATGCTACATATGTCTCCAAGACGAGGATAATCCGGAGCACATTCACATCAAGTGCAGCTATGCAAGAGAACTATGGGATCGTGCTTGACCTCTCTAATCACTAATGTGCGAAGACCGGAATCGCAAGACCACATCCTGGACGGGTGGCTTCAAGACGGAGCGACCTTCCACGGAGCCAACAAGAGAGGCTTCGACACTTTTGTCATTGCAGTGGCATGGTCGCTTTGGAAAGAAAGGAACGCAAGGGTTTTCAACCGTCTGAAACAATTCAAAACATATATCCAAGTGCATGATCAAATTAGGAAGGAAATTCGCGAGTGGAAAGAGGCATGACTAGGAGTTGGTGTCCTAAATCGTTTTGTGAGAGAGTAGGTTTAGTTTCTTTTGGTGTGGGAGTTGAGTTGTATTACCTGCTGTGATGCTCACATCGTTAGCAAGTTCCTGTAATTCTTTTCTCTCTCTTCTATAAAAATATGGTACCTCATTGATGTATTTTCAAAAAAAAATGTTGACACTACTCACACTTCTACACAGGACATAATGGAAACAGATCATTCTATGAGCAGTTTCTATTCCTTATAGCAGCGGAAGTCCAGCTTCTTCAAAATCAGCGTCTTTAAGAAAAAAATAAAGTCCCGCTAAAGTGATCTATTCCTTGTAACGCACTTTCTAAATGTTTTCATCCGGTTTTTTATGGTTTTGGAGAACTTCTAAATGGTACCTGAACCGTCATTCTTTTTGTTCTGTTTTTTTCCTATTTTTGATTTTCTGTTTATTCTATTAACTGTTTATTTTCTTTTCTTTCCTGTTTTCTTTCTTTGTTTTTCAATTTGCTTTCATGATTATTTGATTTTCCAAAAAATCTTTAGAAAACTATAAAATGTTTGCATTTTTAAAATACTATTCCAAATATCATAAAATGTTCCTATTTTTCAAGAATTTGGAAAAATGTTCAGAGGTTCAAAAAATGTTCAAATGTTTAGGATTTTGGATAGCTTCTTTTCAAAAGAGATGTCTCCAAGAAAAAAAAACAGTGCAAAACTGTCGCTGTCGTCGGATCATACATCATATATTTTCTTCCTGAAGAGAATTCTTACTCACAAAACAATGCCTTTAACAAGGCCATTGTCAGGCACAACCAATTAAGATCAGACCTTAAATTTTCATCCTGCAAGATAAAATTTGAATTTCTCCAGTGCTATCGCTCCACGTACCATGCCGCTGCTTCAAGTCACAAAACACCATTACCGGTCCTGATATCCTGGTTGTCGTGACATTCTCCGCATCTAACTTCATCATAGAAGAACAAAGACATGCCCCATGATGGTAGCAAATAGCAGAGCTTCGCAACACCCCCTCTAAAACCAGACGGTAGAAAAACATGGGTGCGCGTGATCAAGTTTCATTCAATCGAGCAATCTCCAGGCATGAGCCGCCCAATGGAATTCACCTGCGGAGCCCTCCGAGACACACCGCTCCTGGCCAGAAGTAGACAGTAAGCAGATCTTCGTCTTGGTGCGGGAAAAACCGACCGTTTTGGCTCTTGAGAGCATATGCTTCCTGATAAATAGTAAATTCAAAGCAAATAATAAATACATTTTAGAAAATCTGAATTTTTGTGTGGATGTTTATTTTAGCCTAACAAGCGTGCTTTATTATTTTCATGCAAACAGGATAGCGGTACTTGGTCGGTAAAAAAACAAAATTAAATATAACATTTCCTGGTAACATTCGGCGTTTGATTTGTTTTTTTCGCCCAGCTCAAAATGCTTATGATTTTTCACTAAAAAATTGCAGGTAGAATTTGAGTATGACAAAGAGCACATCAACTTTTTTTACATTTACGAAAAACATTTTTAATGGGAAGGAACATATGCTCCCAAAACCCGAATTGGATTTCCTCTAAGACCGCCTCAAAAAAACAACAACATGACCAGAACGTCCACCGACGGCGTAGCGGACATCCCTATTTGACGCGCTTTACAGCAAAATGTCACAGTTTCGCGTAGGAAAATCCAGCGATTGTTAGAATTGGGCCGGCCCATTTAAGCGTCTTAGCATTTCGGGTTTTGGATACTTTCTAGAGGTTTTCATCCGGTTTTTTATTATTTTGAAAAACTTCTAAATGGTTTCTGAACAATTATTTTTTCTGTTCTATTTTTTCTCCTTTTTTCGATTTTCTGTTTATACTATTAACTGTTTATTTTATTTTCTTTCTTTGTTTTTCAATTTTCTTTTATGATTATTTTGTTGTCCATAAAATCTTTAGAAAGTTATAAATTGTTCGCATTTTAAAAAATACTATTCCAAATATCATAAAAGGTACCTGTTGTTCAGAAATTGAGAAAAATGTTCAGAGGTCCTAAAAATGTTCAAATATTCAGAAATTTGGACAGTGTCTTTTCAAAAAATAATCGAAATTCATTTTACCTATAGAATTTTTAAGTTTTCGAAAATGTTTCCATTTTTAGGTATCTAAAAATTGTTCGCATTTCCAAAATTGTTTTGGGATTTTCAAATTGCTCTTTACTTCGAATTTTCTTCTATAAATTCTGAAAATATCTTCTATTTTGATTTTTTTTGTCCCCATGTTAAATTGTTGGTCTTGTTTTTAAAGAAATATATCAAATTTAAAAACATTCGACATTTTTATTTTTTTGTTACCAGGTTTAATTTTTGTTCTTGAATTCACAAATTTGTTCTTTTAATTCAAAAATATTCGGGATTTTAATAAAAAAATCCTGTTCAATTTTGTTCTCTAGAATTGAAAAAATGTTCTGGATTTCAAGATTTATTCTTAATCTCAAAATTTTGTTCTCTAAATTAAAAAAAAAATTGGTTTTGGTTTTTTAATTCCCATGTTAAATTGTTGATCTCGATTTTAAAGAAAAATATATAAATTAAAAAATGTTCAGAATTTTTCATTTTTTGTTCCCATGATCAAATTTTGTTTTTGATTTAAAAATGTTGTTCTCTAAATTCATAAATATTTGCGATTTGAATAAAAAACCATGTTCAAATTTTGTTCTCTAAATTCAAAAAATCTTCGGGATTTCTATTTTTTGTGAAAAATTAAAATCTATTCATAAATTTGGAAAATTTGTTATGTTTGTCAAGACTGTTGGGAAGTACAAGTTTTTGCTTCATTTTTTGGAAATCTTTTCATGTTTGTTTTCAAGTGTTATGTTTTGCGGTTGTATTTAGGTCTTCTAGTATCATGTTGTACTTACATCAGTACAACTGGGAAGTCGCTCTGGCTAGCAGCACTAGCACAAATGAGTGGGATGGTGGCAGGTTTGAATCCCACCAACTCTACTTTTCCGCGTTCACCATTTTTCACCTCTCACCGTGTGGGCCGGCCTAGTTAGCGAGTCCCCTCTGCGTCGGGTTCTTATACGACGCAAAATGCGTCGTATAGGAGGTCCCCGCGCCGCCGTCTCCTCACCCATCTCCCGATAAAGGACACCAGGCCTTGACCGGCTGACGGCGCCGCCCTTGACCTACACCTGCGCTCCACCTCCTTCCATGAAGCACCGCCGAGAGCACCTTGTGCCCACCGTCGAGTGGATGGGACGGCTGCCGCCGCAGTCGCCGACAGCAGCGGCAGCAAGAGATCGCGGCTTGGGTGTAGACTAGGGTTCAGGGGTGAGGGGGCCTCCGGAGCGGCTCGGGAGATACTACTGTTGTTTACTCTGTCTGGTCACTGGTGGCTGGATTTGGCGTGGGCCTTCATGCCTTTTCGCATGACCCCTTGAGTGTGAGTTGAATTGACGATCGCCTATGATGAAGTTAGAGTCGTTGCTCAGAGTTTAGGGATGGCGGTGACACCTCTAGGGGAGGAGCGATGACGCCTGCGTGCTGTCTTGACAAGATCCTTTTTGGAATGGTGTGAGCGAGATTTTTTCTACGTGTCGTCCAGCGGTTGTGATAGTTTTCGCCCGGTTCTTAATAAATGAATTGGACAACTTGGTTTTCGCTCGATTTTTCTAAATTAATTGAACAAATCTTTTCTTCTTAATGAATGCAGGATAACTAACATTTCAAAAAAAAAAAAAATGTCTGAAGCAAAGGATGGTTTCACATCTATAAATCAACTATGTTTCTTACAAGGATATACATTCTTATGATTCTGAATTGACACCACAAACTGCTAGCGTTATCTGCAATTTGCATATCGGGCAGGAATGCTGAAGCATGGTGATGGGGAAGATCTGAAGAGAGGTGCCGTAATGCTGAGGAACAACGCGAAGAACATGACGAGGAGCTGTGCGGCTGTGCAGGGTGATGCTACCTGAGCTTCTGGGTTGCTCGATGCATCGTTTTTAGCCTGTCTTCTTTTGGTGGTTGTTTAGTTGGTACTGATTGGTCTGCTCCTGCGTGGGTGATACACACTTTTGCTCCTGTGCGAGTGTCTAAACTGTTGGTAGGATAGATGATGGTGTTGTCGAGTTTTCGTCCTGCAGCGGGTGTTTCTATGACGAGCACCTGCAGTGGGTTTCCTGGTGATGCGTTGAACTCTCTTCGGTGATGTGTTGAACTCGCTCTCCGTTCTCCCGTCTCCACCTTATTCTGCTTCTGAAGTGTTGTATTTCCGTTATTCAGTTAATGGAAGGGGGTTATGCCCGGTTAAAGAAAATGCATATTGGATGAGAGATGAATATCGAGCATGGGAAATATTCTTGTTCCCCTTTTGCACTCAAAAATATTACCTCCATTCGGAAATAACTGACGTGGTTTTAAGTTGAATTTGAACTAAAACCACGTCAGCTATTGCCAATGATTCTGTAATGTCCATTGCCAAGTGAAGGTACCATTGAGCAATAAATATACTATGTCCTACACGTTGAGCAACAATTTTCAGACTGGAAACAACATTTCAGCAGATCACGGTGCAGAGCCAAGCCAATACATGCTGACTATGTTTTCGCTGTGCTTCTGGTGAGGCTGTGTGGACCTGTTGCAAATGGGAGATCTGATTGCTACAGGGATGATGAAGTGGTATTCAGAACCCAGATCACAAGACAAAAAGAAAGAGACCAGCTCAGGACTTAATGTAAGTAAATGTTTTTTCTGCGACATCTGAATAACAACAATGGTGGTCGGGATATAGATTGGGGTGATAAAGTTGCGGTAATACTCTGCACAGAGATCCTGCCATCAGGGGACACAGTAGGGGCTTGGCAGTGTGAAATGATACAGTATCTTGGAAGTTTCTATATGCTCCTGTTATCATATGGTCTCTGTGATAGTACACGACACTATTAACCTTGCCTCAAACAGATACAGTTAAAGATGTTTCTTAATCACAACTGGTTAATACTCCAGACTCCAGAGTGATTTTTTTCAGGAACAGAGTAGTTGCTTTGTGCCAAAGCAGTTCAAGTTTTGCGAAACAATCTTCATCTTTGATGAGCTTCTAAACTCCAGATGGCAAGGTTCATGATCCTCTCCTTGAGGCATCACAAGTACACTTTCTGTGTCTTGCATAGTTGCATTGAGTTTTCTTATTGATACTGACAGGTCTGTTCCTCGCTAAACTGTCTGATCGCAGCAATTAGCCTAAACTCCTATGCTTAGCTACGTACAAGCGCAGTATCAGATCTCTCATCAGTGGTTGGACTTTGACCCTATGGAGCACATCATCACGGCGTGGAATTCACTACTGTTTTTTTTCTTTCAGGTTATTACTTTTATGATTCTGCGTTGCGGATGTGTTCCCCGATCGATCCCCATGTGCTCGATAAAGCCTTTGAGAGCCTGTATGATGATACGTGAGGTGAGGTGAAACAATGCTGGCCCTCCTACTGTGTTGGTCAGGACAGGTCCACACATTCCTTTCCCCTTTTTCCTTTATGTCTGTTTCCCCTTTGCATGATTCCTTCCGGCCCCTATCGGCTATCGTCTTGCCGCTGGGCTTTTTGCTAATTTCATGCGAGTCAAGATCTGTTCCCGGCAGTTTCGAAAAGAAAATAAATGGGCACTCCTTTCGTCTGGAAATACTTGTTTGAGAAATGGATGTATCTAGATGTATTTTAACTCTAAACACATTCATTTTTATTATTTTTGCGATAAATAATTTCGAACGGAGGGAGTATTTGTTGGCATGAAATAGGTTTGTGCATTGCCAGTGTTATCTAGCAAGTGTGTTGTTCCTCTTTGCGTAAACAAGAAGACAGGCGTGTTCTCCTTTCATCATGTTTGTGCGTCTGTAAATATCACCTGCCATGGTCTTTGTGCAACGATAATTCTTTGACCATCGATTGCTCCAGGACGATCTACATGCATCTCGGTTTGCCAGGAATTTCGTTTTTCTTTGTCTGACATTTTTCACTACTGCTGCATGATTTTACCGACCATTGGAAGGTACGTACTAGCTGTGGAATATTTTAGAGAATCTGAGATAAAGGGGATGGTCCTGTCTGTATTATACGTAGCAGGTAGTGTTCTTGTGTCCAGCATGTTCTTTCTTCACTAAACAATAGAATGTACAGTTGTTAGTTCAGTTATTATTCTACATGCTCATTGTCATTTGGCTTGTAGTTCACTGCCTATTCAGGCTGTTTGAAATCATCTTCACAATAGTCAAATGCACTACCTAACACTAATTCCGCAGTATGAATTGGAAAGATGCTAGGCTGACGCTCGTACGTACTAGTAGTGACATTTTACTACTCCCTCCGTCCTAAAATAAGTGTAGCTGCTTTAGTACAAATTTTATACTAACTTGATACTAAATTTGCGTTACTTATTTTAGGACAGAGGAAATAGATGTTTAGTTTTACTGTCTTGTGACGGGGACAAGGTGCTTGACCCTCTCGTGGCAGAGGCTTCTGAGTGTTGAAATTTCTTGAGAGATGGAACTTGAAAATAAAGGCCACACGACAGTAGGCTCTCTGGATGGACAAAGCACACCAATGGTTTATACAAAAAAGAAAAACAACGTCTCTCCACCATCATTGATGACCTTGACAAAATCGCTGAGACTTGCATTTTGTCGCAACAAGAGATTGAACAAAAAAATCAATCCAATGAGAAGATTGCAAGCCTTTTGGGAGAAGAGGAGATCAAATATTACCAACGATCCAAAGCCGACTTCATTTTGAAGGGAGATGATAATACACGATACTTTCAATTGGTTGGTGACATAGAAAGAAGTGTATTTTCTCTCTCCAACAAGATGAGGGACGGATCGAAAGTCAAACCGAGCTTAAAAGTTATATCGCTAAATAGTCTCGGTTCGGGGCACCAGAAGAAGGGAATCTTATCTTCGATGAGACCCGAACAGATGATATTCCACAAGTCTCGGCAGAAGAGAACAATATCCTCACGACACCTTTCTCGGAGGAGGAGGTCAAAGCTGCGGTGTTCCAAATGGAACATAACAAAGCTCCAGGCCCTGATGGTTTCCCTGCAGAATTCTATCAAAATTTCCGGTTTGTTATCAAGACCGACCTCGTGGAATTGTTCAATTGTCTTCATGCCAGCCAACTTGAGATGTTTAGGCTTAATTTTGGCGAGATCGTGTTGTTGCCGAAAATTAAGGAGGCAGAGCGGATTCAACAATTCCGACCCATATGTCTCAATGTCAGCTTCAAGATTTTCACCAAAGTGGCCACTAATCGACTCAACACGGTTGCAGAACATGTCATTCGACCAACTCAAATTGTTTTCATGCAAGGAAGAAATATACTCGATGGAGTAGTGATCCTACATGAGACCATTCACGAGATGCATCGTAAAAACATGAGTGGAGTAGTTTTCAAGATTGATTTTGAAAAAGCCTATGATAAGGTCAAATGGTGCTTCCTTGAACACACCCTAAGAATGAAAGGATTCTCCGATAAATGGCGTGAGTGGATCCAAAATTGTGTTACTGGAGGTAGTGTGGCCGTTAAAGTAAATGATGACGTAGGCCATCACTTTCAAACAAAAAAAGGATTTCGTCAGGGTGACCCCATGTCCCTAATGTTATTTAACATTGTTGCTGATATGTTGGCTGTTCTGATTGAGCGTGCTAAGCAGGATGGCCAGATTGCAGGAGTAGTGCCACACCTCGTGGATGGTGGCCTCTCCATTTTGCAATATGCCGATAATACAATTCTTTTTTTGGAACATGATCTAGACAAGGCTCGAAACCCAAAACTGTTGCTTTTGGCGTTTGAGCAAATGCCCGGCCTTAAAATTAACTTCCATAAGAGTGAGTTGTTCTGCTTTGGAGAAGCCAGTGAGGCGGCGGCCGATTATGCTAATATGTTGGTTTGTACGCAAGGCCAATTTCCCATTAAATATTTGGGAATTCTGATTCATTATCGGCGTCTCACTAACGCAGAATTGAAACGTGTAGAGGAACACTTAGAGAAACGATTGAGCAGTTGAAAAGGCAAGTTTCTCTCTACTGGAGGACGACTGGTCTTGATCAACTCGATTCTCACAAATATGGTGCTTCATATGCTTTCTTTTTTCCAACTCTCAAGAGGGGTCTTGCAAAGGCTGGATTACTTTAGATCCAGATTCTTTTGGCAAGGAGGCAATGAAAATAAAAATACGCACTAGCAAAATGGAGCGTGGTTTGCAGGCCTAAAGACCAAGGTGGTCTTGGCATTCATGACTTGCAGGTCAAGAATGATGCCTTACTTAGTAAATGATTGTCCAGACTTCTTACTGAGGATGGCGTTTGGCAAACCCTACTACGCAACAAGTACCTATCCCAAAAAGCTGTGTTTCGGGCCTACTGAAAACCTGGTGATTCACACTTTTGGGCAGGTCTAATGGCGTCAAAGAAGCATCTTTTTGCTTCGGATCCTTTGCGATTAAAGATGGGTCTGAGATTCGTTTCTGGGAGGACACTTGGCTAGGCAATGCCAGTCTCCAAGAACAATATCCAGCTTTGTACCGGATTGTCCGCGATAAGAATGAAACTCTTGCGCAGGTTCTCGGTTCTTTTGCACTGGATATCTCTTTCAGGCGGGATGTGATTGGTCCTCGTCTTGTGTTATGGAAACATCTTTTGTCCCGATTAGATACGATTAACCTAACACAAGGGCGAGATGTGTTTCATTGGAACCTCACTACATCTGTGTCCTTCACAGTCGATTCTATGTATCGTGCGCTCACGCATTCTGGGGTCCCAGTGAATAATAATAAGGAAAATTGGAAGTCGAAGATTCCACTAAGAGTTAAGATCTTCATGTGGTATCTTCGTAGGGGAGTGGTTCTCACCAAAGATAACCTCACCGGTCGCAACTGGCAAGGAAGTAAGAAGTGTAGCTTTTATACTCATGACGAGACAATCAGACATCTCTTTTTCCAGTGCAAGTTTGCACGTTCTACATGGTCAATCATCCGAATAGCGTATAATATTTATCCGTCCACAGGTGTTGTCAATATTTTTGGTCATTGGTTGGACGGTATTCCTTATAGGTTCAAAACACTAATAAGGGTGAGAGCGTATGCCTTATTATGGTCGCTTTGGTTATGTAGAAATAATCTGGTTTTTAATGACAAAAACTCTTCTCCTTTGCAGGTTATTTTTTCGTTGTACGCAATCGCTCCGTACGTGGTCTATGCTTCACCGTACGGAGTTCCAACCGCTATTCAAGGCGGTTTGTACGCAGTTGAAGCGAGTGGCCACGGAGGTTTTTTCCCAACATGGGTGGCATCATAACCGTCGTGTCGGCCCATCACCTCCTTCGATATAGGCATAGTGACGGTCCTATTTGACTCTACTAGTGTCGATATGTCAGCTTTTTTATCTTCTTTCAGACTGTTTGTGTTGGTCGTGTACATCCTAACTATGCAGAGGTCGGGTGCTACTCATGATGATTTGTATCTTCTTGATGCTACGTTATGAGTTCATAAAAATACCCTTTGTTGAAAAGACGTGCAAATCTGTCACGATGATCAAAGCATTGCCAGGTGAGCTTGTGTTGTGATTTGCTTTAATCCATGGTAAAGACTGGCAGAAACGGATAGGCTTTTTGTTGTCTAATAAGTTGGTAGAAATCATTGTATGTTGTGTAGAGGTACTTTGGGGCAGGTAAACCATGTGCCAAGAAAAGTATTTTGGGCCTTGGAGTTCAAGTGGTAGGAATACAGTGATCCTCCCTGAGATTGAGCAAATCAACCTAAAAACAAAAGAATAACGACAGCACAACCAGATAATATATCTTTCTTTGTTGTCCTCCAGATTCTTGCAATGATCCAAAATTAGTTGTTGCTCTTCTTATCCCTCTCCTGCCACCTCTCCGATGGAGTATTTTATTTCTGCAATCAATGTACTCGTATTAGTATACTCTTTCAAACAAATTGCAAAGTTTGCAACCTTTGGTTGAATTATTCATGGGAATCACAAACCAAAAGATGGTACAGTAGCAGTTTCTTTCAGAAACACGATTTCTGAAAGGTTTGCCGACTAAATTCACCAAAATTTGAGCAAAACTTCTAACGGTTCAAGCTAGCAAACAAAGTGCCAAACACATTTGTACATGCACATGCTCACAGAATGCAGCTGCTCTGAGCGATCTGTAAAGTCAATCGGTAGAAGATCTTCTAGTAACACTACCAATGCCATCATTTGTTTAGACAAACGGTGGCAGGCTATATACTAATCTCAAATATGATTGCCTGCAAAAGAGCTAGTACAGGCATCGGCATGTGGCTCTGGATCTCGGAAGGTGACTTGTGCAGAAAGGCTAATCGATACTGCATTATGAAAGGGAACAGTAACACAAGCCGCCTGCGGGGAGCACCATCAGCGAGACAGCAAAACGCCATGATTCTTTTTCCTTCGGTCCTTCTCCCCCCGCCATCAAGCGTCTCGGTTTTGCACTGTCCCTGCACCTCTTATAATATCCGGGTATTCCTCCCCTTGTCACCTGAAATCGATTGTAGTAGCTCAGTTAGAGCAACTGAAGCAGGATGCTTATATCCGGGGAAGACGACATATATAGGCTTGGTTTTAGGTCAAACGGAGGCTCGAGGGGCCCACAAGGCAGCGGGGTGCCCCTGTCTTGTGGGCAGGTCTTTGCACCAGTATGTTTTTATATATTTAATAAAAATTCTTTAGAAAGTTTCGTCTAATTTTAAAAAAAATATGTCTGTATAAAAAATAACATCAAGATTGTTCTGATGAAAATAACGTCAGTTCGAATTAATTTTCTTGAAATAATGCAAATTAAAGTCCAAAATAAAAGTAAAACTATTTGAAAAATAGATATGATGAATACATATCAGTACCCGATGCATGAAACACATAAGGGTGTCACTGTTTTCGGAGTCCCACAACTCCTGACTAGTTCGGGCCTTAGAAGGTCCCTCAAACCCGAGTATCAGCCCTGCTAGCTCTCGTGAGAGGGCTAGAAGGGGAGAGTGACCCTCCTCTTGAGTTTATTCAAGTGGGCGATGCTTCCTTTTTGTGTGGTCCGGTAACGAATCTAAAAATACCCCACACCTATTTTCCCAAGGAGTGACATGAGTTATTGAACCCACGAGAGGAAGGTTCCCTTCAAGCGATGATCTCTAGCAACCAATTGTTAAAGGATTAATTCCAGCTTTTGACCGGATCAATAAGGCTAATAGTGATGTAACACTTATAACAAAAAGAAGGTACGAGTACTGATGTCTAAATGGTTACAACCATGTATTTGTATTGGGATCAGATAGGGTATTAATTTTGTATGTTGGAAGTCACCCATCGAGATGTGCTTGCTATGAACCGAAGTGGGTCGTGTGTCTAAATAACATCTTGATCGATACGAGTCCTGCATCAAGAACCAGTTATCCTACTTCAGGCCCTATTTGTCGCACAGGGTTGCCTCGATAATTAAGATTATAATAGTTAGACAAGAGCTTTGAGTTTTTAATGAATTAACATCATGAATCCCCAAAGATTTGATCAGTGTTACAACACTAAATCTTCATGTCACTCATGTTCAGAAGAACACTTCACATTCTCCTTGATCCTAGCCTCACCATGACCCGCTCTCCATGATCTTGGGTCCTCCACGGATGAAGAACGCAGACAAGATAAGACACATCCACGAACCAATTGTATATCACACATAAGGGACGTTAATGCAAAGCTCTTCCATTGATCCCCAGAACAAATACAAAGGGTTGCAAGGATTTTGCCTTAAACCATACTTTACCGAACTACTCATACATTGAGATCGGATCACATGAAGAACATATTGAAGAACACATCTTGATGATAGATTGACTGCAAATATGTCTTGCAATTGTTGGCTTGTCGGATGCAAGATTGCAAGTATGAACTAGTGGGAGATGAACTATGGTGGTTATGATGGCTATGCACATGAGATGACGGTGGCTAGGGTTGATTAAGGGGATGAATATGGCTCTCTTGTGGAAGACTTGTGAGATGCTCGATGTCCTATTGACATTTCAGTTGGGCCCCCTTTATAAAAGTTGTCCATGTAGACAAGCTACCACTACTAGGGAAAAGCCTACGCTACTACTAAGGCGCTACAACTAATATTTAGCAGTAGCGCAGGAGCTCACCATGCTACTAATAACTAATGTAGTAGTAAAGCGGATTTGGTCCCGCGCTACTGCTAAATAACAACAATGTTGGCCTTTGCCCCGCGCCACTACTAATAGTGTGTATTTTCTTTTTACATTTATATTGAATTTATACATAGTGATGCAAATTTTTACAACATCAATAAAAAATATGGAAAAAACAACAATTAGATTAAAGTGGATGGATGCAAGTGGCGAAGTTGGATTAGTAGGAAAATACGGTGTTGCGACTCAACATCATATTTTCCTACTAATTCAACTTCGTCACGTGCATCCATCCATTTTAATCTAATACATATCATATAATAACTTATTATCCGTGGTCAGATAACAACTTATCATCATCTTACTCATCTAACAACTCATCATGATCTTAATCATGCAAAGTTAACCAGTGGAGTACTACATAATGTCATAAACCAGAAAAACTCTTGTCTCATAGGACCTACTCCTTTCTTCTAGGTAGAGTGTCATAAAACAAAAAAACTCCTACATCTCCATGATGAAGCAAAGAGATCCAATGGTCTCCAACCCGTGGCTTGCGCTCCTTCTTTATTTCACTCTATGCTTTAATTTCGAGTTTTCTCGTGGTTTACGTTCATTCGAGTATGGAAAATCGAAAATGGGCCTCCAAGGGCAAGTAATTATCATCTCACCTATGGCATTCATCAACAGAGGCACAACATCCTTGGGCAGCTTCTGTTGAACAACATAATAGTAGTATAGTTAGCAATGTAATTTACATAATAGTAGCATAATTAGCAATGTCTAGCACAAGGGAACAAAGAAGAGGCGACCCCTCAGTGAAAGTTACACAAGTAGCCCCAGCAGACTATAAGTCAACCCAAACCATCAATCGGTTAACATTACATATATGGAGTAATGAAATAAGAAAATGGCCTATGTTGCCGCAAATCCCGCGCACTCTATATATAGTACCTTCTAGCACAAGTTATGCTAAATATTTGGCATGGCCTTTGCTAAAAATGGTACATATATCGAGCGTCTGAAATTTGCCGGAACCAAAATGAATCAATATTCCAGCAAAACGTAGGTCACTCGTAGGTGTTCCGTGCAAAATTATACTTCAAACGCTAAATTTTCTCAAAGTGTCAAATGTTTTCCATAGCAATATTATCACGGTGAAGTAACCACTTGATCAAAATAAACTTCATCCAATTGTTCTGTATTTTATTTCATCCATCCATCAATCTATGTCATAACAAAGTAAACTAGATTATAAAAAAGGAAAGTACACCATTCATCCATCAATCCATCTAACCATATAACCGTCCATCCATCAATCCATCTAACCATCTAACCATCCATGCATCTAATATCTATGTAAATGCATCCATACATCTAAAAAACTAATACTACAATATAAACACGTAGAAAATTACTTATTGGAAAGCTAGCGAGGGGCTCACGGTGGGGGAGGGGACAAGCCGGAGAGGGGCGCACAGGGTCGGTCGATGCTCGCGGGGAGAGCCAGGATGGTGGAGGGCTGGCACGCGTCGTGTAGGGAGGCCATGCGTAGGAAGGACCTAGATGGGAGAGGGCGTCGGGGGGCCCAGGGGCACGTGATGAGAGAGGGGCATTGGAGCAATGGGAGCGAGGGTCGACCGGAGTAGTGGGATTGAGAGCATGAGAGAGATGTGGGAGAGAGTGGTCAAGGGAGAGTGACGGACACAACAAGGAAGAAGATAAGGCTACTTAGCAGCAACGCAGGGTGAAAGGTCGGCGCTATTGCTATGTATTTAGGTGTACCACGGGAAATTGGACCAACGCTGCAACTGTGGCCTATCGCGGGGTACCGTTGGGCCTCACTTAACAGCAGATCCGCGTGGACGCACCGGCGCTAGTATATAATACTTTTCAGTAGTGTAGGTTTGTGGCATGTGCTACTACTAAATAACAATGGCGCCAGCCATAGAACCCTCGTTGCTAATAATGGTCTACCTATAGGCATTTCCCTAGTAGTGTGCCTCAGTTTTCATGCCATACAACGGCTCGTATGAGCAGTCGCTGTCGTATGGTCGCTCTGGCACCTCTCATGCGCCTCTTGTTGATTCCATCTATCTCCCCCTTTATTCTTTTTCATGTTTTTTACTTGATTTAGTCCATTTGTCGTCCATTTTCTATATGTTGGGTAACGTCGCATGGGAAACAAAAATTTTCCTATGCGCATGAAGACCTATCATGGTGATGTCCATCTACGAGAGGGGATGAGTGATCTACGTACCCTTGTAGATCGTACAGCAGAAGCGTTAGAGAACGCGGTTGATCTAGTGGAACGTCCTCACGTCCCTCGATCTGCCCCGCGAACAATCCCGCGATCAGTCCCACGATCTAGTACCGAACGGACGGCACCTCCGCGTTCAGCACACGTACAGCTCGACGATGATCTCGGCCTTCTTGATCCAGCAAGAGAGACGGAGAGGTAGAAGAGTTCTCCGGCAGCGTGACAGCGCTCCGGAGGTTGGTGATGATCTTGTCTCAGCAGGGCTCCACCCGAGCTCTGCAGAAACGCGATCTAGAGGAAAAACTATGGAGGTATGTGGTCGGGCAGCCGTGAGAAAGTCGTCTCAAATCAGCCCTAATTGCTCCATATATATAGGAGGAGGGAGGGGGGGCCTTGCCTTGGGGTCCAAGGACCCCCAAGGAGTCGGCCGAGCCAAGGGGGGGAGGACTCCCCCCCCCCCAAACCGAGTTGGACTTGGTTTAGTGGGAGGAGTCCCCCTCCCTTCCCACTTCCTCCCTCTTTTTTTTCTTTTCCTTTGATTTCTTATTCTTGGCGCATAGGCCCCTTTGGGGCTGTCCCACCAGCCCACTAAGGGCTGGTGTGTCTCCCCAAAGCCTATGGGCTTCCCCGGGGTGGGTTGCCCCCCCGGTGAACTCCCGGAACCCATTCGCCATTCCCGGTACATTCCCGGTAACTCCGAAAACCTTCCGATAATCAAATGAGGTCATCCTATATATCAGTCTTCGTTTCCGGACCATTCCGGAAACCCTCGTGACGTCCGTGATCTCATCCGGTACTCCGAACAACATTCGGTAACCAACCATATAACTCAAATACGCATAAAACAACGTCGAACCTTAAGTGTGCAGACCCTGCGGGTTCGAGAACTATGTAGACATGACCCGAGAGACTCCTCGGTCAATATCCAATAGCGGGACCTGGATGCCCATATTGGATCCTACATATTCTACGAAGATCTTATCGTTTGAACCTCAGTGCCAAGGATTCGTATAATCCCGTATGTCATTCCCTTTGTCCTTCGGTATGTTACTTGCCCGAGATTCGATCGTCAGTATCCGCATACCTATTTCAATCTCGTTTACCGGCAAGTCTCTTTACTCGTTCCGTAATACAAGATCCCGCAACTTACACTAAGTTACATTGCTTGCAAGGCTTGTGTGTGATGTTGTATTACCGAGTGGGCCCTGAGATACCTCTCCGTCATACGGAGTGACAAATCCCAGTCTTGATCCATACTAACTCAACTAACACCTTCGGTGATACCCCTAGAGCATCTTTATAGTCACCCAGTTACGTTGCGACGTTTGATACACACAAAGCATTCCTCCGGTGTCAGTGAGTTATATGATCTCATGGTCATAGGAATAAATACTTGACACGCAGAAAACTATAGCAACAAAATGACACGATCAACATGCTACGTCTATTAGTTTGGGTCTAGTCCATCACGTGATTCTCCCAATGACGTGATCCAGTTATCAAGTAACAACACCTTGTTCATAATCGGAAGACACTGACTATCATCGATCAACTGGCTAGCCAACTAGAGGCATACTAGGGACGGTGTTTTGTCTATGTATCCACACATGTAAATGAGTCTTCATTCAATACAATTATAGCATGGATAATAAACTATTATCTTGATACAGGAATTATAATAATAACTATACATTTATTATTGCCTCTAGGGCATAATTCCAACAGTCCCCACTTGCACTAGAGTCAATAATCTAGCCCTCACATCACCATGTGAATTACATTGTAATAAATCTAACACCCATACAGTTCTGGTGTCGATCATGTTTTGGTCGTGGAAGAGGTTTAGTCAGCGGGTCTACTACATTCAGATCCGTGTGCACCTTGCATATATTTACGTCCTCCTCCTCGACGTAGTCGCGGATGAGGTTGAAGCGTCGTTTGATGTGTCTGGTCTTCTTGTGAAACCTTGGTTCCTTTGCTAAGGCAATGGCACCAGTGTTGTCACAGAACAAGGTTATTGGATCCAGTGCACTTGGCACCACTCCAAGATCCGTCATGAACTGCTTCATCCAGACACCCTCCTTAGCCGCCTCCGAGGCAGCCATGTACTCCGCTTCACATGTAGAATCTGCTACGACGCTTTGCTTAGAACTGCACCAGCTTACTGCACCCCCATTAAGAATAAATACGTATCCGGTTTGCGACTTAGAGTCGTCCGGATCTGTGTCAAAGCTTGCATCGACGTAACCTTTTACGGCGAGCTCTTCGTCACCTCCATACACGAGAAACATCTCCTTAGTCCTTTTCAGGTACTTCAGGATATTCTTGACCGCTGTCCAGTGATCCACTCCTGGATTACTCTGGAACCTACCTGCCATACTTATGGCCAGGCTAACATCCGGTCTAGTGCACAACATCGCATACATGATAGAACCTATGGCTGAAGCATAGGGGACGGAGCGCATATGCTCTCTATCTTCATCAGTTGCTGGGCACTGAGTCTTACTCAATCTCGTACCTTGTAACACTGGCAAGAACCCTTTCTTGGACTGTTCCATTTTGAACCTCTTCAAAACTTTATCAAGGTATGTGCTTTGTGAAAGTCCTATCAAGCGTTTTGATCTATCCCTATAGATCTTAATGCCTAGAATGTAAGCAGCTTCTCCTAGGTCCTTCATAGAGAAACTTTTATTCAAGTAACCTTTTATGCTCTCCAAAAGCTCTACGTTGTTTCCAATCAGTAATATGTCATCCACATATAATATTAGAAACGCCACAGAGCTCCCACTCACTTTCTTGTAAATACAAGATTCTCCAACCACTTGTATAAACCCAAATGCTTTGATCACCTCATCAAAGCGTTTGTTCCAACTCCGAGATGCTTGCACCAGTCCATAAATGGATCACTGGAGCTTGCACACCTTGTCAGCATTTTTAGGATCGACAAAACCTTCGGGTTGCATCATATACAACTCTTCCTTAAGGAAACCGTTAAGGAACGCTGTTTTGACATCCATCTGCCAGATTTCATAATCGAAAAATGCAGCTATTGCTAACATGATTCTGACGGACTTAAGCATTGCCACGGGAGAGAAAGTCTCATCGTAGTCAATTCCTGGAACTTGTGAAAAACCCTTTGCCACAAGTCGAGCTTTATAAACAGTCACATTACCGTCAGCGTCCGTCTTCTTCTTAAAGATCCATTTGTTCTGAATAGCCTTGCGGCCCTCAGGTAGTATCTCCAAAGTCCACACTTTGTTCTCATACATGGATCCTATCTCAGATTTCATGGCTTCTAGCCATTTGTTGGAATCTGGGCCCACCATTGCTTCTTCATAATTCGCAGGTTCATTGTTGTCTAACAACATGATTGATAAGATGGGATTACCGTACCACTCTGGAGCAGCGCGTGATCTCGTCGACCTGCGTGGTTCAACAGAAACTTGAACTGAAGTTTCATGATCATCATCATTAACTTCCTCCTCAACCGGCGTCGCAATGACAGAGGTTTCCCCTTGCCCTGCGCCACCATCCAGAGGGATGAGAGGTTCGACAACCTCGTCAAGTTATATCTTCCTCCCACTCAATTCTCTCGAGAGAAACTCCTTCTCGAGAAAAGTTCCGTTCTTAGCAACAAACACTTTGCCCTCGGATTTGAGATAGAAGGTGTACCCAACTGTCTCTTTTGGGTAACCTATGAAGACGCATTTTTCCGCTTTGGGTTCCAGCTTTTCAGGCTGAAGCTTTTTGACATAAGCATCACATCCCCAAACTTTAAGAAACGACAACTTTGGTCTTTTGCCATACCACAGTTCGTATGGTGTCGTCTCAACGGATTTTGATGGTGCCCTATTTAAAGTGAATGCAGCTGTTTCTAATGCATAACCCCAAAATGATAACGACAAATCAGTAAGAGACATCATAGATGGCACCATCTCTAACAAAGTACGATTACGACGTTCGGACACACCATTACGCTGTGGTGTTCCAGGCGGTGTTAACTGTGAAACAATTCCACATTGTCTTAAGTGAGCACCAAACTCGAAACTCAGATATTCACCCCCACGATCAGACCGTAGGAACTTGATCTTCTTGTTACGATGATTTTCCACTTCACTCTGAAATTGCTTGAACTTTTCAAATGTTTCAGACTTGTGTTTCATCAAGTAGACATAACCATATCTACTTAAATCGTCAGTGAAGGTGAGGAAATAACGATATCCGCCGCGTGCCTCTACGCTCATTGGACCACACACATCGGTATGTATGATTTCCAACAAGTCACTTGCACGCTCCATTGTTCCGGAGAACGGAGTCTTAGTCATCTTGCCCATGAGGCATGGTTCGCACGTGTCAAGTGAATCAAAGTCAAGTGACTCCAAAAGTCCATCAGCATGGAGTTTCTTCATGCGCTTTACACCAATATGACCCAAGTGGCAGTGCCACAAAAATATGGCGCTATCATTGTTTACTCTAACTCTTTTGGTCTCAATGTCATGTATATGCGTATCGCTATCAAGATTCAATATGAACAATCCTCTCACATTCGGTGCATGACCATAAAAGATGTTACTCATAGAAATAGAACAACCATTATTCTCAGACTTAAAAGAGTAACCGTCTCGCAATAAACAAGATCCAGATATAATGTTCATGCTCAACGCAGGCACTAAATAACAATGATTTAAGTTCATCACTAATCCCGATGGTAGCTGAAGTGACACTGTGCCGACGGCGATTGCATCAACCTTGGAACCATTTCCTACGCGCATCGTCACTTCGTCTTTCGCCAGCCTTCGTCTATTCCGCAGTTCCTGTTTCGAGTTGCAAATGTGAGCAACAGAACCGGTATCGAATACCCAGGCACTACTACGAGAGCCAGTTAAGTACACATCAATAACATGTATATCAAATATACCTGATTTTTCTTTGCCCGCCTTCTTATCTGCCAGATACTTGGGGCAATTGCGCTTCCAGTGACCCATACCCTTGCAATAGAAGCACTCTGTTTCAGGCTTAGGTCCAGCCTTGGGTTTCTTCGGCGGATTGGCAACAGGCTTGCCGCTCTTCTTCGAATTGCCCTTCTTGCCTTTGCCGTTTCTCTTGAAACTAGTGGTCTTGCTCACCATCAACACTTGATGCTCTTTACGGAGTTCAGACTCTGCGACTTTCAGCATCGCAAACAACTCGCCGGGAGACTTGTTCATCCCTTGCATGTTGTAGTTCAACACAAAGCATTTATAGCTTGGCGGCAGTGATTGAAGGATTCTGTCAGTGATAGCTTCTTGCGGGAGTTCAATCCCCAGTTCAGCTAGACGGTTTGAGTATCCAGACATTTTGAGCACATGTTCAGTGACAGACGAGTTTTCCTCCATCTTGCAAGCATAGAATTTATCGGAGGTCTCATACCTCTCGATCCGGGCGTTCTTCTGAAAGATAAACTTCAACTCCTGGAACATCTGAAATGCTCCATGACGCTCAAAGCGACATTGAAGTCCCGGTTCTAAGCCATACAAGACTGCACATTGAACTATTGAGTAGTCCTCCTTACGCGCTAACCAAGCGTTCTTAACATCCTGATCAGCCATAGCGGGTGGTTCATCTCCTAGCGCAGCATTAAGGACATAATCCTTCTTCCCAGCTTGTAAGATTAGCTTAAGATTACGAGCCCAGTCTACAAAGTTGCTTCCATCATCTTTCAACTTAGCTTTCTCTAGGAACGTATTAAAATTCAGGATGACACTTGCGTGAGCCATGATCTACAACACAAATATATTCAAAGTGGACTTAGACTATGTTCAAGATAATTAGAGTTCAACTTAATCAAATTATACGCTAAACTCCCACTCAAAAAGTACATCTCTCTAGTCATTTGAGTGGTTCACGATCCACTTACACTATCCCAAGTCCGATCATCACGTGAGTTGAGTATAGTTTCAGTGGTAAGCATCCCTATGCTAATCATATCAACTATATGATTCATGATCGACCTTTCGGTCTCATGTGTTCCGAGGCCATGTCTGCACATGCTAGGCTCGTCAAGCTTAACCCGAGTGTTCCGCGTGCGCAACTGTTTTGCACCCGTTGTATGTCAACGTTGAGTCTATCACACCCGATCATCACGTGGTGTCTCGAAACGACGAACTGTAGCAACGGTGCACAGTCGGGGAGAACACAATTTCGTCTTGAAATTTTAGTGAGAGATCACCTCATAATGCTACCGTCGTTCTAAGCAAAATAAGGTGCATAAAAGGATTAACATCACATGCAATTCATAAGTGACATGATATGGGCATCATCACGTGCTTCTTGATCTCCATCACCAAAGCACCGGCACGATCTTCTTGTCACCGGCGCCACACCATGATCATCCATCAACGTGTTGCCATCGGGGTTGTCGTGCTACTTATGCTATTACTACTAAAACTACATCCTAGCAAAATAGTAAACGCATCTGCAAGCACATATGTTAGTATAAAGACAACCCTATGGCTCCTGCCGGTTGCCGTACCATCGACGTGCAAGTCGATATTTCTATTACAACATGATCATCTCATACATACAATATATCACATCACATTGTTGGCCATATCACATCACAATCATACCCTGCAAAAACAAGTTAGACGTCCTCTAATTTTGTTGTTGCATGTTTTACGTGGTGACCAAGGGTATCTAGTAGGATCGCATCTTACTTACGCAAACACCACAACGGAGATATATGAGTTGCTATTTAACCTCATCCAAGGACCTCCTTGGTCAAATCCGATTCAACTAAAGTTGGAGAAACCGTCACTTCCCAGTCATCTTTGAGCAAAGGGGGTTACTCGTAACGATGAAACCAGTCTCTCGTAAGCGTACGAGTAATGTCGGTCCAAGCCGCTTCAATCCAACAATACCGCGGAATCAAGAAAATACTAAGGAGGGCAGCAAAACGCACATCACCGCCCACAAAAACTTTTGTGTTCTACTCGAGAAGACATCTACGCATGAACCTAGCTCATGATACCACTGTTGGGTAACGTCGCATGGGAAACAAAAATTTTCCTACGCGCACGAAGACCTATCATGGTGATGTCCATCTACGAGAGGGGATGAGTGATCTACGTACCCTTGTAGATCGTACAGCAGAAGCGTTAGAGAACGCGGTTGATGTAGTGGAACGTCCTCACGTCCCTCGATCCGCCCCGCGAACAATCCCGCGATCAGTCCCACGATCTAGTACCGAACGGACGGCACCTCCGCGTTCAGCACACGTACATCTCGACGATGATCTCGGCCTTCTTGATCCAGCAAGAGAGACGGAGAGGTAGAAGAGTTCTCCGGCAGCGTGACGGCGCTCCGGAGGTTGGTGATGATCTTGTCTCAGCAGGGCTCCGCCCGAGCTCCGCAGAAACGCGATCTAGAGGAAAAACTATGGAGGTATGTGGTCGGGCAGCCGTGAGAAAGTCGTCTCAAATCAGCCCTAATTGCTCCATATATATAGGAGGAGGGAGGGGGGGCCTTGCCTTGGGGTCCAAGGACCCCCAAGGAGTCGGCCGAGCCAAGGGGGGGAGGACTCCCCCCCAAACCGAGTTGGACTTGGTTTGGTGGGAGGAGTCCCCCTCCCTTCCCACTTCCTCCCTCTTTTTTTTTCTTTTCCTTTGATTTCTTATTCTTGGCGCATAGGCCCCTTTGGGGCTGTCCCACCAGCCCACTAAGGGCTGGTGTGTCTCCCCAAAGCCTATGGGCTTCCCCGGGGTGGGTTGCCCCCCCGGTGAACTCCCGGAACCCATTCGTCATTCCCGGTACATTCACGGTAACTCCGAAAACCTTCCGGTAGTCAAATGAGGTCATCCTATATATCAACCTTCGTTTCCGGACCATTCCGGAAACCCTCGTGACGTCCGTGATCTCATCCGGGACTCCAAACAACATTCGGTAACCAACCATATAACTCAAATACGCATAAAACAACGTCGAACCTTAAGTGTGCAGACCCTGCGGGTTCGAGAACTATGTAGACATGACCCGAGAGACTCCTCGGTCAATATCCAATAGCGGGACCTGGATGCCCATATTGGATCCTACATATTCTACGAAGATATTATCGTTTGAACCTCAGTGCCAAGGATTCGTATAATCCCGTATGTCATTCCCTTTGTCCTTCGGTATGTTACTTGCCCGAGATTCGATCGTCAGTATCCGCATACCTATTTCAATCTCGTTACCGGCAAGTCTCTTTACTCGTTCCGTAATACAAGATCCCGCAACTTACACTAAGTTACATTGCTTGCAAGGCTTGTGTGTGATGTTGTATTACCGAGTGGGCCCTGAGATACCTCTCCGTCATACGGAGTGACAAATCCCAGTCTTGATCCATACTAACTCAACTAACACCTTCGGTGATACCCGTAGAGCATCTTTATAGTCACCCAGTTACGTTGCGACGTTTGATACACACAAAGCATTCCTCCGGTGTCAGTGAGTTATATGATCTCATGGTCATAGGAATAAGTACTTGACACGCAGAAAACTGTAGCAACAAAATGACACGATCAACATGCTACGTCTATTAGTTTGGGTCTAGTCCATCACGTGATTCTCCCAATGACGTGATCCAGTTATCAAGTAACAACACCTTGTTCATAATCAGAAGACACTGACTATCATCGATCAACTGGCTAGCCAACTAGAGGCATACTAGGGACGGTGTTTTGTCTATGTATCCACACATGTAAATGAGTCTTCATTCAATACAATTATAGCATGGATAATAAACTATTATCTTGATACAGGAATTATAATAATAACTATACATTTATTATTGCCTCTAGGGCATAATTCCAACACTATATTCACGAGAAATAAAGGATTTCTGTAATCATTTGCATTCATTAGTCATTAGTACCAATATCAGAGCGAATATCTCGACTAGGACACGGGGTCAAGGCGGCATTCATGGTGGGGAATAGGATGGATATAAGTGGTCAAAGGTGGTGCCGTGCCAAGGAAAATAAGCAGGAGTGGAAAATGTCTGTTGCACCAAAGCGTGTTTGGATGGAATGCTCTCCAAACACTGCCCCTCCCCCAGAATTGCCAAATATGAAGGCTCACTAGGAAGGTTTGGAGTGTCCTTCAAAAATTATGTGAGAGTTATCAAGGTAATCAATCACTGATAACCCGCAAGTATATGGGATCGCAGTAGTCTTCCATGGTAGTATTTCACCCTAATTTAGTGAGACAACACAAGGGGAGCCAAAGAATATTTATTGATCTTAGCAGTTGAGTTGTCAATTCAACCACACCTGGGATATCTCTCTACAACAGAAGTTTTAGTAGAACAACAAAATAGTAGTAATGATAACAACAATAGTTTTGTACTGACTGTAATAGTAGTAATAACAATAGTAACTTAGAAAGATTCAGTATAGGGAAAGCATAGACACGTGGACCGGTGATGGATAATGATTTATATGACATTTATCATGTAACAATTGCACATTAGAGCGACACAGAACTAGCTCCAATTCATCAATGTAATGTAGGCATATATTCCGTATGTAGTCATACATGCTTGCGATAAGAACTTGCATGAATTCTTTTGTCCTACCCTCCCGTGACAGCGTGATCCATAACAAAACTAAGGGATATTAAGGCCTGCTTTTAATATAGAACCATAACAAAGCATTAACACATAGTAAATACATGAACTCCTCAAACTACGACAATCACCGGAAAGAATCTCAATTATTATCACCTTGGGTTATGTGGATCATGACACATAATAGATGCATATAACTTGCAAGATAGGACACAAAACACACTCATATTCATATAAACATAATAAGTTCATATGTGAAATCATGGAACTCTAGCCCTAGTGACAAGCATTAAGCATTGCAAAGTCATAGAAACACCAAGCTCAGAACATAGTGGATACTAGGGATCAAGCCCAATCAAAATAACTCGAGTACATAATCAATATCATCCAATCCCATCACCTTCCAGCAAGCCTAAAAGGGAATTACTCACTCCTGATGGTGATCATCATGATGGTGTTGATGGAGAAGGGTTGCTGATGACGACGACGACGAAACCCCCTCTCCGGAGCGCAAAACTGACTCCAAATCATCCCTCCCGAGAAAGAACACGAGGTGGCGGCGGTTTCGTCTCGTAAAATGCGATGAAAAATTCTCTTTGATATTTTTCTCCATAATTAGGAATTTATAGGACTGGAATTAGGGTCGGAGGAGCCACAAGGTGGCTCCAAGCCATCAGGGCGCAACGAGAGGGGTGGGCAGACCAACTTGGCTTGGCACGAATAAGTGCCCCCCTCTTGTGGGTCTTCACTCCATTATTTTTATATATTTCAGAAAAAATCCACAAAAAGTTTTGTCCAATTCCGAGAACTTTTATTTCTGCCCAATACAACACCATGGCGGTTTGTGCTGAAAACAACATAATTCCGGGTTAGTTTCATTCAAATAATGCAAATTAGAGTCCAAAACAAGAGCAAAAGTGTTTGGAAAAGTAGAAACGTTTTGGAGGTATCAACTAGCCCAAGCTTAACTCATTACTTGTCCTCAAGCAATTCAGTTGATAAACTCAAAGTGATCAAGAAAACTTTTACAAACTCTTTTGGTCTCGTACATATATATGCTTAGCTTGTGTTCAGGCTTTTAACATAAATCATAAATAACAATATCCATGATAACAATTAAACATTATATTCACTCATGGCAATAACATAACCAACAAGCGAGCAATAACAAAATATGTCACATGCAAACAATTTGTGAAAACAATCATGATATAATATGATGATATGGTATCTTGTTAGCCCTTTCTAAGACCGCAAAACATAAATCAGAGCACCTCTCACATTCAAGCAACGAGTAAACATTGTAGTTCATAGTAGAAAAGATCCAGTCATGCTCACATCCAACATTAACTAGACGCAATGCATAAGAATGACAATAGTGCTCTCAAGTCTGGTGCTTTTAGTAAGAAGATGGTGACTCAAATAAAAGAAAATAACATGAAAATAAACAACATAAAATTAAATACAAAGGCCCTTCACAAAGGGAAGCATTGATTTGAAGAGGTGCCATAGCTCAAGGTCTAAAACTGAGATGAGATTGTAATTTTGTGTGGTGTGCTTTTTCCTATCAACGTCACAACAGAGATTTCAATATCTTCCATATCAAACAAATTATTGGAGGTTCCCAAGCGGAAATATAAAGTTTACTCACATCCACCATACATTCACAAGCAATGGCTGACTGAATCTTCGGGTGCCCTCCAACATTTCAACTGTCCCAGGATTTTTGTTTAATTATTTTTGATTATACACAACATTTCAACCTTTTTACCAGCCTCTCTCATGCAATGACACGTGAATAAACGCCCATCTTGAGAATAACCTGCTTAGCATGGAAGATACCTACCGCCCCATCGCTCCATGAGCGATACAAGCACACAAAGCAGATGTTTAATTGAATATTTAGAGGTGGCACATGCAAATTTACTTGGAACGGCAGGGTAATACCGCATATAGGTAGGTATGATGAACTCATTTGGCACAACTTGGGTTTAGTAGTTTGGATGCACAAGCGGTATTCCTGCTTAGTACAGGTGAAGGCTAGCAATAGATTGAGAAGCGACCAGCTAGAGAGCAAAAACGATAATAATCATGCATTGAGAACAACTAATAGTGAACATTACCATAAGTAGGATGTGAACACTCTGAATTTAAATATCATGAAGGTTGCATTGATTGTAAATCAACTACATGTTTGCACATGGGCCAAGTCAAGCCGCTCGAATTACTCAGAGGGAAATACCATGCTACCATACCACATCATAACCATTTTAATGCATGTTGACACATAAGATAAATCATTATACACTCCTAGCTATTTAAGCATAGCATGAGAAACTATAATCTCTAATTGTCATCATAAACATGTTTTCTCATAATAGGCTGAATGAAGATCGAATGATCTAAACATATTTACAAAAAATAAGAAAATGAGATGAGTTCATACCAGCTTCCTTTACCACGATCATTTCATCAAATATCATCATTATTACCTTTCACTTGCACGACTGAACGATTTGAAAATAATAATAGTGAAAGTGTGTCGTGGAGTAAGCTGGAATTTGTGAAATAGTTTATACAAAGGGGAACACAAGGTAATACTCGCTCTTTTTTTAGATAGAAAATAATGCGTACGAGAGCCACTCAACATTTTCATCATGGTCTTCTCCTTTCATTAACTCAGTAAAAAGGAAAAGAAATTCGGAGAAACACACTGAAACATTTTTGGAGTTTTCAGGTTTTTTTTTTGAAGAAAGCAAATAGACGAAGAGAAAAACAAGAACGGGAAAATTATTTACACGGGAAAGCTCCCAACAAGAAATAAAAATCTTTTTTGGTTTTCTTTTAATACCGCAAACTAACTAAGAAAGTAAAACTGAAAAGACGAGATATTTTTTTGGGGGTTTTGAATTTTTTAAACACATAGGAAGAAAGCAAAAAATAAAACTAAGCATGGATATACAATGAAAGAGGATGGACACTGAGAGTTGAAATGAAGTGTGTGCACGTGAATGTACTATCGGTGATAAAGACGTACTCTCGCAAGTTTAGGGTTTAGGCCTAGCTTGGTGATCACCATTGTTAATCTAGATAATAATCAAAGTGGTAGATCGTGGAGGTGTTTCGTGCAGCCTCCTCAGCCAAGCGAGCGGCCTCCACTGTTGTGTTGTGCTCATCCGCTTCGTTCTCGAGAATGTAATATCTCCGTTTGTTCTCAAAATCAAGGAGAGAAGCCGCATGCAACATAACAGAGATGGTAAGGTACTTAATAAAAAATAAGTTGTAATCATAACCCTGAGCCCTGTCTTTAATAGATACACAACGTTGCGTGACTTCAAAGTCTAAATATCTCTCACACAACATAGGGTCATTAGGTTGAGGTGAGACTCTTAATCTTTCATCTATGCGAGAGGCAAAAATTCCCCCATACAAATCACTATTACCCGTGTTAAGATACATTCGATGGGAAACAATTGCCCCAAGGTTATATTGTTTATCACCAGTTACCGTAGTGTGAATGATGCTCAAGCATGAGCGCACATCTTTTACAATCTATCTTGCCCACAATACATTTCCCAATAAACAATGCAGTGTAGTGGATAGAGGGAAATTGAATACTTTTTATTCTAGCCTGTATAATGCCTCTATCTTCTCCAGTGCAACGACTCTCAAGGAACATATTATAATCAGATTTTTGTAGTTTGACAAGTGAGCCCCAACACGGAAGTTTGCATGCATCACATAATTCTTCTAGAGTCATACTATAAGAGTTATCATAAATATGAAAAACACACTCTAGAAGTATGGGGTGATATTGAAACCTGTGCGTGAATAAACGGGTAAGATTATAGTGTTGAGCACACTTATCTACGACGAAGTCGCTGAGGTCGGTACTATAAATGTATTGATCAAATTCTTCTTCAATACCGGCACTCGTCATGAACTCATTGCATGACCACCGACATGATTTAGCATTGGCCATGACCACTAGACTTGTCCTTGGTTCAACATAAGCTTGTCATACCAAGCTCTCGCTCGACGACTTGTTGGAAGGCCGTCTCCTTGAAGAACTCCTCCTAAAGAGGTTCATTTCCTAAGAACAAATTTTTAAAAAAATTGGACCACAAAATTATGTCGATAAAACTTTGTAAGATTGGTAGAACCTACTCATATAGATGCATAGAGGCCATATCAAGCTTTCATACGACTTGGAACTAAAAGAATTCAACATGCAAGCTCATTTTCAGTAGCACCAAGTGAAACAAAATATCCAAAATATAATCCACTAAAGCAAAGACTAATTCGAGCATTGGGAGAGTCACATATTGATGACCCACAATAATAGGGGATCAATCACAGTCCTTTCGATAAGTAAGTGTCTCGAACCCAACGAGTAGCAGAAGGAAATGGTAAGCTGCTTTCAACAAGGTGGTTTCTGCAACTGTTGTATGTAACAATGATAGATAGTTTTGTAGCAAGGTAATTCATAACAAGTGACAAGTAACAATAGTAACAAATGTGCAGAAAGGTAGCCCAATCCTTTTTATAGCAAAGGACATGCGTGAAAGTACTCTTATATAAAGCAAGTGTTCCCGAGGACACGTGGGAATTTATGTCTAGTCGTGTTCATCATATTGAGTTGATTCGCATTCTATACTTTGATAATTTGATATGTGGGTGGACCGGTGCTAAGGTGTTGTTCTTACTTGAACAAAGAACCAACTTATGATTAACCTCTCTCGCAAGCATCCACAATTACGGAAGAATAATTAAGATAAATCTAACCATATCATTAAACATGTTGATCCAAATCAGCCCCTCATGAAGCAATGCATAAACCGAGGTTTAAGATTCTTTTACTCTCGCAACCCATCATCTACTTGTTACTCCCCAATGACTTCCCTTAGGCCCATAACATGATGAAGTGTCATGTAGTCGACGTTCACATGGCAACACTAAGAGAAATAACAACATACATATCATCAAAATATCGAACGAATACTAACTTTATATGATTACTTATAACAATACTTCTCGCATGTCCTCAGGAACAATAGTTACTACTCACACCTCATGAACATATTCAAGATCACAGGTGTAATAATAATAATAATTAAGGATGTGAACATAATATCTTCCACCAAGTAATCCAACAAGCATCAACTACAAGATGTAATCAACACAACTAGTAACCCACAGGTACCAATCTCAGGTTTTGGGACAAAGATGGAATACAAGAGATCA
This sequence comes from Hordeum vulgare subsp. vulgare, assembly GCF_904849725.1. NCBI lineage: Eukaryota > Viridiplantae > Streptophyta > Magnoliopsida > Poales > Poaceae > Hordeum > Hordeum vulgare. The sequence continues at coordinate 530,200,769 of NC_058520.1, read as the reverse complement.
ACTAGGGTTGGAGATGAGATGGTGTTGGTGAAGATGTTGATGAATATTGGTACTCCCATGAAGGAGGAAGCACTGGTGATGACGATGGCTTTGATTTCCCCCTCCCGGGGGGAAGTTTCCCCCGTAGAATTTCTCCGTCGGAGAGAAAAAGGGCCTCTGCCCAGGTTTCCGCCTTGAGATGGTGGCGCTTTGTCCTGAAAGATAACATATATTTTTTTCTAGGTCAATACACGTCATATAGGAGAAGATGGTTGCCAAAGGGCGAGCAGGGGGCACAAGGCATCAGGGAGCGCCCTGGGGTGTGGGGGCGTCGTGTTTCCTTGTGGACATCAGGTGGGACCCCTCTGGTTTATTTATATCCCAATAATTCCCAAATATTCCATAAAAATCTTCATAAATTTTTAGGTCATTTGGAACAAGTTGATTTTTCTACCTTTTTCCCTGTTTCCCAGTCCAGAATTCCAGTTTCCGAATATTTCCCTCTTAGTGATGTACCTTGCATATTCATAGAGAAAGAACATAAGAATTGTATGATAATAAGGGATAATGGACAGGAATAACACAAATATCAATAGTAATACATGATGCAAAATGGATGTATCAAGCCCCCCCCCCCACAAACTTAGACCTCGCTTGTCCTCAAGCGAAAGCCGAGCTAAAAAATAATGACCACATGATTTAAGAGGGAGGTGTCGATAAAAACATAATACGAACATGAGAGCGTCATGAATATTAGCATGGCAGCAAGTATTGTATCATATAGCTCCTCATAAGCAAGTAACAATCCATTCCCAACTATTGGAGTAAGAAGCATAAACTTTATTGACAATCAACAAACTATGTTCTCAGTCATTGGGACAATCATATTTCACAGGAGAGTCTATGTAAGAGATTTCTTTTTCACAAATTCACATACTCAACTATAATTTAATCTTCTATGATTGCTCATGCTCAAGGCATATTTTTGGAGCTCATGTTTCCATAGGATACATAGGAAGATAGGGGTTTAAATGATTTGCCACCCAACTTATTTACCTCAAGGATAATGTCGACAATAATAAATCATAATCATCTACATCCACTTCAATATATAAGTATGAATCTTTCCTCAACACATGGTGCTTACCACTATAAAGTTAATAGGTAGTAAAGGTTATAAACTTTATTGATTCAAGCACATGATTGAACTTGTGGAGATAAAAGATAGGCCCTTCGCAGAGGGGAGTAGAGGTTGTCACGTGCTTTTAAGTTTTTGGATGTGAAAACTCTTAAGGCAAATGATCATAACTTTATATTGCCCCTTGGGATAGCAAACTTTATTATGCAGTTTGTCGCTTTTATTTCTTTACCATGACAAGATCATACAAAGCTTATTTTCCCTTACAAGAAAAGACCATACAAGTTTTAGGAGCAATTTTTATTTCTTTACCATGGCAAGTTCTTTACCATGACAACTTACTTGAGGGATCTTACTCAACCCATAGGTAGGTGTGGTGGACTCTCATGGCAAGAGAATGGGTTTCAGGGTTATGGATGCACAAGTAGTATCTCTACTTAGTGCGGAATTTTTAGGCTAGAAAAGATCTAAAGCAAGCACCACATGTTAAAGGATTCATGGACATATAACTTCTATGTGAATGTGAATTACCATAATAATTATGTTGTCTTCCATGTCCAACATCAACACTTGATCATTATATAATATTTAGTGAGGGCTCACAATCATAAAAGATGTCCAAGATAGTGTATCTATATGTGAGTCTTCTCTCCTCCATCTTAATCTTTCTTAGATTGCATCAATGACTTATACTATGTTTGTTTACTATCAACAACCTTTATCACTTATATAATTTTTGTGTATGAAGTCATTACTTCTCATAAGATAAGCATATGATCTTTATATTTCTTTCTGTTTTCATGCTATGATGATGGGTACACACAAGTAAAGAACACAAAGTTAACTAATCTTTATTATATAACTCTCATACTCGATTACACGGATAGATGGAACTCAAAGCAAAAATTCTAAACAAAGAAAATCTGAAATTTATTTCTCTAAATCATGAAACAACTAAGGATCGAACTAAGGTAGATGGTAATAGTGGAAGTGATGGTGATATGATACCGAGGCACCTCCCCCAAGCTTGGAACAAGCTAATGGTGGTGCCCATACCTATGTACTCAGGCCTCCCTCTCTAGTGATGATGGTGATGATGCGGGAGGTTAGTCTTCCGCCTTCCAATGCATTGTCTCACTGTTATAAAATAAAACCTTGTCTCCGGGACCCTAAAATCAGCAGGGATGCTCATCCTCTTAAACCACAATTCATACTCACAGTTTTGGCTTTGGAGGTCAAAGATTTTGGCTTGGACGATCTTCAAGCTTGAAGAGAATTGCTCCCACGTTCTTGGTGTCAAGATTTGTCTCTCGGATGAAGTCCGTGATCATGGAGTGGGTAGCACTTAAACCATGGTCAACCATCCCTCGGCACTTTAAGATCTCGTGCTCCACCGCCGCAAGCTTGGCCTTCTCGCTTCCCTCCTTCTTTGGTCCTTGGACGTCATGGATGTGAAGCACACCCTCATGCATCTCAATGGTTTAAGGGTGTTTCATCACCTCCGGGAGGTACATGTTGATGACCTTCTCAAGGAACGTGTCATTGGAGGAGCTTGGTGTTGCCATGGCGATCTAGATCTATCAGAAAAACAACACAAAACAAGGACAGAGGAAAATCTCGCGATGCGCTGGTGAAAACAATCGGGAGTATATATAACGATTTTTTTGAGGTAAGAATATGTGCTCGGGAAGAAAACAGAGTCCGGGAGGCACACGAGGTGCCCACAAGGCAACAAGGCGAGCCTAGAGGGGGTGCCCGCCCCTTGTTGCCTTGTGGACCCCTCGTGGGCCCCCTTGGATCCTTTTTATTTTTGGAATTTTTATAAATTAGGAAAACAACCAGAACACATTTTTTTGGAAATTTTGGAGTTGGTTTTCTTACTGTTTCATGTACCTACTCCCTTTTTAGGTTTGTGGAGTGTTTCAGAAGGTCTCTCTTATGTGCCCCTCCGGTGTTATCACTTGGACAATGGTAGTTTCAACATTAATGGGCGTACCTGAGATGTAATGCTTAATCCTTTGCCCATTTACCACTCTCAATTTTTTGCCTTCGAAGTTATTTATATTTATAGCACCAAATATATAGACCTCCTCGACAATGTATGGGCCTTCCCATTTGGAGAGGATTTTACCTACAAAGAATCTGAAATGAGAATTGTACAAAAGCACTAGATCTCCTACATTTAATTCTCGTTTTTTGATTCTCTTATCATGCCATCTTTTAAACTTTTCTTTAAATAACTTGGCATTTTCATAGACTTGTGTTCTCCATTCATCTAGCGAGCCAATATCAAATAACCTCTTTTCACCTGCAAGTTTCAAGTCATAGTTACATTTTTTAATTGCCCAATAAGGTTTATGTTATAACTCAAGAGGTAAATTACAAGCTTTTCCATAGACCATTTTATAAGGATACATCCCCATGGAGTTTTTATAAGTAGTTCTGTAAGCCCATAAACCAATTATTTCTAGACCTATTGACAGTCTTTTGCAATATTAGTTTTATTTCTCGGTTGTTCATTTCAACTTGACCACTATACTAAGGATGATAGGGTGATGCAATTCTATGGTTAACATCATATTTAGCTAGGAATTTACGAAAAGCACCATGAATAAAATGTGAACCACCATCAGTCATTAAATATCTAGGGACTCCAAACCTCGGAAAATGATGTCTTTAAGCATTTTAATAGAAGTGTTATGATCCACACTACTAGATGGAATAACTTCTACCCATTTAGTGACATAATAAACATCAGCTAAAATATGAGTATACCCATTAGACGAAGGAAAAGGTCCCATAAAATCAAATCCCCACACGTCAAATGGTTCGATAGCAAGTGAATAATTCATAGGCATTTCCTGACGTTTACCAATGTTACCAACTCTTTGACATTCATCACATGAAAGGACATACTTACTAGCATCTTTAAAAAGAGTAGGCCAATAGAAACCGGATTATAATACCTTGTGTGCAGTTCTATCACCAGGATGGTGTCCTCCATAGGCCTCGGAATGACACTTCCTTAGGATCTCGTCCTTTTCATGCTAAGGTAAACAACTTCAAATAATACCATCTACTCCTTTATAAAGAAGTGGGTCATCCCAAAAGTAATGTCGTAAATCATAGAAGATTTTTTCTTTGGTCAATAGGTGAAGCTAGGCGGAATATATTTAGCAACAATGTACTTAGGATAATCTGCATACCAAGGAGTACTATGTGAAGTATTTATAGTAGCAAGTTGCTCATCAAGAAAATTATCATTAACAGGCAGTGGGTCATCAAGACCATTTTCCATCCTAGACAAGTTATCTGCTACAGGGTTGCTAGCTCCCTTCCTATCAACGATATGCACATCAAATTCTTGGAGTAATACCACCCATCTAATGAGTCTAGGTTTAGCATCTTTCTTTTCCATAAGGTATTTAATAACAACGTGCTTAGTGTGAATAGTTACTTTAGAATCAACGATGTAAGGTCTAAACTTATCACATGCAAACACGACCGCTAAGAATTCATTTTCAGTAGTAGCATAATTTCTTTGAGAAATATCTAGGGTTTCACTAGCATAGTGAATAACATTCAATTTCTTGTCTACTCTATGGCCTAGAATAGCATGAACAACATAATCACTAGCATCACACATAATTTCAAAGGGTAAGTTCCAATCATATGGTTGAACAATAGGTGCAGAAACTAAGGCCTTCTTGAGTATTTCGAAGGCTTCTACACAATCATCATCAGAAACAAAAGGAACATATTTTTGAAGAAGATTAGTTAATGGCCTATAAATCTTTTAGAAATCTTTAATGAAATGGCTATATAAACCAGCATGACTAAGAAAACTTCTTATACCTTTGACATCTTTTGGGCATGGCATTTTCTCTATTGCATCAACTTTGGCCTTATCTACCTCAATACCTCGTTCGGAAATTTTATGCCCAAATACTATACCTTCATTTACCATAAAGTGGCACTTCTCCCAATTCAAGAAAAGATTAGTTTCCTCACATCTCTGCAAAATTTGATCAAGGTTGCTCAAGCAATCATCAAAACAAGTCCGTAAACGGAAAAATCGTCCATGAAAACCTCAACAATATTTTCACAAAAGTCAGAGAATATAGCAGGCATACATCTTTGAAAGGTAAAACGTGCATTGCATAGACTAAAAGGCATATGCCTATAGGCATAAGTTCCAAAAGGGCAAGTAAAGTTAGTTTCCTCTTGGTCCTCTTTTGACACAGGTATTTGAGAGAATCTAGAATATCCATCAAGAAAGCAAAAATGTGTGTGCTTAGATAATCTTTCTAACATTTGATCAATAAAAGGCAAGGGGCAGTGAACTTTTCTAGTAGCTTTATTCAATTTCCTAAAATCAATTACCATCGTGTAACCAGTTACAATCCTTTGTGGAATAAGTTCATTTTTATCATTAGGAACAACGGTTATAGCACGTTTCTTAGGAACACAATGAACGTGACTTACCCGTCTACTATCAGCAACATGATAAATTATACCCGCCTCTATAAGTTTTAGTATTTAATTTCTTACCACCTCTTTCATTTTAGAGTTGAGACGATGTTGATGATCAACGGCTGGTTGAGGATCTGGTTCCATGTTAATCTTGTGCTGATAGAAAGTGGGGCTTATGCCCTTAAGATCATCAAGAGTATATCCAATAGCAGCCTTGTGCTTCATTAAAGTTTTGAGTAATCTCTTTTCTTCATGATCTCAAAGGTTAGCACTGATAATACCATGATATATATTCTTGTCATCATGATAATCATATTTTGAACACGGGATCTCCTTTTGGTGGAGGAGGATCACCTAAAATTTCAACGGGTAAGTTGTGCTTAAGGATTGGTTGTTGATCAAGGAGTATCTTATATATTTCATTCCTTTCATTAAAATGCATATCATTATCATGGTCTAGCAAATATTGTTCTAATGGTTCGGTGGGAGGTAGAGCAGTAGAAGCAAGACCAATTATTTCATCCTTATTAGGTAATTCCTTTTCATGTGGTTGTTTACTAAACTTGGAGAAATTGAACTCATGAGACATATCACCAAAGCTCACTCTATCCTTTTTGTAGCATAATTAATTTTAACATTAACATTATTCAAAAAAGGTCTACCAAATATGATGGGACAAAAGTTATCTTGTTCTGAACCAAGTACTAGGAAATCAGTGGGGTACTTGACTTTTCCACACAAGACTTCAACCTCTCTAACAATCCCAAGTGGTGAAATAGTATCAAGGTTTGCAAGTTTAATAGTGACATTAATATCCTCAGTTTCAGAGGGTGCTATATCATTCATAATTTCTTGATATAATGTAAAAGGTATAACACAAATACTAGCACGAATATCACACATGACATGATAGCAATGATCTCCAATTATAACTAAGATGACATGCACACCTACCACTCGTTTACTTTTATCAAGTTCATCTCATTTGTTTCTAACAGATTTTGCAATTCTAACAGCTTCATCAGAGAGATAAATAACCTACCATCAATATTATCAACTAGGAGATCCTTAACTATAGAAACATTGGGCTCAATAGTTATTTGTTCAGAAGGTTTAGGTGTCCTAACATAACTTTTATTAACCATGGTTGTAGCCTTAGCATTTTCCCGAATCCTAAGAGGAAAAGGAGGTTACTCAATGTATGCAGTAGGTGCAATCGGATCGACATGGTTAACAATTATTTCTTCCTTCTTAATTTTGGCACGTTCCTAGGGAAATTTTTCAATGGGAGGATGATATTTAAACCACTTATCCTTGGGAATATCAACATAGGTAGCAAAAGATTCATAGAAAGTAGCTACTATCCCAAAGTCAAGACCATATCTATTACTAGACTCATGGAAAGATGCAGTTTCCACAAAAGATTTAACGCAATCAAAATTAAACCTCATACCTGACTCGTTACCTTCGTCGAGTTACCAATCTCTAGAGTTGCGTTTAATCTTTTCCAAAAGATCCCATCTGAATTCAATAGTCCCCTTCATATAGGTACGAGCAGCACGAGAATCAAGTAACGTTTGATCATCATGAGAAAGTCGAGCATAATTATTTTGTATAATCAATTCACTTGAGAGCTCATGGTTAGGGAAAGTGTGCATCATAGATTTAAGCGTACCCCAAGATTGAGCGATACTTTCTCCTTCAGGAGGCCAACATTATAAATAAAATTCGGTCATGATGGATTAGATGCATAGGATAAAACTTCTGATGAAATTCCAGCTTCAAGCGATTCCAGTCCCATGATCCATTATCATCAAATAGCTTGTATCACATTAATGCTTTTCCCTCCAAAGTTAAAGGGAAAATTTTCTTCTCAACTTTGTCTCCGGGTAGACCTGAAATCTTAAGCAATCCACAAATCTCATCGGCATATATCCAATGGCAATGAGGATGAGTTGACTGTTATAAGGATTAGCTAATAGTTTCGCTACCATACCCGAAGGAATCTAATAATAAATATTTTTAGTAGGTTCGGTAGGTTGAGGAAAAATTTCCACAACTTTCGTTCGAGGCGAAGATGCCCCGAACAAGCCACTCAAAGGGTGACCGTTCATAGTGACAAGCAACAGTAAATTCCAGCATATACCGAAGATGTTTCCTTACCAAATTCCATTTACCAAAGGCGCTTCACTCCACGGCGACGATGCAGAAAAGAGTCTTAATGACACACAAGTATAGGGGATGAATCGTAGTCCTTTTGATAAGTAATAGTTTCGAACCCAACGAGGAGCACAAGGAAATGGTAAGCAGTTTTCAGCAAGGTATTCTCTACAAGTGTTGTAAGTAACAATGATAGATAGTTTTGTAGCAAGATAATTCGTAACAACTAACAAGTAACAATAGTAATAAAGGTGAAGCAAGGTAGCCTGATCCTTTTTATAGCAAAGGATAGGCGTGAAAGTACTCTTATATAAAGCAAGCGCTCCCGAGGACACATGGGATTTTATGTCTAGTCATGTTCATCATATTGAGTTGATTCGTGTTCGCTACTTCGATAATTTGGTATGTGGGTGGACCGGTGCTAAGGTGTTGTTCTTACTCGTACAAACAACCAACTTATGATTATCCTCTCCCGCAAGCATCCGCAACTATGAAAGAAGAATTAAGATAAATCTAACCATATCATTAAATGTGTGGATCCAAATCAGCTCATCATGAAGCAACACATAAAGTGGGGTTTAATCTACCAAGCATCAACTACAAGATGTAATCAACACAACTAGTAGCCCACAGGTACAAATCTGAGGTTTTGAGACAAATATTGAATACAAGAGATGAAGTAGAGTTGGAGATGAGATGGTTCTAGTGAATATGATGATGAAGATTTGCCCTCCCACGAAGGAGGAAGCGATGGTGATGACGATGGATTCGGTTTCCCCCTCCTAGAGGGAAGTTTCCCCGACAGAATCTCTCTGTCGTAGAGCATAAGGGCATCTGCCCAGGTTTGCGCCTCGAGACGGTGACGCTTCTCCCGAAAGATAACTTATGATTTTTTCTTGGTCCAAACGCACAATATAGGAGAAGATGGCCACGAGAGGGCTAGTAGGGGGCCCACAAGGCATCAGGACGCACCTAGGGGGTGGGCGTGCCCTGTTGCCTCGTGGATAGAAGGTGGCCCCTCTAGTTTATTTTTGACCCAATAATTCCCAAATATTCCAGAAAAAATCTTTGTAAAATCGCAGGTCATTTGGAGCAAGTTGAATTTTCTCCCTTTTTCTCGATTTCTCGGTCGAGAATTCCAGTTTCCAAATATTTCCCTCTTAGTGATGTACCTTGCATATTCAAAGAGAAAGAACATAAGAATTGTATAATAATAAGGGATAACTAGCACGAATAACACAAATATCAATAGCAATTCATGATGCAAAATGGGCGTATCACATACCAATTAGCAATCCCTCAAAATCGTTTCAGAAACGGAGTTCCAAGCAAAGAGATTGAAAATCTCAGGTTTAGGAGAAAGAACACGAGAGAGAGAGAGAGAGCAATCATGATTTTTTAGTTAACAAGAGTAACAAAGAATAAACTAATGGTACATCCTGTTGGGCCCCCAAGCCATCACGGTGCATCCTGCTAGCTTGGCGCCAACAAGTGCACCCCTAGGGGTGTTTTCAACACGAGTAATTTTTAAATATTCCACACAAAATCGAGTAATTTTTTTGTGACATTCTAAGAACTTTCATTTTTGTCCATTTTTCATTGCACAGATAATTCAAAAAACAAGATAATCATGGCATTTTATTTTATTTAACAAGAGTAACAAAGAATAAACTAATGGTACATAATGTTGTGCTTACTAAATTCATCAACCACATGCCTTTCAAAAAGGATCCATTAATAAGGTTGATCAAGTCTTATTAAGGATCCATTAGTAAGGTTGATCAAGTCTTATTGATAACCATTTCCGATTGACATGAAACCGAAGAATTTTCGTATAACACTAAGTTACCTCAATGGGGATTTGCATATACCCAACAATAAGAATATCATATTTATTCTTGGTAGTAGGGAGAGGAAATTTAAACCATCCAATAGTGATTGTGGCCACTTGCTCAATGATATTAATTTTATTTACCAAAGCTTGTTTCTTTGGAAAGCGCATTGCATGTTGTTTCACATCGACATGGAAAGTAACCTTGCTTTTGTTGCAATCAATAATAGCCCTTGCAGTATTTAAAAATGGTCTACCAAGGATAATCCACATGTTGTCGTCCTTGGGCATCTCAAGAATAACAAAGTTTGTTATGATAGTGACATTTGCAACCACAACAGGAACATCCTCACAAATCCCTATAGGTATAGCAGTGGATTTAGCAGCCATTTGCAAAGATACTTCAGTAGGTGTAAGTTTATTCAAATCAAGTCTTTTATATAAAGATGAAGGCATAACACTAACACCGTCTCCTAGATGACATAAGGCAGTTTTAACATATCTTCGTTTAATGGAGCAAGGTATTGTGGGTATACTCGGATCTCCCAACTTCTTAGGTACTCCACCATCAAAAGAATAATTAGCAAGCATGGTGGCAATTTCAGTTTCAGGTATCTTTCTTCTATTGGTAATAATGTCCTTCATATACTTAGCATATGGAGGCATTTTTAGAATATCGCTCAAACAGGTGTGCAAAAAGACATGTCTAATAATTTCAGTAAAGCGTTCAAACTCCTCCTCGTCCTTACTCTTAGAAAGCTTACGGTGGAATGGCATGGGTTTCTGAACCCATGGTTCCCTTTCTTTACCATGTTTCCTAGCAACAAAGTCTTTCTTCTCAAAACGTTTATTTTTAGGATGTGAGTTATCAAGATCTTCAGCAGGTTCTATTTCCCCATCATTGACTTCTTTATTACTGAGCATCAACGTGAACATCATTTTTATCATTTTCATTTTCATTATCACTAGGTGAATGTTCGCTACCAGATTGTGTCTTGGCATCAGAAACAGAAACATCATTATGATTCTTAGTAGGTTTTTCTATAATAGGTTCACTAGAAGCATCCATAATCCTATGATTTTCATTTTTATTTTTATTTTTAGGTGGACTAATTGCGTCAACACTAATTCTCTAAGAATCTCGTTCTATTATTTTAGGGTTGCCATAAGGATAAAGAGGGTCCTGAGTCATTCTACCTCCTCTAGTCATTACTCTTACAACATGATCATTAATGTTATTTCGCTTCATAGAGCAAATAATTTTGTGACTTAACAACTTGGTCTAGTTGAGTATAAACTAAGGAAGCATGTTTACCTAGACCTTCAATATCATTAGAAATTATAAACATTAAGTCACTCAAGCGATCAATCATCATAGCATTTTGTTGTAATTAATCTTTAACATAATTATTAAATTGTTCTTGCTTAACAATGTAGTTATGAAATTCATCCATGCTTTGACTAGGAGCTTTAGTGTAAGGTATATAACTTGCATCAAATCTATGGAGAGAATTTACTTGTACTATGTGTGTAGGGATGTTAATTCCATGTATTTCTTCAATATGTGCTAAAGTCTCGACGTCTTCAGATTTAATAGCTTTTTATTTCATAATTCTCTTAGCTTCTTGATATCTTCTAGACTTAGGAATAGAATACCTATCTTCTTTTGAATAGGTTCCGGTAGATGGTTCAGGAAGTGTACAATCATCACCATTTCACAGTATGTTATTCAATAGTTCTTCAACTTGTCCAATAGTTCATTCCCTGAAAACACTACCAGCACAACTATCTAGGTCCCTAGAAGCATCGATTAGTCGATTATAAAGGATATCAAGTATTTCATTTTTCTGAAGAGGATGATCATGCAAAGCTCTAAGTAGATGGAAAATCCTCCCCCAAGCTTGAGGGAGATTCTCTTCTTCAATTTGCACAAAGTTAAATATTTCCTCGAAAGCAGCTTGTCTTTTATGAGTAGGAAAATATTTTTCACTGAAGTAGTATATCATATCCTCGGGGCTACGCACACAACTAGGAGCAAGAGCGAGGAACCATTTCTTACAATCGCCTTTTAGTGAAAAGGAAAAAGCTTAAGGATATAATAATGTCGCATCTTTTCCTCATGAGGAAACAAGGTGGTGATATGTCTCCAACGTATATACTTTTCCAAATACTTTTGCTCTCATTTTGGTCTCTAATTTGCATGATTTGAATGGAACTAACCCGTACTAACGTTGTTTTTACCAGAACTACCTTGGTGTTATTTGTGTGCAGAAATAAAAGTCCTAGAATTGGAATAAACTTTTTGTGAATTATTTCTGGAATATATAATGAATTTTGGAGCGAACATCCACCGGAGGAGATGCCCGTTGGCGAGAAGCCAATAGGGCGCACCCACCCCCGTGGGCGCGCCCTGATGGCTTGTGGGGCCCTCATAATCCCCAAGTGCAAGGAATCATTGTAGCAATTTCCGAAGATGGAAGTGGTAAGTATGAAGTGTCGAGCCCACAAGGAGCTAAAGGTAAGATCAATATTCTACCAAGTCCCATCTGCCACGGGTATGACTCTACATACACCGAACGTTTGCTTCTATCTAGTAACGATTAATAAAACCGCGTTGTGGGTATAGAGAGGATAGCTTTGCATGATATTGGAGAACTAAAATATGAAAAAAAGTCGTTGCACTAAGTGGAGTTAGAATATATTATAATATATTACAAATAGTGAGTGTGGAATAATGATGGTATGGTGTGCGGAATCATTCTAGGCAATTCATAACAAGGTCGGTAATCATTCTTGCAATTTTATATGAGGGAGAGGCATGAGCTAACATACTTTCAATACTTGGATTATATGAACTTATGATTGGATCTCTAGCAAGCATCCGCAACTACTAGAAATCATTAAGGTAAACCGAACCATAGCATTAAACATCAAGTCCTCTTTACTCCCATACGCAAACAACTCCCTTACTAGGGTGTAAGCTTTTGTCACCCTAGACACCCACTGTCGGTGCCAAAACCGACAGACATCGAGTAGGGGGCCGGTCCGAACTGTGGATCTTGGATCGACGGGTGACAAGATACAAGGGAGACGATGTTTACCCAGGTTCTCCCCCCCTTAATGGAGGTAAAACCCTACGTCCTACTCTTGTTATATTGATGGGGTTGCACAGAGTACAGAGTTGATCTACCTCGAGATCAGTTGTTGTGGTCTGATGTCAGCTGTGCTTCCCTAGTAACAGCGCCAGGAATAGTCGTGTCGACGGCACCAGGAATCCTTCTGCTACGGCTACGCCTTAAAGGACTTCCTAGGCAAATATGCAAAGGATTTCCCCCGTGGCCTTGGAGCCTTGTGTTAGTGTTCCCTCGAAGCGGAAAGGGTGATGTAGCACAGCGGTGGTAAGTATTTCCCTCAGTTTGAGAACCAAGGTATCAATCCAGTGGAGGAGTATCACAAGATCCTGCACAAACACAAAAAGCTTGCTCCCAACGCTATGAAGGGGTTGTCAATCCCTTATAGATTGTTCGCCAAGTGAGAACTGAAAGCAACAAAGTAACAAAGGAAAGTAAAAGAAAAAGTGGAAACGATAGATGTGAATAGACCTGGGGGCCGTAGTGTTTACTAGTGGCTTCTCTCATGAAAGAAAGTAGACGGTGGGTGAACAAATTACTGTCGAGAAATTGATAGAACTGCGCAAAGTCGTGACGTCATCTATGGCAATGATTATATCTATAGGCATCACATCCAAAACAAGTAGACCGATACTGTGTGCATCTACTACTATTACTCCACACGTCGACCACTATCCAGCATGCATCTAGTGTATTAAGTCCAAAAGAACAGAGTAAGGCCTTAAGCAAGATGACATGATGTAGATGGACAATCTCATATCAACGACAGAGCCCATCTTGTTACCCATGATGGCAACTACTTAATGTGTGCTTTGCTGCCCCTACTGTCACTAGGAAAGGTCACCACATGGTAAGAACCGAAAACCAAGCACTTCTCCCATTGCAAGAATCATAGATCTAGTTGGCCAAACAAAACCCAAGACTCGGAGAGACTTACAAGGATATCAAATCATGCATATAAGAAATCAGCAAAGACTCAGATATATATCATAGATAATCTGATGACAAATCCACAATTCATTGGATGTCGACAAACACACCGCCAAAGAAGATTACATCGGATAGATCTCCATGAAGATCATGGAGAACTTTGTATTGAAGATCCAAGAGAGAGAAGAAGCCATATAGCTACTAACTACGGACCCGTAGGTCTGAAGTGAACTACTCACGAGTCATTGGAGGGGCGATGATGATGATGAAGAAGCCCTCCAACTCCAAAGTCCCCTCCGGCACGGCACCGGGAAGGGTCTCCAAATGAGATCTCACGGAAACGGAAGCTTGCGGCAGCGGAAAAGTATTTTCGTGGATCCCCTGATTTTTTGCTGTATTTTAGGGAATATATAGGCGAAATATCTAGGTCAGGGGGCGCTCAGGGAGGCCACAAGCCCTACCACCGCCGCCTCCCCTGGTGGCGGAGTGGGGGCTTGTGGGCTCCCTAGAGCCCTCCTGGCTTGGCCCACAGCCCCCCTGATCTTCTTCCGTTCGGGAAAAAATCATTTTGGGGATTTTATTCCGTTTGGACTCCGTTCCAAAATCAGAGCTGAAAAGAGCCAAAAACACAGAAAAAACAGGAATTGGCACTTGGCACTGAATTAATAAGTTAGTCCCAAAAAAAGATATAAAAGGTACATAAAACATCAAAGATGACAAGATAACAACATGAAACCATAGAAAATTATAGATACGTTTGAGACGTATCATGGTCTAAACCCCAATAGTAATAAGCTTAATCTGGCTTATGAACTATGCCCCCTAGTTTATATAGATATTGGGGGTGTTAGTCTTACACAACATCGGTAACATGAGGGAAGGAACATGCCGATCACTACGTGGTCTTGGATTACACGCCAAGTCTTCAGAAGAGTCCATCTTTAATACAATATCACTTTATTTTTCTGTAGTCCAATAATGATGATAGAACGACCGTGGAGTCTGGTCGATGGAAATAAGTAAGCGGACCAAGGACCCCTTAGTCCCTGACTCCCTTAGTATCCCCTGTTGGGGAACGTCGCATGGGAAACAAAATTTTTCCTACGCGCACGAAGACCTATCATGGTGATGTCCATCTACGAGAGGGGATGAGTGATCTACGTACCCTTGTAGATCGTACAGCAGAACCGTTAGAGAACGCGGTTGATATAGTGGAACGTCCTCACGTCCCTCGATCCGCCCCGCGAACAATCCCGTGATCAGTCCCACGATCTAGTACCGAACGGACGGCACCTCCGCGTTCAGCACACGTACAGCTCGACGATGATCTCGGCCTTCTTGATCCAGCAAGAGAGACGGAGAGGTAGAAGAGTTCTCCGGCAGCGTGACGGCGCTCCGGAGGTTGGTGATGATCTCGTCTCAGCAGGGCTCCGCCCGAGCTCCGCAGAAACGCGATCTAGAGGAAAAACTATGGAGGTATGTGGTCGGGCAGCCGTGAGAAAGTCGTCTCAAATCTGCCCTAAAAGCCCCATATATATAGGAGGAGGGAGGGGGACCTTGCCTTGGGGTCCAAGGGACTCCCAAGGGGTCGGCCGAGCCAAGGGGGGGAGGACTCCCCCCAAACCGAGTTGGACTTGGTTTGGTGGGAGGAGTCCCCCTCCCTTCCCACTTCTTCCCTCTTTTTTTTTCTTTTCCTTTGATTTTCTTCTCTTGGCGCATAGGCCCTCTTGGGGCTGTCCCACCAGCCCACTAAGGGCTGGTGTGTCTCCCCAAAGCCTATGGGCTTCCCCGGGGTGGGTTGCCCCCCCCGGTGAACTCCCGGAACCCATTCGTCATTCCCGGTACATTCCCGGTAACTCCGAAAACCTTCCGGTAATCAAATGAGGTCATCCTATATATCAATCTTCGTTTCCGGACCATTCCGGAAACCCTCGTGACGTCCGTGATCTCATCCGGGACTCCGAAAAACATTCGGTAACCAACCATATAACTCAAATACGCATAAAACAACGTCGAACCTTAAGTGTGCAGACCCTGCGTGTTCGAGAACTATGTAGACATGACCCGAGAGACTCCTCGGTCAATATCCAATAGCGGGACCTGGATGCCCATATTGGATCCTACATATTCTACGAAGATCTTATCGTTTGAACCTCAGTGCCAAGGATTCGTATAATCCCGTATGTCATTCCCTTTGTCCTTCGGTATGTTACTTGCCCGAGATTCGATCGTCAGTATCCGCATACCTATTTCAATCTCGTTTACTGGCAAGTCTCTTTACTCGTTCCGTAATACAAGATCCCGCAACTTACACTAAGTTACATTGCTTGCAAGGCTTGTGTGTGATGTTGTATTACCGAGTGGGCCCCGAGATACCTCTCCGTCACACGGAGTGACAAATCCCAGTCTTGATCCATACTAACTTAACTAACACCTTCGGAGATACCTGTAGAGCATCTTTATAGTCACCCAGTTACGTTGCGACGTTTGATACACACAAAGCATTCTTCTGGTGTCAGTGAGTTATATGATCTCATGGTCATAGGAATAAATACTTGACACGCAGAAAACAGTAGCAACAAAATGACACGACCAACATGCTACGTCTATTAGTTTGGGTCTAGTCCATCACGTGATTCTCCTAATGACGTGATCCAGTTATCAAGCAACAACACCTTGTTCATAATCAGAAGACACTGACTATCGTTGATCAACTGGCTAGCCAACTAGAGGCATGCTAGGGACGGTGTTTCGTCTATGTATCCACACATGTAAATGAGTCTTCATTCAATACAATTATAGCATGGATAATAAACTATTATCTTGATATAGGAATTATAATAATAACTATACATTTATTATTGCCTCTAAGGCATAATTCCAACAGTCTCCCACTTGCACTACAGTCAATAATCCAGCCCTCACATCACCATGGGAATTACAATGTAATAAATCTAACACCCATACAGTTCTGGTGTCGATCATGTTTTGGCCGTGGAAGAGGTTTAGTCAGCGGGTCTGCTACATTCAGATCCGTGTGCACTTTGCATATATTTACGTCCTCTTCCTCGACGTAGTCGCGGATGAGGTTGAAGCGTCGTTTGATGTGTCTGGTCTTCTTGTGAAACCTTGGTTCCTTTGCCAGGGCAATGGCACCGGTGTTGTCACAGAACAAGGTTATTGGATCCAGTGCACTTGGCACCACTCCAAGATCCGTCATGAACTGCTTCATCCAGACACCCTCCTTAGCCGCCTCCGAGGCAGCCATGTACTCCGCTTCACATGTAGAATCTGCTACGACGCTTTGCTTGGAACTGCACCAGCTTACTGCACCCCCATTAAGAATAAATACGTATCCGGTTTGCGACTTAGAGTCGTCCGGATCTGTGTCAAAGCTTGCATCGACGTAACCTTTTACGGCGAGCTCTTCATCACCTCCATACACGAGAAACATCTCCTTAGTCCTTTTCAGGTACTTCAGGATATTCTTGACCGCCGTCCAGTGATCCACTCCTGGATTACTCTGGAACCTACCTGCCATACTTATGGCCAGGCTAACATCCGGTCTAGTGCACAGCATCGCATACATGATAGAACCTATGGCCGAAGCATAGGGGACGGAGCGCATATGCTCTCTATCTTCATCAGTTGCTGGGCACTGAGTCTTACTCAATCTCGTACCTTGTAACACTGGCAAGAACCCTTTCTTGGACTGTTCCATTTTGAACCTCTTCAAAACTTTATCAAGGTATGTGCTTTGTGAAAGTCCTATCAGGCGTTTTGATCTATCCCTATAGATCTTAATGCCTAGAATGTAAGCAGCTTCTCCTAGGTCCTTCATAGAGAAACTTTTATTCAAGTAACCTTTTATGCTCTCCAACAGCTCCACGTTGTTTCCAATCAGTAATATGTCATCCACATATAATATTAGAAACGCCACAGAGCTCCCACTCACTTTCTTGTAAATACAAGATTCTCCAACCACTTGTATAAACCCAAATGCTTTGATCACCTCATCAAAGCGTTTGTTCCAACTCCGAGATGCTTGCACCAGTCCATAAATGGATCGCTGGAGCTTGCACACCTTGTCAGCATTTTTAGGATCGACAAAACCTTCGGGTTGCATCATATACAACTGTTCCTTAAGGAAACCGTTAAGGAACGCCGTTTTGACATCCATCTGCCAGATTTCATAATCGAAAAATGCAGCTATTGCTAACATGATTCTGACGGACTTAAGCATTGCCACGGGAGAGAAAGTCTCATCGTAGTCAATTCATGGAACTTGCGAAAAACCCTTTGCCACAAGTCGAGCTTTATAAACGGTCACATTACCGTCAGCGTCCGTCTTCTTCTTAAAGATCCATTTGTTCTGAATAGCCTTGCGGCCCTCAGGCAGTATCTCCAAAGTCCACACTTTGTTCTCATACATGGATCCTATCTCGGATTTCATGGCTTCTAGCCATTTGTTGGAATCTGGGCCCACCATTGCTTCTTCATAATTTGCAGGTTCATTGTTGTCTAACAATATGATTGATAAGACGGGATTACCATACCACTCTGGAGCAGCGCGTGATCTCGTCGACCTGCGTGGTTCAACAGAAACTTGAACTGGAGTTTCATGATCATCATCATTAACTTCCTCCTCAACCGGCGTTGCAATGACAGAGGTTTCCCCTTGCCCTGCGCCACCATCCAGAGGGATGAGAGGTTCGACAACCTCGTCAAGTTCTATCTTCCTCCCACTCAATTCTCTCGAGAGAAACTCCTTCTCGAGAAAAGTTCCGTTCTTAGCAACAAACACTTTGCCCTCGGATTTGAGATAGAAGGTGTACCCAACTGTCTCTTTTGGGTAACCTATGAAGACGCATTTTTCCGCTTTGGGTTCCAGCTTTTCAGGCTGAATCTTTTTGACATAAGCATCACATCCCCAAACTTTAAGAAACGACAACTTTGGCCTTTTGCCATACCACAGTTCGTATGGTGTCGTCTCAACGGATTTTGATGGTGCCCTATTTAAAGTGAATGCAGCTGTTTCTAATGCATAACCCCAAAACGATAACGGCAAATCAGTAAGAGACATCATAGATCGCACCATCTCTAACAAAGTACGATTACGACGTTCGGACACACCATTACGCTGTGGTGTTCCAGGCGGTGTTAACTGTGAAACAATTCCGCATTGTCTTAAGTGAGCACCAAACTCGAAACTCAGATATTCACCCCCACGATCAGACCGTAGGAACTTGATCTTCTTGTTACGATGATTTTCCACTTCACTCTGAAATTGCTTGAACTTTTCAAATGTTTCAGACTTGTGCTTCATCAAGTAGACATAACCATATCTACTTAAATCGTCAGTGAAGGTGAGAAAACAACGATATCCGCCGCGTGCCTCCACGCTCATTGGGCCACACACATCGGTATGTATGATTTCCAACAAGTCACTTGCACGCTCCATTGCTCCGGAGAACGGAGTTTTAGTCATCTTGCCCATAAGGCATGGTTCGCACGTGTCAAGTGAATCAAAGTCAAGTGACTCCAAAAGTCCATCAGCATGGAGTTTCTTCATGCGCTTTACACCAATATGACCTAAACGGCAGTGCCATAAAAATATGGTGCTATCATTGTTTACTCTTACTCTTTTGGTCTCAATGTTATGTATATGCGTATCGCTATCAAGATTCAATATGAACAATCCTCTCACATTCGGTGCATGACCATAAAAGATGTTACTCATAGAAATAGAACAACCATTATTCTCAGACTTAAAAGAGTAACCGTCTCGCAATAAACAAGATCCAGATATAATGTTCATGCTCAACGCAGGCACTAAATAACAATGATTTAAGTTCATCACTAATCCCGATGGTAGCTGAAGTGACACTGTGCCGACGGCGATTGCATCAACCTTGGAACCGTTTCCTACGCGCATCGTCACTTCGTCTTCCGCCAGCATTCGTCTATTCCGCAGTTCCTGCTTCGAGTTGCAAATGTGAGCAACAGAACCGGTATCAAATACCCAGGCACTACTACGAGAGCCGGTTAAGTACACATCAATAACATGTATATCAAATATACCTGATTTTTCTTTGCCCGCCTTCTTATCTGCCAGATACTTGGGGCAATTGCGCTTCCAGTGACCCATACCCTTGCAATAGAAGCACTCTGTTTCAGGCTTAGGTCCAGCCTTGGGTTTCTTCGGCGGATTGGCAACAGGCTTGCCTCTCTTCTTCGAATTGCCCTTCTTGCCTTTGCCGTTTCTCTTGAAACTAGTGGTCTTGCTCACCATCAACACTTGATGCTCTTTACGGAGTTCAGACTGTGCGACTTTCAGCATCGCAAACAACTCGCCGGGAGACTTGTTCATCCCTTGCATGTTGTAGTTCAACACAAAGCCTTTATAGCTTGGCGGCAGTGATTGAAGGATTATGTCAGTGATAGCTTCTTGCGGGAGTTCAATCCCTAGTTCAGCTAGACGGTTTGAGTACCCAGACATTTTGAGCACATGTTCACTGACAGACGAGTTTTCCTCCATCTTGCAAGCATAGAATTTATCGGAGGTCTCATACCTCTCGATCCGGGCGTTCTTCTGAAAGATAAACTTCAACTCCTGGAACATCTCAAATGCTCCATGACGCTCAAAGCGACATTGAAGTCCCGGTTCTAAGCCATACAAGACTGCACATTGAACTATTGAGTAGTCCTCCTTACGCGCTAACCAAGCGTTCTTAACATCCTGATCAGCCGTAGCGGGTGGTTCATCTCCTAGCGCAGCATTAAGGACATAATCCTTCTTTCCAGCTTGTAAGATTAGCTTAAGATTACGAGCCCAGTCTACAAAGTTGCTTCCATCATCTTTCAACTTAGCTTTCTCTAGGAACGTATTAAAATTCAGGATGACACTTGCGTGAGCCATGGTCTACAACACAAATATATTCAAAGTGGACTTAGACTATGTTCAAGATAATTAGAGTTCAACTTAATCAAATTATATGCTAAACTCCCACTCAAAAGGTACATCTCTCTAGTCATTTGAGTGGTTCATGATCCACTTACACTATCCCAAGTCCGATCATCACGTGAGTTGAGTATAGTTTCAGTGGTAAGCATCCCTATGCTAATCATATCAACTATATGATTCATGATCGACCTTTCGGTCTCATGTGTTCCGAGGCCATGTCTGCACATGCTAGGCTCGTCAAGCTTAACCCGAGTGTTCCGCGTGCGCAACTGTTTTGCACCCGTTGTATGTGAACGTTGAGTCTATCACACCCGATCATCACGTGGTGTCTCGAAACGACGAACTGTAGCAACGGTGCACAGTCGGGGAGAACACAATTTCGTCTTGAAATTTTGGTGAGAGATCACCTCATAATGCTACCGTCGTTCTAAGCAAGATAAGGTGCATAAAAGGATTAACATCACATGCAATTCATAAGTGACATGATATGGCCATCATCACGTGCTTCTTGATCTCCATCACCAAAGCACCGGCACGATCTTCTTGTCACCGGCGCCACACCATGATCATCCATCAACGTGTTGCCATCGTGGTTGTCGTGCTACTTATGCAATTACTACTAAAGCTACATCCTAGCAAAATAGTAAACGCATCTGCAAGCACATATGTTAGTATAAAGACAACCCTATGGCTCCTGCCGGTTGCCGTACCATCGACGTGCAAGTCGATATTTCTATTACAACATGATCATCTCATACATCCAATATATCACATCACATCGTTGGCCATATCACATCACAATCATACCCTGCAAAAACAAGTTAGACGTCCTCTAATTTTGTTGTTGCATGTTTTACGTGGTGACCAAGGGTATCTAGTAGGATCGCATCTTACTTACGCAAACACCACAACGGAGATATATGAGTTGCTATTTAACCTCATCCAAGGACCTCCTCGGTCAAATCCGATTCAACTAAAGTTGGAGAAACCGTCACTTGCCAGTCATCTTTGAGCAAAGGGGGTTACTCGTAACGATGAAACCAGTCTCTCGTAAGCGTACGAGTAATGTCGGTCCAAGCCGCTTCAATCCAACAATACCGTGGAATCTAGAAAAGACTAAGGAGGGCAGCAAAACGCACATCACCGCCCACAAAACCTTTTGTGTTCTACTCGAGAAGACATCTATGCATGAACCTAGCTCTGATACCACTGTTGGGGGAACGTCGCATGGGAAACAAAAAATTTCCTACGCGCACGAAGACCTATCATGGTGATGTCCATCTACGAGAGGGGATGAGTGATCTACGTACCCTTGTAGATCGTACAGCAGAAGCGTTAGAGAACGCGGTTGATGTAGTGGAACGTCCTCACGTCCCTCGATCCGCCCCGCGAACAATCCCGCGATCAGTCCCATGATCTAGTACCGAACGGACGGCACCTCCGCGTTCAGCACACGTACAGCTCGACAATGATCTCGGCCTTCTTGATCCAGCAAGAGAGACGGAGAGGTAGAAGAGTTCTCCGGCAGCGTGACGGCGCTCCGGAGGTTGGTGATGATCTCGTCTCAGCAGGGCTCCGCCCGAGCTCCGCAGAAACGCGATCTAGAGGAAAAACTATGGAGGTATGTGGTCGGGCAGCCGTGAGAAAGTCGTCTCAAATCTGCCCTAAAAGCCCCATATATATAGGAGGAGGGAGGGGGACCTTGCCTTGGGGTCCAAGGGACTCCCAAGGGGTCGGCCGAGCCAAGGGGGGGAGGACTCCCCCCAAACCGAGTTGGACTTGGTTTGGTGGGAGGAGTCCCCCTCCCTTCCCACTTCTTCCCTCTTTTTTTTTTCTTTTCCTTTGATTTTCTTCTCTTGGCGCATAGGCCCTCTTGGGGCTGTCCCACCAGCCCACTAAGGGCTGGTGTGTCTCCCCAAAGCCTATGGGCTTCCCCGGGGTGGGTTGCCCCCCCCCCCGGTGAACTCCCGGAACCCATTCGTCATTCCCGGTACATTCCCGGTAACTCCGAAAACCTTCCGGTAATCAAATGAGGTCATCCTATATATCAATCTTCGTTTCCGGACCATTCCGGAAACCCTCGTGACGTCCGTGATCTCATCCGGGACTCCGAACAACATTCGGTAACCAACCATATAACTCAAATACGCATAAAACAACGTCGAACCTTAAGTGTGCAGACCCTGCGGGTTCGAGAACTATATAGACATGACCCGAGAGACTCCTCGGTAAATATCCAATAGCGGGACCTGGATGCCCATATTGGATCCTACATATTCTACGAAGATCTTATCGTTTGAACCTCAGTGCCAAGGATTCGTATAATCCCGTATGTCATTCCCTTTGTCCTTCGGTATGTTACTTGCCCGAGATTCGATCATCAGTATCCGCATACCTATTTCAATCTCGTTTACCGGCAAGTCTCTTTACTCGTTCCGTAATACAAGATCCCGCAATTTACACTAAGTTACATTGCTTGCAAGGCTTGTGTGTGATGTTGTATTACCGAGTGGGCCCCGAGATACCTCTCCGTCACACGGAGTGACAAATCCCAGTCTTGATCCATACTAACTCAACTAACACCTTCGGAGATACCTGTAGAGCATCTTTATAGTCACCCAGTTATGTTGCGACGTTTGATACACATAAAGCATTCTTCCGGTGTCAGTGAGTTATATGATCTCATGGTCATAGGAATAAATACTTGACACGCAGAAAACAGTAGTAACAAAATGACACGATCAACATGCTACGTCTATTAGTTTGGGTCTAGTCCATCACGTGATTCTCCTAATGACGTGATCCAGTTATCAAGCAACAACACCTTGTTCATAATCAGAAGACACTGACTATCGTTGATCAACTGGCTAGCCAACTAGAGGCATGCTAGGGACGGTGTTTCATCTATGTATCCACACATGTAAATGAGTCTTCATTCAATACAATTATAGCATGGATAATAAACTATTATCTTGATACAGGAATTATAATAATAACTATACATTTATTATTGCCTCTAGGGCATAATTCCAACATCCCCCGAGCTGGCCTCCAACATCGCAGTCCTCACCTCGAGTTGCTTTATGTGTCCAACGTCTTCGGCTTGCGGCGCGAGTTCTCCCCTTTTTACATTTAGCCGACAATAGTTCGGTTGCCGATGACTTTCACTTTTTCCAAATACACACACACACACAAATATATATATATATATATATATATATATATATATATATATATATATATATATATATATATATATATATGAATTTTGATTTCGAAGCCGACCGTTCGTCCGCGAATAGTGATTTTTTGCCTCACACCCTTTTTAACGAAAGGTCATGACCGGTCAAGGCCTATGACCCATTATGGAAGCGCGGTTCGAGACCGTCTTTACTCACACAATCCATTATGGTGATCGTGTTCCTATTTTCTAGGGATATGGTATATAATTTGGGTTATCCCTCACACGTATAGCCGCACGATTTTATCGGAAGTAGCAAATTTCACGGCACAGTAGTGGGGCTCTTAGTCTTTTGGTAGTTTTACAAAAGGTAAAACCATCACCATAGCCTTCCTACGCATTCCAGATCTCACACCGCAGTTGCCATTCCAATTCCCAAAGCTCCAGCGCTCAAGTTATCTTCTTCCCTCCACTTCCTCGAACCCTTCCCCCAATCCGCCATGTCCAGCTCAGGCTCGAAGAGCAAGTGGGAGGTCTCCTGCGTCATCGAGAAGGACATCCAAGAACTGAAGAGCTCTGACTATCCGCCAGAGAACATAGCCCATTGCACCCCAAAGAAGGGCCAAGTCATCCCCACACCAAAAGACTGGGACAGGGTTGTTTTCATTGCTCATTTCCTTCAGGGTCTAGGTTGCCCCCTTTGTTGGGGAACGTTGCATGGGAAACAAAAAAAAATTCCTACGCTCACTAAGATCAATCTATGGAGATCGACATCTATGAGAGGGGAGTGCTTCTACATGCCCTTGTAGATTGGTAAGCGGAAGCATTGAGAAACGTGGTTGATGTAGTCAAACGTCTTCGCAATCCAATCATGATCCATCCTGCAATCCAATCACGAATGTCCCTATCAAGTGTCGAACGGACGACACCTCCGTGTTCAGCACACGTACACCCCGATGACACCTTCACCACCTCGATCCATCAAGCGTGGGAAACATGGTAGATGTGTTCTACGGCAACACAACGGCGTGGTGGCGGTGGTGGTGGTGCGATCTCAGCACGACTTCGTCGAGCACTGTCACAGATGCGTTTCAGAGGAGAAATTGATCTAGGGAGAGAGGTAAGGCTGCACCTATGCCTTGGGGTGGTGATGCCCTCTCTCTCCCTCTCTATATATAGGAGGAGGGGGTAGGTAGGAAGCATCCTTGGCCCCTCCTCCAAGGAGGGATGGCCGGCCAAAGAGGGGAAGAGTCCACCTCCAACAAGGGAGGTGGACACCCTAGGGAGGACTCCTCCTCCACACTTGGGCACATGGCCCCTATATGGGTCGGCTTCCGGCCCACCAGGGGCTGGTGTGCCAACTCTTAGGCCCATGCCCCCCAAGGGTGGGTGGGGCCCTCCCGGTGGACCCCCGAACCCTTTCGGTACTCCCGGTACAATACTGAAAAACGTGAAACTTTTCCAGAAACCGAATACCACTTTCTTATATATAAATCTTTACCTCCGGACCATTCCGCTGCTCCTCGTGATGTTCGGGATATCATCCGGGACTCCGAACAACCTTCGGTCACCTACAGAATAACTCAACTATGTCAATATCATCACGGAATGTTAAGTGTACATACCCTGCGGGTTCGAGGACTATGCAGACATAACTGAGACACCTCTACGGTCAATAACCAATAGCGGGACCTGATAACCCACAAGTGTAGGGGATCGCAAATGTCTTCACGGGTAAGATAACCCAATTTATTGATTCGACACAAGGGGGGGGGGCAAAAAATATTTATAAGCTTTAACAGATGAGTTGTCAATTCAACTGCACCTGAAAGATACTTCCTTGGCAACGAAATATTGGTAGTACGGTGATATCGAAGTGATGGTAGCAACGGAAATAATGGTGGCAAAGCAACAAAAGTAAAACAACGAAAGCAAAGCAACTTGTAACTAGCAGGATTAAAACACTGTAGGCTAGGGAGATGGATGGTTGGTCATGGATGATAGATATCATGTATTTAACTTGGGGCAAGGTACACAGAAAAGTAATGATCATCTAGGCAAATATCAAACATTAGGCATGTATCCCAAGGTAGTCGTGCGTGCTTGCAATAAGAACTTGCACAACATCTCTTGTCCTACCATCCCGCTACCAATGGGGACAAAAGGAACTTATGGAGATTAGGGTGCTCCTGTCAAAGAGCACCGGAACAAAGCATTAACAATCAATGGATACATGGAATCCTCAAATTATAGTCTATCCCCTTTGGTGTCCCAAGCTGTCACCATTGGGATCGTCGGTTCCATACTATAATAGGTGTATACTACTTATAGATATGATCAAGAACACAAATATATTCATGCAAACATAATGGGTTCAGATCTGAAATCATGGCACTCGGGCCTAAAGTGACAAGCATTAAGAGTAACAAGTAGTAGCAAAGATGATAAACACCATAGTAGATGATAGGCAACATGCCCCCAACAATCTGACGAACTATTACATGATCTAACTCATCCAATCCCTACCATCCCCTTCACCTACAGCAGGGAATTACTCACACATGAAATAGGAAGTCATGGAAGGGTGATGGAGTGGCGATGGTGATGACGATAGCAACGATTTCCCCCTCTCCGGAAGCCAAGGCAGCCTCCAGATTAGCTCTCCCGGAGAAGAACCGAGGGTGGCGGCGGCTCCGCATCGAGAACTGGCGAAAAAACTTCTGTTCTGGGATTTCTCCGTCACGGGTAAAAATAGGAGCCAAGGTAGGGCACCAGAGGAGGTGGGCCCCATCCAGACGGCCTCTCTGCACGACCAGGGGGTAGGTCGCACCACCAGGTCGCCTGGAGGCATGGTGGCCCCCCTCTGGCCCATATTTTGGTCAAGGTTTCCTCGTGGTGCGTGTATTTTCTCTGTTTTTTATTGGAATTTTCCGGGACGCCTAAAAATCCATTTTCCTGCACACAAGAAAACCACACAGGTAGCTCTTCTGAAAACAGCGCCAGTCCGGGTTAGTTTCATTCAAATCATGCAAGAATGAGGCCAAAACAATAGCAAAAGTATTTGGAAAAGTCGATACGTTTGGGACGTATCAACTCCCCCAAGCTTAGCATATTGCTTGTCCTTAAGCAATCCAGTTCAACGAACAGGAAGCGACAAAGAAAACTTTGACAAACTCTTTTGCTTCATTAGATATATATAAGCATGTACTACGAACAAGTCCAACAAGTATGGAAGCAATGCTAGAAAGACAATGCACGAAGCAATCCTTTGATCATGTGAAGAGTTTCAAGCAACTAAGAATGAATAATATGCAACTGAAAATCATGACGAGATCACAATGCACATGACTTGGACATACTAGAGTGGTATCTCGCTAGACACCATGAGTGAAGCAAAACATAAATGCAGACGCTCCTTCGGAGTCTTAAAGGAGACTAGAAATAAGTATTTCAGAATGAGTAATATCACAATCATGCAGAAGACAGTGTGGTACTTTGGGACAATGCACATTACACTCAGAATGATAATTATGCTCTCAATAGTTGGTGCTTTTTATAAGAAGAAGATGACTCAAAAGTAAAGTAAAATAGATAGGCCCTTCGCAGAGGAAAGCATTGATTTGCAGAGGTGCCAGAGCTTGAGATTTTAAAGCAGGGATGAAACAAAATTTTGGGTGGTATGCTTTCATTGTCAACGTAACAACTAAGAGATCTCAATATCTTCCATGCTAAATACATTATAGGCGGTTCCCAAACAGAATAATAAAGTGTTTACTCCCCCTTCACCAATCGATCACACTCCACAGCGTGCCGAATCCACAGGTACCGTTCATACAAACAACAATCCTGGGGGAGTTTTGTTTCATTAAATTTGAATTGACTTTTAAGCATGGAACTGGGCATCCTGATTACCAACCACGTTCTCGTGAATGATAGTGAATCAACACATATCTTGATAATAACCCACTTAGCATGGAAGATACTGATAGCCCCTAGTCACTGCATGAGCGATTCGGGCATACAAAACAAAATATTTACTTGAAGATTTAGAGTATGACACATGCAAATTTACTTAGGACGACACATAAATACCGCATATAGGTAGGTATGGTGGACTCATATGGCGCAACTGGTTTCAAGGATTCTGGATGCACAAGCAGTCAGTCCGCTTAGTGCAGGCGAAGGCTAGCAAAAGACGGGGAAGCGACCAACTAGAGAGCAATAATGGTCATAATCATGCACAGCGACAAAGCAACAATGAATCGGGCATGAAAGTGATATAACTATTCTGAAATAAAAAGATCATCAAGGCTTGATAGACTTCTAGTCATAAACATGTGTAAAGATGTGCCAAGTCAATCCAAAAACTCTCCGAAGGGAAATACCACTTCAATATGCCAAATCATGAACAGTGCAATGCATGCAAATCATTTCAATAACACATTATGCACTCGAGATATTTGAGACTAGTCACAAATAAAGCATCAACTACTGGGAAAGTATTGTAAACATGGCACTATGTCGCTACAAGCTGGTCTCTAGATCATAAGTACATGCATATGTACAAAAGTAGAAACAAACAGAGTTCATACCGGCTTTACTTGTTGCATCCCTTCCGTCGATCTTCGTCATTATTGCACCGTCACTTGCACGATCAAATGTAGAAAGATATAATCAAGTGCAATTGCAACCATGGGCGTGAGCTGAACTCTGCAAACAAAGCAAACTAAAGAGAGAAAGGAAATCTTTTTGGGGTTTTCCAAAGGTTAAACGAAAGCAAAAGAAAAGAGAAATATTTTTGTTTTTTTTTGCAAAGAAAGAACAAAGAAGAACAGGCAAAAACTCTAAAAATATTAAAAGAGAAACCACGGATTATACAATGAAAGGGGAGAAGGGTATGTACTCCCCCAAGCTTAGGCTTTTGGCCTAAGTTGGGCTTGGCTACTGCGGGCTCCAGGAGCTCCCTCCGGCTCTGGGGTGGTACTGGTAGCTCCAAGAATCGTACGGGGCCTCGGGCGCGTAGACTGATGTCCTGCTGTCTTCCCAAGAAGAAGGCTCCTCTTCCTCGGGAACAACCACCTCCATGGGGTTCTGGAACTGCTGTTGGATCACGAACTCGTCCATCCAATTGCGGTGAAGGACCATCCGTTCCTGCTAGTATAATCAAACAAAAGTGGTGCGGGTAGACAGATCTCGCGAGTAGTCAACTCACCAAACCTCATAATATAAACAAGGTTACCAAACTCAGAAGTCCTAGTAACAAACTCATGCCTCTTCATAGCTGTAAGATCAAAGCTTATGAATGGGAAAGGCGCATCATCCGCGCGTACAGTGTGTTCGAGATGCTCAAGGATAAGCGTGGCATAAATGCCACCGAAGTGAGGCCCCTTTCCACTGTTAGCGACGAGGCGACGAGCAATCAAAGCACCAATATTATATGTGTTATCTCCTAAGAGGGCGGTTGCCAAGATAGCAAGATCCAGAGCCGAAATGTTGCTCGTGTTGTCACTAGCTAACACCCCTCGAGCAATAAGTATGAGAAATACCTGATGTGGGGAAACAAGATGCTGGAAATCTTCCCCCGGTGAATGTCTTGCGGATCCTTGCTACAAAGGGAGGCGAATAGGGATTTCAGCTCGTAGGGCTGAACTTTCATTTTGATCGTCTTCCCGACATTCCGCACACGTATAACGTCACAAAATTCTGCCAAAGACATGGTAAAGACATCCTCATATAATCTGAATTCAATCATGGAAGTTTTATCATTATATCTAAACCAGTTGACAAAATAATAGGTGAGTTTTGGGTATTGTGGCACACGTCGTGTTAGGAGATGTGTCAAACCTGCAGCTGCACTGAGGTTATCAAACTCATCCTTAATACCTGTCGCCGCAAGGAAATCTGAACACGGGTATGTCATGGCATGTGCCGTGTCCGTCTCGTGGAGCAACTCCAATGGCACGATATCATCATTGTAACTTGTCCTCACAGTAGAGGGTGAAGCTGCATCTCTAGTTAGTCTATCAGTAGGCTCGGGTGTCTTCTTCCCAAGCCATCCTGTTGCTTTTCCAAACAAACTCATTTCTAAAAAAATTGGTACATCACAAAAATGAAGGTTTAAGTAAAATGAGTTGGAGCAAACTATTTTACTCACTTCCCTGATGCATAAACTTGCGTCAAAACTTCATAGATAAATTTCTAAACATGCATGCAAGCTCATATGAACAGCACCAAGAACTCCTAAATACTCACAAATAAGACTACTAATCAAAATTATAATTGGAGGGGTGGAGGAGTCAGATACCAAAGAGAAAATGCTCAAACTCTCAATGCAAATGATGGGTTGTAGAGAGAGATCAAAATTTTGCAACAAAGAACAGCAAGAACTCGAGCTCCAGGAGAAAAATCGGAATTTTTCTAGTGAGAGAGAGAGAAGGGAAGAAGAAGTACCTGGAAAGGGGACCAAGTGGGCCCAACCAGGGGCTAGGCCATGCCACCTGGCCGCCTGGAACACGAGTGGCCCCCCTGGTCAGCCCCAGGTGCCCATGTGTCCCTTTTTTCATGGAAATTTTTATTATAATTTTTATGGAATTTTTCTCACAACTTCTCTTTTGAAAAAAATTCAAAGGACCGAAAGCTGCAATACTTCCGGACAGCTCGGAGCAATGGTTAAACATATGAAGCTTCAAAAACATAAAACTTTGGTACAACAAGGAGGATGAAAGATAAAGAAATGAAAACATGACAAGCTTCTCTTTTTACTCATATAAAACATGTTTGTTAGCAAGGTTGATCAAGTCTTACTACCAAACAGGTGATATATCGAGCAAAAGTTTCACTTCTTATAAAGCAATCGTGGTACCTTTATTTTGATGGATATTGTCCCCACCATAATGGTTTTGTGTTTGTGGTGCACATGTAGAGGACAATCCCACTCTCCAACCTTCACGATCTCAATATTCTCAATAGAATTAAGGTCATGCCTTTTATCAATCTTCTTTAGAAAATATACCATGTGCTCCTTCTCATTAACATTGAAAGTCACCTTTCCTTTATTGCAATCAATAATAGCACCTGCGGTGTTAAGAAAAGGTCTACCAAGAATAATAGACATGCTCCCATCCTCGGGCATGTCAAGCACAACAAAGTCAGTAAGGATCAAGCAATTAGCAACTTCAACAAGAACATCCTCACAAATACCAACAGGAAGGGTTGTTGACTTATCACCATTTGAAGAGAGATATCTGTAGGGATTAGTTTATCTAGACAAAGCCTTTTGTAAAGAGATAAAGGCATAACACTCACTCCTGCACCAAGATCACATAAAGCAGTTCTCACACAATTATTTTTTATGGAGCAAGGAATGGTGAGTATACCTGGATCACCAAGCTTCTCAGGAATCTTACCACTGAAAGAGTAATTAGAAAGCATAGTAGATATTGCCTCATTAGGAACTTTTATTTTATTAGTAACAATATCTTTCATATACCTCGAGTACGGAGGCAACTTAATAGCATCAGTCAAAGGAATTTGAAGAAAAAGAGGTTTCATCCATTCACAAAATTTATTGTAATGCTCTTCTTCTTTGGTTTTGAAAGACTTACCTGGGAAGGGCATTGATTTCTGTACCAATGGTTCTCTTTACTTTCCATGTCTTCTTGCAACAAAGTCTTCTCTAGTATATCTCTTGCATTTGCCCGGTGCTTCTTCTTCTTGTACTTCAGGAGGATCATTCTTCTCATTATCTTTATCAGGTTCAGCACCATCTTCAGTCTCAGCATCGGAAGTAGATATACTATTAGGATCAACAATAGGTTCTCCATCAATTATGGGATCATTGGAGTTATCAGCTTCCTTGTGTTTCTTCTTCTTCTTCGGGGAGCTGACAACGTCTTCTTCCTGCAATTGAGAATCTTGCTCGATCCTCTTTGGATGCCCCTCCGGATAGAGGAGGTCCTGGGTGTGTGTACCACCTCGGGTCTTTATACCGTACGCCTTGTTCGACATTATTAGCAAGCAAATCTTTTTGCACATTTGAAATTTGTTCAAGCTGAGTTTGAACCATATGAAAATTCTGAACAAGACCTTTAATATCATTAACAGTTCTACTTAAAACATCAAGCAAACTTTTGATAGCGAGGGAATTATCATGCAATTGGCTTTGAATCCTCTCATTAAAGTGACTTTGCTTGACAATGAAATTATCAAGCTCATCTAAACATTGATGAGGGGGCTTACCATGAGGGATGTCACTTGCATTGAATTCTAAAAGAGAGTGTACCTCTACCATAGGTGGGTGAGTGGTAGGCTCACATAATTGCTCAATAGGAGGTAGATTCTTCACATCTTTAGCTTTAATACCTCTCTCTTTAATTGACTTATTGGCTTCTTGCATAACTTCGGGGATCAAGAAAAGCATACCCCTCTTCTTTGGTGGTGGAGGTGGTTCAAGAACGGACAAATCATCATGATTCTTAGCTATCTTGCTCATTAGTTCTTCAACATCGTCCGGTGTTATTTTACTGAAAACACAACCAACACAACTATCCAGATAGGTTCTAGATTCATCAGTTAGACCAGCATAATATATATCAAGCAGTTCATTCTTAGGGACTCCATGTCCTGGTCTAGCCTTGAGTAAACTGCAATACCTCCCCCAAGCTTTAGGGAGGTGCTCATCTTGCAACTGTTTAAAGTTATATATTCTTTGTAAAGCAGCATGTTGCTTATGAGCAGGAAAATATTTAGCAACAAAAGATTGAGCTAAATCTTGAGGACTCTTAATGGAACCACATGGTAGTGGATCATACCATGCTTTAGCATCTCCCTTCAAAGAGAAACGAAGTAGCTTAGTAACGTAATAATTTCTCTTCTTGTCCTCTGTAGTGAATAAGCCACCCAACTCAGTGAGTTTGGCAAGGTGTGCAATAGCGTCGTCATTTTCTCTGCCATAAAAGGGGCCAGCTTCAACTATGGATATAAGTGAAAGATCGACAGAGAAATCAAAATCAGCATCCTCAATGCAAATATGAGATGAAGCAAATTTAGGTTCAGGAGTAAATTTGTTCTTCATAGAATGCTTTTCAAGCAGCTTCTTAACAGCAGCAGGGTCAGAGTCAGCACACTCTGTAAGCTCCCTGCATAAATCATCATCAAGTTCAATATAATCACCATCAAGAAATCTTTCCTTGAGACCACTCAAGTCTGGGTAACCAAAGGATCTACCAATGGGGTAGCGTGTAACAGGAATTTCAATTCCACACTACTTCGCAGCCTTAGCGATCTGAGACTCAATAAAATAACCAAGTAAACCAGGCTCATCAAGAGTAGTAGAAGCATCATCAAAAGTATCAGACATAGTGACGGACTGGGTAGAAGCAACATGTGGTGGTGGTGAAGCGAACTTACTCATAACGGAAGGTGAATCAAGTGTAGCACTAGTGCTAAGAATAGTACATTTTCTTGTAGTGGATGGTAAAATCGAAACCTTGGGGTCTCCTTTCTTACCCATAGCGGATAAATCGCGGCAAGCAAAATAACTCCAAGTAGACTTGTAAATAAAGTTATGCTCCCCGGCAACGGCGCCAGAAAATTGTCTGGATAACCCACAAGTGTAGGGGATCGTAACAGTCTTCGCGGGTAAGATAACCCAATTTGTTGGTTCGACACAAGGGGAGCCCAAGAATATTTATAAGCTTTAACAGTTGAGTTGTCAATTCAACCGCACCTGAAAGATACTTGCTTGGCAACGAAATATTGGTAGTACGGTGATATGGAAGTGATGGTAGCAACGGAAATAATGGTGGCAAAGCAACAAAATTAAAACAGCAAAAGCAAAGCAACTTGTAACTAGCAGGATCAAAACACTGTAGGCTAGGGAGATGGATGGTTGGTCATGGATGAGAGAAATCATGTATTTAACTTGGGGCAAGGCACACAGAAAATTAATGATCATCTAGGCAAATATCAAACACTAGGCATGTATCCCAAGGTAGTCGTGCATGCTTGCAATAAGAACTTGCACAACATCTTTTGTCCTACCATCCCCCTACCAATGGGGACAAAAGGAACTTATGGAGATTAGGGTGCTCCTGTCAAAGAGCACCGAAACAAAGCATTAACAATCAATGGATACATGGAATCCTCAAATTATAGTCTATCCCCTTTGGTGTCCCAAGCTCTCACCATTGGGATCGCCGGTTCCGGATTATAATAGGTGCATACTACTCATAGATATGATCAAGAACACAAATATATTCATGAAAACATAATGGGTTCAGATCTGAAATCATGGCACTCGGGCCCAAAGTGACAAGCATTAAGAGTAACAAGTAGTAGAAAAGATGATAAACATCATAGTAGATGATAGGCAACATGCCCCCAACAATCTGACGAACTATTACATGATCTAACTCATCCAGTCCCTACCACCCCCTTCACCTACATCAGGGAATTACTCACACAGGAAAGAGAAAGTCATGGAAGGGTGATGGAGTGGCGATGGTGATGACGATGGCGACGATTTCCCCTCTCCGGAAGCCAAGGCAGCCTCCAGATTAGCTCTCACGGAGAAGAACCGAGGGTGGCGGTGGCTCTGCGTTGAAAACTGGCGAAAAAACTTCCGTTCTGGGATTTCTCCGTCATGGGTAAAAATAGGAGCCAAGGTAGGGCACCAGAGGAGGTGGGCCTCACCCAGGCAGCCTCTCTGCGCGGCCAGAGGGCAGGCCACGCCACCAAGTCGCCTGGAGGCCTGGTGGCCCCCCTGTGGCCCATCTTCTAGTTAAGGGTTCCTCTTGGTGCGTGTAGTTTCTCTATTTTTTATTGGAATTTTCCAGGACGCCTAAAAATCCATTTTCCCGCACATAAGAAAACCATACAGGCACCTCTGATGAAAACAATGCCTGTCCGGGTTAGTTTCATTCAAATCATGCAACAATGAGACCAAAACAATAGCAAAAGTGTTTGGAAAAGTCGATACGTTTGAGACGTATCAGGACCTGGATGCCCATATTGGTTCCCACTCAGTCGAACCAACGATGTCAAGTATTCAGCTAATCCCGTATGTAGTTCCCTTTGTCCATCGGTATATTACTTACCCGAGATTCGACCGTCGGTATCTCCATACCTAGTTCAATCTCGTTATCGAAAAGTCTCTTTACTCGTTCCGCAATACAAGGTCCCGTGAATAACTCCTTAGTCACATGGCCTGCAAGCTTGTTGTGATGTTGTTTTACCGAGTGGTCCTCGAGATACCTGTGTGTCATACGGAGTGACAAATCCCAGTCTTGATACATGCCAACTCCATAGACACCCTTGGAGATACCTATAGAGCATCTTTATAGTCATCCAGTTATGTTGTGATGTTTGATACACACAAAGCATTCTTCCGGTGTTAGTGAGTTGCATGATCTCATGGTCATAGGAAAAGATACATTGACATGCATAAAGTAATGGCAATAAACGGGATACGATCAAACGCTATGCTTAAGGTTTCGGTCTTGTCTATCACATCATTCTCCTAATGATGTGATCCCGTTATCAAATGACAACTCATGTCTATGACTAGGAAACCTTACCATCTTTGATTAATGATCTAGTCTAGTAGAGGCATACTAGGGACACTTTGTTGTCTATGTACCCACACATGTATTTGAGTTTCCAATCAATACAATTATAATATGGATAATAAACGATTTTCATGAACAAGGAAATATGATAATAACTAATTTATTATTGCCTCTAGGGCACATTTCCAACACCCTTCACCCCTTTGACTGACGCATTATGTTCTACTATAGGCTAGACTTCCATGATCTTCCCCCCAAATTCCATTATGCACACCTCAACATTCATCATAGTTTGCGAAGCATTTCTACGGGTCCATCCCCACTTCAGCCTATGGCTGAAAGTCCTCAATGTCAAGACCAAAGTTGTAAGTGGCGAACAGGTTGACTGCGGGGGAGCAATGATTAGTAAACTCGCTCAGGACCAATGGCCGAAGGGCACATTCATAGACACCGTGAAGGCATGGCAGAAAGAGTGGTTCTATATCACCGATCCGTGGGCTCTCTAATGTATGCCATGTTGTGTACCAGACCCGATATAAACCTTGCCATAAGCTTGGTAGGGAGGTACCAAAGTAATCCCGGTGCGGAACACTGGACAGCGATCAAGAATATCCTTAAGTACCTGAAAAGGACTAAGGAAATGTTTCTCGTTTATGGAGGTGACGAAGAGCTCGTCGTAAAGGGTTACATCGACGCTAGCTTCGACACAGATCCGGATGACTCTAAGTCACAAACTGGATACGTATATGTGTTGAATGGTGGGGCAGTGAGCTGGTGCAGCAGCAAGCAAGAAGTCGTGGCAGCATCTACATGTGAAGCGGAGTACATAGCTGCTTCAGAAGCGGCTCATGAAGGAATTTGGATGAAGGAGCTCATCACTGACCTTGGAGTGGTTCCAAGCGCGTCGGGTCCTATGACACTCTTCTGTGATAACACTGGAGCCATTGCCATAGCCAAGGAGCCCAGGTTTCACCGGAAGACGAAGCACATCAAGCGCCGCTACAACTCCATCCAGGACCATGTCCAGAGTGGAGTGATAGATATTTGTAAAGTACACACGGATCTGAATATTGCAGACCCGTTGACTAAACCTCTTCCACGAGCAAAACATGATCAGCACCATAATGCTATGGGCGTTCGATACATCACAATGTAACTAGATTATTGACTCTAGTGCAAGTGGGAGACTGTTGGAAATATGCCCTAGAGGCAATAATAAAATGGTTATTATCATATTTCCTTGTTCATGATAATCGTCTATCGTTCATGCTATAATTGTATTAACAGGAAACAGTAATACATGTGTGAATGAATAGATCACAATGTGTCCCTAGCAAGCCTCTAGTTGGCTAGCTCGTTAGTCAATAGATGATCATGGTTTCCTGATCATGGACATTGGATGTCATTGATAACGGGATCACATCATTGGGAGAATGATGTGGTGGACAAGACCCAATCCTAAGCCTAGCACTAGATCGTATTGTTCGTATGCTAATGCTTTTCTAATGTCAAGTATCTTTTCCTTCGACCGTGAGATTGTGCAACTCCCGGATACCGTAGGAGTGCTTTGGGTGTATCAAACGTCACAACGTAACTGGGTGACTATAAAGGTGCACTACGGGTACCTCCGAAAGTGTCTGTTGGGTTGGCACGAATTGAGATCGGGATTTGTCACTCCGTGTGACGGAGAGGTATCTCTGGGCCCACTCGGTAGAACATCATCATGAGCTCAATGTGACTAAGGAGTTAGTCACACGATGACGTGCTACAGAACGAGTAAAGAGACTTACCGGTAACGAGATTGAACAAGGTATAGGTATACCGACGATCGAATCTCGGGCAAGTTCTATACCGACAGACAAAGGGAATCGTATACGGGATTGATTGAATCCTTGACATCGTGGTTCATCCGATGAGATCATCGTGGAGCTAGTGGGAGCCACCATGGGTATCCAGACCCCGCTGATGGTTATTGGCCAGAGAGGTGTCCCGGTCATGTCTGCCTGTCTCCCGAACCCGTAGGGTCTACACACTTAAGGTTCGATGACGCTAGGGTTATAGGGAATTGTTATACGAGATTACCGAAAGTTGTTCGGAGTCCCGGATGAGATCCCGGACGTCACGAGGAGCTCCGGAATGGTCCGGAGGTAAAGATTGATATATAGGACGGATGGTTTCGGACACCGGAAGTGTTTCGGGCATCACCGGTAACGTACCGGGACCATCGGGACCACCGAAGGGGGGTGACGACCCCGGGAGGCT
Organism: Hordeum vulgare subsp. vulgare; assembly: GCF_904849725.1. Classification (NCBI taxonomy): domain Eukaryota; kingdom Viridiplantae; phylum Streptophyta; class Magnoliopsida; order Poales; family Poaceae; genus Hordeum; species Hordeum vulgare. The sequence continues at coordinate 530,163,153 of NC_058520.1, read as the reverse complement.
AGATGGGCTAAGTGGGGAAGGGAACCAGCCCCTAAGTGGGCTGGTGCGCCCCCACCCAGCCCATGTGCACCAGGAAAAAAGGGGAAGGGGGGAACCCTAACTAAGGTGGGCCTTAGGCCCACCAAAGGGGTGCGCCATCCCCTCCCCCTTGCCCTGGCCGCCACCCCTCTCCCATCTAAGGGCTGCCGCACCCCTTAGGGGTGGGAACCCTAAGGGCTGCGCCCCCCTCCCTCTCCCCCTATATATAGATGAGGTTCGGGGCTGTTTGAGACACGGTTGAATCTCTCTCTCTCGGCGCAGCCCTGCTCCTCTCCCTCCTCCTCTCTGCCGGCGCTTGGCGAAGCCCTGCCGGGAGACCTCGTCTCTCCACCAACACCACGCTGTCGTGTTGCTGGTCTTCTTCCCCAACCTCTTCCTCCTCCTTGCTGGATCAAGGTGCGGGAGACGTCACCGGGCTGCACGTGTGTTGAACGCGGAGGTGCCGTTGTTCGGCACTAGATCGGAATCGCTGCGAGTACGACTCCATCAACCGCGTTCTAGCAACGCTTCCGCTTAGCGATCTTCAAAGGTACGAAGATGATCTTACCCCTCTCTCGTTGCTGGTCTCTCCATAGGAAGATCTGAATAAGCGTAGGAAAATTTTGAATTTATGCTACGTTACCCAACAGTGGCATCCGAGCCAGGTTTTCTATGCGTAGATTCTATGCACGAGTAGAACACAAAAGTTGTGGGCGATGATTTGTCAATTTGCTTGCCGTTACTAGTATTATTCTTTTCCGGCGGTATTGTGGGATGAAGCGGCCCGGACCGACCTTACACGTACGCTTACGTGAGACTGGTTCCACCGACAGACATGCACATCGTGCATAAAGGTGGCTAGCGGGTGTCTGTCTCTCCTACTCTAGTCGGATTGGATTTGATGAAAAGGGTCCTTATGAAGGGTAAATAGCTTTGGCATATCATCGTTGTGGCTGTCACGTAGGTAAGAAGGCGTTCTTGCTAGAAACCCAAATCAGCCACGTAAAACTTGCAACAACAATTAGAGGACGTCTAACTTGTTTTTGCAGGGTTTGACATGTGATGTGATATGGACAAAGTTGTGATGTTGCATGTATGATGTATGAGATGATCATGTTATTGTAATAGGTTTCACGACTTGCATGTCGATGAGTATGACAACCGGCAGGAGCCATAGGAGTTGTCTTAATTTATTGTATGAGATGCAACGACATGTGCTTACTGCTTTTACTTCATTGCTAACGGTTAGCCATAGTAGTAGTGATAGTAGTAGTTGGCGTGACGACTTCACGGAGACACGATGATGGAGATCATGGTGTCACGCCGGTGACGATGATGATCATGCGATGCCTGAAGATGGAGATCGAATGAGCAAAGATGATAATGGCCATATCATGTCACTATATGATTGCATTGTGATGTTTATCATGTTTTACATCTTATTGCTTAAAACGACGGTAGCATAATAAGATGATCCCTCCTAAAATTTCGAGAACGTATTCCCCTAAGTGTGCACCGTTGCGAAGGTTCGTTGTCTCGAAGCACCACGTGATGATCGGGTGTGATAGATTCTAACGTTCGCATACAACAGGTGTAAGCCAGATTTACACACGCGAAACACTTAGGTTGACTCGACGAGCTTAGCATGTACAGACATGACCTCGAATACAAGAGACCGAAAGGTCGAACATGAGTCGTATGGTTGAATACGATCAGCATGAAGTTGCTCACCATGGTGACTAGTCCGTCTCACGTGATGATCGGACACGGGTTAGTCAACATGGATCATGTATCACTTAGATGACTAGAGGGATGTCGATTTAAGTGGGAGTTCATACTTAATTTGATTAAATGAACTTAATTGTCATGAACTTAGTCTAAAAGTTGTCTTCATAAATATTGTAGATGTCCAACGTCAACCTCAACTTCAACGCATTCCTAGAGAAAAACAAGCTGAAAGATGATGGTAGCAACTATGCGGACTGGGTTCGCAACCTGAAGCTCATCCTTGAAGCAGCTAAAAAGGCTTATGTCCTTAATGCGCCGCTAGGTGACCGTCCTGCTCCCGCAGCAGCCCAGGATGTTCTAAACGTCTGGCAAGCGCGAAGTGATGACTACTCTCTGGTCAGGTGTGGCATGTTATACAGTTTAGAAACGGGGCTCCAAAGACGTTTTGAGCAACACGGGGCATATGAGATGTTCCAAGAGCTTAAGCTAGTTTTTCAAGATCATGCCCGTGTCGAGATATATGAAGTCTCCGACAAGTTCTTCAGCTGTAAGATGGAGGAGAACAGTTCTGTCAGTGAGCACATACTCAAAATGTCTGGGTTACACGATCGTCTGACTTCACTTGGAGTCGAACTTCCGGATGATGCTATCATTGACAGAATCCTCCAGTCTCTCCCACCAAGCTACAAAGGCTTTGTGCTTAACTACAACATGCAAGGGATGGAGAAAACCATTCCCGAGTTGTACTCGATGCTCAAGTCTGCAGAAGTAGAAATCAAGAAGGAGCATCAAGTGTTGATGGTCAACAAGACCACTAGTTTCAAGAAAGGCAGGGGTAAGAAAAACTTCAAGAAAGACGGCAAAGCTGTTGCCGCGCCCGGTAAGCCAGATGCCGGGAAGAAGAAAAAGAACGGACCCAAGCCTGAGACTGAGTGCTTCTACTGCAAGGGAAAAGGTCACTGGAAGCGGAACTGCCCCAAATACTTAGCGGACAAGAAGGCCGGCAACGTTAAAGGTATATTTGATATACATGTTATTGATGTGTACCTTACCAGCGCTCGTAGTAGCTCCTGGGTATTTGATACCGGTGCTGTTGCTCACATTTGCAACTCAAAGCAGGAACTGCGGAATAAGCGGAGACTGGCCAAGGATGAGGTGACGATGCGTGTCGGGAATGGTTCAAAGGTCGATGTGATCGCCGTCGGCACGCTACCTCTACATCTACCGTCCGGATTAGTTTTAAACCTTAATAATTGTTATTTAGTACCAGCTTTAAGCATGAACATTGTATCAGGGTCTTGCTTAATGTGAGACGGTTACTCATTTAAGTCAGAGAATAATGGTTGTTCTATTTATATGAGTGATATGTTTTATGGTCATGCTCCGCTGGTGAATGGTTTATTCTTGATGAACCTCGATCGTGATGTTACACATATTCATAGTGTGAGTACCAAAAGATGAAAAGTTGATAATGATAGTCCCACATACTTGTGGCACTGCCGCCTTGGTCATATCGGCGTTAAGCGCATGAAGAAGCTCCATACTGATGGGCTATTAGAGTCTCTTGACTTTGAATCATTAGACACATGCGAACCGTGCCTCATGGGCAAGATGACTAGGACTCCATTCTCAGGAATAATGGAGAGAGCAACCGACTTATTGGAAATAATACATACTGATGTGTGTGGTCCAATGAACGTTGAAGCTCGCGGTGGTTATCGTTATGTTCTCACTCTCACCGATGATTTGAGTAGGTATGGGTATATCTACTTGATGAAGCACAAATCTGAGACGTTTGAAAAGTTCAAGGAATTTCAGAGTGAGGTTGAGAATCAACGTGACAGAAAAATTAAATGTCTACGATCTGATCGTGGAGGAGAATATTTGAGTCACGAGTTTGGCACACACCTAAGGAAGTGTGGAATCATTTCACAACTAACGCCGCCTGGCACACCGCAGCGCAACGGAGTGTCTGCACGTCGTAATCGCACTTTATTAGATATGGTACGATCTATGATGTCTCTCACCGACTTATCGCTATCATTTTGGGGATACGCATTAGAAACTGCAGCATTCACTTTAAATAGGGCACCATCTAAATCCGTTGAGACGACACCGTATGAATTATGGTTTGGCAAGAAACCTAAGTTGTCGTTTCTTAAAGTTTGGGGCTGCGATGCTTATGTGAAGAAACTTCAACCAGAAAAGCTCGAACCAAAGCGGAAAAATGCGTATTCATAGGATACCCTAAGGAAACTATTGGGTATACCTTCTATCTTAGATCCGAAGGTAAAACCTTTGTTGCCAAGAACGGATCCTTTCTAGAGAAAGAGTTTCTCTCGAAAGAAGTAAGTGGGAGGAAGGTAGAACTTGATGAGGTAATTACACCCCCTCTCGAACAGGAAAGTAGCGCAGCGCAAGAAGTTGTTCCTGTGGTGCCTACACCGACTGAAGAGGAAGTTAATGATGATGATCATGAAGCTTCGGATCAAGTTACTACTGAACCGCGAAGGTCCACAAGGGTACACACCGCACCAGAGTGGTACGGCAACCCAGTGATGGAAATCATGTTGTTAGACAACGGTGAACCTTCGAACTATGAAGAAGCGATGGCGGGCCCGGATTCCAACAAATGGCTTGAGGCCATGAAATCCGAGATAGGATCCATGTATGAGAACAAAGTATGGACTTTGGTGGACTTGCCCGATGACCGGCGAGCCATAAAAAATAAATGGATCTTCAAGAAGAAGACTGATGCAAACGGTAATGTAACCGTTTACAAAGCTCGACTTGTCGCAAAGGGTTTTCGACAAATTCAAGGAGTTGACTACGAAGAGACTTTCTCTCCCGTAGCGAAGCTGAAATCAGTCCGAATCATGTTAGCAATTGCCGCCTTTTATGATTATGAAATTTGGCAAATGGACGTCAAAACGGCGTTCCTTAACGGGAACCTTAAGGAAGAGTTGTATATGATGCAACCAGAAGGTTTTGCCGACCCTAAGGGTGCTAACAATGTGTGCAAGCTCCAGCGCTCCATCTATGGGCTAGTGCAAGCATCTCGGAGTTGGAACATTCGCTTTAATGAAGTGATTAAAGCGTTTGGGTTCATACAGGTTTACGGAGAAGCCTGTCTGTACAAGAAAGTGAGTGGGAGCTCTGTAGCTTTCCTCGTACTATATGTGGATGACATATTATTGATGGGGAATGATATAGAGATGTTGGAGAGCATAAAGGCCTATTTGAATAAGAGTTTTTCAATGAAGGACCTTGGAGAAGCTGCATACATATTAGGCATCAAGATCTATAGAGATAGATCGAGACGCCTCATAGGTCTTTCGCAAGGTACATACCTTGACAAGATATTGAAGAAATTCAATATGGAAAACTCAAAGAAAGGGTTCTTGCCAGTTTTGCAAGGTATGAGATTGAGTAAGACTCAGTCGCCGACCACGGCAGCAGATAGAGAGAAGATGAGTTATGTCCCCTACGCTTCAGCCGTGGGCTCTCTAATGTATGCCATGTTGTGTACCAGACCCGATATAAACCTTGCCATAAGCTTGGTAGGGAGGTACCAAAGTAATCCCGGTGCGGAACACTGGACAGCGATCAAGAATATCCTTAAGTACCTGAAAAGGACTAAGGAAATGTTTCTCGTTTATGGAGGTGACGAAGAGCTCGTCGTAAAGGGTTACATCGACGCTAGCTTCGACACAGATCCGGATGACTCTAAGTCACAAACTGGATACGTATATGTGTTGAATGGTGGGGCAGTGAGCTGGTGCAGCAGCAAGCAAGAAGTCGTGGCAGCATCTACATGTGAAGCGGAGTACATAGCTGCTTCAGAAGCGGCTCATGAAGGAATTTGGATGAAGGAGCTCATCACTGACCTTGGAGTGGTTCCAAGCGCGTCGGGTCCTATGACACTCTTCTGTGATAACACTGGAGCCATTGCCATAGCCAAGGAGCCCAGGTTTCACCGGAAGACGAAGCACATCAAGCGCCGCTACAACTCCATCCAGGACCATGTCCAGAGTGGAGTGATAGATATTTGTAAAGTACACACGGATCTGAATATTGCAGACCCGTTGACTAAACCTCTTCCACGAGCAAAACATGATCAGCACCATAATGCTATGGGCGTTCGATACATCACAATGTAACTAGATTATTGACTCTAGTGCAAGTGGGAGACTGTTGGAAATATGCCCTAGAGGCAATAATAAAATGGTTATTATCATATTTCCTTGTTCATGATAATCGTCTATCGTTCATGCTATAATTGTATTAACAGGAAACAATAATACATGTGTGAATGAATAGATCACAATGTGTCCCTAGCAAGCCTCTAGTTGGCTAGCTCGTTAGTCAATAGATGATCATGGTTTCCTGATCATGGACATTGGATGCCATTGATAACGGGATCACATCATTGGGAGAATGATGTGGTGGACAAGACCCAATCCTAAGCCTAGCACTAGATCGTATTGTTCGTATGCTAATGCTTTTCTAATGTCAAGTATCTTTTCCTTCGACCGTGAGATTGTGCAACTCCCGGATACCGTAGGAGTGCTTTGGGTGTATCAAACGTCACAACGTAACTGGGTGACTATAAAGGTGCACTACGGGTACCTCCGAAAGTGTCTGTTGGGTTGGCACGAATTGAGATCGGGATTTGTCACTCCGTGTGACGGAGAGGTATCTCTGGGCCCACTCGGTAGAACATCATCATGAGCTCAATGTGACTAAGGAGTTAGTCACACGATGACGTGCTACAGAACGAGTAAAGAGACTTACCGGTAACGAGATTGAACAAGGTATAGGTATACCGACGATCGAATCTCGGGCAAGTTCTATACCGACAGACAAAGGGAATCGTATACGGGATTGATTGAATCCTTGACATCGTGGTTCATCCGATGAGATCATCGTGGAGCTAGTGGGAGCCAGCATGGGTATCCAGACCCCGCTGATGGTTATTGGCCAGAGAGGTGTCTCGGTCATGTCTGCCTGTCTCCCGAACCCGTAGGGTCTACACACTTAAGGTTCGATGACGCTAGGGTTATAGGGAATTGTTATACGAGATTACCGAAAGTTGTTCGGAGTCCCGGATGAGATCTCGGACGTCACGAGGAGCTCCGGAATGGTCCGGAGGTAAAGATTGATATATAGGACGGATGGTTTCGGACACCGGAAGTGTTTCGGGCATCACCGGTAACGTACCGGGACCATCGGGACCACCGAAGGGGGGTGACGACCCCGGGAGGCTAGATGGGCTAAGTGGGGAAGGGAACCAGCCCCTAAGTGGGCTGGTGCGCCCCCCACCCAGCCCATGTGCACCAGGAAAAAAGGGGAAGGGGGGAACCCTAACTAAGGTGGGCCTTAGGCCCACCAGAGGGGTGCGCCACCCCTCCCCCTTGCCCTGGCCGCCACCCCTCTCCCATCTAAGGGCTGCCGCACCCCTTAGGGGTGGGAACCCTAAGGGCTGCGCCCCCCTCCCTCTCCCCCTATATATAGATGAGGTTCGGGGCTGTTTGAGACACGGTTGAATCTCTCTCTCTCTCTCGGCGCAGCCCTGCTCCTCTCCCTCCTCCTCTCTGCCGGCGCTTGGCGAAGCCCTGCCGGGAGACCTCGTCTCTCCACCAACACCACGCCGTCGTGTTGCTGGTCTTCTTCCCCAACCTCTTCCTCCTCCTTGCTGGATCAAGGTGCAGGAGACGTCACCGGGCTGCACGTGTGTTGAACGCGGAGGTGCCGTGTTCGGCACTAGATCGGAATCGCTGCGAGTACGACTCCATCAACCGCGTTCTAGCAACGCTTCCGCTTAGCGATCTTCAAAGGTACGAAGATGATCTTACCCCTCTCTCGTTGCTGGTCTCTCCATAGGAAGATCTGAATAAGCGTAGGAAAATTTTGAATTTATGCTACGTTAGCCAACAGAATAAGGGGCAAAAAAGGCCTGAGAGGGTCTTTGGTCGAAGGGTCCATCGGACACTAGGTCCGAGGACATGTTGGCTCCCTCCAATCTCGAGGGAGAGGAATAAAAAGATGAGGAGGAGGAGAGCGACTCCTTCCACGCAAGGAAGAGAGCGGTGTCTGAACACGTCGAGGGAGATCTAGCTCCCGCTAATCTGAGGAGGCAATGTAGGGCCCCCACGACTCTATTTGAAGATGCTCCAGACTCTGACAAGGGGTCCGAGGATTATCCACTCGTCCCTCAAAGGACCCTCAGGGTGAAACGTGTGACATCCCGAGACCGACGCTCCAGAAGATTCCCCTTTTATTCTGTTGCCGTCGTGCGATTAGATTGTCTGTCGCATCATCTGCATTGCATTGGCACTCCGTTGCCATCAGTTTCCAAAACCTGCATTCGTTATTAGTAGCCTGTTCTCTCTGTTTTCGTCGTTGACCGTTTTGAGCCTGACGACACACGCATGCGCCCGGGGCATCGTTAAAATCTTGTTTTTAAAAGTGTGTATAAAACTTTCTCGGATTGGGTTGAAACTTGGCGTGCGGTCTTATTATAGTGTAGATAAGCCGCATGCCAATTTTCGTCGCAATCGGAGCTCGCTTGATACTCGTATCATTTATTATATCGCGGCACTATAGCCGGTTTAATTGTCGGACGTTCGGTGTTTAAAAAAACGGTGTCACGGGCCACACTATTTCCCTCTCATCCCTCCAAAGCCCATCTACACAACCCACTAGACCCACTTAGCCACTTCCTGTGTTCGTGGTCGTCGGATCGTGATCGGAAGAACGAGGTCCACCCCACCATAGACCAAACCCTATATAAGGACCACCCCATGGTGGAGCTCTCTCACTCCACTAGGGTTTCCCCCTAGCCATTTTTGCAGCCACCCCCTAGATAAACCCCACCTTTCTAGCTCCACCCCCTCTCTCCCCTAAATCCAATCTCAGGTCACATCTAGACCATTGGATATCCATCCAAAAGCCCAGATTCGTCCAGTTACCCCACCTACCGGACACGTTCGCCACCAACCGGACATGTCCTGCGACCGCAGTGTGCGGGCAACCATAGATCAGCTGGCCCCATTCTCGAGCTCCACCGTGCGCCCGCACCTCGCCGAAGCCGCACAGCTCTGGCCGGAGCGTGCTCCGTCCCCAGCCGTCGGCCCCGAGCAGCTCGAGCCGCCTGCAGCCATGGAAGCTACAACCACTCCACCCAAGCCCCCTCGCTTCTGAGGTGCCCTCGCGCTGCCGCCTCCTGCCGTCTACCGGTTGCCGCCAACAGTGAGCCTCCGGATCCCGCCGCCCTAGTGCAGCCATCGCCGGAACCCGTGGGCCGCCCATCGCCCCGCTCCGCCGCTGGAGGCCAAACGCCAATGCTCTGCCTCCCGATCTAGGTGGGATCATGAACGAGTAGCAGCCTCGCGCTCCTGGGCCGCCACCTCCCCGTGGGCCGAGCCGGCCTCCCTGCCCTGCCCCAGCTCCAGCTTCTGTCGAGGCCCAGCAGCTTCGGCCGGCGTGCCTCCTCTCCCCCCCACTGGACGAAGGACACGCAGGTGAGTCGCCCCCGCTATCCCTCGCCCGTGGTGGATTTCGCAATGTTGCGCCCACCACATTCGGCCCATTAGTTTTTTTTCACGTTCTGTTTTTTTCAGTTAACCGAGGATTTTCAGAAAAAATGCATTTGTTAAAACACTCGTAACATTTAATCCATGCGTCGGATCGCGACAAGTTGTATATGTAAAACGTGTAGAATTTCGCATAGAAAAATATTTTCCAATTGACATGCATATTTCAGACTGTTAGGCGTGCTGTTTGCATCGGTTTGCGTGTTAATGTGTTAGAAATAGTTTAGTTCGTAGTTATTTAACCGTAGCTCCGTTGGAGATGAGCCATATATGTAAATGGACTAGAACAACGAGTAGAATCACATGAACCACTTTGTTTTGTCGTTTCACAAACATAAAATGTTATTAGGACAAATTTGGACAGATTTATAATTTAACGCTTGGGGTCGTTTCGGAAATGCAATATGTCGTTTCTGGACTCATTTAAAATGCCTAGATAGGTAGTTCTATTTGTGCTTCACCCCCTTGCCATGTTTAAACAACATTTAATATTGTGTTGCTAGTTGCAAGTGCAGTTGCTTCCATGTGAAAACATGGGTTCCTTGTTATATCACCATATTATTGCTAAATTAATTTAATGCACCTATATACTTGGTAAAAGTTGGAAGGCTTGGCTTTCTACCCTGGTGTTTTGTGTTGGGGAATGTAGCATGGGAAACAAAAATATTCCTACGCACACGAAGACCTATGATGGTGATGATCATCTACGAGAGGGAGATCGGATCCACATACCCTTGTAGATCGCTAAGCGGAGAGGGAGATCGGATCCACACACCCTTGTAGATCGCTAAGCGGAAGCGTATATAACGCGGTTGATGTAGTGGAACATCTTTGCGATACAAATTGCAACCCGACCCGCGATCTCATCACGATCCGTCCCGCGATCTCATCACGATCCGTCCCGCGATCCCATCACGATCCTTCCTGATCTAGTGCCGAACGGACGGCACCTCCGCATTCAGCACACAAACAACTCGATGACGATCTCCACCTTCTTGATCTGGCAAAAGGGGCCGGAGAGGTAGATGAGTTCTCCAGCATGGCGGCGTGATGGTGGTGGTGGTGGTGCTATTCCAGCAGGGCTTCGCCTAAGCACCGCTGAAACTAGAGGAGAAACAGATCTAGAGAGAGGGAAGCACGTGGCTGTTTTGTGTTGTGTCTAAAACCCTCAAAACAATTAGTATATATAGGAGGGAGAGGGCTGCGCCCTAGGGCTGCCTTCTCTTCCCTTGCGCAACGGAGAGAGGAGGAGTCATACTCCAATCCTATTTGGAGTAGGATTCTTCCTTCCCACTTGGAAACTCTTCCCACCTTGTTTTTTTTCTCAATCCTTATGGGCCTTAGTGGGAACTTATTCCAGCCCACTAGGGGCTGGTTTATCTCTTCCCACAGCCCATGAGGCCCCTTGGGGCGTCACATCCCTCCCGATGGTCCCCGGCACCCCTCCCGGCACTCCCGGTACACTATCGGTGAGCCCGAAACTTTTCTGGTGACCAAAACGGGACTTCATATATATCAATCTTTACCTACGGACCATTCTGGAGCTCCTCGTGATGTCCGGGATCTCATCCGGAACTCCGAACAACCTTCTGTCACCAACACCTATAACTCAACTATACCTAAACGTCACCGAACCTTAAGTGTGCAGACCCTACGGGTTCGAGAACTATGCAGACATGACCTGAGACACTCTCCGATTAATAACCAATAGCGGGACCTAGATGTCCATATTGCCTCCCAATATTCTACGAAGATCTCTATCGGTTGAACCTCTATGTCAAGGATTCAGTTAATCCCGTATGTTGTTCCCTTTGTCCTTCGGTATGTTACTTGCGTGAGATTCGATCGTCGGTATCTCCATACCTAGTTCAATCTCATTACCGGCAAGTATCTTTACTCGTTCTATAATACAAGATCCCGTAACTAACTCCTCAGTCACATTTCATGCAAGGCTTGTTGTGATGTTGTTTTACCGAGTGGGCCCCGAGATACCTCTCCGTCACATGGAGTGACAAATCCTAGTCTTGATGCATGCCAACCCAACACACACCTTTGGAGATACCTGTAGAGCATCTTTATAGTCACCCAGTTACGTTGCGACGTTTGATAACACACAAGGTATTCCTCCGGTGTCTGGGAGTTGCATGATCTCATGGTCATAGGAACACATACATTGACATGCAGAAAACAATAGCAATAAACTAACACGATCATATGCTACGTTCATAGTTTTGGGTCTTGTCCATCACATCATTCTCCCAATGATGTGATCCCGTTATCAAGTGACAACACTTGTCTATGGTCAGGAAACCTTGACCATCTTTGATCAACGAGCTAGTCAACTAGAGGCTCACTAGGGACGGTGTGTTGTCTATGTATCCACACATGTATTTGAGTTTCCAATCAATACAATTCTAGCATGGATAATAAACGATTATCACGAATAAGGAAATATAATAATAACCAATTTATTATTATCTCTAGTGCATATTTCCAACATTTTGTTCCACCTTTGCCGCCTTAGTTTCGGCTACCGGTGTTATGTTTCATAAATGAGCGCTCCTAACATGCTTGGGGTTGTTATGGGGACCCCCTAGATTCTCGTTTTGGGATAAAGCTCGTCTGGCAAGGCCCAACATTGGGTTAATTATCTTGTCATGAAACCAAGAGTAATTCAACATAATACAGGGGGAGTGTTGTTGGTGCTGGTCCAAACTAGAGATTGATCTTGCAAAATCAGAGAGGATTGAATTCACTTGAAGAGAAGCACACCGGTTGAAAAGAATTGATAAGACAACTTGATCGAGCAAAAGAATTTGCATTCCCATAAAAATATGAGAACACCTCTTGAAAAAGATATGAATTCACCACTTGACATCGAAGCAACTCGAATTACCTTACTCCAACAAAACAAAGGATGAGGCTTATGAAACAAGCCGAAACAAATTCAAGGCAGAGATTCTGCTCGATATTTTCTTGGATAGGATCGCATGGGCTCTATCCTACAGTAGCCATCATGTACAAGGCAATGCACACGACATACGAATCATGCCCGAGTCATAGCAAACTACAAGGACTCTTTAAGAGAAAACGAGAACCGATGTAAGACGACCGTGAAAAAACGAATCCACTAGATGTCGAACCCCAACCTCACATCATGCATCTGTTGGAGGATTGTCCTATAAGTGACTACTTGAATTCCCATCTAAGAACTCTCAAAATTTACTGGTCATGCAATCGGGTCCATGGATAAAAGGAGTAAAATTTCACTCAACTCCTGGCATCTAACTCGTCCAGTGTATCACATCCGCCAACACATAGCGAGAATCTCGGAACCTCATCTATCTCAGACCCTCGTAATCACAACGATACTAAGTATGGTGATACATCCGGACCTATCTGCACTAGTACTGGGGAAGCCAGACTCCTCTCGCCGCTAATAGTATTGAAGCAATTTTGAACATCCTCCGTCCTGAGATAAAAAGAAATCTAAATGATAACAGTATGCTCAAGAATCCCCTCGAGCTCAACTCCCTGGAATAAAATCAACACAGCACGAGACACCAAGACAGAACTCTGTCACATCGACATCATATAGATTCCAAAATTATCCGTGTGATACTAAAAAACATTTGAGTGAGAAGAGGAGTAGAATTTAAATTATTACGTCAAAATTCCTCATGAGAGCATAAAAGTGGAGAAAAAAATCCTACTCTCTAATATATAACTAAACTCAAAGTAGTTTTTCACTAGACTCGACTCGGCCAAGTTCGATCAATCAAGGGGGGTCCTAGGTCGGTACTGCTCTGATACCAACTTGTAACACCCAAGATGCGATCCTATCCTTATTTTGGCGCAAGGGCCTCGACAGGGAAAGAAGCGCATCTCGTCGTTTCGCAAGAATGGATATCGTTACAAGTACATGTACTGAAAAGATGAGTATAAGGAGTTGGCTTACACTCGCCACAAGCTACATCAATATCACATCAATACAACAATATACAATCATCATGAAGAAGAGAAGGGTCCGACTATGGACGAAAACAAACGATAAAAGAACGACATCCATCCTTGCTATCCCAGGCTGCCGGCCTGGAACCCATACTAGATCGATGAAGAACAAGAAGAAGAAGCTCCAAATAGGACAATCAGCATGCTCACATCAAAGTAACTCTTTACCTTTACCTGCAACTAGTGTTGTAGTAATCTGTGAGCCACAGGGGACTCAGCAATCTCATTTTCAAATGTATCAAGACTAGCAAAGCTTAATGGGTGAGGTATCCTTAATTGGTGAGGCTACAACAAGCGACTAAGCATTTATTTGAGGTGGCTAACTTACGAGTACAAGAATAAGAGGGGGGTGATCTACGCATAGCAGGCATGAATTACTGATGATCAAACGAATGATCTTAAACACCTACTTACGTCAGACATAACCCCATTGTGTCCTCTTCCAGATGTAGAACTCACAAGAAGAGACAATCACGGTTACACACTAAGTTGGCATATTTTATTTAAGCTTACTTCAAGTTATCTAGAACCGGATGTTAAACAAAGTTTCCATGTTGCCACATAACCGCAGGCACGACTTTCCGAAAGATTTAACCCTGCAGGGGTGCTCCAAGTGGTCCATCACAAAGTACCACAGGCTGCGATGGAATGACCTCGATCAGGGAGACTCATGATATCCTCGGGTTCCTATTGGAAAACCTCAACCTCGAGATAACCCAAAGCATTCTCAGAATCCCTCGCACAAGACGCTCGAGAAAGGTAAAACAAGTCAAGCAAGGCCGCCCGGCGTGTCGACGATCCTCATAGGAGCCGCGTATCTCGTTCTCACGACACGACGGATAAGCACAATGTACGGTGGCTTCATAGACATCTCCCTAGTTGGCCCCGCAAACGGCTCTAGTTTGGACCAGCACCAGCAGCACTGCCCCCATGTATTATGTTGAATTACTCCTCGGGTTAATGGCACCCTATGTTTTCAGTATTAACAGAATTATTATGTTGGGCAAATATAGTACCAATGTTGGGCCTTGCCAGACGAGCTTTATCCCAAAACGAGAATCTAGGAGGTCCCCATAACAACCCCAAGCATGTTAGGAGCACTCATTTATGGAACATAACACCGGTAGCCGAAACTAAGGCGACAAAGGTAGAACAAAACACCAGGCTAGAAAGACAAGCCTTCCACCTTTTACCAAGTATATAGGTGCATTAAATTAGTTTAACAATAATATGGTGATATAACAAGGAATCCATGTTTTCACATGGAAGCAACTGCACCTGCAACTAGCAATGCTATCAAAAGGCTGAGAAAGCAGTAACATAGCCAAATAATGGTTGGTGGGTAGTCGAAAGATTAGAGGTTTTCATGGCAATGTTGGGAGGCTGATATTTCATAGGTGGTAGGCAGCGAGACATAGCAAAAGAAATGAAACAACTAGCATGGCAATGATAGTAATGGTATCTAGGGAAATGGTCATCTTGCATGTGATCCCGCTTCAAAGAAGACTGACTCTGTGAAGCAGACGAACCGACGTAGTCGAACGGATCCTCACATTCCGACACGCTTGCGGAACTCTATCGAGACGAAGCAAACCGGAAACAAGAATCAACACACTATATTCACCACAGCACATGCACGACATGATGCAGTTCAAATATGATGCATGATCAGTTTCAAATATGCAAGGCAGGGCATGGCAATTCACACATTCAAACACTACACATTAAGTGAAGCTCAATATACAACTCGATATGCAACAAGTTCCATATTGACCAAACTCCACATACGCGCAATATTAAATGTTGTTTAAACATGGCAAGGGGGTGAAGCACAAATAAAACTACCTATCTAGGCATTTTAAATGAGACTGGAAATGACATATAGCATTTCCGAAACGACCCCTCGCATTAAATTCTAAATCTGTCAAGATTTGTACTAATCACATTTTATGTTTTTTATACGGCAAAAGAAAGTGGTTCACGTGATTCTACTCGTCGTTCTAGTCCATTCACATATATGGCTCATCTTCAACGGAGCTACGGCTAAATAACTACGGACTAAACCGTTTCTAACACGTCGACACACAAGCCGATGCAGACAAGACTCCTAACAGTTTTAAATATGCATGGGAGTTCAAAAATCTCTCCCTAATAATAAAGAAATACGGTTTCTGGTCGTCCGTCTTGAAAATTACCCCTAAAGTTTGCATAAATTACCCACCATGCCACCGTTAAGTAATAGAAAACGTTTCACCAAGCGAAATATCTTGGACTGGGCCAGCCCATGTAAAAACGTCATATATTACGCTCTGCATGCTGGGAGAATATCCAACACACCGTAAAGGCCGGCCCATGCACAGGCACCTGCTTTTAGTTTCGTTTATTTTTTTTATTTTCAGTTCCCTTTTATTTTTTTATTTTAAATTATTTAGAACTTAAAATAATCTTTAAAATTTTAATAAAATTAAAATTATAAATAAACATATTTAAAAAATTAAAATGTTTGTGACTTCAAAAACTGCTCGGAGTTGTTTAAAAAATGCTCGCATATACAATAAAATGTTTGCAATTTTAGAAAAATGTTTGTACAATAAGAAAAGTCCATGATACAATTCCATGTATTAAAAATTATTAAAGGCATTTAACAAAATGCTTTATAATTCAAAATATGTTAATGCATTTAAAAAATGTCCTAAAATTTTAAAAATAGCTAATGCCTGTTTTGATAGTTTTTTTTGTTTAAAATTTTCCGTTCCATTTTTGTTTATTTATAATTTAAATAATTTAGAATTACAAAAAATTTGCATACTAAAAAATAGGAATTTTGAATTAAAATGCTGACGAATTTTTATTTTGAATTAAATATAGGGTTCAAAAAAAGCGCCGGATTTTTATATTTTTTTTGCAAATTCCAAAACAATGTCCATGAATTTAATAAATATATTACTGATTTATAATAATGTTTGTTTATTCAGAAAAACTTCATGTGTTTCAAAAAATGTTTGTGAATTTAAATAAAATCCTCCAACATTAAAAGTTATGTTCGTCTTTTCTTGAATTGCTCGCCAATTCAAAAGAAAATATTTAAACCCGTGCAAAATAAAAAAAATCACGATTTTTAGTAAATGTTTGTAAATTGTAAAAAATGTTTTTGATTTTAAAATTGTTTCCATATTTGTAAAATTGTTCACGAGAGATCTGATGTATGTAGTTAAACATTAATGTTTCTAAATCTATGTGACAATACACCTGTGTGAATTTTGAAGAATTAACTCTTAGATGGATCAGATTATTATTGTATGTTTTCTAAAAAAATCTTGAAATTCAGAATAAATCTTTAAGTTCCCAAGATTTTTGACAACCATGATATATATTTTTCGAAAATGTAAAGATTGCTTCAACTTGTGAATAGATTTAAAAGAAGAAACATTTTCTTGCATTTGTGCACAGGATTTGTAAATCAAGCGATGATATGTGAACATAATGTGGTAATCATCATTGGAGATTATGTTTTTTCTTCCGTGGCAACGCACAGGCCATTTTGCTAGTATTACTCTAAGCGAAATTCTACACGTTTTACATATACAACTTGTCGCGATCCAACACGTGGATTAAAAGTTACGAGCGTTTTAACAAATGCATTTTTCTGAAAATCCTCGGTTAACTGAAAATCTGGTGGGTGCAGCATTGTGAAATCCACCACGGGCGAGGGATAGCGGGGGCGGCTCACCTGCGTGGCCTTGGGCCGGCGGCGGGAGAGGAGGCAGGCCGACCGAAGATGTTGGGCCTCGGCAGAAGCTGGAGTTGGGCCAGGGCACGAAGGTCGGCTCAGCCCACGAGGAGGTGGTGGCCTAGGAGCGTAAGGCTGCTGCTCATTCCCAATCATGCTTGGATCGGGATGCAGATCGTCGGCGCTGACCTCCACCGGCGGAGCAGGGCGACGGGCGGTCGAGAGGTTCCGGCGATGGCTGCACTGGGGCGGCGGGATCCGGAGGCTCGCCGGTGGCGGCAACCGGTGGCCGGCAAGAGGCGGTGGCGCGAGGACACGTCGGCCAGCGCTGGGGCTCGGGAGGAGCGGCTATGGCTCCCATGGGTGCAGGCTGCTCCGACTACTCGAGGCCAACGGCTGGCGGCGGGCGGAGTGTGGGCTGGTGGCGGAGCACGCTCTGGCCAGAGCTATTGCGGCTCCAGCGAGGTGCAGGCACACGATGGAGCTCAGGAATGGGGTCGGCTGATCTCGGGTCGCGTGGACACCACGGTCGCCGGACATGTCCGGTTGGTGGCGGACGTGTCCGGTAGGTGGGGAAACTGGACGAATCTGGGCCTTTGGATCGATATCCTATGGTCCAGATGTGACCTGAGTTTGGATTTCAGGGAGAGAGGGGGTGGAGCTAGCAGGTGGGATTTTTCTAGGGGGGTGTCTACAAAAATGGCTAGGGGAAACCCTAGTGGAGTGAGAGAACTCCACCATGGGGTGGTCCTTATATAGGGTTTGGTCTATGATGGGGTGGACCTCGTTCGTCCGATCGCGATCCGACGATCACGAATGGAGGAAGTGGCTAAGTGGGTCTAGTGGGTTGTGTAGATAGGATTTGGAGGGATAAGAGGAAAATAGTGCGGCCCGTGACAAAGTTTTTTTTAAAACACCGAACATACGACAATTAAACAGGCTATAGTGCCGCTATATAATAAACGGTACGGGTATCAAGCGAGTTCCGCTTGCGACGTAAATTGGCAGGCAGCCTACCTACACTATAATAAGACCGCACACCAAGTTTCAACCCAATCCGAGAAAGTTTTATACACACTTTTAAAAACAAGATTTTAACGATGTCGCGGGCGCGTGCGTGTGTGTTCGGGCTCAAAACGGTCAACGACGAAAACGGAGAGAACTGGCAACTAATAGTGAACGCAGATTTTGAAAACTGACTGCAACGGAGTGTCGGTGCAATACAGATGATGTGCATGATGCGACAGACAATCTAATCACACAGCAACAACGGAATAAAATGGAAATCTTCTAGAGCGTCGGTCTCAAGCTGTCACAAAACCCCAAGCGCGAAGGTAATTAGCAAAAATCCGAACATACCATAGTTTTGAGATGGTGTGGTTTAACGGTTAACCCCTTCTTCCTATTATAGACCGCCAGTGTGACTTCCTCACCGAGCAAATCTCGAAGGGACACTCTTTGCGAGCCAATCTAGTAGAAAGCGGGACCGGCTCACACAACACACCTCCCCTAGCCATCGGGGAAATCGGGGAGCTAGCATCTCGAGAGAATCCCCCATAGCCGGAAACCAGGGCCGGGGTGATCATATCATGGCCGAGGTTGATACCTCGGCCACAAAGGACGAGGAGGATGAATCCCTCCAGGCAAGAAAAGAAGGAGAGCCCGGACACTCTGGGTCCCCTCCGAAGACAATTTCGGAGGCCCCTTAGTCTCCGGAGCCATGAGTAGCTATTTCTCCATGAAGGGAAACTGCTATGCCGCACCCGGAGACGTACACAACAAAGCAGCCCCGAACTGGGTGTCGGTCATGATGGAGGAGGGTCTAAATGACTCTTCCATCCTTGAATAGCACCGCGCTCATCTGAGCACGATATTGAAAAGTATTCAGTCCATTGACAGTGATCTAAAAGAGGCTTTTGACGGCCTATTGGTAGGCTTCAAGGTAATTTGCACACTCTTTATTCACAAAGTAATTGTGTTTCTTATAGCATTTATAAGCAATTCCTATGCTCAGTAGCCCTCGAACTCTGTGTGAGTTTCAAACACTCATGCGGGGGTCAAAGTAGTTCGGAAAATATCACGGTAAAAAAGTTTCCCCTAGCCCCCAAGACTCTGGTAGGATGATAAAAACCGCCTAGTAGAGGATTTAAAAAAATCTAAGAATTGAGAGTCTAAAATGCATATATTTAGACCTCAACCTCGGTAGTAGCCCCCAACTACGTGGAATTGGCAGAAATGAACCGGAAAATGAAGAGTTCCCCGGAAGAACTTGACTGCATGAATAAGCGATTTCATGACGCACATGGTAAACTTCAAACTTTTAACTTTCACATAAAAATTGAGGTGTTTAATATTTGTGTCCTTAAGTATGATTTATTTTCATGGCAATTATAGTTGTTGTTTCCGATGTCGAGAGGCTCAAAGTCGAGCTTTGCAAGGCCAAGCAGGAAGCTACCGAAGAGAGGGCGATGGCCGAACAGGCTACGGCCAAACTCTTGACAGTCAAGTCTGCCAGTGACTGGCATGAGGCGAGGGTCACTGAGGTACAACAAGAGCTCCAGGACATCGTCACTAAATGTGAGGTCATTGAGCTAAAAAATAAAGAAAATTATTTCCAGCTATCCTGGACAACCGCCGCATTTCAAGATGCGCGGAAGGAGGCGCACAGTCATGAGAAGGACATCCACTAGATCAAGCAAATTGGAGATGGTAAGAGTTATTTACTGCGGTGTAGTTTTGGCGGAAAAAGGTTTGCATTGCTTACTCGAGTGTGGAATTCTCCACGCATGTTTGCGGATATCTCGAAGAGAGTGGGTGATGCTTCAAATCATTATGCATCTCAAGAGGGTGAAGCCGAGCAAAGGCTGTTCCAAGCGCAGTTCCAAGCCCGTGAGCAACCACTTCTTGTCTCTCATCAGATGAAATAGTTGATGGAGCTACACAAGATGGCAGAGCTGGCAATGAAGGATCTCTGCATCAGGGTATGGCCGATAGAGCCGCCCCCCGGCAGCTATTTTGGCCTGGTGCACAAGCTGATTGCTGTTGCGCCCCAGGTTGATATCATGAATAGCTTTGTCCGCATCGAGGGAGCTCGGATGGCCTTCACAAGAACCATCATGCATTTACAAAAGTGGAACCCTCCAAGATGGCCACCGCACCACCACCGCGTGGAAAAGAACATAGGCGCCCGAGCTATATTTCTCCACTCTAATGGAAGGTGCTCGGGCTATAGAAACACAATGCTCCAAAAATGTAATCTTTGAATGAAAACCTTATCCTGTAAAAGTGGTTGAATTTTTGTATGATATAATGCTATTTGATTTTTCATGGTATACCATGCATTATCTTGTTTTAAATTTTAACTCATGTGTGGTCATTTTAAACCTGCAAGTTTCCAATCATCGGCTTTGACCCCCTGACAAATGCAATCAGGGGTGTTTTTGGATTCCGCGTTGTTACCCTTAGCCAATGTATTGGTGCCCTAGGGTTATAGTGCAAGAGAAAACAAGGCAATCAGACTATGTGGCTTTAAGTCTTTCACTTGACCATAGGAGCTTGGCTGCACGGGCCAATTACAGCCGCCTTTCAAGTCATGATGTTCGGCTATACCACGGTGTAAATAACCATTATCACTTGGTTTGTATAATTCCAAACCTTCTACATAATGTGGTGAACCTCCACTGGCTCTTAAGTTTATCTTCGGATTGCAAACCAGTTCTCGCTTATTATGACAGCCAGTTTTCGGCTTTCTCCGCTGAGGTACTTAACCAGACCAACTGGAAGTATGAAAGGACGTGGATGTTGCCTAGAGGGGGGGGTGAATAGTCGCTTTAAAATAATTACGGTTTAGGCTTGAACAAATGCGGAATAAAACTAACGTTTAATTTGTCAAGCACAAAATCTACAACAACTAGGCTCACCTATGTGCACCAACAACTTATGCTAAGCAAGATACACAACTAAGTGATAGCAAGATATATGACAATAAATAATATGGCTATCACAAAGTAAAGTGCATAAGTAAAGGGTTCGGGTAAGAGGTAACCGAGGCACGCGGAGACGATGATGTATCCCGAAGTTCACACCCTTGCGGATGCTAATCTCCATTGGAGCGGTGTGGAGGCACAATGCTCCCCAAGATGCCACTAAGGCCACCGTAATCTCCTCACGCTCTCGCACAATGTAAGATGCCGTGATTCCACTAAGGAACCCTTGAGGGTGGTCACCGAACCCGTAAAAATGGCAAACCTTGGGGACGGTCACCGATACCCGTACAAATTGCTTGGGGCAATCTCCACAACCTAATTGGAGACCCCGACGCTTGCCCGGAGCTTTACACCACAATGATTGAGCTCCGAGACACCACCAAGCTTTTAGGACGCCAAAGCATCCACGAAGAACAATATATAGGGTACTAAATACCAAAGGTAATAAGCTTCTCAAACTTCACTTCCACGTATCACCATGGAGAACTCAAACGATGCAACTAATGCAATGGCAAGGGCACACGGAGTGCCCAAGTCCTTCTCTCCCAAATCCCACCAAAGCAACTAATGCTAGGGAGGAAAATGAGAGGAAGAACGAAGAAGAACACGAAGAACTACAATATCTAGACCCAAGGGGTTCCCCTCACTTAGAGGAGAAAGTGATTGGTGGAAATGTGGATCTAGATCTCCTCTCTCCTTTCCCTCAAGAACTAGCAATAATCATTGGAGGGATTGGGAGTTAGCAAGCTCGAAGAAGGTCAACAATGAGGGAAGAACACGAGCTAAAGAGATAAGGTTCAATGGGGAAGAAGACCACCTTTTATAGGTGGGGAAAAATCCAACCGTTAAGCCTCACAGCCCGCACAGAGCGGTACTACCACTCATGGGAGCGGTACTAACGCTCGGTAGGTTAACCAACCATGGTGAGGCCAAAAGGGATGCAAAAAATAGTCCAACGGAGCGGTACTACCGCTCCTGGAGCGGTACTACCACTAGGGAGCGGTAGTAAAAAATTACTACCGCTCCGGGGGCGGTACTACCTCTCCGGGGACGGTACTACCGCTACACGAACGGTACTACCGCTCGCACGAGGAGCGGTACTACCGCTGGATACTCAAACTGCTGTACCTTTCGCATACAGACTCCGAATTCAACGAAACCAAGTTTGTTGGAAAGCTAACGACATGGGCTAACACAATATTGATATAAATATCAATAAGAAGCAAGTGAGAAAAGTACCATAAGAAAATGGTGAGAACCCTTCTTCGAATAAGACCGGTAAAAACTCCCAACATCGGAAACATCATAGAAGATGCATATGGACTCCGTTTTCGATGAACTCGAGCGTGCAATGAAGATGACCATAAGCTCTAAAACTCACAAAGAGAAATAACAAACAAGAACCAAGAAGTATGATGCAAGGATGCAAATGGTTTGAGCTCTCAACGAACGATACGATCAAGCTACTCACTTGAGAGCCCCCCTTGACAGTACGACAATCTATCCTAAAACAGAAAACCTATCAAGGGCAAACCTATACCTTGCACCTCGTCCTCTTGAGCTAGATGACGATGATCTTGGCTTCCTCAAGATGGACCACCTTTCTTGATTGCGTTGGCTTGATGAAGACTAGTTGATTGCTCCCCCATACACACTATGGGTGAGCCGCTCTTCAGCATATCTTCACAAGTCCATTGCCACCATCCTCCATCACTTGACATAATCCTCCATGGGTTGTATGAGATCTTCCTCTAGACGCAAGCCCATGGAAACACACCTAACCCCACAAAGAACTCTCACGAAGACTATGGGTTAGTACACAAATACGTAATGGACAATGCTTGCCATACCATGGGATCACTTGATCCCTCTCGGTACATCTTGTACGCTTTGTGTGTTGATCATCTTGATTTACTCTTTGTCTAAGATCTTGATCAACCTTGAGTCTCTATGACCATTCTTTGGATAATACCTTGAATACCTCCATGGTCATCATATAAACTCCTTGAACCCAACAGATGGACTTCAAGAAGTGCATATGGACAAATCCTATAAATATAACTTAAGGCAACCATTAGTCCATAGGAATTGTCATCAATTACCAAAACCACTAATGGAGAAATATGCTTTAACAATCTCCCCCATTTTGGTAATTGATGACAACCACTTAAAGAGAGTTTATATAAGGAAATAAGCATAACCAAGCACACACATGCAAAGCAATAATGCATGCATACAAGATGTAAATGCTTATGCCATAAAAGCAAAACCCTCTAAGCATAACCAAACTAAACTCTCTAAACTTCTCCCCCATTGGCATCGATTGCCAAAATGGACAAAAAGTTTAGAAAGCCAATATAGTAGGTGGTCCTTGATACGTCTCCATCATATCTACTTTTCCAAACTCTTTTGCCCTTGTTTTGGACTCTAATTTGCTTGATTCGAATGGAACTAACCTGGACTGACGCTGTTTTCAGCAGAATTGCCTTGGTGTTATTTTTGTGCAGAAATCAAAGTTCTCCAAACGTCCTGAAAATCTACGGGGAGCAGTTTTGGAAAATATGAAAAATATTTGCGCCAAGTTCCACTTGAGGGGGTGGGCCAGTGGGCCACAAGCCCTTGCTCCGTCACCACCCCCCTGGTGGCGGTGGGCAGGCTTGTGGGGCTCACACGGCTCTGCCGCCCCCAACCTCAGGTCTATAAGTTCACTTTCGTCCCAGAAAAAATAAAAAGAGAAGTTTCTGTCGCGTTTGCGAAATGGAGCCGCCGCCACCACCTGTTCTTCATCTGGAGGGCAGATCTGGAGTCCGTCTTGGGCTCCGGAGAGGGGAAATCGTCGCCATCGTCATCATCAACCTTCTTCCCTCTCCAATTCCATGAAGATCTTCGTCGTTCGTGAGTAATCTATTCATAGGCTCGCTGGGCGGTGATGAGTAGGATGAGATCTATCATGTAATCGAGTTAGTTTTGATGGGGATTGATCCCTAGTATCCACTATGTAATGAGATTGATGTTGCTACTACTTTGCCATGCTTAATGCTTGTCACTAGGGCCCGAGTGCCATGATTTCAGATCTGAAATTATTATATTGTCACCAATATATGTGTGTTTTAGATCCGATCTTGCAAGTTGTAGTTACCTACTATGTGTTACGATCCGGCAACCCCGGAGTGACAATAACCAGAACCACTCCCGGTGATGACCATAGTTTGAGGAGTTCATGTGTTCACCAAGTGCAAATGCGTTGGTCCGGTTCTTTATTAAAAGGAGAACCTTAATATCCCGTAGTTTCCTTTTGGACCCCGCTGCCACGGGAGGGATGGACAATAGATGTCATGCAAGTTCTTTTCCCTAAGCACGTATGACGACACACGGAATGCATGCCTACATCACATTGACGAACAGGAGCTAGCTACATATCTCTCCGTGTTATAACTATTGCATGATGAATATCATCCAAACAAATCACCGACCCATTGCCTACGAGTTTTTCCTACTGCTGATGTTACTTGTCTTGCTACTACTGTCACTACCGTTGTTCCTTGCCACTGCCGATACTCGCTACTTTGCTATTACTACTTTGCTTGCAGATACTAATCTTTCAGGTGTGGTTGAATCTGATAAATTCAGCTGCTAATACTTGAGAGTATTCTCTCACCTCCTGTCGTGCGAATCAACAAATTTGGGTCGAATACTCTACCCTTGAAAACTGCTACGATCCCACGCGCTCGTGGGCCGTCAACAACATTCTTCTGGTGTCCTTGCCAGGGAAGCACATACAACAAGCATTCTTCAGGTGCCGTTGCAAGGGAAGGTGTGCTGTTACGGAGTCAGCATTTTTCTGGCGCCGTTGCCGGGGAGGTATTGTGATATTCTGTGAGTCACTTGGGATTTATATCTGCTTATCACTATGAAGAATCTGAAGGATCCAAAAACCAATGTCTTGCCCTCAACTACGAGGGGAGGTAAGGAATTGCCATCTAGCTCTGCACTTGATTCACCTTCAGTTATGAGTAAGTTTGCGACATCACCTCCTGCTAGAAATCTTGAGATGTCGCCTGTTCTTGATGATGCTTATGATGCTACTGCTAGAGATGCTATGCTTGGTACTATGCCTGATGATGCTATGCTTGATACTGCCAGAGATGCTATGCTTGATACTATGCCTGATGATGCTATGCTTGATAATGCTATAGATGCTATGCTTGATACTGATTTGCCTGATGATGCTAGAGATGCTATTTTGCCTGATGAAGCTATGCTTGATACTGCTAGAGATACTACTTTGCCTGATGTTCCACTAGGGGTGTTCCTTGATGCTCATATTGCTAGAGTTACTGCCAATGCTCGTGATGCTTCTGATATTGCTGATACTATTGAGATAGAACCTGCTTTTGCTCCTGCTAGATCTAGCTCTCCTAGATATGAATTGCCTGCTATACCTAAGGGTTACGTTATGGAGGGAGAGATAGCTGAGGATTTCCTTGCGTGTAAGGATGCCTATGACACTGAGAAATTACTTCTCAAGTGGAAGGAAAAATCTCGAGAAGCTAAGATGAAATATGACCCAAAGTTTGCCACTTCACCTATCTTTATCATCGATAAGGATTATGAATTCTCTGTCGATCCTGAGATAATCTCTCTAGTCGAATCTGATCCTTTTCACGGTTATGAGTCTGAGACGGTCGTAGCCCATCTTGCCAAACTACACGATATAGCCACCCTTTTCACTAATGAGGAGAAGATCTGCCACTACTAAATCCTTAAGCTGTTTCCTTTCTCTCTAAAGGATGACGCTAAAGCCTGGTTCACCTCTCTTGCTCCTAGATGTGTGAGTAGTCCCCAGGAGATGGTCTATTACTTTTGTGAGAAATATTTCCCTGCCCATAAGAAGCAAGCTGCCTTGCAGGAAATATACAACTTTGCTCAACTCCAAGAAGAGAGTCTTCCACAAGCTTGGGGGAGGCTCGTCCAGCTACAAAATTCTTTGCCTGATCACCCTCTTAAGAAGAACGAGATACTTGATATCTTCTATAAAGGACTTACCGATGCCTCTAGAGACCACCTAGATAGTTGTGTCGGTTGTGTTTTTAGGGAACGAACTGTAGAACAAGCTGAGACTCTACTGAATAACATCTTGATCAACGATAATGCTTGGACTATTCCCGAACCACCTCCTAAGCCAACTCCAAAGAAAAGAGGTATTCTATTCCTCATTCCGAAGATATGCAAGAAGCCAAGAAATCTATGCAAGAGAAAGGCATTAGATGTGAAGATACCAAAAATCTACCACCTATCGAAGAGATCCATGGTATCGATAACCCGATACAAGTAGTAGAAGTGAATACTCTGCGTATGTTTGATGAGAGTGATATTCCTTTTGACAAACCTGCTAGCCTATGCTTTGATGAATTTGACAACTTTGTTGCCAAACAACAGAGTTTCAATGATTATGTTAGCACACATTTGGAACAAAGTACTCGTATGCTTAGCCATTTAAGTGCTTGTGTAGACAGAAATGTCAACGATCTGAAGCTTCTGAGTAAACATGCCTCTATGATTACTACTCAGGTAGAACAAGTACTTAAAGCTCAGAATGACTTGCTCAATGAATTAAATGACAACTCTGTCAGAGTCATTACTAGAGGAGGCAAAATGACTCAGGAACCTTTGTATCCTGAAGGTCATCCTAAGAGAATTGATCAAGATTCTCAAGGAATCAATGCTGATACACCTAGTCATCCTAAGGAGAAGAAGAAGGATGATAGAAGCATGCATGTTAGTTCACCAAATACTGTCACACCTGAAGAACCTAATGATATTTCTACGTCTAATGCAGAAACACAATCTGGTGATTCATGAACCTGGTGACAATATGGACAGTTATGTTCATAATAATGCTCAACCTAGCAATGATGAGGATGTGGAGATTGAACCTACGGTTAATCCTGATAACCCACAACCGAAGAGATACGATAAGAATGACTTCACTGCCTAGAAGCATGGTAAAGAAAGGGAGCCATGGGTTCAGAGATCTATGCCCTTTCCTCCTAAGTCATCCAAGAAAAAGGATGATGAGGATTTTGAGCGTTTCGTTGAGATGATAAGACCCATCTTTCTGCAGATGCGGTTAACTGATATGCTCAAGATGTCTTTGTATGCCAAGTACATGAAAGATATCGTGACTAATAAACGGAAGATACCAGATCTTGAGATCTCCACCATGCTTGCCAATTACACTTTCAAAGGTGGAACTCCTAAGAAACTTGGTGATCCTCGAGTGCCCACTATACCTTGCTCTATTAAAGGAAACTACGTAAGAACTGCCTTATGTGACCTTGGAGCCGGTGTTAGTGTTATGCCACTTTCTCTTTATCGTAGACTTGAGTTGGATAACTTGACACCCACTGAAATTTCTCTGCAAATGGCCGACAAATCAACTGCTTTCCCTATCGGCATTTGCGAGGATGTGCCTGTTGTGGTTGCTAACACCACTATCTTAACAGACTTTGTTATCTTGGATATTCCCGAGGACGATGCCATGGTTGTCATCCTCGGAAGACCCTTTTTAAACACTGCAGAGGATGTTATAGATTGCAACAAAGGCAATGTCCTTTCCATGTCAACTGTAATGAGCACACAGTGCACTTTCCGAAGAAACGATATCAAGTACATTGCATCAATGCTATCGAAAAGACTTCATCGATTCTCATTGGGAGCTTTGAATGCCCTATTCCTCGTGTCAAGATGAAGTATGATTTGTTTGTTGGGCAGATACATATCCCCATTGAGGTGACTTAGTGGCTATTCGAAAATTCTCCATTCTCTCTTGCGATTCGAGAAGGTTTTGTCATGAGGACTTGATCAACCCCATTGACGGATTTCTTTCGATGACCATGAAACGGATGAATCAAAGAGTCACATACCTCTGTTTTGAGCTTTCATTTTCTGTTTCTTAGAAGAAAAACGATAGAATTAGTTTAGCTTTTCCTGTCTTCTATTTTAGCGCCCCGGAGAAAAATACCTCGAAAATAAAAGTTCTCCGATGGTCCTGAAAATTTAGTATGATTTTTTCTGAAATTTTTGAAAATTTCTGGGCCTGAGAGCTGGCCTGGGGGCCAAACGAGTGGGCCACTAGCCTTGCCACCGCCACCTACCCCCCTGGTGGCGGAGTGCAAGCTTGTGGGGCCCACAGGGACCCCCTCCACTCATTCCAGCTCCCAGCCTCTTCTTCCACCTCTAGAAAAAATTGTTTCATAGCTCAAACCCGTGTTCTTGCTCATTTGGCTGTGATTTTCGATCTCCTTGCTCAAAGCACCATTCTCCGAACCATTTTGGGGAAATTACTCCTTGGTAAGTGACTCCTCCATTGGTCCAATTAGTTTTTGCTCTAGTCTTTATCCTTCGCGTATTCTTGCTACCTTGGTGACCCTGTTCTTGAGCTAGAAAGGTTGATTTTAGCTGGTCCCAAGTAGTTTTAGTGCGTGATACGGTCTCTAGGAACTAATAGGAGTAGTTGCTACAAGGTGTCGTGGGTCTTTATTCACTTTTCTCTTGAACTTCAAAAATTTCAGCAAAAGGAAATTATGTTCAGGAGGAAGTTTCATGGTGGTTCCACAAGTAAGATGGGTCCTCGTCTCTCTTTTCGGGAGCCCGAACCTTTTCAACTAAGAGACGCACCGGTACAACCATGTGAATGGCCTTCCGATGAGTTCATGATCGAAGCAGGTTTCAAGGATGAGTTTGATACACTTGTCCGCAATGTCGGGTTAGAAGAATTCCTCTCAGATAAATGTGAACAGTATGCTATGCTCACTTCCTCTTTCGTGCGTAGATTTAAATTTTCAGTTGGCCGTGACTCATCCATACTGTTTGATTTGTACGATAAATCCTATACCGTGGACTTGGAGGATTTCAATAGGATTTGCAAGATACCCGATGGGGGTAGTATTAATGATCCTTCTAAGTCTTTGGTCAGAGACTTTGTCTCCAGTATAAATGTTGGAGAAACCAGAGATATCACGCAAGCCACCATAGGAAGCATCCATTTCCCTGCCTTGCACTACCTTGCCCTCTTCATAGGTAGGTGCATTAACGGCAAGGGTGCACATTGTCACCTATGCGCTTCCGACCTTAGTATCCTTAAGAGCGCGGTAACAGGTGACATGAGCTTTAATATGGGAGCTATAATAGCAAGGAGGCTGAATAAAAATGCTAGTGAGGGGGATTTCTTTGGTGGAGTTTATGCTACACGCTTTGAAAATTTTCTTGGAGTATCCATCCATCCAGAAGACCCTCCTCTCCGTACAACCTACCTTGATTGTGTCTCTCTAACACGCTACCATTTCCTTGAGAGAGATCATGGATCCCTCCTATACCGCTTGATATTTAACCGGCAGCGTGTTTTCCATATTACCCTTCCTGCTCCTCTTTCTTTGACTTTCAGGTAAAACGAAGATACTACATAACCATAGGAGAGGCAGAGGAGTATGAGAGGGAGCGGACTGCTGCTCGCCTTCACGAGGCAGCTATTCAGGCACTGGCTGCAGCACTCCCGTATAACACCCATTATGATTTTGGGTTTCGCCAGGACCAACCATGGGAGTAGACCAAGCTAGGCCAAAAGCCTAAGCTTGGGGGAGTACGTGTTCTCACCGACTTTACATTCATGCTTATGCTTTCACTTTGTTAGCCGGTGTTTACATTTTGCCACTGTATTATCCATGCTAGTTTATTTTCGTTTTCTTCTTTTCTTGTTTTGTGTCCTTTTGAGAAAACCCAAAAAGATTTTTCTTTCTTATTTTGCTGGTTGGGAGCTTTCCCGTGTAAATATTTTTCTTTTTCTTTTTGTCAAGGTAGAAGATATTGGTTACAATGTTTAGTGGTTCTTGCATGCTTACCTGTTTAGCTTTCAAAAGAGCCATATTACTTTGTCTTCTCCTTTGTGTTTGCGTGCAGATTCAGCTTAGTCCAATGCACGAGCACTCTTGTTCATCGTTCGATCGTGCAAGTGAAAGTCAAAAATGATGATATATGATGAAGTGACTAAGACTGAAAAGCTGGTATGAACTCTAACTATTTTGTTTTTGTAAATATGACTAGCTTGTCAACCCAGATTTAGCTTTGTTGTGAGAGAACCATGTTTGCAATGACAACTTAGAGATCATAGTTTCTGATGCCATGCTTATTTAGCTGAGAGAATATAATGGTTTGTCTTGAATGCCAACATAGATTTTAAGATGACTATGATGTAGTATGATAGGATGGTATTCTCCTTTGAATGTTTCAAGTGGCTTGACTTGGCGCATGTTCATGCATGTAGTTGAAACAAAATCAACATAGCCTCTATGATGTTCGTGTTCATGGTGATTTATATCCTCTTCATGCTTGCATTCAATGTTAGTCAAATTCATTGCATCTTGAGGACTGTTGTCGCTCTCTAGTTGGTCGCTTCCCAGTCTTTTGCTAGCCTTCACTTGTACTAAGCGGAATACTTCTTGTGCATCCACTTCCATAAACCCAAAAGTTTTTCCACGAGAGTCCACCATACCTACCTATTTGCGGTATCTACCTGCCGTTCCAAGTAAATTTGCATGTGCCATTCTCTAAACCTTCAAGAAATAATCTGTTTTGCATGCCCGAACCGCTCATGTGGTGACAGGGGGCTGTTGGTATCTTCCATGCTAGGAGTGTTATCCTCGACATGTGTTTATTCCATGCTAGCCGTGGAGTGTGATTGATTGGTGGTGGGGGAGTTAAAACTTTCATTTCTATTTGGGAACCGCCTATAGCATGAGTAGCATGGAAGATATTGAGAACTCTTGGTCATTGCGTTGACAATGAAAGCATGCCAACCAAAATTATTATCTCTGTTTTCAAAGCTTGAGCTCCGGCACCTCTACAAATCAATGCTTCTCTCTGCGAAGGGCCTGTCTATTTATTTTCATGTTGAGTCATCCTCCTCTTATATAAGCACCAATTAGAGAGCACCTTTGTCATTTTTATGCTTTGTTTTTGATTGATATTGAGTATGACTATGACTGGATCTGCGTTGCTATGAGTTACAATGTTTAGTCAGCCCTTGATCTTTGAAAGTGCTCTGCATTTATGTTTTGCGGTCTCAGAAAGAGCTAGCGAGATACCACCTATTCATATTGCTTCATGCTTATTTTGATTGAAGTGTTGGTATTTGAAACTCATTATTATTTGCTCGTTAGCTGATTATGCCATTGATATTAGTTTACCGTGAGACCTTTGTGTCATTTGCTGATGTGGTTAACTTGTGATCTTGCTGAAATTCTGGTTATGAGTTAGACATAGTTGCAACAACAAGATCAAACAGAGTTTGTCAAAGTTTTTGTTTCTCTCTCAGTTTGTCAACTGAGTTGCTTGAGGACAAGCAAGGTTTTAAGCTTGGGGGAGTTAATACGTCTCCATCGTATCTACTTTTCCAAACTATTTTTCCCTTGTTTTGGACTCTAATTTGCATGATTTGAATGGAACTAACCTGGACTGGCGCTGTTTTCAGCAGAATTGCCTTGGTGTTATTTTTGTGCAGAAATCAAATTTCTCCAAACGTCCTGAAAATCTACGGGGAGCAGTTTTGGAAAATATGAAAAATATCTGCGCTAAGTTCCACGTGAGGGGGTGGGATAGTGGGCCACAAGCCCTGGCTCCAGCACCACCCCATGGTGGCGGTGGGCAGGCTTGTGGGGCCCACACGGCTCTGCCGCCCCCAACCTCAGGTCTATAAGTTCACTTTCGTCCCAGAAAAAATAAAAACAAAAGTTTTCGTCGCGTTTGCGATACGGAGCCGCCGCCACCACCTGCTCTTCATCTGGAGGGCAGATCTGGAGTCCGTTTTGGGCTCCAGAGAGGGGAAATCGTCGCCATTGTCATCATCAACCTTCTTCCCTCTCCAATTCCATGAAGCTCTTCGTCGTTCGTAAGTAATCTATTCGTAGGCTCGCTGGGCGGTGATGAGTAGGATGAGATATATCATGTAATCGAGTTAGTTTTGATGGGGATTGATCCCTAGTATCCACTATGTTTTGAGATTGATGTTGCTACTACTTTGCCATTCTTAATGCTTGTCACTAGGGGCCGAGTGCCATGATTTCTGATCTGAAATTATTATGTTTTCACCAATATATGTGTGTTTTAGATCCGATCTTGCAAGTTGTAGTTCCCTACTATGTGTTATGATCCGGCAACCCCGGAGTGACAATAACCGGAACCACTCCCGGTGATGACCATAGTTTGAGGAGTTCATGTGCTCACCAAGTGATAATGCGTTGGTCCGGTTCTTTATTAAAAGGAGAACCTTAATATCCCGTAGTTTCCTTTTGGACCCCGCTGCCATGGGAGGGATGGACAATAGATGTCATGCAAGTTCTTTTCCCTAAGCACGTATGACGACACACGGAATGCATGCCTACATCACATTGACGAACGGGAGCTAGCCACATATCTCTCCGTGTTATAACTGTTGCATGATGAATATCATCCAAACAAATCACCGACCCATTGCCTACGAGTTTGTCCTACTGCTGCTGTTACTTGTCTTGCTACTGCTGTCACTACCGCTGTTCCTTGCCACTGCC
Source organism: Hordeum vulgare subsp. vulgare (assembly GCF_904849725.1). Classification (NCBI taxonomy): domain Eukaryota; kingdom Viridiplantae; phylum Streptophyta; class Magnoliopsida; order Poales; family Poaceae; genus Hordeum; species Hordeum vulgare. The sequence goes on along the minus strand of NC_058520.1, from coordinate 530,130,482 downwards.
GTTACTCGCTACTTTGTTGTTACTACTTTGCTTGCAGATACTAATCTTTCAGGTGTGGTTGAATCTGATAAATTCAGCTGCTAATACTTGAGAGTATTCTCTCACCTCCTATCGTGCGAATCAACAAATTTGGGTCGAATACTCTACCCTCGAAAACTGCTACGATCCCACGCGCTGGTGGGCCGTCAACAACATTCTCCTGGTGCCGTTGCGAGGGAAGCACAGACATCAAGCATTCTTCTGGTGCCGTTGCAAGGGAAGGTCTGCTGTTACGGAGTCAGTCCTCCAAAAAGTGTTTACTTCTCAACAAATGAGTGCAGAGAAATACACATATACAATGATAAGAAGTTGGAGGAAAACGAACTATATCGAGGACCTAAAGATTGCAAATAAAATGATCGTATGCCACAAAGACATACAAAAATAGAGGCAAGCAATCAAAAGATACCAGATGGAACAAACAATCATGTGGTCCTTCGAACCACATGAATAAAATATATTATGATAAAGGCAACAGAGTGTTTTATCAAAGCTAGAGAAGCTCCCCATGATTTGTGCACTAATAAGAAATTTTTCTATTTGATACAAGTGCACAAAATAGGGTCGTTGCTCCCCCAAAATTAATAAAAACACACAACGATTGCAAGAAGATAGATGAGACAATAAGCATATCACTTTGCACAAAACAAATGGTTGAGAAACATGTAAAATAAGCAACTTAAGAATAGGGTCAACCAAAATAATGTGTGTGAGTCATGGAAAAGCACTTGAGAAGATTAAGATAAGGATGAGCATTACTCATCAACATAGTCTTGATGAAATGAGAAACAAAGTGCAAGACATATCATTCCCACACACACACACTAGAAAATGGGTTCACAAGCTTACTAATAAACGAAATAAGAACCAACGCTTGTGACAACCCATGGTGAAGATAGGAAATAAGAACCTTGTCAAGAGGAGGGATACCAATCGAAATGGAAAAACCTTCATCAAGACAAGCATGAGGAAAAAAATCTTCACGACCAAAGAGTGCATCAAGGTGTAGGAAAATAAGATACGCACTCAAGACAAATCCTTTCACGAAGCCACCAAAACTGAAAAAGGAAATGCAACGGTGGACGTGAAAGAAAAGAGGATCTCAATTAGAGATGTAACTTCTCTCATGTGTAAAAGATTCTAAGTAGAATACAATCATGATGATATATATCCACAAAGAAGGATGTACACACGAAATGGTTACAAGAAGGAACAAACAAGATATCCTAAAGGAAGTCATAAATATATCAATAAGATCTTTGCTTGCAAGCATAACACATGGCCTAATATTTTCTTATTGTACAATATGAACTTCCAACATACGAACATCAAAGACATCCCAACTAGCAATAAGACATCATCGTTTAGATGCTTTGAGAAAGGAAACAAGTACTACAAGAATGAATCAAGAGATTCATGCCATGATGCAACCTAGAAAAGAAAAGACAGGTTTGGGCCTTTGCGAGAAATGAATGCATGAAGTAGATACTTGTTGTCGAGACAAAATTGGATTGATGTAGTAGATAGTTGTTCGTTGATCATCCTAACTTGGCTCCAATAATCACATGGTCTCAACACCTTCCTTATAGGTGAGTCGAGCATCCAACGCATCTCCAATTGTTCCTGGAACAACAAAACAAACAAAATGGTGCCCAAACTCATTGGGACCAAAGAGTTAGATAACCAACAATACATAGGACAAACTCCACATACATATGTGCACATAGATATGAATTTGAATTTCATGCACACTTTAGCCAATTTATGACAAGGTGGAGTTTCCCCTATATATTGGGTCAAAGAAAGAAAGCAAGCAAAAGAAGCTATATATAGTAAATATGCATGCTCAAGGCTTTCAAGAATCAACTCAACACAAAGTTGATAAGACACCAAAAGACAAGGTATCAAGTGATAATAAGATACAAAGCGAAAAACTATCACTTGAAGGATATCAATTAAAATATACCTCAAGGAAGGAGATATATATATCCATTGGAACATGCCAAATAAAAGGAAACAAGATACCAATTGAAGGAAAACAAACACGAGGTATCTAGTTTCCAAAAGAGAGTTAGGTTCCAACAAACCAAACCCTCGACAAATTTTCATGATGGCACAAAGCATCATAAAGAGCAAGACTTGCCTCCCATCAACACACACTCGATGGGGATCAAAAGATTTTATGATGGGCGAATAAAGAGAGTGTTCTAAAGAAAATAGGATAGCTCCCCCAAGGGATGTGCCTTATATAGAATTTGCATTTAAATACAAAATGCACAAGATGGGATCATCACTTTCTCTATATCTATAAAAACACTAGACAAGTTAAAATAGATCCACAAGAGGCAACGAAGACAAACGAAACACAAAATCCAATGTAAAGACGATTAGCAATTTCTACCACATGATGGGAATACCAATTGTCAAGGACAAGAAGTATTTTGGAAATAATACTCATTGGTAGATCGCAAATATATCCAACATCATCTTTAGCCCTAAAACGCAAGCAAATGACACTTGTAGAGCTAACATGCCACCTAGGCACAAGATAATTTACAATATCAACACTAAGTGGCAATACCTCAAATGTACACATTTTCTAGGCTTGTAATATGCACATAGCATATTACTCCCCCATAATGTGATAACCCAACAATATTAACAAGTGGCAAAGTAAAACCAACAAGATATAATTAATGGACCATATAGAATTTGAATTTCTCATGAGTAAGACATACCACATAGAAACTAGATAATCTTGAAATATGAATACTAAGTGGTATTCCCCATGTATACACATTTATAGGATTGTGAGGCGTGCAAAGCACATCACTCCCCCACAATGGGATAATCCATTAATCTATCACAAGAGCCAACAAAGATACAAACAAGATGCAAAAAGGCTCACTACAAGACTCACATGTACATGATGTGCAAACCAACATACACATACTCGATTACTCGAGATAAGCAAGTTGGAAGCACAACATATACAAACACATGCAAGGTACAAAACCACAACATGCAAAGGGGCAAGTAACTAACAATGTAAACAATTTAAGTACAAGTTACCGTAAGGAGGCACATTGGATATGAGATAGAAACTCGATAATCCAAATGACTTGGCTTGAGATAATATGAATGATGAAGACCCCTTAATTCTTCATTATGTCTCCAAGTCTCCAATGTCCTCCACATTCACCTATTGATCAAGTTTGAGCTTGTTGGTCCCCAACCATGTTGGGTCCTGATGACCCACAAGTATAGGGGATCAATCGTAGTCCTTTCGATAAGTAAGAGTGTCAAACCCAACGAGGAGCAGAAGGCTCTGATAAACGGATTTCAGCAAGGTAATAACTGCAAGCACAGAAAGTAGCGGTAACAAGTGATTGTGTAGCGAGGTGAAACGTAGAAAGCAAAGAGTAACAAGTAACAAGTAGTAGAAATGGTGCAGCAAGTGGCCCAATCCCTTTTGTAGCAAGGGACAAGCCTGAACAAAGTCTTATAGGAGGAAAAACGCTCCCGAGGACACACGGGAATTTCTGTCATGCTAGTTTCATCATGTTCATATGATTCGCGTTCGTTACTTTGATAGTTTGATATATGGGTGGACCGGCGCTTGGGTACTGCCCTTACTTGGACAAGCATCCCACTTATGATTAACCTCTCTCGCAAGCATCCGCAACTACAAAAGAAGAATTAAGACAAAGTCTAACCATAGCATTAAACTAGTGGATCCAAATCAGCCCCTCAAGAAGCAACGCATAGACTGGGGTTTAAGCTTCTGTCACTCCAGCAACCCATCATCTACTTACTACTTCCCAATGCCTTCCTCTAGGCCCAAATATGGTGAAGTGTTATGTAGTCGACGTTCACATAACACCACTAGAGGAAAAACAACATACATCATATCAAAATACCGAACAAATATCAAATTCACATGACTATTATCAGCATGACTTATCCCATGTCCTCAGGAACAAAAGTAACTACTCACAAGACATAATCATAATCATGATCATAGGTGTAATGAATAGCATCAAGGATCTGAACATAACCTCTTCCACCAAGTAATCCAACTAGCATCAACTACAAAGAGTAATCAACACTACTAGCAACCTTACAAGTACCAATCGGAGTTGTGAGACGAAGATTGGTTACAAGAGATGAACTAGGGATTGGAGAGGAGATGGCGTTGATGAAGATGTTGATGAAGATGCCTCCCTTCCGACGAGAGGAGTGTTGGTGATGACGATGGCGACGATTTCCCCCTCCGGGAGGGAAGTTTCCCCGGCAGGATCGTCCTGCCGGAGCTCTAGATTGGATCTACTCAAGTTCCGCCTCGTGGCGGCGGCGAAACCACGAAAAAGCTCCCTATTGATTTTTTTCCAGACCAAAACCCTTCATATAGAAAAAGAGGGGGGCTAGTGGGCCGTCAGGCAGCCCACAAGCTTGCCCCGTGCCACCAGGGGGGTGGTGCGGTGGGCAACCTTGTGGAGCCCTGGTGGCCCCCCTCTAATAGTTCTTTCGCCCAGTATTTTTAATATATTCCAGAAAAAATCCACGTAAATTTTCAGGGCATTTGGCGATGTGCATAATAGTGGACTAGGATTTGCTCCTTTTCTAGTCCAGAATTCCAGCTGCCTGAATTCTCCCTCTTCAAATAATCCTTGCAAACTAAGAGAGAAAAGGCATAAATATGGTACCACAAGTAATATAACAACCCAAAAAGCAATAAATATCAACATGAAAGCATGATGCAAAATGGACGTATCAACTCCCCCAAGCTTAGACTTCGCTTGTCCTCAAGCGAAAACCAAGTTCCATAAACATGTCCACATGTTGAGGGACGAAGGTGTCGATAAAACATAATACGGACATGAGGGCATCATGATCACACATAGAACAGCAAAACATCATAAATATTCTTATGGGAAAGTAACAATTCCTTCACAAAGCAAAGCATGAAGCAAAAACTTTACCGAGAAGTAACCAACAATAGTCCATAGTCATTGAAGCATTTGCAATTTATCACAACATCAGAAAGAGTCAAATAAGAGCTTGTAAGGCAAACCCACATACTCAATCATCTCTTTCGTTTTCCACAATTGTTACAACTCACGTGGTACTCATGGTGTAAAAGTTTCAGCTAGACATAGAGGAAGATAGGGGCTTATAGTTTTGCCTCCCAACCATTTACCTCAAGGGTAAAGTCAACACCAATAAAGCATGAGTACTCAACTCCAAGTTGATATATGAATATAGATCTTTCCCAAGCATGTGACGGTAGCCAAGACAAAGGCAAAAAGGGAATTGGTGAAGATCACCATGACTCTTACAAGGGTAAAAAGTAAAGGTACAAGATAGGCCCTTCGCAGAGGGAAGCAGAGGTTGTCATGCGCTTTTGAGGTTTGAATGTGTGTCCTCTTAGTGCGGAGGAACGTCACTTTATATTGCCTCCTGTGATAAAGAACTTTATTATGCAGTCTGTCACTTTTATGTCTTCCTCATCACAGGTTTGTACAAAGCTTATTTTCCACACACTAATAGATCATACATATTAGAGAGAAATTTTTATTGCTTGCACCGATGAAAACTTACTTGAAGGATCTTATTCAATCCATAGGTAGGTATGGTGGACTCTCATGGCAAAACTGGTTGGAGGTTTATGGATGCACAAGTAGTATCTCTACTTGGTGCGGGAGTTTTGGCTAATATGAGGTGGAAGCAATCGTCACATGCTAAGGGATCTCTAATCATATAATATCGTTTGGAACCAAGCAAACACAATTCATTATGTTGTCTTCCTTGTCCAACATCTACTCCTAAGCATGTAATAGTTTGGTGAGTGCTCACAATTGTATAAAGTGTCTAAGATGATGTATTTATATGTGAACCTCTCTTTCCTTATTACTTCTTATTAATTACAACAATGACTAATGTCTATGTTGATTTATTCTCAACAAGTTTCAATCATCATATGTGTCATAAGTGAAGTTATCACTTTCCATAAGATCGTCTCATGATCTTTCATGCTATCGTTCTTTTCATACTATTGATCATGGCACAAAGCAAAGCCCTTGACTAAGACACTCTTTATTATATAGCTCTTAAGCTCGAATACATCAGGGGAGAGACAAAAGCAAAAGACTCAAACTAAAAACTAAAGACTTATTCCTCTAAAAGAAGAAATAAAAACTGAAAAGGAAAGAACTAAAACAAAGGTAAGAGCAAAAGATATAAAGGTGATATGATACCGGGGCAACTCCCCCAAGCTTGACAGAAGACAAGGGGATTGCCCATACCAATGCTTAGTTGTCTTCCTTTGGTGGTGATGGTGGTGTTGTTGGAGCAGTCTTGAGCTTGTCTAATTTCCACTTGAGCAAAAAGTTCTGCTCCCTTAGATCGTCATTTTCCTCCTCAAGTTTCAAAACTCTATGGCAAAGCTCCTGCTTAGTCTCCTGCAAGAAACGAGAAGGGATAAACAAGGTCTTAGGCTTCTTCCTATGGTCAGGGAGGCTTGACTTCTTGAACTCCACATGGGTGTTTGGAGGTTGAGGTAGAGGAGCCTCCTCTTCATCAGAACTTGTTTGCTCCTTCCCTTTGGGCTCATAGTCCTCTTCCTCATCAGTGGTCCAGCCATATGGTTCCAAGTCCCCATTAATCCTAGAGTTAGCACGATCATCGGCCACATAGATCTTTTCTTCTGAATCTTGAGAACACATCTTGACCTAAATCTACGGCAGACAACAAGCTTGAAACAAAAACACAGGAAAACTGTGCGATACGGAGATCAAAACCTTCGGGCGACTATATATTGATTTTTCTGGGCCAGAAGGAGTCCTCCGCAAGAAAACAAAGTCCGGGAGGCACACGAGGTGCCCACAAGCTTGCCCTCCGCCACCAGGGGGTAGGGGCGGTGGTAGGGCTTGTGGCTGCCTCGTTCGCTCTCCGGACTGCTTTTTATTTTTCTAATTTTCCAAAAATTCCAAAACAGAAGAAATTTCCTATTGGAAAAGTATCGGAGTCCAATTTCTTCCCGAAATAGATACATCTTCGTTTTTAAGGTCTGAAACAGCCTCATAAACATCCCTTATGTACTCCTCTGGAGTTATGACATTGATGATATTGGTCTCAACATTTATGGGAGTACGAGAGATGTAATGCTTGATTCTTTGCCCATTTACCACTCTAGGAAAATTTCCTTCCGTGTTATTGATTTTGATGGCACCGAAACGATATACTTCCTCGACAACATAGGGACCTTCCCATTTAGAGAGAAGCTTGCCTGCAAAGAATCTCAAACAAGAATTGTATAGCAAGACATAATCACCTACATTGGACTCTCGTTTATGTATCCGTTTTTCGTGCCATCTCTTATCCTTTTCCTTGAACAACCTGGCATTCTCGTATGACTGGGCTCTCCATTCATCTAACGAGCTGATATCAAACAACCGCTTCTCACCGGCAAGTTTGAAATCAAAGTTGAGCTCAATAAGCTTTGTGTTCCAGCTCAAGAGGTAAATGACAGGCTTTACCGTAAACCATTTTATACGGTGACATGCACATGGGATTCTTATAAGCAGTCCTATAAGCCCATAGTGCATCGTCAAGTTTGCTAGACCAGTTCTTTCGAGATCTATTGACGGTCTTTTGTAGGATCAACATGATCTCCCTATTACTCAACTCAACTTGACCACTAGACTGGGGATGATAAGGAGATGCAACTCTATGGTTGACATCATACTTAGCTAGCATCTTGTGGAAAACACCATGAATGAAGTGTGAACCGCCATCAGTCATCAAGTATCTAGGGACTCCAAATCTTGGGAATATGACTTCTTTAAGCATCTTAATAGAGGTGTGGTGATCAACATATTTAGTGGGGATAGCTTCTACCCACTTAGTAACGTAATCCACAGCAACTAAGATGTGAGTATACCCATTGGAACTCGGGAAGGGTCCCATATAATCAAAGCCCCAGACATCAAATGGTTCAATGACAAGTGAATAGTTCATAGGCATCTCTTGACGCTTACTGATGTTTCCTATCCTTTGGCATTCATCACAAGACAAGACAAACTTACGAGCATCCTTGAAGAGAGCGGGCTAATAGAAACCTGATTGCAATACCTTATGGGCAGTTCTGTCTCCAGCATGGTGTCCTCCGTAGGCTTCGGAATGACACTTCTGCAGGATATGTCCCTGTTCATGTTCAGGCACACAACGTCTAATAACACCATCTACTCCTTCCTTATAAAGGTGAGGATCATCCCAAAAGTAGTGTCTCAAATCAAAGAAGAATTTCTTCTTTTGTTGATAGGTGAAACTGGGTGGTATGTATTTGGCTACGATATAGTTTGCATAATCGGCATACCACGGTGCACTATGTGAAGTGCGGATGACATTCAATTGCTCATCAGGAAAGTTGTCATCAATAGGTAGTGGGTCATCAAGGACATTCTCTAGCCTAGACAAGTTATCTGCTACAGGGTTATCAACACCATTTCGGTCAACGACGTGCAAATCAAATTCCTGTAGCAGGAGAACCCATCTGATCAGCCTAGGCTTAGCGTCCTTCTTCTCCATGAGGTACTTAATAGCAGCATGATCAGAGTGAATAGTGACTTTGGAATCAACTATGTAAGATCTGAACTTTTCACATGCAAACACGACTGCTGAAAACTCCTTTTCCGTAGTGACATAGTTTCTATGGGCACTGTCTAGAGTTTTAGTAGCGTAGTGAATAACATTCAACTTCTTGTCAACTCTTTGTCCTAGAACAGCACCAACAACATAATCACTAGCGTCACACATGATTTCAAAGGGCAAGTTCCAGTCAGGTGGTTGAACGATAGGTGCGGTTATCAAATCCTTCTTAAGTATTTCGAAGGCTTCCTCACAATCCTCATCAAAAACAAAAGGAACATCCTTCTGCAAGAGGTTGGTAAGAGGCCTAGAAATCTTAGAGAAGTCTTTAATGAACCTTCTATAGAAACCAGCATGACCTAAGAAACTTCGTATACCTCTGATATCTGTGGGGCAAGGCATTTTCTCAATTGCATCAACCTTAGCCTTATCAACTTCAATGCCTCTTTCAGAGATTTTGTGTCCTAAGATTATACCTTCATTAACCATAAAGTGGCACTTCTCCCAATTCTAGACGAGGTTGGTTTCTTCGCATCTCTGTAAGACTCGATCAAGGTTGCTGAGGCAGTCATCAAAGGAAGACCCGTAAACGGAGAAGTCATCCATGAAAACCTCGACAATCTTTTCACAAAAGTCAGAGAATATAGCCATCATACATCTTTGGAAGGTGGTAGGTGCATTACATAAGCCAAAAGGCATACGTCTATAGGCAAAGATACCGAAAGGGTAGGTGAAAGTGGTTTTCTCTTGATCAGATTGTGCAACACGTATTTGCGAGAAACCTGAATAACCGTCTAGAAAGCAGTAGTGTGTGTGCTTTGATAGCCTTTCTAGCATTTGGTCGATAAACGACAAAGGATAATGATCTTTCCTGGTTGCCTTGTTCAGTTTCCGAAAGTCTATCACCATCCTATAGCCGGTAATAATCTTTGTGGGATTAGTTCATCCTTATCATTAGGAACGACGGTGATACCTCCCTTCTTAGGTACGCAATGTACTAGACTTACCCAATCGCTAAGAGGAACAGGATAAATGATTCCTACTTCCAGAAGCTTTAATATTTCTTTTCTAACGACCTCTTTCATCTTAGGATTTAGTCTCCTTTGATGTTCAGCAACTGGTTTAAAGTCAGGATTGGTTTTAATCTTGTGCTGACATAGAGTAGGACTAATACCCTTAAGATCATCAAGAGTATATCCAATAGCAGTGCGGTGCTTCCTCAGAGTTTTTAGTAACTTCTTCTCTTCGCGCTCTCAGAGGAGAGCACTAATAATGACAGGATATGTCTCCTTCTCATCAAGATAGGCATACTTAAGAGTATCAGGCAACTGTTTAAGCTCGAACACAGGATCACCCTTTGGTGGGTGAGGATCCCCAAGCAGTTCAACAGGCAGATTATTCTTGAGAATAGGATATTGTTCTAAGACAATTTTATCTATCTCATCTCTCTCCTCCATATGCATATCATTTTCATGCTCAAGCAGATATTGCTCTAAAGGATCCGTAGGAGGTACGACAATAGAGGCAAGAGCAATGATTTCATCTCTACCAGACGACTCTCTTTCATAGGGTTGTCTTCCAAACTTGGAAAAGTTAAATTCATGAGACACACCCTCGAAACTTATTGTGACAGTCTGCTTAATGCAATCAATGTGAGCATTGACAGTGTTGAGAAAGGGTCTACCAAATATGACGGGACAAAAGCTATCTTGTGCAGTACCAAGGATGAGAAAGTCAGTAGGATACTTCGTCTTACCACACAGGACTTCTACGTCTCTCACAATTCCCAGATGGCAGATAGTGTCTCTATTAGCTAGCGTAATAGTGACGTCAATGGGTTCTAACTCAGCAGGTGCAATCTCATCTTTGATTTCATCTTATAGAGAACGGGGTATTGCACTAACACTAGCTCCCATATCATATAAACCATGGTAACATTGATCTCCTATCTTAACAGAAACAACGGGCAGGCCAACTACAGGTCCGTGTTTGTCTTTCGCGTGAGGTTTAGCAATTCTAGCGGAGTCCTCACAAAATTTGATAACATGCCCGTCTATGTCTTCGGCTAAGAGATCTTTGATAATAGCAACACTAGGTTCAACTCTAATCTCCTCAGGGGGTGCAAGTGGTCTAATGTAACCCCTATGTATCACAGTTGGAGCTTTAGAATAATCCTTTATCCTAGCAGGGTATGGCGGTTTCTCAGAGTCAAGTCCATACTTAGCGCTAAAATCTCTAGAAGTGTTTGTCTCAACAAAAGATTTAATGCAATCAAACTTGAAATTCATACCTTACTCCTTACCTTCCTCCAGCTCCCAATCTTCAGAGTTGCGTTTGATTCTCTCCAATAAATTCCATTTGTGATCAATATCCTTCTTCATAAAAATAACCGGCACAAGAAGTGTCAAGCATGGTACGATCTTCATGGGAAAGCCGAGCATAAAAGTTTTGAGTGATGATTTCTCTCGAGAGCTCATGATTGGGCATGAATATAGCATTGATTTAAGCCTCCCCAAGCTTGAGCTACGCTTTCCCTGTCAGGAGGCCAAAAGTTATAAATAGAGTTCCGATCACGATGTACTAAATGCATAGGATAGAACTTTTGATGAAATTCCAATTTCAACCGATTGTAGCCCCATGATCCAGTATCATCACATAGCCTATACCATGTCAACGCCTTATCCTTCAAAGATAAAGGAAAGACTTTCTTCTTTACCTCATCCTCGGGCAAACCTGCAAATTTAAATAAACCACAAACTTCATCCACATAGATTTGATGCAAGTCTGGATGTGAAGATCCATCTCGTGTGAAAGTATTAGCCAGCAGTTTCTCAAGCATACCCAAAGGAATGTCATAAAAGATATTTTCAGTAGGTACCTCAGGTTGAGGAGCAACTCCTCGTGCTTCCGTTCGTGGTGAAGATACCCCGAACAAACTCCTCAAAGGAAGAGTTTCCGTAGTGACAAGTGACAATAAATTTCAGCACAGTATAAAAATGTTTCCTTACCAATTTCCACTTACCAAAGGCGCTTCACTCCCCGGCAACGGCGCCAGAAAAGAGTCTTGATGACCCACAATTATAGGGGATCAATCGTAGTCCTTTCGATAAGTAAGAGTGTCGAATCCAACGAGGAGCAGAAGGCTCTGATAAACGGATTTCAGCAAGGTAATAACTGCAAGCACTGAAAGTAGTGGTAACAAGTGATTGTTAGCGAGGTGAAATGTAGCAAGCAAAGAGTAACAAGTAACAAGTAGTAACAACGGAGCAGCAAGCGGCCCAATCCTTTTTGTAGCAAGGGACAAGCCTGAACAAAGTCTTATAGGAGGAAAAACGCTCCCGAGGACACACGGGAATTTCTGTCATGCTAGTTTCATCATGTTCATATGATTCACGTTCGTTACTTTGATAGCTTGATATGTGGGTGGACCGGATACTGCCCTTACTTGGACAAGCATCCCACTTATGATTAACCTCTCTCGCAAGCATCCGCAACTACAAAAGAAGAATTAAGACAAAGTTTAACCATAGCATTAAACTAGTGGATCCAAATCAGCCCCTCATGAAGCAACGCATAGACTGGGGTTTAAGCTTCTGTCACTCCAGCAACCCATCATCTACTTACTACTTCCCAATGCCTTCCTCTAGGCCCAAATATGGTGAAGTGTTATGTAGTCGACGTTCACATAACACCACTAGAGGAAAAACAACATACACATATCAAAATACCGAACGAATATCAAATTCACATGACTATTATCAGCATGACTTATCCCATGTCCTCAGGAACAAAAGTAACTACTCACAAGACATAATCATAATCATGATCAGAGGTGTAAAGAATAGCATCAAGGATCTGAACATAAACTCTTCCACCAAGTAATCCAACTAGCATCAACTACAAAGAGTAATCAACACTACTAGCAACCTTACAAGTACCAATCAGAGTTGTGAGACGAAGATTGGTTACAAGAGATGAACTTGGGATTGGAGAGGAGATGGTGCTGATGAAGATGCTGATGAAGATGCCTCCCTTCCGATGAGAGGAGTGTTGGTGATGACGATGGCCACGATTTCCCCCTCCGGGAGGGAAGTTTCCCCGGCAGGATCGTCCTACCGGAGCTCTAGATTGGATCTGCTCAAGTTTCGCCTCGTGGCGGCGGTGAAACCACGAAAAAGCTCCCTATTGATTTTTTCTAGACCAAAACCCTTCATATAGCAAAAGAGGGGGGCTAGTGGGCCGTCGAGCAGCCCACAAGCTTGCCCTGTGCCACCAGGGGGGGTGGTGGCGCTGGGAAATCTTGTGGAGCCCTGGTGGCCCCCCTCCGGTAGTTCTTTCGCCCAGTATTTTTAATATATTCCAGAAAAAATCCACGTAAATTTTCAGGGCATTTGGAGATGTGCAGAATAGTGGACTAGGATTTGCTCCTTTTCCAGTCCAGAATTCCAGCTGCCTGAATTCTCCCTCTTGAAATAATCCTTGCAAAATAAGAGAGAAAAGGCATAAATATGGTACCACAAGTAATATAACAGCCGAAAAAGCAATAAATATCAGCATGAAAGCATGATGCAAAATGGACGTATCAGGTCCTAAGAGGTTAGTCACAATAGGCTTGGCAACCCAAATGGTACTTTTCTTGACACCACTTCGAGTACCAACAAACTTGGCAAACACATTGCCAACCTTATCCTTCCCAAGTGAATAGATATCATCAATAATTATTGGGTTGGATAAATTACCTCTCGTGCAAGAAGAAGCGAAGTGACCTTTCTCACGACATAAGTAGCAACATCTACCATTAATTTCTTCCCTATTGATTTCTCAACATTAGGAGTGTTGGCTTGGGTCTTCTTGGGAAGTGGACTTTCTATAACTTTTAGTTGAGTATGTGAGTGCACTTGTGGCCTCTTCCCTTGTTGCTTGTGACTTTGGGGCTTCTTCTTTAGTGGGCAAGATCTAATATGGTGCCCTTCAATTTTACACATGAAGCAAATAATCTTGGCCGAATTCTTGACTTGTTCTTGGCCCTTCTTCTTGAAGCTTTTGGACTTATTCTTCTTGTTGGAGTTGAATCCAAGTCCATATTTGTCATTTGGGGATTTTTGCCCACACAAGACATTGTTGAGTGTGGACATTCCTTCATGACTCTTTTCCAAGTATTTCTTCAAGGAAGTGACTTGGGCCTTGAGCTCTTTGATTTCCTCTACATGGTTAGTATCAACACAAGTACTAGAGGAAGTATAAGCTTCATTATTAGAGCAACAAGGCATGGAAAGTAATTCATCACAAGATGTAGCAACATTGTGAGTAGATGAATTACGAGGACTAGCACATGGCAATATAGCTTTTTGACTAGAAGTAGTGCTAATGTCCACATGAGGCTCACTCGATGTTACCTTGGTAGTAATAGCCTCATGAGCTAATTTTAGCACATTATGGGATACTAGAAGATCATCATGAGAGCTTGTGAGCATTACATGACTTTCTTCCATTTTCCCATAATTGCTAGATAGCAACTCGAGTTGATCCCTTAGCTCAACATTCTCCTTTAAAATGGATGCTTCACAAGAAGTAGAATTAGTAGCACAAGCATCATTATTAACAATAATAGGAGAAGGCAACTTGGCAAGCTCTTTAGCATTTGAAGCTTCAAGTTGAGCATGAGACTCGGTGAGTTCGATGAGCGAACTCTTAATAGCCTTTGAGCCATTTTCAAGGTGCTCATAGTCCTCAACGAGTTTAGCATGTGCAACTTCAAGCTTATCGTTTTTAGTTCTAAAATCATTAGCCACCTCGAGAGCTCTATCATGGGATTCCTTTAATCTAGATAATTCTATAGCAAAGGTTTCCTCAAGAGATTCCTTGGTGGTTTGTTCATTTTCAAGAGCTTGAGATAGATCCGCGATCTCGTTAGCGTATTCACGCTCATGACCTTCCATTGTCTCAATGGTAGCCTCATGCTCCTCGAGATGAGCTTCCAACTCCTAAATGTATTTCTTGCCCTCAGTGGCAATAGACATGATTTCCAAGAAGTTGGAACAAGCAAGTTTATTCTTATAAAGAGATTTAAAAATCATTTCACCCTTAATTTTTAAGGATGCAATATTATCACTCTCTTCATCATTATTCTCATCCCCATTATCATCAACATCATCATCATGAGATATATTGGGATTCAAAGTAGGAGATACCTTTGAAGCCTTAGCCATAAGGAAAAAGTGAGTCACAATAGACGATGATGTAGGATCCCTTGACGCATCATTCAAGGCCACATCTTGTTCCATGGAGTGATGAATTTCCTCTACATTGTTAACACAACAACTCGAGGAAATATATACATTTTTATCATGGCAACAAGATATAGGAAGCATATCATAATGATATTTAGTCAAGCAGTTTTTACATGATATGCAAGGACTATCAACACAAGCATGTAAAACATTTAGAGTGCTCGAAGTGTTAATGCCCGAAGATGAAGCATTGCAATAATATAGTGATGAAGGATCATCAAGAATAAACCCACTATCATCGTTGCAATGATCACCACTACTCACCATATCATTACCTTGTGGCAATCCACATGTAGGTGAAGTAGATGAAGTTGAGAAGATCACACGACCGGAGGTGGAGGGAGAACAATCATTCCCACAAATCTTGGACATACCATATTTATCTTGAAGCTTTGTCCACAACTCATGAGCATCCCGGAATGGCATGAGTTGAAATATAACTACATTGCTCAAAGCATCAAAAAGCACATTAGAAGCTTGAGCATTGAGATCAGAGTTTTTATCATCCTCTAAAGATATATTTTGACAATCCTTTGGAGGACAAAACACCCATATCTACAATTCGCTCTGAATTTGGGTCCAAGACCCGAAAGTGATTAAGCATGCGAATTACCCAAACATCAAAATTTGTGCCATGAAACTAAGAGTGTCAGTGAATCCTAAACCCCTAGTCGACATCCTTACTCTCTAGGTGGTTAAACATAATAAAGAGAGACCTAGCTGCGATACCAATTGAAAGGACGTGGATGTCGCCTAGAGGGGGGTGAATAGGTGCTTTAAAATAATTACTGTTTAGGCTTGAACAAATGCGGCATAAAACTAACATTTAATTTGTCAAGCACAAAACATACAACAACTAGGCTCACCTATGTGCACCAACAACTTATGCTAAGCAAGATAAACAACTAACTGATAGCAAGAAATATGACAATAAACAATATGGCTATCACAAAGTAAAGTGCATAAGTAAAGGGTTTGGGTAAGATATAACCGAGGCACGCAGAGACGATGATGTATCCCGAAGTTCACACCCTTGCGAATGCTAATCTCCGTTGGAGCGGTGTGGAGGCACAATGCTCCCCAAGATGCCACTAAGGCCACCGTAATCTCCTCACGCTCTCGCACAATGAAAGATTCTGTGATTCCACTAAGGGACCCTTGAGGGCGGTCACCGAACCCGTACAAATGCAAACCTTGGGGGCGGTCACCGATACCCGTACAAATTGCTCGGGGCAATCTCCACAACCTAATTGGAGACCCCGATGCTTGCCCGGAGCTTTACACCACAATGATTGAGCTCCAAGACACCACCAAGCTTCTAGGACGCCAAAGCATCCACGAAGAACAATATCTATGGTACTAAGTACCAAAGGTAATAAGCTTCTCAAACTTCACTTCCACGTATCACCGTGGAGAACTCAAACGATGCAACTAATGCAATGGCAAGGGCACACGAAGTACCCAAGTCCTTCTCTCCCAAATCCCACCAAAGCAACTAATGCTAGGGAGGAAAATGAGAGGAAGAACGAAGAAGAACATGAAGAACTCCAAGATCTAGACCCAAGGGGTTCTCCTCACTTAGAGGAGAAAGTGATTGGTGGAAATGTGAATCTAGATCTCCTCTCTCTTTTCACTCAAGAACTAGCAATAATCATTGGAGGGATTGAGAGTTAGCAAGCTTGAATAAGGTCAACAATGGGGGAAGAACATGAGCTAAAGAGATAAGGTTCAATGGGGAAGAAGACCCCCTTTTATAGGTGGGGAAAAATCCAACCGTTAAGCCTCACAGCCCGCACAGAGCGGTACTAGCGGTCATGGGAGCGGTACTAACGCTCGGTAGGTTAACCAACCATGTTGAGGCCAAAAGGGATGCAAAAAACAGTCCGACGGAGCGGTGCTACCGCTCCTGGAGCGGTAGTAAAAATTACTACCGCTCCGGGGGCGGTACTACCGCTGGCACGAGGAGCGGTACTACCGTTGGATACTCAAACTGCTGTAACTTTCGCATACGGACTCCGAATTCAACGAAACCAAGTTTGTTGGAAAGCTAACGACATGGGCTAACACAATATTGATATAAATATCAATAAGAAGCAAGTGAGAAAAGTCCCATAAGAAAATGGTGAGAACCCTTCTTCGAATAAGACCGGTAAAAACTCCCAACATCGAAAACATCATAGAAGATGCATATGGACTCCGTTTTCGATGACCTCGAGCGTGCAATGAAGATGACCATAAGCTGTAAAACTCACAAAGAGAAATAAAAAACAAGAACCAAGAAGTATGATGCAAGGATGTAAATGGTTTGAGCTCTCAACGAACGATATGATCAAGCTACTCACTTGAGAGCCCCCCTTGATAGTACGATAATCTATCCTAAAACAGAAAACCTATCAAGGGCAAACCTATACCTTGCACCTCGTCCTCTTGAGCTAGATGAGAATCATTTTGGCTTCCTCAAGATGGACCACCTTTCTTGATTGCGTTGGCTTGATGAAGATAAGTTGATTTCTCCCCCATAAACACTATGGGTGAGCCGCTCTTCAACATATCTTCACAAGTCCATTGCCACCATCCTCCACCACTTGACATCATCCTCCATGGGTTGTATGAGATCTTCCTCTAGACGCAATCCCATGGAAACACACCTAACCCCACATAGAACTCTCACGAAGACCATGGGTTAGTACACAAACACGTAATGGACAATGCTTACCATACCATGGGATCACTTGATCCCTCTCGGTACATCTTGTACGCTTTGTGTGTTGATCATCTTGATTTACTCTTTGTCCGAGATCTTGATCAACCTTGAGTCTCTATGACCATTCTTTGGATAATACCTTGAATACCTCCTTGGTCGTCATATAAACTCCTTGAACCCAACAGATGGACTTCAAGAAGTGCCTATGGACAAATCCTATAAATATAACTTAAGGCAACCATTAGTCCATAGGAATTGTCATCAATTACCAAAACCACATATGGAGAAATATGCTCTAACAAAGTACAATCGTAGTGGTTCTCCATTTAGCGTTTTTGCCGAATGAGCGAAACATAAAGGGGTAAGCACAAGAGTCGGGCAACACCTATTGACCCAAGATATAAGTCAGAACCAATGCATATAACGCAAATCCAAGACTCCGCACACATGTAATGCCAAATAGTATCAGAATGATTCTAAGAGCGACCATGACATCCAAGCCCCAGGTCAATTTAACTAGTAGCATCTAACATGTGTATAAAAACAGGCTTGCGTTGTTGTTTGAGAAACAGTTCAGAAAAGAAGGAGGAAGAAAAAAGATGTGACATAGCTAAAGAACCATAAAGAGTGTTCCTTATTTCTGATTAACTCGTATCTGTACATTCCGAATTCATCAAGCAACTATTTATATATAGGAAAAAAATAAGAAGTTTACACGGTAAAGTTTTACACAGTGTTTTTATAGCTAGCTTGATGTCCCTTATGGTGCCCTGCTGCACGTGTGCACCTTCACTCTTCGAGAAGTACCCCTTGAAAGGGGGGAACTTGGACGAGTGGTCCTTGAACAAAGGTGGTCTTGAGAAGCCACCGATGTGTAAGTAGCTTGACGCAAAGTTGGTCCTTGACGGTACCTACATGTGTCTGAGGACGCTCATGACCATAGTTTGATTTAGCCGAACACAAGGTCTCGTGTAATTAGTCCCACAGATGCCCATAGTATCTTAAGCGAAAAAGTGTGCCTTTGAGGCACACATTTTGTTGGCGGCACGGTGTTGCTGTGGGGACTGTATCCCTATTTAGTTTGATCATGTGAGGTGGTCAGGGACTGCTGCGGAGCGTGAGCTCGTTTGTGCTCCTTAGCACTTAGTTGTGACTTTAGATTCGTGTCTCCAGCGCGTACTTCTGCTGCCAGAGCCGCCATGTGTTCCTCTGTTCGAAGGGATCGCTCAGTGTTACCATTGACGGTAATGACACCATTAGGTCCTAGGATCTTCAACTTGAGGTATGTATAATGGGGAACAACGTTAAAGCGAGCGAACGTTGTTCGGCCGAGGAGGCCATGATACCCATTGCGCAAGGAAACTATGTCAAAGATCAAGTCTTTGCTACAAAAGTTATCGGGCAAACTGAACACCACTTCTAGAGTTATGGTGCCCGAACAGCAGGCCTCGATGCCAGGGATTATTCCTTTGAAGGTGGTGTTGTTGGGTTAGATTCTTGACGGATCAATACCCATTTTTCTCACTGTGACTGCATAAATTAGGTTGAGGTTGTTGCCTCCATCCATGAGGACTCGAGTGAGATGATATCCATAAACGATGGGTCGACCACCAAGG
This sequence comes from Hordeum vulgare subsp. vulgare, assembly GCF_904849725.1. NCBI lineage: Eukaryota > Viridiplantae > Streptophyta > Magnoliopsida > Poales > Poaceae > Hordeum > Hordeum vulgare. Next base: position 530,111,184 of record NC_058520.1, on the reverse strand, counting down.
CCGCCGATCCCCCGTGCCGAATATTTGTTGGGTGATCCGTGCGGTCGTAAGTGGTCGTACATGCCGAGTATGGGTTGTCCTTCGGGGCTACTGTCTCTATGGCGTATATGTCCTAAAGTGCCCATTTCCTCTCCTTTTTTGTTATGTATGTGACATAGATCATGTTCACGGTTTTCACTTCAGGGGGAAATTGCTTTTGGACCCCGTTGTTCGGTCGGCGAGGTTCCTCATCGTCCTTGCTCCGGGGGCTCTTGCCCTCGTCCCCGGCCATGTTTTTCCTCAATCGCTTGATTATCAAACAGTTACGACTCGTGTGAGTAGCGGGCTTGTTTTGGGTGTCGTGGATTTGGCTAGGCATATCAAGTATTTTGTCCAGCGTGATCGGCCCTTCCTGGTTTACTGTAGAAGGTTTATTCATTGGTGCAGGACAGCAGTTGCTGAATTCGGCATTAACTGTCGTGTCATCGGCTTCCCCGCCGTTGTGTTGATGCTTGTTCTTGTTGCATTATGGTTTTCCATTGCCATCCTGGCCTATAGAAGTGTCGAGGTTTGCAGGGGGGTTGTTTCGACGGGCTAGCCAAGTATCCTCGCCCACGCAAAAGCGGGTCATGAGCAAGGTAAGGGCTGCCATTGTCCTCGACCTCTCTTGTGCGAGCATTCGGGCTAACCATTTATCTCGAATATTGTTCCAAAAAGAAGCTAATGCATCGATGTCCAAACAATGAACAATTTGATTTTTCTTAGTGAGGAATCGATTCCAGAATTGTCGGGATGATTCATTGGCTTGTTAGATGATGTGGCTCAAGTCATCGGACCCAGGCAGTCGGACATAAGTGTGATAGCCTGGCTTATTAGGGATGATAGACTACTCATATCAATAAGGAATTCCTTCTTTTCCGGGAGCCCATTCGAACAGAACTCCCAGGTTAAGCGTGCTTGGCTTGGAGTAGTTCTAGGATGGGTGACCGACCGGGAAGTTGATCCCGGGTGCGCATGAGTGAGGACAAAGTGCGCAGAAAAGACTAGTATTGATATGTGGGGCCAGTCTAGATCCCGCCAGGAGTAACGACCGCCGGCGGGTGTGTCCGGGGCGTTACAAGTTTTGTATCAGAGCCGACCCTCGTGGTTACACGGATGTTTGCGAACAGGTGTGCGGTCATGTTGTTCATGATGTTTGTGACCCGTCGTGGCACACCACATGGTACATGTACTGGACTGGATGCACAAACGTTTGTACCAAGAGGGAACGCTCCTGTGGCCCGACGAGGACGTCGGTTCCTCTGAGTGGTGGTGTATGTGATAGCCTGGCCGGCAAAGGCGCCAGAAATCCTTCTGCTACGTCAACAAAAGTCCTTCCCCGGCAGTGGTGCAGATATCCTTCTGTCGTCTCTTGAGCTTGCGTTGGTTTTTCCCTTGAAGAGGAAAGGGTGATGCAGCACAGGAGCAGTAAGTATTTCCCTTAGTTTGAGAACCAAGGTATCAATCCAGTAGGAGAATCTCGTCAAGTCCAGAGTACCTGCACAAACACAAAGAGCTTGCACCCAACGCTATAAAGGGGTTGTCAATCCCTTCAAGATTGTTTGCAAAGTGAGATCTGAAGGCGGAAAGTGCAACGAAGTAAAAAGTGTAAGGCTGAAAATATGGTGTAGAGTAAACCCGGGGGCCATAGTTTTCACTAGAGGCTTCTCTCAAAATAGTAAATATCACGGTGGGTGAACAAATTACTATCGAGCAATTGATAGAACCGCGCAAAGTCATGACAATATCTAAGGCAATGATCATACATATAGGCATCACGTCCGAGACAAGTAGACCGATACTTTCTGCATCTACTACTATTACTCCACACATCGACCGCTATCCAGCATGCATCTAGTGTATTGAGTTCATGACGAACATATTAACGACTTAAGCAATATGACATGATGTAAAGGGATAAACTCAAACCAATGATGAAAACCCCATCTTTTTACCCTTGATGGCAACAACACAATGCATGCCTCGCTACCCCTTCTGTCATTGGGTGAGGTCACCGCACGGTATGAACCCAAAACCAAGCACTTCTCCCATTGCAAGAATCATAGATCTAGTTGGCCAAACAAAACCCACAACTCGAAGAGAATTACAAGGATATGAAATCATGCATAAGACAGATCAGAAGAAACTCAAATAAGATTCATAGATAATCTGATCATAAATCCAGAATTCATCGGATCTCAACAAACACACCGCAAAAGAAGATTACATCGGATAGATCTCCATGAAGGTCATGGAGAACTTTGTATTGAAGATACAAGAGAGAGAGAAGAAGCCATCTAGCTACTAGCTATGGACCCGTAGGTCTATGGTGAATGATACGTCCATTTTCCATCATGCTTTCATGTTGATATTTATTGCTTTTTCGTCTGTTATATTACTTGTGGTCCCATATTTATGCCTTTTCTCTCTTATTTTGCAAGGTTTATTTGAAGAGGGATAATTCAGGCAGCTGGAATTCTGGACTGGAAAAGGGGCAAATCCTAGTCCACTATTCTGCACATCTCCAAATGCCCTAAAAAGTTACGTGGATTTTTTCTGGATTATATAAAAAATACTGGGCGAAAGAACTACCGCAGGGGGGCCACCAGGGCTCCACAAGCCCTGCCACCGCCACCACCACCCCTGGTGGCGCAGGGCAAGCTTGTGGGCTGCCTGACAGCCCATTCGCCCCCTCTTTTGCTATATGAAGCATCCTGGTCCAGAAAAAAATCAAGAGGGGGATTTTTCGTGGTTTCGCCGCCGCCACGAGGAGGAACTTGAGCAGATCCAATCTAGAGCTCCGGCAGGACGATCCTGCCGAGGAAACTTCCCTCCCGGAGGGGGGAACCGTCGCCATCGTCACCACCAACACTCCTCTCGTCGAAGGCGAGGCATCTTCATCAACATCTTCATCAGCACCATCTCCTCTCCAATCCCTAGTTCATCTCTTGTAACCAATCTTCGTCTCGCAACTGCGATTGGTACTTGTAAGGTTGCTAGTAGTGTTGATTACTCTTTGTAGTTGATGCTAGTTGGATTACTAGGTGGAAGAGTTTATGTTCAGATCCTTGATGCTATTCATTACACCTCTGATCATGATTATGATTATGTTTTGTGAGTAGTTACTTTTGTTCCTGAGAACATGGGATAAGTCATGTTAACAATAGTCATGTGAATTTGATATTCGTTCGGTATTTTGATATCATGTATGTTGTTTTTTCTCTAGTGGTGTTATGTGAACGCCGACTACATAACACTTCACCATATTTGGGCCTAGAGGAAGGCATTGGTAAGTAGTAAGTAGATGATGGGTTGCTGGAGTGACACAAGCTTAAACCCCAGTCTATGCGTTGCTTCGTGAGGGGCTGATTTGGATCCACTAGTTTAATGCTATGGTTAGACTTTGTCTTAATTCTTCTTTTGTAGTTGCGGATGCTTGCGAGAGAGGTTAATCATAAGTGGGATGCTTGTCCAAGTAAGGGCAGTACCCAAGCGTCGGTCCACCCACAGATCAAACTATCAAAGTAACGAACGCGAATCATATGAACATGATGAAACTAGCATGACAGAAATTCCCGTGTGTCCTCGGGAGCATTTTTCCTCCTATAAGTCTTTGTTCAGGCTTGTCCCTTGCTACAAAAGGGATTGAGACACTTGCTCCACCGTTTCTATTACTTGTTACTTGTTACTTTTTGCTTGCTACGTTTCACCTCGCTACACAATCACTTGTTAACGTTACTTTCAGTGCTTGCAGTTATTACCTTGCTGAAATCCGTTTATCACATCCTTCTGCTCCTCATTGGGTTCGACACTCTTACTTATCGAAAGGACTACGATTGATCCCCTATACTTGTGGGTCATCAAGACTCTTTTCTGGCGCCGTTGCCGGGGAGTGAAGCGCCTTTGGTAAGTGGAAATTGGTAAGGAAACATGTATATACTGTGCTGAAATTTATTGTCACTTGTCACTATGAAAAATGTTCCTTTGAGGAGTTTGTTCGGGGTATCTTCACCACGAATGGAAGCACGAGGAGTTGCTCCTCAACCTGAGGTACCTACTGAAAATATCTTTTACGAAATTCCTTCGGGTATGCTTGAGAAACTGCTGTCTAATCCTTTCACACGAGATGGATCTTCACATCCAGACTTGCATCTAATCTATGTAGATGAAGTTTGTGGTTTATTTAAGCTTGCAGGTTTGCCCGAGGATGAGGTAAAGAAGAAAGTCTTTCCTTTATCTTTGAAGGATATGGTGTTGAAATGGTATAGGCTATGTGATGATACTGGATCATGGGGCTACAGTCGGTTGAAATTGGAATTTCATCAAAAGTTATATCCTATGCATTTAGTACATCGTGATCGGAACTTTATTTATAACTTTTGGCCTCGTGACAGGGAAAGCATAGCTCAAGCTTGGGTGAGGCTTAAATCAATGCTATATTCATGCCCCAATCATGAGCTCTCGAGAGAAATCATCACTCAAAACTTTTATGCTCGGCTTTCTCATGAAGATCGTACCATGCTTGACACTTCTTGTGCTGGTTCTTTTATGAAGAAGGATATTGATCACAAGTAGAATTTATTGGAGAGAATCAAACGCAACTCTGAAGATTGGGAGCTGGAGGAAGGTAAGGAGTCAGGTTTGAATTTCCAGTTTGATTGCGTTAACTATTTTGTTGAGACAAACACTTCTAGAGATTTTAGCGCTAAGTATGGACTTGACTCTGAGATAGTAGCTTCTCTATGTGAATCTTTTGCTGCTCATGTTGATCTTCCCAAAGAGAAGTGGTTTAAATATCATCCTCCTGTAGAAAGCAACATAGCCAAAACCAATCTAGTTGAGGAGAAAGTCATTGCTTTTAGTGATCCTGTTGTTCCTTGTGCTTACAGTGAGAAACCGCCATACGCTGCTAGGATATAGGATTATTCTAAAGCTACAACTCTGATACGTAGGGGTTACATTAGATCACTTGCACCCCCTGAGGAGATTAGAGTTGAACCTAGTGTTGCTATTATCAAAGATCTCTTAGCCGAAGACATAGATGGGCATGTTATCAAATTCTGTGAGGACTCCGCTAGAATTGCTAAACCTCACGCGAAAGACAAATACGTGTTGGAATTATGCCCTAGAGGCAATAATAAATATAGTTATTATTATAATTCCTGTATCAAGATAATCGTTTATTATCCATGCTATAATTGTATTGAATGAAGACTCATTTACATGTGTGGATACATAGACAAAACACTGCCCCTAGCAAGCCTCTAGTTGGCTAGCCAGTTGATCAAAGATAGTCAGTGTCTTCTGATTATGCACAAGGTGTTGTTGCTTGATAACTGGATCACGTCATTAGGAGAATCACGTGATGGACTAGACCCAAACTAATAGACGTAGCATGTTGATCGTGTCATTTTGTTGCTACTGTTTTCTGCTTGTCAAGTATTTATTCCTATGACCATGAGATCATATAACTCACTGACACCGGAGGAATGCTTTCTGTGTATCAAACGTCGCAACGTAACTGGGTGACTATAAAGATGCTCTACAGGTATCCCCGAAGGTGTTAGTTGAGTTAGTATGAATCAAGACTGGGATTTGTCACTCCGTGTGACGGAGAGGTATCTCGGGGCCCACTCGGTAATACAACATCACACACAAGCCTTGCAAGCAATGTAACTTAGTGTAAGTTGCGGGATCTTGTATTACGGAACGAGTAAAGAGACTTGCTGGTAAATGAGATTGAAATAGGTATACGGATACTGACGATCGAATCTCGGGCAAGTAACATACCGAAGGACAAAGGGAACGACATACGGGATTATATGAATCCTTGGCACTGAGGTTCAAACGATAAGATCTTCGTAGAATATGTAGGATCCAATATGGGCATCCAGGTCCCGCAATTGGATATTGACCGAGGAGTCTCTCGGGTCATGTCTACATAGTTGTCGAACCCGCAGGGTCTGCACACTTAAGGTTCGACGTTGTTTTATGCGTATTTGAGTTATATGGTTCGTTACCGAATGTTGTTCGGAGTCCCGGATGAGATCACGGACGTCACGAGGGTTTCCGGAATAGTCCAGAAACGAAGATTGATATATAGGATGACCTCATTTGATTACCGAAAGGTTTTCGGAGTTACCGGGAATGTACCGGGAATGACGAATGGGTTCCGGGAGTTCACCGGGGGGAACCCACCCCGGGGAAGCCCATAGGCCATAAGGGTGGCGCACCAGCCCTTAGTGGGCTGGTGGGACAGCCCAAAAGGGCCCTATGCGCCATACAAAGAAAAATCAAAGAGAAAGAAAAAAAAGGGAGGTGGGAAGGAAGGGAAGGACTCCCACCCACCAAACCAAGTCCAACTCGGTTTGGGGGGGAGCCTTCCCCCCTTGGACTCGGCCGGCCCCCTTGGGGCTCCTTGAGCCCCAAGGCAAGGTCCCCTCCCTCCCACCTATATATACGGAGGTATTGGGGCTGATTTGATACGACTTTTCCACGGCAGCCCGACCACATACCTCCACGGTTTTTCCTCTAGATCGCGTTTCTGTGGAGCTCGGGCGGAGCCCTGCTGAGACAAGGTCATCACCAACCTCCGGAGCGCCGTCACGCTGCCGGAGAACTCTTCTACCTCTCTGTCTCTCTTGCTGGATCAAGAAGGCCGAGATCATCGTCGAGCTGTACGTGTGCTGAACGCGGAGGTGCCGTCCGTTCGGTACTAGATCGTGGGACTGATCGCGGGATTGTTCGCGGGGCGGATCGAGGGACGTGAGGACGTTCCACTACATCAACCGCGTTCACTAACGCTTCTGCTGTACGATCTACAAGGGTACGTAGATCACTCATCCCCTCTCGTAGATGGACATCACCATGATAGGTCTTCGTGTGCGTAGGAAATTTTTTGTTTCCCATGCGGCGTTCCCCAAAAGTGGCATCATGAGCTAGGTTCATGCGTAGATGTCTTCTCGAGTAGAACACAAAAGTTTTTGTGGGCGGTGATGTGCGTTTTGCTGCCCTCCTTAGTCTTTTCTTGATTCCGCGGTATTGTTGGATTGAAGCGGCTTGGACCGACATTACTCGTACGCTTACGAGAGACTGGTTTCATCGCTACGAGTAACTACGTTGCTCAAAGATGACTGGCAAGTGTCAGTTTCTCCAACTTTAGTTGAATCGGATTTGACCGAGGAGGTCCTTGGATGAGGTTAAATAGCAACTCATATATCTCCGTTGTGGTGTTTGCGTAAGTAAGATGCGATCCTACTAGATACCCTTGGTCACCACGTAAAACATGCAACAACAAAATTAGAGGACGTCTAACTTGTTTTTGCAGGGTACTCTTGTGATGTGATATGGCCAATGATGTGATGTGATATATTGGATGTATGAGATGATCATGTTGTAATAGAAATATCGACTTGCACGTTGATGGTACGGCAACCGGCAGGAGCCATAGGGTTGTCTTTATACTAACGTGTGTGCTTGCAGATGCGTTTACTATTTTGCTAGGATGTAGCTTTAATAGTAATAGCATGAGTAGCACGACAACCCCGAAGGCAACACGTTGATGGAGATCATGGTGTGGCGTCGGTGACAAGAAGATCGTGCCGGTGCTTTGGCGACGGAGATCAAGAAGCACGTGATGATGGCCATATCATGTCACTTATGAATTGCATGTGATGTTAATCCTTTTATGCACCTTATTTTGCTTAGAACGACGGTAGCATTATGAGGTGATCTCTCACTAAAATTTCAAGAAGAAATTGTGTTCTCCCCGACTGTGCACCGTTGCTACAGTTCGTCGTTTCGAGACACCACGTGATGATCGGGTGTGATAGACTCAACGTTCACATACAACGGGTGCAAAACAGTTGCGCACGCGGAACACTCGGGTTAAGCTTGACGAGCCTAGCATGTGCAGACATGGCCTCGGAACACATGAGACCGAAAGGTCGATCATGAATCATATAGATGATATGATTAGCATAGGGATGCTTACCACTGAAACTATACTCAACTCACGTGATGATCGGACTTGAGCTAGTGTAAGTGGATCATGAACCACTCAAATGACTAGAGATATGTACTTTTTGAGTGGGAGTTTAGTGAATAATTTGATTAAGTTAAACTCTAATTATCTTGAACATAGTCTAAGTCCACTTTGAATATATTTGTGTTGTAGATCATGGCTCACGCGACAGTCATCCTGAATTTTAATACGTTCCTAGAGAAAGCTAAGTTGAAAGATGATGGAAGCAACTTTGTAGACTGGGCTCGTAATCTTAAGCTAATCTTACAAGGTGGGAAGAAGGATTATGTCCTTAATGCTGCGTTAGGAGATGAACCACCCGCTACGGCTGATCAGGATGTTAAGAACGCTTGGTTAGCACGTAAGGAGGACTACTCAATAGTTCAATGTGCAGTCTTGTATGGCTTAGAACCGGGACTTCAACGTCGCTTTGAGCGTCATGGAGCATTTGAGATGTTCCAGGAGTTGAAGTTTATCTTTCAGAAGAAAGCCCGGATCGAGAGGTATGAGACCTCCGATAAATTCTATGCTTGCAAGATGGAGGAAAACTCATCTGTCAGTGAACATGTGCTCAAAATGTCTGGGTACTCAAACCGTCTAGCTGAGCTCGGGATTGAACTCCCGCAAGAAGCTATCACTAACAGAATCCTTCAATCACTGCCGCCAAGCTATAAAGGCTTTGTGTTGAACTACAACATGCAAGGGATAAACAAGTCTCCCGGCGAGTTGTTTGCGATGCTGAAAGTCGCAGAGTCTGAACTCCGTAAAGAGCATCAAGTGTTGATGGTGAATAAGACCACTAGTTTCAAGAGAAACGGCAAAGGCAAGAAGGGCAATTCGAAGAAGAGCGGCAAGCCTATTGCCAATCCGACGAAGAAACCTAAAGCTGGACCTCAGCCTGAAACGGAGTGTTACTATTGATATACATGTTATTGATGTGTACTTAACCGGCTCTCGTAGTAGTGCTTGGGTATTCGATACCGGTTCTGTTGCTCATATTTGCAACTCGAAACAGGAACTGCGGAATAGACGAAGGCTGGCGAAAGATGAAGTGACGATGCGCGTAGGAAATGGTTCCAAGGTTGATGCAATCGCCGTCGGCACAGTGTCACTTCAGTTACCGTCAGGATTAGTGATGAACTTAAATCATTGTTATTTAGTGCGTGCGTTGAGCATGAACATTATATCTGGATCTTGTTTATTGCGAGACGGTTACTCTTTTAAGTCAGAGAATAATGGTTGTTCTATTTCTATGAGTAACATCTTTTATGGTCATGCACCGAATGTGAGAGGATTGTTCATATTGAATCTTGATAGCGATACGCATATACATAACATTGAGACCAAAAGAGTTAGAGTTAACACTGATAGCGCCATATTTTTGTGGCACTGCCGCTTAGGTCATATTGGTGTAAAGTGCATGAAGAAACTCCATGCTGATAGACTTTTAGAGTCACTTGACTTTGATTCACTTGACACGTGCGAACCATGCCTCATGGGCAAGATGACTAAGACTCCGTTCTCAGGAACAATGGAGCGTGCAAGTGACTTGTTGGAAATCATACATACCGATGTGTGTGGTCCGATGAGCGTGGAGGCACGCGGCGGATATCGTTATTTTCTCACCTTCACTGACGATTTGAGTAGATATGGTTATGTCTACTTGATGAAACACAAGTCTGAAACATTTGAAAAGTTCAAGCAATTTCAGAGTGAAGTGGAAAATCATCGTACCAAGAAGATCAAGTTCCTACGGTCTGATCGTGGGGGTGAATATCTGAGTTTCGAGTTTGGTACTCACTTAAGACAATGTGGAATTGTTTCATAATTAACACCGCCTGGAACACCACAGCGTAATGGTGTGTCCGACCGTCGTAATCGTACTCTATTAGAGATGGTGCGATCTATGATGTCTCTTACTGATTTGCCGTTATCAGTTTGGGGTTATGCATTAGAAACAACTGCATTCACTTTAAATAGGGCACCATCAAAATCCGTTGAGACGACACCATACGAACTGTGGTATGGCAAAAGGCCAAAGTTGTCGTTTCTTAAAGTTTGGGGATGTGATGCTTATGTCAAAAAGCTTCAGCCTGAAAAGCTGGAACCCAAAGCGGAAAAGTGCATCTTCATAGGTTACCCAAAAGAGACAGTTGGGTACACCTTCTATCTCAAATCCGAGGGCAAAGTGTTTGTTGCTAAAAACAGAGCTTTTCTCGAGAAGGAGTTTCTCTCGAGAGAATTGAGTGGGAGGAAGATAGAACTTGACGAGGTTGTCGAACCTCTCATCCCTCTGGATGGTGGCGCATGGCAAGGGGAAACCTCTGTCATTGCGACGCCGGTTGAGGAGGAAGTTAATGATGATGATCATGAAACTCCAGTTCAAGTTTTTGTCGAACCACGCAGGTCAACGAGACCACGTGCTGCTCCAGAGTGGTACGGTAATCTCGTCTTATCAATCATGTTGTTAGACAACAATGAACCTGCAAATTATGAAGAAGCAATGGTGGGCCCAGATTCCAACAAATGGCTAGAGGCCATGAAATCCGAGATAGGATCCATGTATGAGAACAAAGTGTGGACTTTGGAGGTACTACGTGAGGTCCGCAAGGCCATTCAGAACAAATGGATCTTTAAGAGGAAGACGGACGCTGACGGCAATGTGACCGTTTATAAAGCTCGACTTGTGGCAAAGGGTTTTTCACAAGTTCAAGGAGTTGACTACGATGAGACTTTCTCACCCGTAGCAATGCTTAAGTCCGTCAGAATCATGTTAGCAATAGCTGCATTTTTCGATTATGAAATCTGGCAAATGGATGTCAAAACGGCGTTCCTTAACGGTTTCCTTAAGGAAGAGTTTTATATGATACAACCCGAAGGTTTTGTCGATCCTAAGAATGCTAACAAGGTGTGCAAGCTCCAGCGATCCATTTATGGACTGGTGCAAGCATCTCGGAGTTGGAACAAACGCTTTGATGAGGTGATCAAAGCATTTGGGTTTATACAAGTGGTTGGAGAATCTTGTATTAACAAGAAAGTGAGTGGGAGCTCTGTGGCGTTTCTAATATTATATGTGGATGACATATTGCTGATTGGAAACAACGTGGAGTTTTTGGAGAGCATAAAGGATTACTTGAATAAAAGTTTCTCTATGAAGGACCTAGGAGAAGCTGCTTACATTCTAGGCATTAAGATCTATAGGGATAGATCAAAACGCCTGATAGGACTTTCACAAAGCACATACCTTGATAAAGTTTTGAAGAGGTTCAAAATGGAACAGTCCAAGAAAGGGTTCTTGCCAGTTCTACAAGGTACGAGATTGAGTAAGACTCAGTGCCCAGCAACTGATGAAGATAGAGAGCATATGCGCTCCGTCCCCTATGCTTCAGCCATAGGTTCTATCATGTATGCGATGTTGTGCACTAGACCGGATGTTAGCCTGGCCATAAGTATGGCAGGTAGGTTCCAGAGTAATCCAGGAGTGGATCACTGGACAGCGGTCAAGAATATCCTGAAGTACCTGAAAAGGACTAAGGAGATGTTTCGCGTGTATGGAGGTGACGAAGAGCTCGCCGTAAAAGGTTACGTCGATGCAAGCTTTGACACAGATCCGGACGACTCTAAGTCGCAAACCGGATACGTATTTATTCTTAATGGGGGTGCGGTAAGCTGGTGCAGTTCCAAGCAAAGCATCGTACCAGATTCTACATGTGAAGCGGAGTACATGGCTGCCTCAGAGGCGGCTAAGGCGGCTAAGGACGGATCTTGGAGTGGTGCCAAGCGCACTGAATCCAATAACCTTGTTCTGTGATAACACGGGTGCCATTGCCTTAGCAAAGGAACCACGGTTTCACAAGAAGACCAGACACATCAAACGACGCTTCAACCTCATCCGCGACTACGTCGAGGGAGAGGACGTAAATATATGCAAAGTGCACACGGATCTGAATGTAGCAGACCCGCTGACTAAACCTCTTCCACGGCCAAAGCATGATCAACACCAGAACTGTATGGGTGTTAGATTTATTACAATGTAATTCACATGATGATGTGAGGGCTAGATTATTGACTCTAGTGCAAGTGGGAGACTGTTGGAATTATGCCCTAGAGGCAATAATAAATATAGTTATTATTATAATTCCTGTATCAAGATAATCGTTTATTATCCATGCTATAATTGTATTGAATGAAGACTCATTTACATGTGTGGATACATAGACAAAACACTGTCCCTAGCAAGCCTCTAGTTGGCTAGCCAGTTGATCAAAGATAGTCAGTGTCTTCTGATTATGAACAAGGTGTTGTTGCTTGATAACTGGATCACGTCATTAGGAGAATCACGTGATGGACTAGACCCAAACTAATAGACGTAGCATGTTGATCGTGTCATTTTGTTGCTACTGTTTTCTGCGTGTCAAGTATTTATTCCTATGATCATGAGATCATATAACTCACTGACACCAGAGGAATGCTTTGTGTGTATCAAACGTCGCAACGTAACTGGGTGACTATAAAGATGCTCTACAGGTATCTCCGAAGGTGTTAGTTGAGTTAGTATGACTCAAGACTGGGATTTGTCACTCCATGTGACGGAGAGGTATCTCGGGGCCCACTCGGTAATACAACATCACACACAAGCCTTGCAAGCAATGTAACTTAGTGTAAGTTGCGGGATCTTGTATTACGGAACGAGTAAAGATACTTGCCGGTAAACGAGATTGAAATAGGTATACGGATACTGACGATCGAATCTCGGGCAAGTAACATACCGAAGGACAAAAGGAATGACATACGGGATTATATGAATCCTTGGCACTGAGGTTCAAACGATAAGATCTGCATAGAATATGTAGGATCAAATATGGGCATCCAGGTCCCGCTATTGGATATTGACCGAGCAGTCTCTCGGGTCATGTCTACATAGTTCTCGAACCCACAGGGTCTGCACACTTAAGGTTCGACGTTGTTTTATGCGTATTTGAGTTATATGGTTGGTTACCGAATGTTGTTCGGAGTCCCGGATGAGATCACGGACGTCACGAGGGTTTCCGGAATAGTCCGGAAACGAAGATTGATATATAGGATGACCTCATTTGATTACCGGAAGGTTTTCGGAGTTACCGGGAATGTACCGGGAATGACGAATGGGTTCCGGGAGTTCACCGGGGGGGAACCCACCCCGGGGAAGCCCATAGGCCATAAGGGTGGCGCACCAGCCCTTAGTGGGCTGGTGGGACAGCCCAAAAGGGCCCTATGCGCCATACAAAGAAAAATCAAAGAGAAAGAAAAAAAGGGAGGTGGGAAGGAAGGGAAGGACTCCCACCCACCAAACCAAGTCCAACTCGGTTTGGGGAGGGGAGCCTTCCCCCCTTGGACTCGGCCGACCCCCTTGGGGCTCCTTGAGCCCCAAGGAAAGGTCCCCTCCCTCCCACCTATATATACGGAGGTATTGGGGCTGATTTGAGACGACTTTTCCACGGCAGCCCGACCACATACCTCCACGGTTTTTCCTCTAGATCGCGTTTCTGCGGAGCTCGAGCGGAGCCCTGCCGAGACAAGGTCATCACCAACCTCCGGAGCGCCGTCACGCTGCCGGAGAACTCTTCTACCTCTCCGTCTCTCTTGCTGGATCAAGAAGGCCGAGATCATCGTCGAGCTGTACGTGTGCTGAACGCGGAGGTGCCGTCCGTTCGGTACTAGATCGTGGGACTGATCGCGGGATTGTTCGCGGGGCGGATCGAGGGACATGAGGACGTTCCACTACATCAACCGCGTTCACTAACGCTTCTGTTGTACGAGCTACAAGGGTACGTAGATCACTCATCCCCTCTCGTAGATGGACATCACCATGATAGGTCTTCGTGTGCGTAGGAATTTTTTTGTTTCCCATGCGGCGTTCCCCAAAAATACGGACATGTAGTTGGCCTGCCCGTTGTTTCTGTTAAGATAGGAGATCACTGTTACCATGGTTTATGTGATATGGGAGCTAGTGTTAGTGCAATACCCCGTTCTCTATATGATGAAATCAAAGATGAGATTTCACCTGCTGAGTTAGAACCCATTGATGTCACTATTACGCTAGCTAATCACTACAAGAAATATGCTCATACTTGACGTTTTTTAAAATGTCGTTGATGAATTCGTCATAAATCTATGACGATTTCATCCGAGATCATCGTAAACCGTTTGAGGGGATCAAATCTACATATAAATTACGACGATGTGAGTCAAAAACGTCGTAACCGCATAAGATGAGATCGTCATAACTTTTACGACAATTATAAAAACATCGTAACACGATGTAACATAATGTTTACGACGATTATAAAAACATCGTAAAATGTATTGAATTTTGTTTCATCTTACTTTTATGTTGGCTATTTTTTTCATCTTACTTTTCTGTTGGCTATTTTTTTCATCTTACTTTTATATTGGGCTTGCTAATGGGCTTGTCCACATCGTGTGCACCACTACGCCATTTACAAACCCTGCTGGCAAAAATTCGGCGATGCTGGGACTCGAACCCGAGAGCTCTGCGCCAACCGCCACTACGCTAGCCACTGCGCTAGCCACTAACTTCTGTTAGTTGGATACAACTCAACCAATATATAGTAAGTTTAGAAAGATATCCCTAATTCAGATAGATACAAGAGCGCAGAGGGATGCAGTTTTCAGATATGTTGCGGCGGCGGATCTGGTGACCGGAGGTGGCCGGCGACGGGGGCTGATGCGAAGGTGACCGGCGGCGGTGGCTGGTGCGGCCGTGCCCAACGGAGGGGGCTGGTGCGGCCGTGCCCAATGGAGGGGGCTGGTGCGGGGGCGCTGAGCAGTGGAGGGAGGTGGTGCGGGGCGCGCGCTGAGCGGCGGAGGGAGCTGGTGTGGGGCTCTGAGCGGCGGAGGGAGTTGGTCCGGCGACGACGGCGTGCACTTCTTCCCCTGCTCCGAGCGACGGAGGTATGGTTACTTCTTCCCCTGCTCTGTCTGTCTGTTTGTTGTCTTGGAAGTTGCTGCAGTTTACCCTCTGCCCTGAAGTTGTCTTGGAAATTATGTGCACAATATCTGGTGCTCTATCAACTCCGTGGAGCTGTTGTCTGTCTAGTCATGGCTGAAGCCTTGTAAACGAATTAAATCATGTTGCTACTACTATTTTGTATGTTGTCTTGGCAGTGGCTTAGCAGTGCAGTGGCATGGCACTAGCAGCTTAGATCTATTGCGGCAGTCGTTGCAACAACAAATGCTGGCCAAAGTATACGCTCTGCGCCAAATAATCATGTCACTATGTATTCTAATAAATACAATATAATCACATAATCGGGGAATTCAATATGTCTGAATTTTATGTGGAAGAGAAAAATATAAGGAGTGGGAGACTTTGTCTTTGTGCGTGGCTATATAGGCAGCTTGACCAGTATATTGTAAAAGAAGACATGGGAACACAACCTCATGAAAGCAATCTGAGTTTCGAAATGATAAACGATGTTAGAAAGCACCAACAAGCAAATAGACTGATGTATGTACTCATGTGAAAGTTATATTATAGAAATGTAAATCTACTACCTGCACGAATATAATAATGAATGCATTCCTACTAAAATGAAGATTAAAATATGCATAGTGAAGGACTATCACAACCAACAAATGGTACCTGAATAGCTTGCACAGGAAAATATGACAGGTCAGCAAATAGAGCTTCTGTCCCTGCAGCATGAGCAAAAATGTCTGCAGTGGCATGGCACTAGCAGTGGCATATCCATGGAGGGACAGTGTTTGCAGTGGCATGTGAAGATCTTAGATGAATATGCCGTGGTGAAAGTAGGGACAGGGTCTTAGGAGTGCGTGCATCTACATGTTTTATACTTATATTTATACTTGGTGAAAGTAGAGGTAGTGGCAAGAATTGTTCTCTAGGTTTGGTTTGCTTTTTGCTAGCTACCGTTGGTCTCTGAGCTTTGATTGATGCTAAGTTGCAACATTTCTTGGTCTTTGGCAGATGGACAGGAGCTGGATTAAAGGAGTTAGAAGGCTTTCCGCTGAACATACAAAAGGAGTCGAAGAATTTATGCAATTTGTTCGCAGAAGTGTTGCCGAGGATGCTCATGTTCTTTGCCCATGTCGGAGCTGTCTCAACTGTGCACAACAACCTCTAGGAACTGTAGAGGCTCATCTATTGATTTATGGGATGGCAAGCACATATGATCGGTGGGTCTATCATGGAGAACCTTTACATGCTGAACCTGAACCTGAACCTGATGCAGACCCACACCATGTTGATGAAGGCAATGATTTTGTACAAGATGATCGGCCCGCGGGTGCCGGTTTGAACTGCAAGGTGATCGACAGAAGACAATCTTTGCCGAGCTGTTAGAGGAGGCGAAGCGCCCAGCTAGTGATGGTGGTAAATTGTCCAAATTTTCCTTCACCGTGAAGTTACTTCACGCCAAGTCTTTCTACCGGATGACCAATGTTCAATTCAACGGATTTCCCCGTGTCATGACCTTGCAATATCCAGATAGCGAAATTCCCAAATCTTATGATGAAGCATTGAGTATAATCAGCACATTGGGACTTGGCTATGTTTCAATCCATGTCTGCCCGAATAACTGTGTCTTGTTTCGGAAGCAGTTTGCCAACTACGACGAGTGTCCAAAATGTAATGCCTCCAGGTGGAAAAATGCTGATGGGAAGAAGCGGATACCGGTGAAGGTATTGAGGCACTTTCCTTTGATTCCAAGGCTGCAGAGGATGTTTATTTCGAAGAAACAATCGGAGGAGGTACAATGGCACAAGCTAAATCGGAAAGCCGTGGAGGGTGAACTCAGCCATGCAGCTGACGGGGAGGCATGGAAAGAGTTAGACAAATTAGATAAAGAATTTGCCGCTGATCCAAGGAACTTTAGACTCGGCATTGCTGGTGATGGTTTTAATCCATTTGGAAAGATGAACACATCCTATAGTATGTGGCCTGTATTTGTGATTCCATACAACCTTCCGCCATGGGCATGTATGGATCAGTCCAACGTCATGATGGTGTTGCTGATTCCGGGTCCAAATTCTCCCGGCAAGGATTTTGATGTCTTTATGGAGCCCCTCGTATATGAACTGCTCCTGCTATGGAAGGGTGTACTTACATATGATGCCGAAAGTCCCGAAAAGTTCAATCTACGTGTTGCGATCTTATGGTGCCAGACACTGGTAAGTGTTGGTACAAGAATGATCCTTTTCTTCATAAGCATTAACACTGGTAAGTGTTGGTACAAGAATGATCCTTTTATTCTAACAACACAGGCAACAATGGTATTCTATGTGCCAGACACTCGTTTGCATGGAAATTGGCGAGTTGTGCAAAAGTTCCAGCATAGGCATTTGTGGAGTGCGACTGAAAATGAAATAGGAGATGGTCCCGGTGGTATCGGGCTATCATACCAAGATGATGACACCCCAGAAGTTCTAGTGCAAGCTCAAGAAGCAAATGTGCAAACCAGATTGCGAAGGGAGAAGGAAGGCGTGTTTGTTGAGGCTGCAGTGGTAGAAAGTATGAAGAAAAGGAGGAAGGAGGTAGTGGATGGTCATGAAAGCGAGGATGATGAAGATATTGGGACTGATGATACAATCCTCCAATATTGTAGCGACGGCAAGAATGATATGGACGATGACGAGTAGCAATTCCGCTCATGCATCTTTTGCCACAATCAGTTCGGTTCCTTAGACATGTAGTGACTCTCTTGCCAGTATTATGCATATATTGAATTCTCTAGAGAGATTGTAGTCTGTCTGTTTCGCTTTTGTTTCGTCATGTAATGTGCCTATATGCTGAATCAGACAAATCTGACATATGGCATACTGTCTCCTCATGGAATGGATGGTCTGTAAATTCAGGAGCAATGAAGCAATGTTTCTCTGCGCATTAATCGTATCTTATATTGTTTGCTGCCTGCCTTCCCTGTCATGTTAAAATTATTTTCCAGGGGTTATCAAGAACAACATGTAAATCTTGATCCAGTAGGCACCTTCTCCTGGGTGTTGATGGTCTGTAAATTGTTTTCCAGTTGTTATCAAGGAAAACATGTAAATCTTGCTCTAGTTCCCAGGAACCTTCTCAGGTGGGCAGAAAGAATTTAATAGCAGCACAAATGACAAGATAGCAGCAACAAGTGCAACTGTCAGAAACTGTTTTAATAACAGGGTACAAAATAACAGTGTACTGATTTAATAACCAGAATATTTTCACAAAGTATTCATGCATTTAGAGAAATAAAAGGGTACTGATTTAATAACCAGAATAGCCAAAATATTCATGCATTTAGCAACAAGTGCAACTGCCAGAAACTGATTCAATTACTAGAATAGCAGCAGCCCAAAATAACCAGAAACTGAAACAGCAGCAGCACAAAATAACCAGAAACTGAAACAGCAGCAGCACAAAATAACCAGAAACTGATTTAGGATCTAGAATAGCAGCACCACAAAATAACAGGGTACTGATTTAATAACCAGAAACTGATTTAAGAACAGGGTACTTGTCAAACTTGATTCTGATCAAACTGGGTACCATAACATAACAAGTGCCATCAGTTTACATAGCCATAACACCTACATAACCAGGGTACCATCAGTTTACATAGCCATAACACCTAGATAGTCCTACACTAGTTTAGTAACTATTAATTTGAGTCCACCAAAGTGACGGCGGAACCAAAAAACGAAGATATCTCCCCTCTTCATCTTGGTCTTGTCCACGACATCCTTCCAGTTGGTTGTTATGCTAGCACCCTTCTTCTTTGCCTTGCTGAAGATCAGCCTAACTTGAGCAATGTACTTCGCCTTGTAATAGACCTCGAGGGAATGTTCTTCTTCCAAGGCAAGACGCTTTTTGATGTGTTGAGTGCTGTAGGGCTTGTTGAAGTACTACACATAAAAAAACATGGGCAACTTGTAAAAAACATGGGCAACATGGACAACTTATTAAAAAGATGGGCAACTTCTTACCATTTTTGCCTTCTTGGGTATCACGTGAGCTTCTTGAATGTTGCATATGTAATAAGGTATGGTTGGCTTTCGATCACGAATTTGGCGCTTTAATTTTTCAACATGTGAGGGATTAAAGGCGACTTTGTTAGCATACACGCAATGCTTATCAAAATAAGCATTCCCTGTTTTGTTGGGACCTCGTGTTGTCATCTTGACAGCAGCCTCATCATCAGAGCTAAGTACAATGACCTCCGTCAGCCTACGAATGCAAACAAAGCCTGTTATGTTATCTATTTGTTCAGTACACTAAATTGGACCGCACTAAAATTTGATATAAACCTTGTCACAAAACCACTAACTTGCACACTTATTAGATGATGATTCAGACAGGGCCTGGTTGTGAATATTAGAGCCAATATTAGATTGTGAATACATGTAAAAGGGCACACATCAGTTTCAAAAAGGGCATGGTTCATGTTCAAGCAGCAAGACAAATGAAACTAGCATCTGCAACAAAAGTATTTGTGCATCTGATAAGAAACCAGAAATAAAGTTTAACGAGAAGAGCATCTAGTCAGTCTAGCTGAACAAAATGTGGACAGTACCATCATCAGTATTTAAGCAGACATGTAGCAGGCAATCAAATGAATATATGGAGAAGATGAAGAAAATGAGGCAATCAACAGCGTAGCAGGCAACCATTTTTTCACTAGCAAAACAACCTTACTAGCTAAACAAGCCAGAACAATACTGGCATGTGGTATCTTACACTGGCAATAAACAAACAAACCAGTACATGATGATAAGACAAGCACATTCAACAGTGACGAACAGAGGACACTAGGACTCTCCATGCTTGAGCCTTTAAATCTCACAAGCATTAAACTGATTATCAATCACATTTAAGTATATTACACCTACCTAGTCAAACTGATTATCAATACTACAGATATTCACCATGGAGATTTCATAATTTTGTTCAAGAAAGCATAGATAAATCTGAAACAGCCTGTAACTTTTCAAACCGCCTCGATGAGAAAAACAAGAAACACAGTCGATGTTCAACTAAATATTTCATATTTTGGTAAACTTCAGAGAACAGGGGATGCCCATGATATTGGCTATCCCATGTGATGGTGATACATACAGATGTGAAACATTTCAGTACATGGTTACAAGACAAGCACATTCAACTGTATTGAACAGAGGCTACTAGGATTCTTCATGCTTGAGCCCTTTCTCAAACATAAAAGTGATCATCCATCACATTTCGGTATTTTACCAAAAGATGGGCATTATTCAGTATCTACATGCTCCTTACAATACTACTACAGAAAAACAAGAAACACTGTTAATGTTCAACTAAATAGTTGTTGTTTTGGCAAACTTCTGAGAACAGGGCACTCCCATAATAGTGACTATCCTGTGTAGTATAGATGAAAGGCCACATGCCAGTATTGTTTGCCAAAATAAGCTTGCTGGAGTGGAGTGGCATGAAGAAAGAAAGCAGTAAACCACCCAGCCCAGCCGAGCTAGTTTGGTTTCAAAACCATGACACTACGGGCAGCAAAAACTGAATATATATACTCATATAAGAACTCAGTTTTGGTTAAACAGAATCAATCCATTTGATCGGCTCGTAGATGGAGCCGGCACCCTAACCAATTATGTGACCCGTTGATTTGATGTACGTAGTGAAAAATAACGAGAGATGTTGCATAAACTAAACTGTAGACGTGGAAGTGTCAACAGCAGCATCGACCAAACTCTGGCATCCAACCACAAATCCAGACGCTTAGCCCCACAATAATGCACGCAGGAAATAGCAACAAAAGCCTACAACGGGCCAAGAGTGTGCGCCCGACGAACACACATGCAATCCAACACAATATTTTTTTAAAAGAAAAAAACAGAGGTCCTCCCTATGATTGGGAAGGGATGGGCCATCAAGGGATCCATGCCATGCAGGGCACCCAATCAGATACGGACCGGACCAACCAAAGCCCGACGATCATTGGGGCAATGTTCACTTCACTGTGCGAGTGGATCCCATCGAGATCCATCCATCCCTACATCTCTCGCACAAGACATCATCACGAGCGTGGATTAATCTAACAGTTTGTTAGGCCAAAGCAGAAGGCTCACCTGCGCTTGGCGGGAGGGGAGGAGCCCGAGGACGGTGAGCCCGAGCGGCCGTGGCGGGGCGAGGAGCCCAAGGACGGCGAGCCCGAGCGGCCGCGGCGGGGGGAGGAGCCCGAGGACGGCGAGCCCGAGTGGCCGCGGCGGGGGGAGGAGCCCGAGGACGGCGAGCCCGAGCGGCCATGGCGGGGGGAGGAGCCCGAGGACGGCGAGCCCGAGCGGCCGCGGCGAGGTGAGGAGCCCGAGGACGGCGAGCCCGAGCGGCCGCGGCGGGGGGAGGAGCCCGAGGACGGCGAGCCCGAAGACGGCGAGCCCGAGGACGCGGACGCGGAGCGGGAGGAGGAGCCCGAGGACGAGGACGCAGAGCGGCCGCGGCGAGGCTTCGCCATCGTGTGCGTCTCCCCGCGGCGGCGGCGGGCGTTCTAGATTGGCGGGCTAGGGTTTCTCTCCGGGCGAGGCTTCGCCATCGTGTGCGTGCAGGCTAGGGTAACTGGCCACCGAACGGTGAAGGAGCCCACCCGCAGCGACCCTATGCGCTGCACCCGTGCCTCTGCTTCTCGGGGGCCCGCGTGCCAGCCAGACCAAGTGTCTCTGTGTGTGTGATCTTGCGTTGCGTTGCTGCCTCAGTGTTCTGACAAATAGTTTTGCCTAACTTTCCAAATTTCTGGTGCCAATGCAAAAAATGACCAAGCAGGCCTATATTTCTGGTGTGAAATATGCTCTAACAAGAACGTGAAGAACTATTATGAACACTACTGATAAAAACTAGTCTTCGAGAGGAGATCATCTGCACTACCATGGTGGTGGCCTTCCAGAGGAGATCATCTTCTCGGAGATCCTCGTCCGTCTACCCCCGAAATCCCTCCTGCGCTGCCGCACCGTCTGCCACGCCTGGCGACGCGTCACCACCTCCCGTGACTTCCTCCTTGCCCACCACACCCACCAGCCCTCACTTCCAATTGTCAACAGCCATAAATACCCTAGGGGGGCATAAGATCACATACACACCTTCGATCACCGGGCCGTCGCGGACGCCCAGATCCAACCCATTGCCCGGCTTGACGAGTCCTTCCGTCTCATGGCCTCTTGCGACGGCCTAGTCATCCAGGTAACAACCACAACGACAATGACAACGACAACGACAACGACAACGACAACGACAACGACAACTACAACGACAACCACAACCATAATAACAACAACAACAACAACCATAATAACAACAACAACCACGACCACAACCACAACCACGACCACGACCACGACCACGACAACGACAACGACAACAACGACAACGACAACGACAACGACAACGACAACGACAACAACAACAACGACAACAACAACAACAACAACAACAACAACGACGACGACGACAACAACAACCACAACAACCACAACCACCACCACCACAACAACAACAACAACAACAACAACAACACCCACAACAACCACCACCACCACAACAACAACAACCATAATAACAACAACAACCACGACCACAACCACGACCACCACCACCACCACAAACACAACCACAACCGCGACCACGACAACGACAACGACAACGACAACAACAACCACAACAACAACAACAACAACAATGACAACAACCACCACAACAACCACAACCACAATAACAACAACAACAACAACACAACCGCGACCACGACAACGACAACGACAACGACAACAACAACCACAACAACAACAAGAACAACAATGACAACAACCACCACAACAACGACAACCACAACAACAACAACAACAACAACAACAACAACAACAACCACAACAACAACCACAACCACAACCACGACCACGACAACGACAACAACAAAAACCACAACAACCACAACCACAACCACAACAACAACAACAACAACAACAACAACAACAACAACCACAACCACAACCACGACCACGACCACGACCACGACCACGACCACAACCACACGACCACGACCACAACCACGACAACGACCACGACCACAACAATAACCACCACCACCACAACAACAACAACAACCACAACAACCAGAACCACCACCACCACCACCACCACCACAACAACAACAACCACGACCACGACCACGACAACGACCACGACAACGACAACGACAACGACAACGACAACGACAACGACAACGACAACGACAACAACAACCAACAAAAACGACAACGACAACAACAACAACAACAACAACAACAACAACAACTTGTAGACACAAAAATCATTGCTTCTAGCCCATGTTTCAATATAATGTATGCACTCGAAGGCGATAATGGAATTATCAGAGATAAATCTTCAACTCTGGTGTCGAGTAGGCAACGAACCCCGCGAGCAACTTGCTCGTGAATCAGGACGTTTATTAGCACCTACGGGCAATGAGTCGTACGCTGAATGCCATGGTCTCCTGCGTCTAGCATGTGGCCCGCGTGACCTGCTGACGTGGCAAAGGGCCAGACGCCAGGCACCATGATATTTGATCTTGGTAAGTGACCAAATGCCAGTGAGTTTGGTGTCTGGCCCCAGCAGATCACACAAACATTGCATAATGAGATAGGTCGGAAATCCTTCAGGGAGGAGGGGTGCTGGACTTTGGGAATCAACACGATGGAGGTGTCATTAACCCCTTCCGGCATCAACCCCGTTGTAAAGAAGTTGCACCACCTTCACGGGGGACTTCATCGGTCCAATTTGAAAAAGGGCATCCAAGATATCTTTCTCTGTGTAGGGAGCGAGCAAGCTATCATTCATATCATTCGTAACCTTGGGCATTCATAGCAAACTATGAATTTCTTAATACAATGGTTTATTTGAATAAATACCACAATTTTAAAAATACCACGTCTAAAATTACTATGGATTTAAATTACTAAGGTTTTAAATTACTATGGATTTGAAAATTGCCAAACTAGCACTAAACCTTTTTTCACATTATTTAAGATTGTAATATTTTACATAAAAACTATCTAAAAAATAACACGGAAATATTCCCTCCAATTCTGGTCAAAAAAGGGAAAATTTCCCTTCCCACCAATTCTTCCCTCCCGGCCAAACCCCAATTCTTCCCACCAATTCCACGCGCCAAACCCCATTCCACGCGCCAAACCCCTCCCGGGCAAACCCCGCACCCGAAAAAAACACCAAATCGAAACCCCGCACCCTGGGTCGGATGTCTGCTTCTCCCCCCTCCCACCCCCGTCTCCCCCAAATCGAAAGCCTAGAGTTTCCCCCGCCAACGAGGCCCTCACCGCCACCGGCCGCCTCCTCGCCCTCCCTCCAAGTCCTCCCCCGTCGCCCGCCGTATCAACCGCTCGCCCTCTCCCCTCCCCCGCCGCGGCAACCGGCCGACCGACCCCATCACCGCGGCCAAACCCGCGGCCAAAACCCATTCCCCTCTCCACCCGCAGCCAAACCCTTTCCCCAAACGGCTCGCAACGACGCCCGACGACGGCGACCATGCGTGGAGCGGCTACTGACGACGGCGACGGCTCACGACTTTGCGGGGAGACGACGCGGGGCGGCTACTGACGACGGCGACGACGCGAGGAGTGGCTCTCGTCGATGGCGACGACGCGCGGAGCGGCTCTCGTCTGGGACTGTCCTTCTCCTTCCTCGGTGGTGAGCATCCCGATCCGTTCCACCTTCACTGCTTCGATTCGTTGTCCGTGGTCTCGGATAGCTTCAGATCTGCGTGCTTGCTTGCGTGTAGTACCCATGCTCTGCTAGTAGATTGAGTTTTAGGCTCTTTTTGCGGTAAATCTGCGAGTAGATCGAGTTTTAGGCTCTTTTTGTGGGCTGCAGGTTCATATATGCGCGGATGCATGTCTTTTTTGTCTTTAATTTTGATTAGTAGCGGATAGCAGTCCCTATTCAGTCAAGTGCTCGAGCAGTAGCACGGTGGCATGCTGTTGTGTGTAGTTTCCAGGGGGTCTTGGGATCGATTCCCCCCAAGCCTTTTATTTTTTTGCCTAATTCCTTTGCTGTTTGTATTTTATTGCTATGTTAGTTGATGTAGGTGATGCTAGTGTTTGTGTGAGAAAGCCACTAGGTGCATGTGTGCTTGTGTGGTGCAAACACCCCCAAGCCTTTTATTTTTTTGCCTAATTCCTTTGTTGTTTGTATTTTATTGCTATGTTAGTTGATGTAGGTGATGCTAGTGTTTGTGTGAGCAAGCCACTAGGTGCATGTGTGCTTGTGTGGTGCAAACACCCCCAAGGCTTGAGTAGAGGTAGATCACCATGTGTGAGTGTGTGTGAGAGTGTGTGCAATGTGTGTGAATCACTCACACATGCTTGTGCAATTGCACAAGCACATGAGAGCCATGAGAGTGCTCATGCTAGTAGGCATGTTGGTGTGTGTGTGTGTATGTGTTTAGTTAGCTATTAGCTATAGCATATAAGGGGTACTACTGCTGAACGTGAGAATAGTGTTACCAGGAGTAGTAAGTTGGCCTGGTTAGTGTCCTGCCCAGTGCTACCTTCAGGCCCTTTAGTAGTTTGCTGGAAAGTTGTTGTAATTATGCTTATGTGACGTGACATCATACATATCGTGTTCTTGGAGAATTTCGATTGTTTTGTGTCGTCAATATGGATGTTCGTTTGCTGGAAAGTTGTTGTAATTATGGCACGCATTCAACTTTGCCAAAAGTAATGCACCATCCATTATGCATGTTTATGCGTAAAACACTTTGATCAATTAGATTAAAAGGTCAACAATATTAGGTCATGTGGAAATAGGGTGCAATTCGATGTATCTTAACACAGGAACGCGATCATTAAACATATAGCGCGATCTTCTTTCACATGCTTTTGTCAGGTAGCTCATTGTATATGCTAAGTAATATTTCTTATTCCATTGCAGGTGCCAAGTTTTGGAGTCAAGCTGCCGTGACCGTGTGATTTTGTGGTTATCTCGCTTCCCTAATTTCTGTTAGTTGTGATTCTGTAAAATTTATGGTGTGGAACACTTATGTAAAGTTGTGAACTTATATGGTAGTCTATGCTGTATACGGTAGTGCTCATTGCCAGTGCTCATCACCTTGTAAATAAAATCCTGGGAGTAATTTTTTTGGTGAACGTTTTGATTTGTGCATCTACTAATTCTTGTCGATCTGAACACAATTGTGGATCTGAAGCAAGTGGTCATGTGGCTGGTAGGCTGGTAGTTTTAGTTAATCTAAAGAAAGTGTATATGGTTGTTGGTTTGTTATTAACTATTAATGTAAATAGTCTATTGTTAGTAACTCATCTTTTACTTTAATCATTCTACTTTATCCCCATTGTATCTCATTCGTGTTCATTCTGTTTTGCAAGCTATTAGGGCAACTTGATACCATCAGCACAATCAGCACATATACAGCCCCTTGAGATCAGCCATGACAAGGACGAAGCAGCCGTCGCCTGGTATACAACTTGCTACTTATTGTACCGCTTGTTTTATCAGCCATGTTAAGCTACCAGGATGCATGGGACATTGGGTGCAATACTGTTTGTTTGTAAGTTCCACACAAAATATATTATGCGGCGCCTGGGTGTGTCTATGTACTAACTATAAAAATGTGCCTAGCTCATGCTTGTAATCTGGTAATTGAAATATATTGTTTTAGTCCAAACAATTGGTTTATATTTTGCTTGTGCCATTAATGTACTAGGATTAAATAAAACTAAGATCTTATTGTTGGGGAACGTCGCATGGGAAACGAAAATTTTCCTACGCGCACGAAGACCTATCATGGTGATGTCCATCTACGAGAGGGGATGTGTGATCTACGTACCCTTGTAGACCGTACAGCAGAAGCGTTAGTGAACGCGGTTGATGTAGTGGAACGTCCTCACGTCCCTCGATCCGCCCCGCGAACTATCCCGCGATTAGTCCCACGATCTAGTGCCGAACGGACGGCACCTCCGCGTTCAGCACACGTACAACTCGACGATGATCTCGGCCTTCTCAGAGAGGTAGAAGAGTTCTCCGGCAGCGTGACGGCGCTCCGGAGGTTGGTGATGATCTCGTCTCAGCAGGGCTCCGCCCGAGCTCCGCAGAAACGCGGTCTAGAGGTAAAACCGTGGAGATATGTGGTCGGGCTGCCATGGCAAAGTTGTCTCAAATCAGCCCTAAAACCCCACTATATATAGGAGAGGGAGGGGGGAGCCTTGCCTTGGGGTCCAAGAACCCTCAAGGGGTGGGCCGAGCCAAGGGGGGAAGGATTCCCCTCCCAAACCGAGTCCTACTTGGTTTGGAAGGTGGAGTCCTTCTTCCCTTTCCCACCTCCTCCTTTTTTTCCTTTCCTCTTTGATTTTCTTCCCAATGCGCATAGGCCTCCCTTGGGCTGTCCCACCAGCCCACTAAGGGCTGGTGCGGCACCCCAAACACCTATGGGCTTCCCCGGGGTGGGTGCCCCCCCCCCCCCCGGTGAACTCCCGGAACCCATTCGTCATTCCCGGTAACTCCGAAAAACCTTCCGGTAATCAAATGAGGTCATCCTATATATCAATCTTCGTTTCCGGACCATTCCGGAAACCCTCGTGACGTCCGTGATCTCATCCGGGACTCCGAACAACATTCAGTAACCAACCATATAACTCAAATACGCATAAAACAACGTCGAACCTTAAGTGTGCAGACCCTGCGGGTTCGAGAACTATGTAGACATGACCCGAGAGACTCCTCGATCAATATCCAATAGCGGTACCTGGATGCCCATATTGGATCCTACATATTCTACGAAGAACTTATCGTTTGAACCTCAGTGTCAAGGATTCATATAATCCCGTATGTCATTCCCTTTGTCCTTCGGTATGTTACTTGCCCGAGATTCGATCGTCAGTATCCCCATACCTATTTCAATCTCGTTTACCGGCAAGTCTCTTTACTCGTTCTGTAATACAAGATCCCGCAACTTACACTAAGTCATATTGCTTGCAAGGCTTGTGTGTGATGATGTATTACCGAGTGGGCCCCGAGATACCTCTCCGTCACACGGAGTGACAAATCCCAGTCTTGATCCATACTAACTCAACGAACACCTTCGGAGATACCTGTAGAGCATCTTTATAGTCACCCAGTTACGTTGCGACGTTTGATACACACAAAGTAATCCTCCGGTGTTAGTGAGTTATATGATCTCATGGTCATAGGAACAAATACTTGACACGCAGAAAACAGTAGCAACAAAATGACACGATCAACATGCTACGTCTATTAGTTTGGGTCTAGTCCATCACGTGATTCTCCTAATGACGTGATCCAGTTATCAAGCAACAACACCTTGTTCATAATCAGAAGACACTGACTATCTTCGATCAACTAGCTAGCCAACTAGAGGATTGCTAGGGACAGTGTTTTGTCTATGTATCCACACATGTAAATGAGTCTTCATTCAATACAATTATAGCATGGATAATAAACGATTATCTTGATACAGGAATTATAATAATATATATATTTATTATTGCCTCTAGGGCATAATTCCAACAGTCTCCCACTTGCACTAGAGTCAATAATCTAGCCCTCACATCATCATGCGAATTACATTGTAATAAATCTAACACCCATACAGTTCTGGTGTTGATCATGCTTTGGCCGTGGAAGAGGTTTAGTCAGCGGGTCTGCTACATTCAGATATGTGTGCACTTTGCATATATTTACGTCCTCCCCTTCGACGTAGTCGTGGATGAGGTTGAAGCATCATTTGATGTGTCTGGACTTCTTGTGAAACTGTGGTTCCTTTGCTAGGGCAATGGCACCCGTGTTGTCACAGAACAAGGTTATTGGATTCAGTGCGCTTGGCACCACTCCAAGATCCGTCATGAATTGCTTCATCCAGACACCCTCCTTAGCCGCCTCGAAGGCAGCCATGTACTCCGCTTCACATGTAGAATCTGCTACGACGCTTTGCTTGGAACTGCACCAGCTTACCGCACCCCCATTAAGAATAAATACGTATCCGGTTTGTGAGTTAGAGTCGTCCGGATCTGTGTCAAAGCTTGCATCGACGTAACCTTTTACGGCGAGCTCTTCGTCACCTCCATACACGAGAAACATCTCCTTAGTCCTTTTCAGGTACTTCAGGATATTCTTGACCGCCGTCCAGTGATCCACTCCTGGATTACTCTGGAACCTACCTGCCATACTTATGGCCAGGCTAACGTCCGGTCTAGTGCATAGCATTGCATACATGATAGAACCTATGGCTGAAGCATAGGGGACGGTGCGCATATACTCTCTATCCTCATGAGTTGCTGGGCACTGAGTCTTACTCAATCTCATACCTTGTAAAACTGGCAAGAACCCTTTCTTGGACCGTTCCATTTTGAACCTCTTCAAAACTTTATCAAGGTATGTGCTTTCTGAAAGTCCTATCAGGCGTTTTGATCTATCCCTATAGATCTTAATGCCTAGAATGTAAGCAGCTTCTCCTAGGTCCTTCATAGAGAAACTTTTATTCAAGTAATCCTTTATGCTCTCCAAAAACTCTACGTTGTTTCCAATCAGCAATATGTCATCCACATATAATATTAGAAACGCCACAGAGCTCCCACTCACTTTCTTGTAAATACAAGATTCTCCAACCACTTGTATAAACCCAAATGCTTTGATCACCTCATCAAAGCGTTTGTTCCAACTCCGAGATGCTTGCACCTGTCCATAAATGGATTGCTGGAGCTTGCACACCTTGTTAGCATTCTTAGGATCGACAAAACCTTCGGGTTGCATCATATACAATTCTTCCTTAAGGAAACCGTTAAGCGTCGTTTTGACATCCATCTGCCAGATTTCATAATCGAAAAATGCAGCTATTGCTAACATGATTCTGATGGACTTAAGCATCGCTACGGGTGAGAATGTCTCATCGTAGTGAACTCCTTGAACTTGTGAAAAACCCTTTGCCACAAGTCGAGCTTTATAAACGGTCACATTGCCGTCAGCGTCCGTCTTCCTCTTAAAGATCCATTTGTTCTGAATAGCCTTGCGGCCCTCAGGCAGTACTTCCAAAGTCCACACTTTGTTCTCATACATGGATCCTATCTCGGACTTCATGGCTTCTAGCCATTTGTTGGAATCTGGGCCCACCATTGCTTCTTCATAATTTGCAGGTTCATTGTTGTCCAACAACATGATTGATAAGACGGGATTACCGTACCACTCTGGAGTAGCACGTGGTCTCGTCGACCTGCGTGGTTCGACAGAAACTTGAACCAGAGTTTCATGATCATTATCATTAACTTCCTCCTCAACCGGCGTCGCAACGACAGAGGTTTCCCCTTGCCCTGCGCCACCATCCAGAGGGATGAGAGGTTCGACAACCTCGTCAAGCTCTATCTTCCCCCACTCAATTCTCTCGAGAGAAACTCCTTCTCGAGAAAAGCTCCGTTTTTAGCAACAAACACTTTGCCCTCGGATTTGAGATAGAAGGTGTACCCAACTGTCTCTTTTGGGTAACCTACGAAGATGCACTTTTCCGCTTTGGGTTCCAGCTTTTCAGGGTGAAGCTTTTTGACAAAAGCATCACATCCCCAAACTTTAAGAAACGACAACTTTGGCCTTTTGCCATACCACAGTTCGTATGGTGTCATCTCAACGGATTTTGATGGTGCCCTATTTAAAGTGAATGCAGCTGTTTCTAATGCATAACCCCAAAACGATAACGGCAAATCGGTAAGAGACATCATAGATCGCACCATCTCAAATAAAGTATGATTACGACGTTCGGATACACCATTACGTTGTGGTGTTCCAGGCGGTGTCAACTGTGAAACAATTCCACATTGTCTTAAGTGAGCACCAAACTCGAAACTCAGATATTCACCCCCACGATCAGACCGTAGGAACTTGATCTTCTTGTTACGATGATTTTCAACTTCACTCTGAAATTGCTTGAACTTTTCAAATGTTTCAGACTTGTGCTTCATTAAGTAGACATAACCATATCTACTCAAATCGTCAGTGAAGGTGAGAAAATAACGATATCCGCCGCGTGCCTCTACGCTCATCGGACCACACACATCGGTATGTATGATTTCCAACAAGTCACTTGCACGCTCCATTGTTCCGGAGAACGGAGTTCTAGTCATCTTGCCCATGAGGCATGGTTCGCACGTGTCAAGTGAATCAAAGTCAAGTGACTCCAAAAGTCCATCGGCATGGAGTTTCTTCATGCGCTTTACACCAATATGACCTAAGCGGTAGTGCCACAAAAATATGGCGCTATCATTGTTAACTCTAACTCTTTTGGTCTCAATGTTATGTATGTGTGTATCGCTATCAAGATTCAATATGAACAATCCTCTCACATTGGGTGCATGACCATAAAAGATGTTACTCATAGAAATAGAACAACCATTATTCTCTGACTTAAAAGAGTAACCGTCTCGCAATAAACAAGATCCAGATATAATGTTCATGCTCAACGCAGGCACTAAATAACAATGATTCAAGTTCATAACTAATCATGATGGTAACTGAAGTGAAACTGTGCCGACGGCGATTGCATCAACCTTGGAACCATTTCCCACGCGCATCGTCACTTCATCTTTCGCCAGCCTTCGTCTATTCCGCAGGTCCTGTTTCGAGTTGCAAATATGAGCAACAGAACCGGTATCGAATACCCAGGCACTACTACGAGAGCCAGTTAAGTACACATCAATAACATGTATATCAAATATACCTGATTTTTCTTTGGCCGCCTTCTTATCTGCCAGATACTTGGGGCAATTGCGCTTCCAGTGACCCATACCCTTGCAATAGTAACACTCTGTTTCAGGCTTAGGTCCAGCTTTGAGTTTCTTCGTCGGATTGGCAACAGGCTTGCCGCTCTTCTTTGAATTTCCCTCCTTGCCTTTGTCGTTTCTCTTGAAACTAGTGGTCTTATTCACCATCAACACTTGATGCTCTTTACGGAGTTCAGACTCTGCGACTTTCAGCATCGCAAACAACTCGCCGGGAGACTTGTTCATCCCTTGCATGTTGTAGTTCAACACAAAGCCTTTATAGCTTGGCGGCAGTGATTGAAGGATTCTGTCAGTGATAGCCTCTTGCGGGAGTTCAATCCCGAGCTCAGCTAGACGGTTTGAATACCCAGACATTTTGAGCACATGTTCACTGACAGACGAGTTCTCCTCCATCTTGCAAGCATAGAATTTATCGGAGGTCTCATACCTCTCGATCCGGGCGTTCTTCTGAAAGATAAACTTCAACTCCTGGAACATCTCAAATGCTCCATAACGCTCAAAGCGATGTTGAAGTCCCGGTTCTAAGCCATACAAGACTGCACATTGAACTACTGAGTAGTCCTCCTTACGTGCTAACCAAGCGTTCTTAACATCCTGATCAGCCGTAGCGGGTGGTTCATCTCCTAGCGCAGCATTAAGGACATAATACTTCCTCCCAGCTTGTAAGAATAGCTTAAGATTACGAGCCCAGTCTACAAAGTTGCTTCCATCATCTTTCAACTTAGCTTTCTCTAGGAACGTATTAAAATTCAGGGTGACTGTCGCGTGAGCCATGATCTACAACACAAATATATTCAAAGTGGACTTAGACTATGTTCAAGATAATTAGAGTTTAACTTAATCAAATTTTTCGCTAAACTCCCACTCAAAAAGTACATCTCTCTAGTCATTTGAGTGGTTCATGATCCACTTACACTAGCTCAAGTCCGATCATCTCGTGAGTTGAGTATAGTTTCAGTGGTAAGCATCTCAATGCTAATCATATCATCTATATGATTCATGATCGACCTTTCGGTCTCATGTGTTCCGAGGCCATGTCTGCACATGCTAGGCTCGTCAAGCTTAACCCGAGTGTTCCGCGTGCGCAACTGTTTTGCACCCGTTGTATGTGAACGTTGAGTCTATCACACCCGATCATCACGTGGTGTCTCGAAGCGACGAACTGTAGCAACGGTGCACAGTCGGGGAGAACACAATTTCGTCTTGAAATTTTAGTGAGAGATCACCTCATAATGCTACCGTCGTTCTAAGAAAAATAAGGTGCATAAAAGGATTAACATCACATGCAATTCATAAGTGACATGATATGGCCATCATCACGTGCTTCTTGATCTCCATCACCAAAGCACCGACACGATCTTCTTGTCACCGGCGCCACACCATGATCTCCATCAACGTGTCGCCATCGGGGTTGTCGTGCTACTCATGCTATTACTACTAAAGCTACATCCTAGCAAAATAGTAAACGCATCTGCAAGCACAAACGTTAGTTATAAAGACAAGCCTATGGCTCCTGCCGGTTGTCGTACCATCGACGTGCAAGTCGATATTATCTATTACAACATGATCATCTCATACATCCAATATATCACATCACATCGTTTGGCCATATCACATCACAAGCATACCCTGCAAAAACAAGTTAGACGTCCTCTAATTTTGTTGTTTGCATGTTTTACGTGGTGACCACGGGTATCTAGTAGGATCGCATCTTACTTACGCAAACACCACAACGGAGATATATGAGTTGCTATTTAACCTCATCCAAGGTCCTCCTTGGTCAAATCCGATTCAACTAAAGTTGGAGAAACTGACACCCGCCAGTCATCTTTGAGCAACGGAGTTACTCGTAGCGATGAAACCAGTCTCTCCTAAGCGTACGAGTAATGTCGGTCCGAGCCACTTCGATCCAACAATACCACGGAATCAAGAAAATACTAAGGAGGGCAGCAAAACGCACATCACCGCCCACAAAAACTTTTGTGTTCTACTCGAGAAGACATCTACGCATGAACCTAGCTCATGATGCCACTGTTGGGAAACGTCGCATGGGAAACAAAAAAATTCCTACGCGCATGAAGACCTATCATGGTGATGTCCATCTACGAGAGGGGATGTGTGATCTACGTACCCGTGTAGACCGTACAGCAGAAGCGTTAGTGAACGCGGTTGATGTAGTGGAACGTCCTCACGTCCCTCGATCCGCCACGCGAACTATCCCGCGATCAGTCCCACGATCTAGTGCCGAACGGACGGCACCTCCGCGTTCAGCACACGTACAGCTCGACGATGATCTCGGCCTTCTTGATCCAGCAAGAGAGACGGAGAGGTAGAAGAGTTCTCCGGCAGCGTGACGGTGCTCCGGAGGTTGGTGATGATCTCGTCTCAGCAGGGCTCCGCCCGAGCTCCGCAGAAACGCGATCTAGAGGTAAAACCGTGGAGATATGTGGTCGGGCTGCCGTGGCAAAGTTGTCTCAAATCAGCCCTAAAATCCCACTATATATAGGAGAGGGAGGGGGAGCCTTGCCTTGGGGTCCAAGAACCCTCAAGGGGTCGGCCGAGCCAAGGGGGGAAGGATTCCCCTCCCAAACCGAGTCCTACTTGGTTTGGAAGGTGGAGTCCTTCTTCCCTTTCCCACCTCCTCCTTTTTTTCCTTTCCTCTTTGATTTTCTTCCCAATGCGCATAGGCCTCCCTTGGGCTGTTCCACCAACCCACTAAGGGCTGGTGCGGCACCCCAAACACCTATGGGCTTCCCCGGGGTGGGTGGACCCCCCCCCCCCCCGGTGAACTCTCGGAACCCATTCGTCATTCCCGGTAACTCCGAAAAACCTTCCGGTAATCAAATGAGGTCATCCTATATATCAATCTTCGTTTCCGGACCATTCCGGAAACCCTCGTGACCTCCGTGATCTCATCCGGGACTCCGAACAACATTCGGTAACCAACCATATAACTCAAATACGCATAAAACAACGTCGAACCTTAAGTGTGCAGACCCTGCGGGTTCGAGAACTATGTAGACATGACCCGAGAGACTCCTCGATCAATATCCAATAGCGGGACCTGGATGCCCATATTGGATCCTACATATTCTACGAAGAACTTACCGTTTGAACCTCAGTGTCAAGGATTCATATAATCCCGTATGTCATTCCCTTTGTCCTTCGGTATGTTACTTGCCCGAGATTCGATCGTCAGTATCCGCATACCTATTTCAATCTCGTTTACCGACAAGTCTCTTTACTCGTTCCGTAATACAAGATCCCGCAACTTACACTAAGTCACATTGCTTGCAAGGCTTGTGTGTGATGTTGTATTACCGAGTGGGCCCCGAGATACCTCACCGTCACACGGAGTGACAAATCCCGGTCTTGATCCATACTAACTCAACGAACACCTTCGGAGATACCTGTAGGGCATCTTTATAGTCACCCAGTTACGTTGCGACATTTGATACACACAAAGTATTCCTCCGGTGTTAGTGAGTTATATGATCTCATGGTCATAGGAACAAATACTTGACACGCAGAAAACAGTAGCAACAAAATGACACGATCAACATGCTACGTCTATTAGTTTGGGTCTAGTCCATCACGTGATTCTCCTAATGACGTGATCCAGTTATCAAGCAACAACACCTTGTTCATAATCAGAAGACACTGACTATCTTTGATCAACTGGCTAGCCAACTAGAGGCTTGGTAGGGACAGTGTTTTGTTTATGTATCCACACATGTAAATGAGTCTTCATTCAACACAATTATAGCATGGATAATAAACGATTATCTTGATACAGGAATTATAATAATAACTATATTTATTATTGCCTCTAGGGCATAATTCGAACACTTATAGGATACCTTAGTTGTTTGAGTTGTCTTGCTTCCCTATGCATTTCAACCATTCATCTAATGGCTATGTTTTCTTATTCATGTAAAGAAGAACCCCTGACTAAGATCGAGAAGATTAGGGCTAGAACTATGATGAGGAACAACCGCATGTTCCAATCGCTAGGTCTTGGTGCAATAGTATCAATGATTAGGAAGTCAAATGCACGTGAAGACGGTTGTGCAGCTACTTGTAATGAATCAGCATCTGCCATAACACAAGATGGAAGCTCAGACTACAACCCTAAAGATGATGAAGTTATTGATGGAGAGGAAGTTGATGAAAAATTAGTGAAGAAGAAAGGAAAGGTGCAAACTCTATCTTGTTTGGGGTGGGAGTTGTATGTTGTGTGCTTTCTTTTTCGTACATTGCAGAATTTTCTTGTGATCTAATTCTGCCGTCCTTGCCTTTTATACGACACCCTGCTGGTTTCTAGGAAGAAGAAGTGTGCTAACAGAAACAGGAGGAAAGTTTCAGAAACATCTACTCTAATGGCTCCAGGAAGGGTGTTAGCTCTATCTCCAGAAGGATCAAAGAGGCTTCTGACACTTGATGATGAACCAGATGCGGCTAGAGTCACAGAAGGATCAAAGAGGCTTCTGACACCTAATGATGAACCAGTTGTGGCTAGACTCACTAGGCAGAAAGTAAGGGAGGATGTTGACAAGAGCGTGTTGCACAAGGGTCAAGGACCACTGCGAACTGATGATGAGTTGGCCTCCATGGAAGAAGGAAGCAGGATGTGCATGGACCTCAGCCCCGTTGCACCTTCTGTGGTCAGCAATCATGGCCATGAGTTGAACTTGACAGTCCTTTCTACAGAACCTGAGCAGCCAATGGGTGATGAAGGCATGTTCATCTAGTTTTCTTTTGTTACTAGTTCATTTTCTAAATGTAAGCAATGCATGTATGGGTGACTACTAGTCTTGAATAATGTTTGAATGTATCCTTTTCAGGCGCTGTTGATGTGGTCAAGAGTTCTAGGAATGGCAAAGGGCTAGAAAAGTTGACACGTTTAATGGGAGCAAAGGTGAGAATTGAAATCGTTGAAGGGATGAGGCGTCCTGAGAAGCCCGTGCAGGCTGCAAAGCTAGCATCTGAGGGTGGCCTCATTGCGAGAGCTCATATGCCGCTGCTTCCTCACTTCAAGGAGTATAAAAAGAACCCAAGTCTTGTGCAGAATTATATAGGAAAAGTATCTGTAAGCTAACTATCTTGTTGCTGAATGTGGTCTTTATTCCCTGTTATTATACATCTCATATGATGGTTAATCTTGGTACTCATCTTGTTTGCTGCCTTTGTAGGCAAATTTTGAGATGGACACGGAATCAAGTGTCATTGAGTATGCATGCACTGATATCTTGAAGAATTCGTTGAGGAACAAACGCCATTATGTCAAGAAGTAGTACTTTGACAATGTCGAAGCAAGCAAGGTTAGCATCAAGTCCCCTGTTTCTGACATAACGGATACTCAATGGCAAAGGCTGGTCAAGCTGTGGTCAACTCCAAGACACAAGGTATGTACATGCGTGACTGTTGCTTTACCTTGCCCATGCAAACTGTGTGATTTGCTTTATTGTATGGAAGTGATGATCTGATGTGCACATATGTAGGAGACATGTGCCAATAACAAGGTTAATCGAACAAAAGTCAAGTTTGCACAGAAAACTGGTTCAAGATGCTATGTTGCTCATGTGCATGCAACTGTAAGATCCAACATTGTTGTTCCTTTAGTTGTTTTCCTTTAGACATAAGCATCAATTTGTTGCAAAAGCTAATGGTTGGGTTGTTGTTGAAAAACATTTCAGCAAGAGCAAAGAAAGGGTGAAGTGTTATCTGCATTGGACATTTTCAAGGCGACACACAACAGCACCAAACATGGATTCTCAGAGGATGTTCAAGTTGCTATAGTAAGTAATCTTCCTTGGATTTGTTTCTGGCGTCATGTGCTATACCGTTGTATGCTCTACGAGTGAAAAACATGGATTTGTTTCTGGATGAGCCACTATAAGTAGTATATGCATCAGCTCCTTTTGTGTCCAGCATTTTATTGTAACAAAAATTAAAATGCCTGTTTGACTTTGTATTATTATCCTGCTATGTGCTGATACATGCTTATACATGTAGTTTGCTGAGTCTAAAATAACAACCAGTAAAATAGTAGTTTCTGTATGTAGTTTCTGTATAAGTAGTTTCTGTATTAATTTATGTATAAGTAGTTTCTGTATAAGTAGTTTCTGTATTCTTCATTATTTTTCATTAATTTCTCTATAAGTAGTTTCTGTATGTAGTTTCTGTATGTAGTTTCATTATTTCATTAGTTTCTGGTTTTATGTAGTTTCTGGTTTCATTAGTTTCTGTATGTAATTTCTGGATAAGTAGTTTCCTCTCCCTGGTTCTATTAACATGAAACCAGAAACTGATTCCTATCTTATAGGGAGATGGTATTGCCAAACTCTACTAGTTCTATTAACATGAAACAGAAATCTAGTTTCACTATGTCTGCTTTCCTCATTATTGGGCGCTTATTTTGCTTTCTTTCTCATGTATTTAAAATGTTTCTCAATGCATTCATTATCTTTTAATCTGAGATGGAAGAGAAGATGATTGCTCCTGTACAAGAAGGCGAAGAGCGGAAGTCTTCTGTTTCAGTTGTTGCGGAAGTTCTGACCAAGCATCGCCCATCAAGCAAATTCTTGAAGAATGTTGGTCTGCAGCCAAACTCTACTGGCAAGTCCAGCAAGTCAAATGCTGCTGTCAATGCTCGTGTGTTGAATCTACAAGAGCAGCTCGAGATGTTGCGTCAAAGAAGTGAAGTTATGCGTGAAGAGATGGATGCTATGAAGAGGAAGGCAGCAGAAGCTGAAGCTGCACAAGCTGAACGTCACAAGTCCTATGAGCTGCTGCTCAAGAAGGCGGAAGAAAATGATGCGAAGTATGCTCAGCTGATGGCGTTGCTTGGAGCCAAAACAGGAAACTAGTTGGTTTTAGAACTAGATTTTCATAGCAGTTCTTGTGCACTTGATAACTATGGTGTGGGCTGAAATTTATTTTGGTTGTGCTCAGATATTAGTAGCAGTTCTTGTGCTACAGATTTAGGATCTGTATGGGCTCAGATTTAGGATCTGTATGTGCTATGCTATTTTTGATGTGGGCTGAAATTTTTGGTTGTGCTACATACTTTGTGATGTGGGCTATATAATATCAGATTTTGGTTGTGCTTCATACTTTGTGATGTGGGCTGACTTTGTGATGTGGGCTAAGATGTTTTAGAATCTGTGTATGGGCTTCAAAGTTCCATGGGCTCAGATTTATGTGTATGAGCTTCGAATCTGTATGGGCTTAGATTTATTTGGACATAAAAGAAAAAAAAAGTTGCTGAATTCAAAAATGAAAAAAGGCCAAAACGGAAAATGGATCAAATGTAT
Source organism: Hordeum vulgare subsp. vulgare (assembly GCF_904849725.1). Taxonomy (NCBI): domain Eukaryota; kingdom Viridiplantae; phylum Streptophyta; class Magnoliopsida; order Poales; family Poaceae; genus Hordeum; species Hordeum vulgare. Next base: position 530,071,983 of record NC_058520.1, on the reverse strand, counting down.
TTGGGCATGAAAAGGCCAAGGCCCAAAAGAAGCCCAAATTAGAATGATAAAAAAATTCGAAAAAAAACTAAAGTGGCTGAAAATAGGCCAAGGCCCAAAAGAAGCCCAATAAGAAAAGCCCAAAAAAAATAAAACGAGCCCATGTGATCAATTGAAATGGGTTGGGCTGATTTCAGCCATGACGTTTTGATTTCGTCGTAATTTTGCCACGTAGGACTGCCACATAGCACTGGGTTTGATTGTCAGCGATGATTTAGGATTGTCGTAAAGGTTACGACAATCCAGGAATCGTCGTAAAGTTACGACGATTTTGATCAAAACGTTGTTGCTGTTCATTTCTGACGCTCCGTTTCCGACGCTTGGTTTTTCGTCGTGCGATCGTCGTAAATGAAAAACCGTGACGATGTAGCGACGAAAAAATAGCGTCATGTACTAGCATATTCCTTGTAGTGAATAGAGACACTATCTGCCCTCTGGGAGTTGTGAGAGACGTAGAAGTCATGTGTGGTAAGACGAAGTATCCTACTGATTTCCTCGTCCTTGGTACTGTAGAAGATAGCTTTTGTCCCATCATATTTGGTAGACCCTTTCTCAACACTGTCAATGCTCATTGATTGCATTAAGCAGACTGTCACAGTAAGTTTCGAGGGTGTGTCTCATGAATTTAACTTCTCCAAGTTTGGAAGACAACCCCATGAAAGAGAGTCGTCTGGTAGAGATGAAATCATTGCTCTTGCCTCTATTACCGTACCTCCTACGGATCCTTTAGAGCAATATCTGCTTGAGCATGAAAATGATATGCATATGGAGGAGAGAGATGAGATAGATAAAATTGTCTTAGAAAAATATCCTATTCTCAAGAATAATCTGCCTGTTGAACTGCTTGGGGATCCTCCCCCACCAAAGGGCGATCCTGTGTTCGAGCTTAAACAGCTGCCTGATACTCTTAAGTATGCCTATCTTGATGAGAAGAGATATATCCTGTCATTATTAGTGCTCTCCTCTCAGAGCGCGAAGAGAAGAAGTTACTAAAAACTCTGAGGAAGCACCGCGCTGCTATTGGATATACTCTTGATGATCTTAAGGGTATTAGTCCTACTCTATGTCAGCATAAGATTAAAACCGATCTTGACTTTAAACCAGTTGCTGATCATCAAAGGAGATTAAATCCTAAGATGAAAGAGGTCATTAGAAAAGAAATATTAAAGCATCTGGAAGCAGGAATCGTTTATCATGTTGCTCATAGTGATTGGGTAAGTCTAGTACATTGCGTACCTAAGAAGGGAGGAATCACCGTCGTTCCTAATGATAAGGATGAACTAATCCTACAAATGATTATTACCGGCTATAGAATGGTGATAGACTTCCGGAAAATGAACAAGGCAACCAGGAAAGATCATTATCCTTTGCCGTTCATCGACCAAATGCTAGAAAGGCTATCAAAGCACACACACTTCTGCTTTCTAGACGGTTATTCAGGTTTCTCGCAAATACCTGTTGCACAATCTGATCAAGAGAAAACCACTTTCACCTGCCCTTTCGGTACCTTTGCCTATAGACGTATGCCTTTTGGCTTATGTAATGCATCTGCCACCTTCCAAAGTATGGCTATATTCTCTGACTTTTGTGAAAAGATCGTCGAGGTTTTCATGGATGACTTCTCCATTTACGGGTCTTCCTTTGATGATTGCCTCAGCAACCTTGATCGAGTCTTACAGAGATGCGAAGAAACCAACCTCGTCTTGAATTGGGAGAAGTGCCACTATATGGTTAATGAAGGTATCGTCTTAGGACACAAAATTTCTGAGAGAGGCATTGAAGTTGATAAGGCTAAGGTTGATGCAATTGAGAAAATGCCTTGCCCCACAGATATCAGACGTATACGAAGTTTCTTAGGTCATGCTGGTTTATATAGAAGGTTCATTAAAGACTTCTCTAAGATTTCTAGGCCTCTTACCAACCTCTTGTAGAAGGATGTTACTTTTGTTTTAGATGAGGATTGTGAGGAAGCCTTTGAAATACTTAAGAAGGCTTTGATAACCGCACCTATTGTTCAACCACCTGACTGGAACTTGCCCTTTGAAATCATGTGTGACGCTAGTGATTACGCTGTTGGTGTTGTTCTAGGACAAAGAGTTGACAAGAAGTTGAATGTTATTCACTACGCGAGTAAAACTCTAGACAGTGCCCAAAGAAACTATGCCTCTACGGAGAAGGAGTTTTTAGCAGTCGTGTTTGCATGTGAAAATTTCAGATCTTACATAGTCGACTCCAAAGTCACTATTCACTCTGATCATGCTGCTATTAAGTACCTCATGGAGAAGAAGGACGCTAAGCCTAGGCTGATTAGATGGGTTCTCCTGCTACAGGAATTTGATTTGCACGTCGTTGACCGAAAGGGTGCTGATAACCCTGTAGCAGATAACTTGTCTAGGCTAGAGAATGTCGTTGATGACCCACTACCTATTGACGACAGCTTTCCTGATGAGCAACTAAATGTCATCCGCACTTCACATAGTGCATCGTGGTATGCCGATTATGCAAACTATATCGTATCCAAATACATACCACCCAGTTTTCCCTATAAACAAAAGAAGAAATTCTTCTTTGATTTGAGACACTACTTTTGGGATGATCCTCACCTTTATAAGGAAGGAGTAGATGGTGTTATTAGATGTTGTGTGCCTGAACATGAACAGGGACAGATCCTGCAGAAGTGTCATTCCGAAACCTACGGAGGACACCATGCTGGAGATAGAACTGCCCATAAGGTATTGCAATCAGGTTTCTATTGGCCCACTCTCTTCAAGGATGCCCGTAAGTTTGTCTTGTCTTGTGACAAATTCCAAAGGATAGGGAACATCAGTAAGCGTCAAGAGATGCCTATGAAGTATTCACTTGTCATTGCACCATTTGATGTCTGGGGCTTTGATTATATGGGACCCTTCCCGAGTTCCAATGGGTACACTCACATCTTAGTTGTTGTGGATTACGTTACTAAGTGGGTAGAAGCTATCCCCACTAAAAATGCTGATCACCACACCTCTATTAAGATGCTTAAAGAAGTCATATTCCCAAGATTTGGAGTCCCTAGATACTTGATGACTGATGGCGGTTCACACTTCATTCATGGTGTTTTCCGCAAGATGCTAGCCAAGTATGATGTCAACCATAGAGTTGCATCTCCTTATCATCCTCAGTCTAGTGGTCAAGTGGAGTTGAGTAATAGGGAGATCAAGTTGATCCTACAAAAGACCGTCAATAGATCTCGAAAGAACTGGTCTAGCAAACTTGACAATGTACTATGGGCTTATAGGACTGCTTTTAAGAATCCCATGGGCATGTCACCGTATAAAATGGTTTACGGTAAGGCCTGTCATTTACCTCTTGAGCTGGAACACAAAGCTTATTGGGCAATCAAAGAGCTCATCTTTGATTTCAAACTTGCCGGTGAGAAGCGGTTGTTTGATATCAGCTCGTTAGATGAATGGAGAGCCCAGGCATACGAGAATGCCAGGTTGTTCAAGGAAAAGGTTAAGTGATGGCACGACAAACGGATACAGAAACGAGAGTTCAACGTAGGTGATTATGTCTTGCTATACAATTCTCGTTTGAGATTCTTTGCAGGCAAGCTTCTCTCTAAATGGGAAGGTCCCTATGTTGTCTAGGAAGTATATCGTTCCGGTGCCATCAAAATCAATAACACGGAAGGAAATTTTCCTAGAGTGGTAAATGGGCAAAGAATCAAGCACTACATCTCTGGTACTCCCATAAATGTTGAGACCAATATCATCAATGTCATAACTCCAGAGGAGTACATAAGGGATGTTTATCAGCCTGTTTCAGACCTTGAAAATGAAGATGTATCTGTTTCGGTAAGAAATTGGACTCCGATACTTTTCCAATAGGAAATTTCTTCCGTTTTGGAATTTTTGGAAATTTAGAAAATTAAAAAGCAGTCCGGCGAGCGAACGAGGCAGCCACAAGCCCTGCCACCGCCCCCTACCCCCTGGTGGCGGAGGGCAAGCTTGTGGGCACCTCGTGTGCCTCCCGGACTCCGTTTTCTTGCGGAGGACTCCTTCTGGCCCAGAAAAAATCAATATATAGTCGCCCGAAGGTTTTGATCTCCGTATCGCGCAGTTTTCCTCCGTTTTCGTTTCGAGCTTGTTTCTGCCGTAGATCTAGATCATCATGACTTCCCCAAACGCTCCTAAGGACAAGATCTTCGAGAAGGTCATCAATCCCGACCTCACGGAAGTGCTGAAACACCCTCAATCTATCAAGATGAGTGAGGGGATGTTGCACATCCGTGATGTTGAGGGGCCTAAGAAGACCGGTAGCGTGGAGACGAGGCTCGAAGTAATGGAGCAACAAGTCTTCAAGTGCCAAGGGATGGTGGAGCGTGGACTCAACGCCAACCACACGATGATCACAGAGTTCACTAGCAATCACAAGATGGATGCCATTGATATTGGGAAACACCTCTCCAGGCTCTACGATAGGGTTGACCAACTTCAGGGCCAGATCTATGACCTGCAGAATCAAAACTATGAGTATGAGTACAGATTTAAATCAATAAGGTTGGTTGCAGATTTGAGGATTCCGGCGACTCGTTCATCCTGCCATGATGGAGCACCTATGCCTTGGAAGACGGAGGATCAGACCGCTCTAACAACACCACCATCACCACCAAAGGAAGACAACTAAGCATTGGTATGGGCAATCCCCTTGGCTTCTGCCAAGCTTGGGGGAGTTGCCCTAGTATCGTATCACCTTTATATCTTTTGCTTTTACCTCTATTTTAGTTCTTTCCTTTTCAGTTTTTATTTCTTCTTTTAGAGGAATAAGTCTTTAGTTTTTAGTTTGAGTCTTTTGCTTTTGTCTCTCCCCCGATGTATTCGAGCTTACAAGCTATATAATAAAGAGTGTCTTAGTCAAGGGCTTTGCTTTGTGCCATGATCAATAGTATGAAAAGAACGATGGCATGAAAGATCATGAGACGATCTTATGGAAAGTGATAACTTCACTTATGACACGTATGATGATTGATACTTGTTGAGAATAAATAAACATAGACCTCGGTCATTGTTGCAATTAATAAGAAGTAATAAGGAAAGAGAGGTTCACATATAAATATATCATCTTAGACACTTTTTGCAATTCTGAGCACTCACCAAACTATTACATGCCTAGGAGTAGATGTTGGACAAGGAAGACAACATAATGAATTGTGTTTGCTTGGTTCCAAACAATGGTATATGATTAGAGATCCCTTAGCATGTGATGATTGCTTCCACCTCATGTTAGCCAAAACTCCCGCACCAAGTAGAGATACTACTTGTGCATCCATAAACCTCCAACCTAGTTTTTCCATGAGAGTCCACCATACCGACCTATGGATTTAATAAGATCCTTCAAGTAAGTTGTCATCGGTGCAAGCAATAAAAATTGCTCTCTAATATGTATGATCTATTAGTGTGTGGAAAATAAGCTTTGTACGAACCTGTGATGAGGAAGACATAAAAGCGACAGACTGCATAATAAAGTTCTTTATCACACGAGGCAATATAAAGTGACATTCCTCCGCACTAAGAGGACACGCATTCAAACCTCAAAAGCGCATGACAACCTCTGCTTCCCTCTGCGAAGGGCCTATCTTGTACCTTTACTTTTTGCCCTTGTAAGAGTCATGGTGATCATCACCAATTCCCTATTTTTGCCTTTGTCTTGGCTACCGTCACATGCTTGGGAAAGATCTATATTCATATATCAACTTGGAGTTGAGTACTTATGCTTTATTGGTGTTGACTTTACCCTTGAGGTAAACCGTTGGGAGGCAAAACTATAAGCCCCTATCTTCCTCTGTGTCCAGCTGAAACTTTGACACCATGGGTACCACGTGAGTTGTAACAATTGTGGAAAACAAAAGAGATGATTGAGTATGTGGGTTTGGCTTGCAAGCTCTTATTTGACTCTTTCTGATGTTGTGATAAATTGCAATTGCTTCAATGACTATGGACTATTGTTGGTTACTTCTCGGTAAGGTTTTTGCTTCATGCTTTGCTTTGTGAAGGAATTGTTACTTTCCCATAAGAATCTTTAAGATGTATTGCTCTTCTATGTGTGATCATGATGCCCTCATGTCCATATTATGTTTTATCGACACCTTCGTCCCCAAACATGTGGACATGTTTATGGAACTTGGTTTTCGCTTGAGGACAAGCGAGGTCTAAGCTTGGGGGAGTTGATACGTCCATTTTGCATCATGCTTTCATGTTGATATTTATTGCTTTTTGGGCTGTTATATTACTTTTGGTACCATATTTATGCCTTTTCTCTCTTATTTTGCAAGGTTTATTTGAAGAGGGAGAATTCACGCAGCTGGAATTCTGGACTGGAAAAGGGGAAAATCCTAGTCCACTATTCGGCACATCTCCAAATGACGTGAAAAGTTACGTGGATTTTTTATGGATTATATAAAAAATACTCGGCGAAAGAACTACCGGAGGGGGGCCACCAGGGCTCCAAAAGCCCTGCCACTCCCACCACCCCCCCCTGGTGGTGCAGGGCAAGCTTGTGGGCTGCCTGACGGCCCACTAGCCCCGCTCTTTTGCTATATGAAGCGTCCTGGTCCAGAAAAAAATCAAGAGGGAGCTTTTTCGTGGTTTTGCCGCCGCCACGAGGCGGAACTTGAGCAGATCCAATCTAGAGCTCCGGCAGGATGATCCTGCCGGGGAAACTTCCCTCCCGGAGGGGGGAATCGTCGCCATCGTCATCACCAACACTCCTCTCGTCGGAGGGGAGGCATCTTGATCAACATCTTCATCAGCACCACCTCCTCTCCAATCCCTAGTTCACCTCTTGTCACCAATCTTGGTCTCGCAACTCCGATTGGTACTTGTAAGGTTGCTAGTAGTGTTGATTACTCTTTGTAGTTGATGCTAGTTGGATTACTTCGTGGAAGAGTTTATGTTCAGATCCTTGATGCTATTCATTACACCTCTGATCATGATTATGATTATGTCTTGTGAGTAGTTACTTTTGTTCCTGAGGACATGGGATAAGTCATGTTAATAATAGTCATGTGAATTTGATATTTGTTCGGTATTTTGATATGATGTATGTTGTTTTTCCTCTAGTGGTGTTATGTGAACGTCGACTACATAACACTTCATCATATTTGGGCCTAGAGGAAGGCGTTGGGAAGTAGTAATTAGATGATGGGTTGCTGGAGTGACAGAAGCTTAAACCCGAGTCTATGCGTTGCTTCGTGAGGGGCTGATTTGGATCCACTAGTTTAATGCTATGGTTAGACTCTGTCTTAATTCTTCTTTTGTAGTTGCGGATGCTTGCGAGAGAGGTTAATCATAAGTGGGATGCTTGTCCAAGTAAGGGCAGTACCCAAGCGCCGGTCCACCCACATATCAAACTATCAAAGTAACGAACGCGGATCATATGAACATGATGAAACTAGCATGACAAAAATTCCCGTGTGTCCTCGGGAGCGTTTTTCCTCCTATAAGACTTTGTTGAGGCTTGTCCCTTGCTACAAAAGGGATTGGGCCACTTGGTGCACCTTTTCTACTACTTGTTACTTGTTACTTTTTGCATGCTACGTTTCACCTCGCTACACAATCACTTGTTACCGCTACTTTCAGTGCTTGCAGTTATTACCTTGCTGAAATCCGTTTATCAGAGCCTTCTACTCCTCGTTGGGTTCGACACTCTTACTTATCGAAAGGACTACGATTGATCCCCTATACTTGTGGGTCATAAGTGAACTACTCACGCATCATCGGAGAGGTCATGGTGTTGATGAAGAAGCCCTCCGTGTCCGAATCCCCCCTCCGGCAGGGCACCAGAACGTGTCCCAGATGGGATCTTGCGGAGACAGAAGCTTGCGGCGGCGGAAAAGTACTTTCGATGATCTCCTGATTTTTTATGGAATTTTAGGGAATATATAGGCGCAAAACCTAGGGCAAAGGAGCCTCAGGGAGCCCACAAGCCAGGGGGCGCGGGCCCCCCCCTGACCGCGCCATGAGGGCTTGTGGGGTCCCTGGTGGCCCCCTGCCCTGATTCTCCGGCTTCCCGATCTTTTTCTGTTCCGGAAAAAATCTTTTTGGCAGTTTCATTCCGTTTGGACTCCGTTCAAAATCCTCCTCTGAAAGGGGTCAAAAACATGGAAAAAACAGGAACTGGCTCTTGGCACTGAGTTAATAAGTTAGTCCCAAAAAATATATAAAAGGCATGCAAAACATCCAAAGTTTGACAAGATAATAACATGAAACCATCAAAAAATATAGATACGTTGGAGACGTATCAAGCATCCCCAAGCTTAACTCATGCTCGTCCTCGAGTAGGGAAGTGATAAAGACTGAATTTTTGATGTGGAATGCTACCTAGCATAGTTGTCCTTTGCAACTTGTTTCACGTGACATGAATGTTCAGATCCGTAAGATTTGAAACAATAGTTTGCTATTGATACGAAAACAATAATACTTCAAGCAAACTAGCAAGGTAATCATGAACTTTCAAAATAACAAGGCCAAGGAAAGTTATCCCTACAAAATCATATAGTCTGGGTATGCTCCATCATCCTCACACAACTAATGTAAATCATGCACGACCCCGGTATTGGCCAAGTAATTATTTTCGCACTCTTACTTTCTCAAACTTTTTATAACTATCATGCAATACATGAGCGTGAGCCATGGATATAGCACTATAGGTGGAATAGAGTGTGGTGGTGGTTGTGAGACAAAAAGGAGGAGATGGTCACATTGACTCGACGTATCAAAGGGCTATGGAGATGCCCAATAACATATATCAATGTGAATGAGTAGGGATTTCCATACAAGGGATGCACTAGAGCTATAAGTATGTGAAAGCTCAAAAGGAAAACTAGTGGGTGTGCATCCAACTTGGTTGCTCACGAAGACCTAGGCAATTTGAGAAAGCCCATCATTGGAATATACAAGCCAAGTTATATAATGAAGATTCCCACTAGCATATGGTAGTGACAAAGCAAGAAGCTCTCAATCATGAAGAACATGGTGCTATTATGAAGCACAAGTGTGGAAAAAGATAATAGCATTGTCCCTTCTCTCTTTTTCTCTCCTCTTTTTTTATTTGGGCTCTTGGGCCTCTTTTCTTTCTCTCCCTTTTTTTGTTTGGGCTCTTTGGCTTTTTTTTATTTCCTCACATGGGACAATGCTCTAATAATGATGATCATCACACTTTTATTTAATCACAGCTCAAAGCTCAAAATGATGATGACTCTATAGGAAATGCCTCCGGTAGTGTACCAGGATGTGCAACGATCTAGTATGGCGTATGACGTTGAAACATCTCGCTAGCTATCTTACGATCATGCAATGGAAATATGAGAGTGACGACACAAGTCATGAGACGGAACGGTGGGAGTTGCATGGCAATATATCTCGGAATGGCTATGAAAATGCCATAGTAGGTAGGTATGGTGGCTATATTGAGGAAGACATATGGTGGGTTTGTGTACCGACGAGAATTGCGCAACACTAGAGAGGCTAGCAATGGTGGAACGTGAAAGTGCATCTATACCATGGACTCACATTAGTCATGAAGAACTCACATACTTGTTGCGAAAGTTTTTATTAGTAATCGAAACAAAGTGCTAAACGCATACTCCTAGGGGAAGGGTTGGTAGGTGTTAACCATCGCGCGATCCCGACCTCAACACAAAGGATGACAATCAATAGATCAATTATGCTCCGACTTCCTAACATAGCGGTTCACCATACGTGCATGCTACGGGAATCACTAACTTCAACACAAGTATCTCTAGATTCACAACACCCTACTAACATAGCTCTTAATATTACCGAATCCACGTCTCAAAACTAATTGAGAGGAATCAAGACTTCTCTTTCTACTAAATGCACATGAAGATGGAGGTTTTTGTATCCTATTTGGGTACCTATCACCTTTGGGACTACTTTCATAGCATAATCCAACTACCAAGTCACGCACCGCCGTGCTCTAAAAGATATAAGTGAAGCACATAGAGCAAAATTATCTAGCTCAAAAGGTATAAGTGAAGCACTATGAGCATTCTAGCAAAATCACGATGAGTGCATGTCTCTCTCTCTCTCAAAAAGGTGTGCAGCAAGGATGATTGTGACACAACAAAAAGAAAAGACTCCTAATATACAAGACGCTCCAAGCAAAACACATATCATGTGGTGAATAAAAATATAGCTCCAAGTAATGTTACCGATGGATTGAAGACGAAAGAGGGGATGCCTTCCGAGGGCATCCCCAAGCTTAGGCTTTTTGGTGTCCTTGAATTTGGCTTGGGATGCCTTGGGCATCCCCAAGATTGAGCTCTTTCCACTCCTTATCTCTTTGTCCATGAGATCATCACCCAAAACTTTAAAACTTCACAACACAAAACTTAAACAGAAACTCGTGATAACAATAGCATAAGAAAACAAACTACCACCTCTTTTGGTATTGTAGCAAACTTTAATTCTATCTATATTGGTGTTGGGTACTGTATTCTCACTTTTCCATGGCTAGTACCCCCCGATACTAACCATAGTTTCATCAAAACAAGCAACCAACTCAATAAAAACAGAATTTGTCAAAAACAGACCAGTCTGTAGCAATGTGTATACTTGCTATACTTCTGGTACCTCAAAAATTATGAAACTTTACTATTGCCTGGGAAAAAGGCATATAAACCAGCAGAAAAAATAATAAACTCAAAAGCTCTTTCTGAATAAAAATGAAAAATCATCTTGTGAGCGAAAAGTTTCTGTATTTTTCCAGCAGGATCAAACAACCATCAACAAGACTAGTCATAAAGGTTTTGCTTGGCTCAAACACAAAAATAAACACAAAAAACACAATCACAACAGAATTATGATGGTGCGGACACAGAAAATGAGGAAGAAAAATATAAATTCATTGGGTTGCCTCCCAACAAGCGCTATTGTTTAACGCCCTTAGCTAGGCATAAAAGCGATAGAATCACGTATCGTCGTCTTTGGTGCTCAAACCATAAGTGGCCCTCATCATGGATTCATAAGGCAATCTTATTTTGTTTCTAGGAAAGTGTTCCATGCCCTTCCTTAAAGGAAATTGAAATATAATATTCCCTTCCTTCATATCGATGATAGCACCGATAGTCCTTAGGAAAGGTCTACCAAGAATAATAGGGCATGTAGGATTGCAATCAATGTCAAGCACAATGAAATCCACTGGTACATAGTTCCTATTTGCAACAATAAGAACATCATTGATCCTTCCCATGGGTTTCTTGACGGTAGAATCAGCAAGATGCAAATTAAGAGAACACTCTTCAATCTCATTAAAACCCAGAACATCACATAAAGACTTTGGAATCGCGGAAACACTAGCACCCAAATCACATAAAGCTTTTGATTTTGATGGTAGGTTCCCACTCATCATGAAGCTTTCTAGTGATAGAGACTTCCAATTCAAGTTTCACTTCAAGAGATTTTATCATAGCTTCGACGATATGATCGGTAAAGGCCTTGTTTTGGCTATAAGCGCGTGGAGAGTTTAACATGGATTGCATCAAGGAAATGCATTCAATCAAGGAGAAACTATCATAATTGAATTCCTTGAAATCCATAGTAGTAATTTCATTACTACTCAAAGTTTTAATATCTTCTACTCCACTTTCAATGCTTTTAGCATCAAGATAGATGGACTCCGAATCATTGGGGCACATTTCAACCAAAGTGGATTCATATACAGCCCCATCATCATTAGGTTTGACACAAGAAAAGAAAGATTCAATGGGAGTCACACCAAGCACTTTAAGATCTTCGTGATTCTTATCACGAGAACACGCCTTTTTAAGCCATTCATGTCTAGCATGAATTTGGGCGGTTCTTTCTTTGCTCTCAATCATGGAAACACGCATAGCTTTCAAAGTTTCATCCATGTTGATATTGGTAGGAGCACATCTAACTTTCAAAGCATCAACAACACTAGACATTCTATCAACGCTCTTAGCCAAATCGTCAATTTTGAGTAGTTTTTCCTCTATGGACGCATTGAAAATATTTTGTGAGTTGATAAACTCTTTGATATTACTCTCTAGATCAGAGGGTAATCTATTGTAATTTCCATGAGTATTTTTGTAGGAGTTGCCAAAGTTATTAGAGGAGTTACTAGGAAAAGGCCTAGGAACATAGTTTCCTCTAAAAGCATTGTTGTTGCCAAAATTGTTCCTACCAACAAAATTAACGTCCAAGCTAGCGTTGCTACTCTCAATCAAAGAAGTCAAGGGCATATCATTAGGATCTAAAGGAGAACTTCTACTAGCAACCAAATTCATTAACTCATCCATCTTAGCACTCAATGAGTTAATTTCTTCTATAGCATGTACCTTCTTACTAGTAGGTGACCTTTCAGTGTGCCACTCAGAGTAATTCGTCATGATGTTGTCTAGGAGCTTTGTGGCTTCCCCTAACGTGATTTCCATGAACGTTCCACCTGAGGCGGAGTCCAAGATATTTTTAGAAGCGAAATTCAAGCCAGCGTAAAAGATTTGTATAATCATCCAAAGACTCAAGCCATGAGCGGGACAATTTCTAATCATCAATTTCATTCTCTCCCAAGATTGTGCAACGTGTTCATGATCAAGTTGCTTGAAATTCATGATATCATTATGGAGAGAGATCATCTTAACTGACGGAAAATACTTGGATATATAAGCATCTTTGCACTTATCCCAAGAATCGATACTATTTTTGGGCAAAGAAGAAAACCAAGTTTTTGCGCGATCTCGCAACGAGAAAGGAAAAAAGCTTCAATTTAATCACATCATTATCCACATTTTTCTTCTTTTGCATATCGCAAAGCACAATGAAGGTATTGAGATGGGATGTGGAATCTTCACTAGGAAGGTCGGAGAATTGCTCTTTCATAACAAGATTCAGCAAAGCGGCATTGATTTCGTATGACTCCGCACTAGTGGCGGGAGCAATCGGAGTACTAATAAAATCATTATTATTAGTATTCGAGAAGTCACAAAGTTTGGTGTTTTCATTCATGGTGACTTCGGCAAGCAAGCAAGCACACAAGCAAACAAAGATCAAGTGAGAAAAGGGCGAACGAAAAGGCAAAAGGAAAAAAGCAAACGAAAAAGGCAAATTGTGAAGTGGGGGAGAGGAAAACGAGAGGCAACTGGCAAACAAAGTAAATGCAAGAGATGAGTTTGCGACACCTACTTGGATGAGTTCTTGACTTGATTCTCCCCGGCAACGGCGCCAGAAATCCTTCTGCTACGTCAACAAAAGTCCTTCCCCGGCAGTGGTGCCAGAGATCCTTATGTCGTCTCTTGAGCTTGCGTTGGTTTTTCCCTTGAAGAGGAAAGGGTGATGCAGCATAGGAGCAGTAAGTATTTCCCTCAGTTTGAGAACCAAGGTATCAATACAGTAGGAGAATCTCGTCAAGTCCAAAGTACCAGCACAAACACAAAGAGCTTGCACCCAACACTATAAAGGGGTTGTCAATCCCTTCAAGATTGTTTGCAAAGTGAGATCTGAAGACGGAAAGTGCAACGAAGTAAAAAGTGTGAGGCTGAAAATATGGTGTGGGGTAGACCCGGGGGCCATAATGTTCACTAGAGGCTTCTCTCAAAATAGTAAATATCACGGTGGGTGAACAAATTACTGTCGAGCAATTGATAGAACCGCGCAAAGTCATGACGATATCTAAGGCAATGATCATACATATAGGCATCACGTCCGAGACAAGTAGACCGATACTTTGTGCATCTACTACTATTACTCCACACATCGTCCGCTATCTAGTATGCATCTAGTGTATTGAGTTCATGACGAATAGAGTAACGCCTTAAGCAAGATGACATGATGTAGAGGGATAAACTCAAACCAATGAGGAAATCCCCATCTTTTTACCCTTGATGGCAACAACATGATGCGTGCCTCGCTACCCCTTCTGTCACTAGGTGAGGTCATCGCACGGTATGAACCCAAAACCAAGCACTTCTCCCATTGCAAAAATCATAGATCAAGTTGGCCAAACAAAACCCAACACTCGGAGAGACTTACAAGGATATCAAATCATGCATATAAGAAATCAGCAAAGACTCAAATATAATTCATAGATAATCTGATCACAAATCCACAATTCATCGGATCTCGACAAACACACCGCCAAAGAGGATTACATCGAATAGATCTCCATGAAGATCATGGAGAACTTTGTATTGAAGATCCAAGAGAGAGAAGAAGCCATCTAGCTACTAGCTATGGACCCGTAGGTCTATGGTGAACTACTCACGCATCATCGGAGAGGTCATGGTGTTGATGAAGAAGCCCTCTGTGTCCGACTCCCCCCTCCGACAGGGCACCAGAACATGCCCAGATGGGATCTTGCGGAGACAAAAGCTTGCGGTGGCGGAAAAGTACTTTCGATGATCTCCTGATTTTTTATGGAATTTTAGGGAATATGTAGGCGCAAAACCTAGGGCAAAGGAGCCTCAGGGAGCCCACAAGCCAAGGTGGCGAGCCCCCCCCCCCTGGTCGCGCCATGAGGGCTTGTGGGGTCCCTGGTGGCCCCCTGCCCTGATTCTCCGGCTTCCCGATCTTTTTCTATTCCGGAAAAAATCTTTTTGGCAGTTTCATTCCGTTTGGACTCCGTTCAAAATCCTCCTCTGAAAGGGGTCAAAAACATGGAAAAAACAGGAACTGGCTCTTGGCACTGAGTTAATAAGTTAGTCCCAAAAAATATATAAAAGGCATGCAAAACATCCAAAGTTTGACAAGATAATAACATGAAACCATCAAAAATTATAGATACGTTGGAGACGTATCAAGGGGTATATAAAGGCAGCAGCCAAAATCCAACTATTACACACAAAAGAGCAAACTCGATGACACCTAAGTTGGAAACTCAATGGTATCGACTAGCATTAAAGGTGTGAACTTTTGAATCTCGGTCAGTCCAATATATACAACTCGGTGGCACCGAAAAGGTGACTAACGGTCAGATGGCCAAACTCGATGGCACGGATACTCAAACTCGAAAATTCCGATTTTGTGTATCGAGGCACCCGAAAGTTGGTCACCCAAACTCTGTAGCACCAATGCAGTTTTGGTTGCACTGATTTGGTGGGAATGGCTAGGGCTCTGTCTGAGGTTCAAACTCGGTGGGTTCGATGTGGAAATGTTAGTGACACCGAATTTTTGAATGTGGAACTTGACAGAGTGGATATGTGGAAAAAATGTCTGAGTGTTTTGGTGGCTAACTTTGAGCATTTGAGCAATCAGTTCCTTTTACTACCTCACCTCGTTTTAATAGTATTGGATTTCCTATGGACTCAAAGGTGATTTCTCACAAATATAAAATGAAGAGTCTTCTAGCTTGAAGCTTGAGCCAATATTATTCCTTTCTTCCATCTAGCGGTATCTCCACATAAACCTTAAGCCATAGCTCTCCATGGACTAATCCTTAAATATCTAGGTAAAAGTGTTAGTCCAAGAGACAATGTATGTTGTCATGAATTATCAAAATCACCAAGGGAGCATATGTGCTTTCACAGTGGCTATGAGGCGACGCTTGAGTACTTCTTGATCGAGCGGGTGTTGGAGGACGATGAAATCCTCGTCTCCCAAGATCTCTGAGGAAGTTCCGGATTAAGGGGTCCTTTGGCAGTCGGGTTGTCCCTTATGGGCCGATCATATGGGATGTGTCATTGAAGACCGGATTATGTGACAATGCGGGAGGAACAATTCGGCCCGTCTACCCCCAATTAAAGTCGGTAACATGTAACCCTAGAGGCTCTGGTGTCTATATAAACCAGAGCTTCTTATGCGTAGAGGCCGGTTATCTCATCTAGGGCTTAGCTCATACGATCTCGAGGTAGATCAACTCTGTAACCATCATTCCCCATCAATATAATCAAGTAGGACGTAGGGTTTTACCTCTTCAAGAGGGCCCGAACCTGGGTAAACATCGTCTCCCCCTCTTTCCTGCAACCCATTGATCTAAGGTCCATAGTTCGGGACCCCCTATCCGAGATCTGCCGGTTTTATCGCCAACATTGGTGCTTTCATTAAGAGTTCCTCCGTTGGATCACTCAAAGGATCGATCGCTCGCTTGATCATCAACGGTTGTGTCTACAATGGGGGGATCATCGCCACCAAATAGGCCCCCGCGCTCGGTAGCATAACACCGCGTGTGGATCTAACCGGACGCCCTGGCCAGATCGGAGTTTTCATCCCCGGTCAGTGTTGGGGATATTACTTGTTGTGTGACCCGCCCTATTGGGCCCGGTCAGGGTCATGGCGACTCAAGACCCAAGAACACACGAGGCGTGAGGTGATCTTCATGGAGAGAGCCGGTTCAGCCCATGAGCCTGAGGGCAACTCAAGACCCAAGAAGAGGAAGACTCGTTGTGAGGTTTCCTTACTTGAGAGATGATACGTCCATTTTGCATCATGCTTTCATGTTGATATTTATCGCTTTATGGGCTGTTATATTACCTTGTGGTACCATACTTATGCCTTTTCTCTCTTATTTTGCAAGGTTTATTTGAATAGGTAGAATACCGGCAGCTGGAATTCTGGACTGGAAAAGGAGCAAGTCTGAGTCCTCTATTCTGCACAACTCCAAATGCCCTGAAAATCAGCGTGGAATTTTTTGGGAATATATAAAAAAATACTGGGCGAAAGAAGTACCATAGGGGAGCTACCAGGGCCCCACAAGCCTGGTAGCCGCCACCCCGTGGTGGCGGCTACAGGGCTTGTGGGCTCCCTGACGGCCCACTGGCCCCCCTCTTTTGCTATATGAAGGGTTTCGTTCCAGAAAAAATAAAGGAGGAGCTTTTCCGTGGTTTCGCCGCCGCCACGAGGCAGAACTTGAGCAGATCCAATCTAGAGCTCCGGCAGGACGATCCTGCCGGGGAAACTTCCCTCTCGGAGGGGGAAATCATCGCCATCGTCATCACCAACACTCCTCTCGTCGGAGGGGAGTCATCTCCATCAACATCTTCATCAGCACCATCTCCTCTCCAATCCCTAGTTCATCTCTTGTAACCAATCTCCGTCTCGCGACTCCGATTGGCACTTGTAAGGTTGCTAGTAGTGTTGATTACTCTTTGTAGTTGATGCTAGTTGGATTACTTGGTGGAAGAGTTTATGTTCAGATCCTTGATGCTACTCATTACACCTCTGATCATGATTATGATTATGCTTTGTGAGTAGTTACTTTTGTTCCTGAGGACATGGATGTGAATTTGGTATTCGTTCGGTATTTTGATATGATGGATGTTGTCTTTTCCTCTAGTGTTGTTATGTGAACGTCGACTACATAACACTTCACCATATTTGGGCCTAGAGGAAGGCATTGGGGAGTAGTAAGTAGATGATGGGTTGCTAGAGTGACAGAAGCTTAAACCCCAGTCTATGCGTTGCTTCGTAAGGGGGCTGATTTGGATCCACTACTTTAATGCTATGGTTAGACGTTGTCTTAATTCTTCTTTCGTAGTTGCGGATGCTTGCGAGAGGGGTTAATCATAAGTGGGATGCTTGTCCAAGTAAGGGCAGTACCCAAGCGCCGGTCCACCCACATATCAAACTATCAAAGTAACGAACGCGAATCACATGAACATGATGAAACTAGCATGACAGAAATTCCCGTGTGTCCTCGGGAGCGTTTTTCCTCCCATAAGACTTTGTTCAGGTTTGTCCCTTGATACAAAAGGGATTGGGCCACTTGCTGCACCGTTGCTACTACTTGTTACTTGTTACTTTTCGCTTGCTACGTTTCACCTTGCTACACCATCACTTGTTACCGCTACTTTCAGTGCTTGCGGTTATTACCTTGCTAAAACTGTTTATCAGAGCCTTCTGCTCCTCGTTGGGTTCGACACTCTTACTTATCGAAAGTACTACGATTCATCCCCTATACTTGTGGGTCATCAAGAGACACGGCGGGTTAGAGATATATCGGGTCAAGATTCATGATGTGACCTGGACTCCTATAAACCTAGGGCCTCGACCAATATATAAAGGAGAGTCTCTAGGGTAGAAAGATCAAGTTACAATCCATCGAGAGCTAGGTCAGGCAAGTTACGCAGCCTTGTAATCGATTCCACCATCAAATATACACAAAGGAGGACGTAGGCTTTTACCTCCATCGGAGGGGCCGAACCTGGGTAAACCCGAGTCTCGCTTCTGCTCAACCCCTTTGAGTCGCCACCAAGGTGCGATGGCTCCATCACTAAGTCCTTTCACGAGGACATCTGCCGTGACAAAACCATGACAGTTGGCACCCACCATGGGGCTAGCGCACAGTGGAGTTGAGTTCTCAAAGGGAGCCCTTCCAGTGTTTGGGAGCTACGCGGTCGGCCTCATGACTAAGAGCCGCCACGGAAAGTACTACATCGACAACTCTCAATGGGAGCCTAACACCGATTCGATCGAATCTGGGTACAGGGTCCCCTTCGGCAAGATTCATGTCTTCATCGGCAAGTTTGGGGCTCCCGTACCTGAGACGGACACCTTCACCGACATCGTCGAGCCGGCCCGGTTCGCCCAACCCGTCGAACGTCAGGTCAGGACACACCACACTTTCGTTGGCTTTATGCAGGGGATCGACCTGCCGGATGAGAAGGTGATCCGGGAGAACACCCCTGTCAACTCGGATGATGAGTCGTCCATCGGAGACACAGACTTGATCTACCCTCTCCACGAAGAGCGGCTTAGGGGATTGTATGAGGCGGCAATTTCCGAGGACTTCGAAGGACCCCATCGTCAGGTCGTCATCTTCATGGCAAGAGCAGCGGCGGCCCAGCCAAATGCGGCCGGCAACAACGAAGCCAGCGTATCAGGGAAGGCTCCGGCTCAAGCTATGGCAGATCTAGTGGCAGAGATGGCTAAGCTCACGGCAGTTTCCGTGACGGTGGAGAACCAGGAAGAGGTCAATGCCGAGTTAGCGAAGCCGAGGGAGGAGATGGCCAAGATCCAACGCGAGATCGAAGGTGAGGCCACCAGGATGGCGACCCAACGGGCCTAGATCGCCGCACAGACGGAGCGGCTAAGGGTTCAGGAATGGCGACTTGAACGACAACAGCACACCTCCGATGCGATCCACCAAAGGAGGCATCGCAATCGTCCACCGGCCGATATAAACCCTACCCGACTCTTTGGCAGCCCACATATCCCTAGGATGGAGCCTAACCAGCCATGGCGAGTCACCAAGCAAGTTTACCTAGCTCAGCCGTCGCCCAATCTACAGCCACCTCAGCCGACGCCGGCCCAGCCACCACGCTTCCAGACACCGCAAGGTCACTTCTCTAACCATGTCGACAATGTGTTAGCTGCAACCCGCAATCTGGAGTCTCTTCCCATCCATGGGAACTCTCTAGCTGAGGTGGAGGCAAGGAAGGCCATCGAGATGTTGAAAACGGTGGTGGTCCAACAGGCACAGTACTCCTATAGTCGTGACCGGCTGCACTCTACGCCTCACGCAAGCCATACCAGGAATCGCCATGATGACCCGCTCGCAGTATCTAGCAGCGAACGACGCCGACAACCGCATGCCAATCCGCTTGGACTGCCGTACATGCATGCTCAGGACCTCGTGAATGCAGCACGAGCCGCCCGTCGGATAGAGATGGTAGCCGTGGCGGGTCAAGGCTATCCGGCTTATGTGTCGCCTTCCCCCGCGCACGGCGAGTCAGGAGGCAGGAACATAGGGATCCCCTGTCTGTCACCCGCCCTCCACAATTAGCGTATGCCTAAGGATTTTAAGGGTCCGCCCAAGGTTCCCAATTACACGTCAGACCTTGAGCCGGGAGCGTGGATTGAAAGCTATGAGCTTGCAATGGATATGTTCGATGTTATAGACGTGGTGTGTGCCAAGTACTTTACAATGATGCTCGAAATGACGACACGCACTTGGCTAAAAAATCTGCCGCCCAACTCCATCAACACCCGGGCCGAGTTGAAGGAGTGTTTCGTTAAGAACTTCAGGGGAACTTGCAAACGTCCGATGACTATTGTGGACTTACAACACTGTATCCAACGCCCAGATGAGTCAGTCCATCATTGGACGCGGCGGGTTGCTGAGGTAATCCATTCATCGGATGGCATCTCGGCGGCTCAGGCCGTGCTGATCTTGGAGAAAAACTACCACTACCAGCCTTTGGTGTTAAAGCTTGGGCGACTCAAGCGTAAAGTGCAGGATAAGGGAGAGTTGATGGACACCCTCACTAGATACGCCGAGTCTGACGACACCAAAGATCCCGGGGAGGACGATGATAAAATCAGCAGTGTAAGGAGAGGAGAATCATCCAAAGGCCACTCTCAGACCCAGGGGTGAAGTAACTACAACCCCGGGGGCCAAGGGAAGAAAAGGCATCAGGAAGGTGCCACTGAATTCGTCGCCATACTAACACTGGGACCGGGAACCAGCACCCGAAGAAAGGGGTTTCAGTGGGAAAAAGGCACGCAACTATCACGAGATGCTCAAGGGCCCCTGCCCACAACATACCACGGCGGAAGGTCCAGCCACTCATTCTTGGGAAGACTGCTACGTGATGCAGGAGTTCCGTGCCGAGGCGCTCAAGAACAACCAAGGAGGAGGTTGTGGTGGAAACCCGGACCAATTTGGATCGGGCAGCTCACACAAGAGTCCGTTCGGCGGTTTCCCCAACCCTAGTCCTCAGGGCGGTTCACAGGCTAACGCTGGGCAGTATCAGGTCCAGAATAGCCAGCAATATAACGCGTAGGGTGGATTTTAGCAACAGCTTCACCAGGGTGGCTCTCAACAGCAGAACGACAACGGTGGCTTCCAGAACAATCCCAAGCAGTTGAACAACGGGCAGTATCATGTGTTTACCACCAATACTTGCAAAAGGGACATGAAGGTTAAACATAGAACCCTCAGCGTCACTGAGCCGGCGCTCCCCAGGTATCTGAGCTGGTCTGAGCAGCCTATTATGTGGAGCAGAGAGGATCACCCGCCCCGGGTTGATAACCCTGGCGACTTAGTGTTGGTTGTGGCGCCGCAGGTAGGAGGCTATACCCTCTCCAAAGTCCTCATGGATGGTGGCAGCGGCATCAACATCTTATACTATGACACTTTCCGAAGAATGAATTTATCTGAAAGCGACTCGATGCCTTCCTCTACGGTCTTCCACGACATCATCTCGGGTAAGTCGGCATATCCTGTTGGGCGGATTAAACTCAATGTGGCTTTTGGCACAAAGTCTAACTACAGGAGCGAGTCTCTCATATTTGAGGTGGTCAAGATCAAGAGCCCTTATCATGCGCTTTTTGGTCAACCGGCTTACGCTCGTTTCATGGCCCGCCCATGTTATGTCTACCTTAAGCTCAAAATGCCAGGCCCTAAAGGAACCATCACGATAAGTGGAGAACGGAAGATAGCTCAAGAGTGTGAAGAAGGAGATGTCACTTATGCTGAGTCGGTCTGTGCAGCTGAGGAACTCAAGTTTCATCAAGCCAATGTTGGCCCGGCGAACATGACCTCACTCAAGAAGCCCACAATCGATTCACAGCCACCCCTTAAGTTTAAGCCGGCAGATGACACTAAGCTGGTGGATTTCACGCCTGGCGACTCTTCCAAGCAATTCACTATTGGGAAGGGTCTGGATCCCAAATAGGAAAGCGCGCTCATCGAATTCATCCGTGAGAATTGGGACATTTTTGCATGGAAACCTTCCGACATGTCGGGTGTACCGAGAGAGTTCGTTGAGCACCACCTTAATATAGATCCCAAGATGAAGCCGGTTCGGCAGTACCTTTGTCGTTTCAACGAGGAAAGGCGTAAAGCAATTGGAGAAGAGGTAACCCAACTCTTGGCTAATGGGTTCGTCGTGGAGGTTTTTCACCAGAGTGGTTGGCCAATCCGGTTTTGGTCCTCAAGAATAATGGCCCCTTTCGTATGTGCATTGACTACACTGACCTTAACACAGCCTGCCCGAAAGACCCTTTTGCTCTCCCTTGTATCGATCAAATCATTGACTCTACAGCGGGTTGCGAGCGGCTGTGTTTTTTGGACGCATACTCAGGTTATCACCAGATCAAGATGGATGTGGAGGATCAGGAGAAGACGTCCTTCATAACTCCCTTTGGCGCTTTTTGCTATGTCTCCATGCTGTTTGGGCTCAAAAGTGCAGGGGCGACTTATCAGCGTTGTATCCATAATTGCCTGCACAACTAGATTAGGCGCAACGTTCATGCCTATGTTGATGACATAGTGGTGAAATCCCAGAAGAAAGAGTCACTTCTGGAGGATCTCAAGGAAACGTTTGACAATCTAAGCGTGTATCAGATGAAGCTTAACCCGACCAAGTGTGTCTTTGGTGTCCCTACAGGGAAATTATTGGGCTTCTTGGTGTCAGAGCGAGGCATTGAGGCTAACCCGGACAAAATTAAGGCGATTACCTCACTTGGCAAGCCGGCTAATATCAACCAGGTCTAGCGTATGGCGGGTCGTATTGCGGCTTTGAGCCGTTTCATAAATCGCCTTGGGGAGAACGTCATCCCCCTTTATCAGCTGCTCAAGAAAACACACCGTTTTGTGTGGACGGACGCAGCTAACGAAGCCTTTGAGGCCTTGAAGAAGCAATTGGCTGATCCACCCGTTTTAGCCGCTCCCGTTGACAAAGAGCCTATGCTCCTGTAAATTGCTGCTAACTCTGAAGCAGTAGGTGTGGCAGTGGTTGTCGATCGCAAAGAAGATAGAAAGGAGTATCCGGTCCAAAGGCCAGTATACTTTGTTAGCGAGGTCTTAACCCTCTCCAAACAATGTTATCCACACTAGCAGAAGCTGGTTTTTGGGATTTTCATGGTGAGTCGGAAGTTGAAGCACTACTTCCACGACCACCGGATCACGATGGTCAGTTCCGCGCCACTTGGTGACATCATACAAAATCATGAAGCAACCAGGCGGATTGCTAAGTGGGCTATTGAGCTTGGTCCTCACCACGTGAAGTATATGCCCCGCACGGCCATCAAGTTTCATGCCTTGGTGGATTTCATTAACGATTGGACTGAGCTGCAGACCCCAGAAGACAGACCTGATCACACGTATTGGACTATCCACTTTGACGGTGTAGGTAGCTGGAAGGCTCGGGGGCTGGCGTGGTACTAACTTCATCGCAAGGTGACAAGTTTTGCTATGTCCTCCGGCTCATGTTCCCACGTACTAACAATGCAACAGAGTACGAAGCTTTGCTCCATGGGCTCAGGATCGCCAAAGAGATGAACCTCAGCCGAGTTAGATTCCTGCGCGATTCGGATTTGGTGGCGCAGCAAGTTTCTAGAACGTGGGATTCCATGGATCCTTTGATGGCGGCTTACAAATGTGTTTTATCAGACGTGGCGGGTCACTTTCATGGTTATCAAGTTGATCATATCGATCGTCGGCTCAATGAAGCAGTTGATGCTCTTTCACGACTCGGGTCACAACATAAGTCGGTTCCTCCCAATGTATTTTTGGATGTTTTGCATAACCCATCGGTGAAATTGCCTTCTGAAGAGTATATAGCGGTCACTCACCCGGAATCTCAACTTGTGGCGTCTCTTCATGCCACTCCGGATTGGGCGGTCCCGTACATGGCGTATTTGGCACGAGGCGAGTTACCTACTGATGAGTTGTTGGCCCGCCAAATTATCTGGCGATGCAATTCCATGGTTATACATAAGGGCGAGTTGCACAAACGAAGCACTTTTGGAATTTTTCAAAGGTGTGTCTCGTCTGAAGAAGGACGTGCGATCCTTAATGAGATCCATGCTGGCGATTGTGGTCATCACGCCGGGTCACGCTCTTTGGTGTCCAAGGCCTTCACGCATGGATTCTACTCGTTAACGGCTCACGCCGATGCTGAGGACATAGTGCGCAGATGTGACGGGTGTCAGAAATTTGGGCGTCAGATGCATGTGTCGGCTCAGGAATTGCGGAAGATCCCAATTACATGGCCTTTTGTGGTATGGGGGCTGGACATGGTTGGTCCCTTCAAGATGTCTTCCAACAAAAAGACTCGCCTACTAGTGGCGGTTGACAAATTTACCAAGTGGGTTGAAGCAGAGCCGGTCAGTAGTTGCAATGCAGATACGGCCGTCAAGTTCCTCAAGAAGTTGATTTTTCGCTTCGGGTATCCTCATAGTATACTCACTCATAATGGTACTAATTTATCCAAAGGCTCCGTGCAAGAATTTTATGAAAAAGAGCACATACGGCTTGATGTTTCTGCGGTTGCGCATCCCCAATCCAATGGACAGGCGGAACGGGGGAATCAAGAAATCTTGCGTGGGATCAAGCCCTGACCCATGGTTTCTCAGGAACTCACCCCGGGTTGTTGGTTTTAAGAGCTCCCTTTTGTTCTGTGGAGCATAAGGACTAGCCCTAACAGATCAACTGGTTACACCCCCTTTTTCTTGGTCTACGGAGCTGAGCGGTTTTACCAAGTGACATCAGGCACGACTCACCGCGAGTCACCACTTATGTTGAGGAGGACAATGAGCTAGCGCGTCAAGATTCATTGGATGCTTTGGAGGAGGAGCGTGACTTGGCAGCGGCACGGTCGGCGATTTATCAACAAGACGCGTGACGCTATCATAGCCGCCGAGTCAGAAGTCGGGCCTTTCAGGAGGGCGACTTAGTGCTCCGTTTGATTCAAGATCATACTGGTATGCATAAGTTATACCCCCATGGGAGGGGCCGTTTGTCATCAGCAAAAGTCTTCATAATGGTTCCTACTACCTGGTGGATCTTCGTTCAGATAGGCCAACAACAGAGGTTGAAACAACCCGGCCTTGCAATATTTCCTACTTGCGGCCTTACTACACTTAGAGCCATTGGCTCCTTATCATTTTACATACTTTAGTCCTTGTACCCTCTTTATATTTATATATATATATATAGCAATAAAGCCGGCACCCACAAAATTCGGGGTCTCTGTCGTTTCAGCTTCTTGAGAGCATGAGTCTTTATTGTTTCACAAGCCGTCCAAGCATGGACACTATCAGTATCAAAGAGCATAAGTCGCCATGCTGCACTTATTTCAAAATTGGATATTGATAAGCCAAAGAGGACCAAAGTTGCCACGTTGCACGATTCAAACATGGGCACCTTTTATGTTTTGAGAATCAAGCTCGCTTACTTGGGGGCTACTAGTTCCCAAGTCATTTTGCAGTAAGAGCGTAAACGCTTCTGCAATCCTATGTCCGACTTTTCCCTAATCATAGGTCACTTGGGGGCTTCTACTCACTGAGTTCAGCCTGAATACCCTCTTGGCTAGCCAAAAATTAACGCATTACGATGGTTATACTGGACTGTATGTTTGGCGACTCTCCCTATGGTCCCATGTACTTTTGGCGAGTCAATCCAGTTATGGACCCTGAACTTGCCTTGGTTAAAACATGAAGGGTACCTCCGGGAGTCGGCATATGGAAAATAGACAAACCATGGGTTCACTGAACCTGCTTCACTGAAGCTTGAGTCGCGCCTGATCGGCTGGTCTAAACAACTAAGGTTGTTGCAAAAGCCTCTCTCGGGTAGCACTAGAGCCTGGCAAGCTCGTCCTACCCTGCCGTGACTCATTGACCTGACAACCTTTATGACTACAAAGTATCTTTGTGGCAT
Organism: Hordeum vulgare subsp. vulgare; assembly: GCF_904849725.1. Taxonomy (NCBI): domain Eukaryota; kingdom Viridiplantae; phylum Streptophyta; class Magnoliopsida; order Poales; family Poaceae; genus Hordeum; species Hordeum vulgare. The sequence continues at coordinate 530,046,327 of NC_058520.1, read as the reverse complement.
AGTTAGAGTTTTCAAAAAACTCATCTTAAGTCGCCGCGTCTCATTGAGTCGGCTCATTATTTCTTCTTTGACCACATGAAGAGTAATTATTCGGCAAAAGACATGGCAAAACGCCTAGTAAGGTGGCTCATCTTAACAAAAGGGGTGCGACTTGAGAGTCAACAAAGGTACACGTGCATCACAATACTGTTTTCATCTCTAACCTATTACATGGCTCAGAAGGCCATCAAAAGTTACATAACCCGACAATGGATTTTCTAAATTGATCGCCATGGGCGGTCTTCAAAGTGACACCTTGATACGTCACCATCGTATCTACTTTTCCAAACTCTTTTACCCTTGTTTTGGACTCTAATTTGCATGATTTGAATGGAACTAACCCGGACTGACGCTGTTTTCAGCAGAATTGCCATGGTGTTGTTTTTGTGCAGAAATGAAAGTTCTCGGAACGTCCTGAAAATTTACAGAGAATTTTTCTGGAAAATATGAAATATATCTGCGCAAAGATCCACCGGAGGGGATGGGCCAGTGGGCCACAAACCCTGTTGACGCGGCCTCCCCCCTGGCCGCGGCAACCAAGCTTGTGGGGCCCACGTGGCTCTGCCGCCCCCAACTCCAACTCTATAAATTCACTTTCATTCCAAAAAAAATCAGAAGAGAAGATTTCATCGCGTTTGCGATACGGAGGCGCCGCCACATCCTGTTCATCATCTGGAGGACAGATCTGGAGTCCGTTTTGGGCTCCAGAGAGGGGAAATCGTTGCCATCGTCATCATCAACCTTCTTCCCTCTCCAATTCCATGAAGCTCTTCATCGTTCGTGAGTAATCTATTTGTAGGCTCGCTGGGCGGTGATGAGTAGGATGAGATCTATCATGTAATCGAGTTAGTTTTGACAGGGATTGTTCCCTAGTATCCACTATGTTCTGAGATTGATGTTGCTACTACTTTGCCATGCTTAATGCTTGTCACTAGGGCCCGAGTGCCATGATTTCAGATCTGAAATTATTATGTTGTCACCAATATATGTGTGTTTTAGATCCGATCTTGCAAGTTGTAGTTACCTACTATGTGTTATGACCCGGCAACCCCGTAGTGACAATAACCGGAACCACTCCCGGTGATGACCATAGTTTGAGGAGTTCATGTGTTCACCAAGTACTAATGCGTTGTTTCGGTTCTTTATTAAAAGGAGAACCTTAATATCTTGTAGTATCCTTTTGGACCCCGCTGCCATGGGAGGGATGGACAATAGATGTCATGCAAGTTCTTTTCCCTAAGCACGTATGACTACACACGGAATGCATGCCTACATCACATTGACGAACGGGAGCTAGCCACATATCTCTCCGTGTTATAATGGTTGCATGATGAATGTCATCCAAACGAATCACCGACCCATTGCCTACGAGTTTGTCCCACTGCTGTTGTTACTTGTTTTGCTCCGCTGCTGTTACTGCTGTTACTTGTTTTGCTCTGCTGCTGTTACTGTTGTTACTTGTTTTGCTCTGCAGCTGTTACCATTGTTGCTTGCTACTGCTGCTACTTGCTACTGGTGTTACTTGCTACTGTTGTCACTACTCCTCTTCCTTGCCACTGCTGTTACTCGTTACACTGCTGCTACCTGCTACAATACTTGTTCGCTCGACGTTGACGGGAAAAGACTATTTCCGTCTATGGGCAACTTCTGGCGCCATTGATACGACAGTTAGGAATAGTCTGTCGTCAACAGATCGTTTCTGACTCCGTTGTTATCATCCTACTTTGCTGCTGAAACTTTTCTTGCAGATACTAATCTTTCAAGTGTGGTTGAATCTGACACATTCAGCTGCTAATATCGAGAGTATCCTCTCACTTCCTGCCTGGCGAACCAACAAATTTGGGTTGAATACTCTACCCTCGAAAACTGTCGCGAACCCACGCGCTCGTGGGTCATTGCAAGACAATTGCTAATTGTTGAGCAACTGGGAGCAGTTATGGCTCTGTTGTCGCGAAGGCATCAAGCCAGGGACACGTCAACAACATTCTTCTAGTGTCGTTGTCGGGGACTGCCGTTAGCACACCTAGTCCAAGCCGCCTCCGGATTATCCCGCTCGAGCTTTCGCCGTCTTGGATTTGTAAGTCGCCCATTTTCCAGTTGCAATTGGTTAAAGCATGGAACTCAACCTCGTCGGTCAAGATGGTGGAAGGGTCAGCATCAGAGTCAAAGCGATGCTTACGGTGCTATGGAGTCAGAACTGTGATTTCATAAGAGGGAGAAGTAACACGCTTGTTGTGCTCATCATAAGCCGCCTGATACTTGGTTAAGTCCAGACTGGCCGCCAGTTGAGTCACCGCGAAGCGAGATTCCTTCACGCACCGATGGTAATCATCTTCAGTGAATTCTGACTCGTCATCTTTGTATTGTTGAAATCCCCCAGTTATCTCCTCCGGCTTATGCTCTGGAGCATAAGCCAAGCACCGGCTCGGGGTGGTGAGTACACCTTTCCGGGTGACTGGTCTTTTTAGTTCTTCAATCTGGGGTGGCAGCGTGGACAAGCATCCTAGCATGTATTTGATTGACTTTATGGGCTCCTTGTCACCCATAACGGCCTTAATAGCCATCATGCCGCCAGTATACAGCTGCTCCGTCAAAGTATACACTGCCTTCAGTTTCAATACGCAATCATCATGAAGATTGGCGGATCGAGGACCTGCACCAAGGATACACGATCACAAGTTGCGTGAATATCTTACAACACGACTTGGGAAGTAAGGATAATGGCGGATACTTACCAAACACATCATTTGCCATTTTTGAGATATGAAGTTTCAGCCCAGATAATTCCTGCACGGCGACCTTCATTTCTTCCTCGGCTTGTTCAGCCCTCTTCACCAAGGCGGCTCGCTCAGCTTCGGCCTTTTCTTCAAGCTCCTTGTGATCCACCTTCATCTTCTCAATGTCAATTAATGCAAGGCGGAGCTTCTCTTCACACTTAGCTTGAATATCTTGCTGCTTCGCTAGGCTTTGCCTCAGGCCAGACACGGTTGAGTCGGCCTAGTTCAACGATTCCTGCAAACACCAGAAGATTATAAAAAGTCTCATGCACATTGCGAGCAATATCCCTCACACTTGGGGGGCTAATGTCTGATTCAATTTTTCCATGGTAATACCTTAAATAAAGATCCGGCTCATCTTCAAAAAGATGACCCGACCCTTGGGGGCTACAGGTTGAAGCTTTCTTCAAATAATAGCTAAAGACCCGGCTCATCTTCAAAAAGATGACCCGGCCCTTGGGGGCTAGAGGTTGAAGTTTTCTTCAAATAAAAGCTAAAGACCCGGCTCATCTTCAGAAAGATGACCCGGCCCTTGGGGGCTACAGGTTGAAGCTTTCTTCAAATAAAAATTAAAGACTCGGCTCATCTTCAAGAAGATGACCCGGCCCTTGGGGGCTACGGGTTGAAAATTTCTACAAAGTTCGACTCGTCACAGATGACTCGCCCTTTGGAGGGCTAATGGGAGTACATGTAAAGAAGGATAACAGGTATCATACCTCATGCTTTCTTTTCATAATATTAACCAAGCTTTTCTCCATTCCATGACTCGTCTCCACGCGACTCAAAAAACCAAAATATAATTCATCAAACTCCAGCTTCTCAAAGTTGGGAAGCTTCAATTTGGTCATGCCCTTCTCTACAAGGATTGCGGCATCCTTGGGCGCATGCTTGGTCAACACTCCGGATGCAGGTTTAGAATAGCATGTTCCAATGACGAAGACTGGATCTGGATCTGGCATCATGTCTTTAGCCGCCTTTTGAGGGCTTGGCAGATTGGGATTTTCAGCTGTTTCCTTGTGCGGGCTTGGTGGCTCATCCTGGATATCAGGGAAATTGTCAGGAGCTTCAGCGTAAGTGTTAGCCGGCTCATCTTGAGCCTCTAGGATGGAAGCACTCATTCCAATTATTTCACTCGCCTTAGGAATGGATGATGACTCGCCAGTTTTACTCTTCTTCGCTTGAGCCCTACAAAGGATGGTAATTATGTTAAATTAGAAACATTGGCATCAAAAGAACGTCTTGGCAAATGAACTTACCCGTGAAGGCGTATTAAAGGGGGAAGAGCCGAAGCAGCTGAATCGCCACATGAAGGAGGTGAAACCTGTTGGGCATAAGATTCCAAAGATTGTGGAAGTCATAAAGAATTGGCCGCATAAGAAAGGACATTTAGTATAACACACACCTCGCTCTGTCATTTGCGACCAGCCGTTTTCTCAGGCAACCCGGACAAGAGATCACCAGAATGGCTTCGAGTATGAAGTTTTGGTGTGAAACTCGCCGTCTTCAAAAGGAAATTGGGATCCAGATGAGCATCTGGGTGAGGCAGGGGAACTTTCCTACAGACTCGCCTTGCCGGCCTGGGAGGGGAATAATTTGAGTCGGAAGAAATGGAAATTACCTCAATGTCTTCATCTTGGCTCTCCCTGTCATCATCCTACAAACAGAAATGGCAACACTTAAGTATGGATTGAGGTAGAATAAAAAGACAAAAAACATTTACCTCCAAGTGCTCCTCTGCTGCGCGAGACTCGCCCACAACATAGGATTCTTAGGTGGCGGCTTTGGCCTAGGTTTTCTTTTTCTTTGGGGCAGCTTTCATTGTCGTCTTCTCGACGATGATTTTAGATCTCCGTTTCTAGAAAAGCGAGTTCTTCTGGTTAACATGATTGGAGGCCGGGTCAGAAAAACAAGCTCAAAAATATAAAGAGAACAAGACAGGCGAGTCAAGTCATTTTACCTCTGAAGCCAGGTTGGAGACACAGAACGGCTTTAAGCCAAACTTGGAGCAATTCTCAATTGGCTCGCCACATTGTTTCTTCACGATTTTGACAATATCTTCCTCCACAAGCATGACATTGTAGAAGCATTGCAGATGGTTTAAGCTGCCATCGTATTCGCACATTAAGCCGCCCCGGTGGCTCAGAGGCATTATTCGCCACTCCACCCAACAGCGAATCAGATCAATTCCAGTGAGGCCATTGGCGATCAAAGCCCTGAGTTTTGCAAAGACAGGGGCGAGCGAAGCTTCTCACCATGGGCGTTTGGGTACCCGAACCCGAACCGAACCAAATTACCCGAATTGTCGGGTAATTTGGGTATCGGGTAAGGGTTCGGTTCTCATTTCTTGACTATTCGATTTTCGGGTTAGGGTTCGGGTTCAAGTCTGGAAAACCCGAAATACCCATACTACCCAAATTATTCATATTGTCCAAAATTTTCAGGCTATTATTATACTAACTTGTTACCCATACTAACTAAAATACCCATATTACCAAAAATACCCATAATATCCGAGTTATTCATATCAAAAGTTGATGTATGCTCCGAATATTTTGGGTACCCGAAATACCCGAACCGAAATTTTGGATAATCTGGGTTTGGGTATTTTTTTGACAGAAATAATTTTAATTCCCATTTTCGAATACCCGAATTACCCATAAACCGAACTACCTGAACCGAAATAACCAAAATACCCGAAAGCCCAGGCTGAGAAGCTTCTTCCTCATCAGTCAGCTTCTCGGGTAGCTCAAAATCCATGGGTAGACGTTCCTGCCGAAAGACTGGTAAAGGGTTCTCGATGGCTGGAGCATTGTCGCGGCAGTAGAACCAAGTCTTCTCCCAACCCTTAGGCCTCCTCCTCCATGGCCTCTCCCAAGATGGGGAGAGCTTCTCCCCTCTGGTCCTTGGCCTTCATACGGAGAGAAGCGGTGGAGGAACTTCTCGTCTAGGGTAATTTAGGGAGGTTTGTATATTTATAGGATTTTTGGGCGTTGGAATCACGCCAATATGGGCCACGAGGTGCCTACTAGACATCACCCCATACCATGGGGGCTAGCACGACCTGGTGTCTAGTGGGCACCAGGGCCCCACACCTCTGGTGGTTCTTAGCTCCAGTATTTCTCCTTTCTTCCAAAAAAATCATCAAAAAGTTTCGTCCAATTCCGAGAACTTTTATTTCTGCACAAAAAACCACACCGTAGTAGTTGTGCTGAAAGCAACGTCAATTCAGGTTAGTTATAAATAAATCATATGAAGTGCAACAAAACCATATAAAAGTATTGTAAACATAGGCAAACATGGCATGAATACTTCAAAAATTATCGATACGTTGGAGACGTATCAGAATGTTGTTGGTCCACCAAAATGGGAGCACGAGGCCATGAGTTCCGTGGTGTGGGTAGATTGTACTAACCTCTGCATACTGTATAATCTGTTGATAGTCGCATCTGGGGATATGGACACAGTTCGTATTAGGTCACATTATGGGTCAACGGTGATAATAATCTGAATACACTACAAGAAATATATCAACTAGTGACCTTCTCGCAGTGACCGTGGAAGAAATGGTCTTAAATCTACGACCATATGAGAGCAGTTGGTCATAAGCTGTTAGGGGGGCTCCAAACCCTCAATCATAACGACCATTTGGGTGAGAAAGTTCGCAATTTACTTACACGAAATAGTCGTAAAGCAGACAACCCTCGTCCATGCCTCATTTATATCCTATTACGACCAATATGAATGGTCATTGCACTTGAGTTGTAATGGAATTCTATGATTAGGCAGCCACCTGAGCAGTCTCGCCTATGTGGAGTGCTTAGGTTTCATTTCTGCTTACATGTGTATATTCAACAAATCTCATTTACAGAAGGGACCCACTTGACAGGCGGGACCGAGCCCTAAATTCGCTACTAAAAAAGATGCGCGAGAGGGGACTCGAACCCACGACCTCGCGTTGAATTCTCTAGTACGCTACTGCTGCGATAGAGAGGGACAGTTGGTTCTGTATCAAAACATTTCTTCATATAATTAAAGAAATGGTTGTCTCGTATCCAACATAACTCACTCACTTGTTGGGACCTATTGGTTGCGTCAAACAAAGCCAACATTTAGCAAAATTTCTAGGTCTTGCGGGGGCGGTGACAGTGGTGGAGGCGACTCGTGGAGGTAGCTTGTGGGGGGTACTGGCGAATAGCGGAGGTGGCTTGCGGGGGTGATGGGCGACAGTAGTGGAGCGGGTGACCGATGCAGCGGTGGACATGCGGGGTTGGCCTCACCGGTCGGCTCGATGATCGTGACTCACCGCCCCCGAGCATGGGGGACCATGACTCACCGCCGCCATTATACACCCCCTCTCCTCTCTCACTATCTGCACCTCGTCACCGAGCATAGGGATTTCAGTCGGAGATGGATTTCAGTCATATATTCTGTTGATGCACAGTTAGAAGTTAGGAGCTATCTTGCTTGTTTGGTAGATGAATTTTGTTGATGCAATGTTAGGACTTCTTCAACGTGTTTGTCAAGAATTCTTCAGTTGTTCTTTAGTTGTTTGTTTGTAGATTGTTAGGAGCATAGTAATTGTAATTGATAGCAACTGCATAGTAATTGTTAGGAGCTATCTAGCTTGGTTTGGTTTAATTTGATTTAGCCTTCTCTCCGACTTAAATTCATGCCAATTTGAATGTTGGTTTGCTTTATAGTTTGGTTTGTTTCAATGTTGTGGTTAGGCAATTAGCATATAAAATTTTCTGGATTTTTAGGTGCCATTACTATCATCCATTTTCATTAATTAATGTTGATGCACTTAGATTAATTTGCTAAGTTGCAACAATTTGTTGTCTTTGGCATATGGACACAAGCTGGATTAGAAAAGGAGTTAGAAGGTTTTCGAAAGAACATATGGAAGGAGTTGATGAATTCATGCAATTTGTTCGGGAAAATTTTGCCAAGGTTGTTGTCATTCTTTACCCATGTTGTGAATGCCTCAACCAGTCAAGAATAGCTCAAGGAAGAGTGAAAGAACATTTTCTTCTTAATGGGATGGTCATCACATATGATATATGGATATATCATGGACAACCTTTAGACGGACAACCTCAACATATTGAAGCTGATACACATGCCCCTCATATGATGGGTGGTGGTGATGCTGGCATTGATTTTATGGAAAAGATTTTGCAAGAGAATGCTGGTTTGGTGGAAGAGGTTGGGCATGAAGATGATAGGATTCCTGACCTATTAAAGGATCTGTACGATGCTGAAGATCGTGTTGATGGACAGAAGTCGATGTTTGCTGAGGTGTTAGAGGAGGCGAAGCGCGCAACTCATGAAGGATTAAAGTTTCAAGATTTACCTTCACCATGAAGTTACTCCACATCAAGTCTTTCTACCAGATTAGCAATGCTGCATTCAACACAATACTCTGCCTTTTGACCTTGCAATTCCCTGATAATTGTGTTCCCAAGTCTTATGATGAAGCATTGAGCATAATCCGCAGGCTGGGGCTAGGTTATGTTTCAATACATGTGTGCCCAAAGAACTGTGTCTTGTTTCAAAAGGATTATGCCAAACATGTAAACTGTCCAAAATGCAATGCCTCTAGGGGGAAAGATGTCGATGGGAAGAAGTAAATACCGGAGAAGGTATTGAGGCACTTTCCGTTGATACCAAGGCTGCAGTGGATGTTTATCTCAAAGAAATCATCGCTGGAAGTACAATGGCACAAGTTGAAGCAGCAACGTGTGGGCAATGAGGTGAGCCATCCAGCGGACGGAGAGGCATGGAAAGAATTTGACAGAAAACATGAAGATTTTGCTATAGATCAAAGGAACATAAAACTCGGCATTGCCACAAATGGCTTTAATCCGTTTGGGAACATGAGCACGTCTTATAGCATGTAGCCCGTTTTTGTGGTACCGTACAACCTGCAACCATGGGCATGCATGGATCAGTCCAACTTCATGATGTCATTGCTTATCCCGGGTCCAGAGTCTCCAGGAAAGGATTTCGATGTCTTTATGGAGCCCCTCATAGAAGAACTGCTCCAGCTCTGGACTGGTGTACTTACATATGATGCCTCGACTCCAGAAGAAAAGTTTAATCTACATGTTGCAATCATATGGTCCATCCATGATTTCTCGGCACTTCACACTCTGTCTGGGAGGATCACAACGGGTTATCACGCATGTGTTCATTGTGACAAAGACCCTTGCTCTCAAGAGAATAAGAAACAAGATCTGCTATATTGGGCACCACCACTTTCTTTCCCAAAACCATCCCTAGCAAAGAAGCAAAGATTTTAATTCTCAGACTGAAACCCGTGACAAGCCAGCGGAATTCGCTAAAGAAGAGTTGGAAAAGCAACTTGAAAAGGTAAAAGACGTGAGACCAGGAAAGCTTGCAAAGAAAAGAAAGTGCAAGGAAGGTCAATGTTGGGACCGGAGGTCTTGTTTGTGGGACCTGCCTTATTGGACTGATGTGAAATTAAGGCATAATCTCGATGTAATGCACATTGAGAAAAACATATGCAAGAATCTACTAGGAAAGTTTCTGAACATTGAAGGGAAGGCAAAGGACACGATTAGTGTTATGCTTGATTTGGAGGACATGTGCATAAGAGAAGATTTGCATCTACAACATGATGAAGAGGAAGATTCATTTGGAATGCCACGAGCATGGTATACAATGAGTAAAGAACAAAAGCTTGCATTCTGTGAATTCATAGGAGCGGTGAAATTTCCAGATGGTTATGCTGCTAACCTAGCAATGTGTGTTACTTCTGATGGATTCAAGCTTTCAGTATTGAAAGCCCATGATTGTCAAATCCTCCTCCGAAGGATTTTACCGGTGGGCCTCCGAGGAATCATGGACAAGGATATATATGAAGCGGTTGCTGAGCTAGGAAACTTCTATAGAGAACTGTGCTGCAAAACTCTCAAGTTAACTATTCCAGAAAGACTTGAAAAATAAATCCCAATTATTCTTTGCAAGGTCGATAAGATTTTCCTTCCAACTTTTTTATCGTGATGGTCCATTTGGCGGTGCACTTACCAAAATAGACAATGCTTAGAGGCCATGTGCAAGTAGTTGGTTGGTTTTTTTGGTCATGAGATGATCACAATAGTATTGTTGATGATGGTGGATCATGATGTGATCGTGTGATGATCACGAAGGAAAGTAAGATGGTTATCTATGGTGGTTACAAAGTAAACCCCGAGCATAATAAGTTGGTCCATGATGCCTTAAACTGTTGGAATTATGCCCTAGAGGCAATAATAAATATAGTTATTATTATAATTCCTGTATCAAGATAATCGTTTATTGTCCATGCTATAATTGTATTGAATGAAGACTTATATACATGTGTGGATACATAGACAAAACACTGCCCCTAGCAAGCCTCTAGTTCGCTAGCCAGTTGATCAAAGATAGTCAGTGTCTTCTGATTATGAACAAGGTGTTGTTGCTTGATAACTGGATCACGTCATTAGGAGAATCACGTGATGGACTAGACCCAAACTAATAGACGTAGCATGTTGATCGTGTCATTTTGTTGCTACTGTTTTGTGCGAGTCAAGTATTTATTCCTATGACCATGAGATCATATAACTCACTCACACCGCAGCAATACTTTGTGTGTATCAAACGTCGCAACGTAATTGGGTGACTATAAAGATGCTCTACAGGTATCTCCGAAGGTGTTCGTTGAGTTAGTATGGATCGAGACTGGGATTTGTCACTCCGTGTGACGGAGAGGTATCTCGGGGCCCACTCGATAATACAACATCACACACAAGCCTTGCAAGCAATGTGACTTAATGTAAGTTGCGGGATCTTGTATTACGGAACGAGTAAAGAGACTTGCCGGTAAACGAGATTGAAATAGGTATACGGATACTGACGATCGAATCTCGGGCAAGTAACATACCGAAGGACAAAGGGAATGACATACGGGATTATATGAATCCTTGGCACTAAGGTTCAAACGATAAGATCTTCGTAGAATATGTAGGATCCAATATGGGCATCCAGGTCCCGCTATTGGATATTGACCGAGGAGTCTCTCGGGTCATGTCTACATAGTTCTCGAACCCACAGGGTCTGCACACTTAAGGTTCGACGTTGTTTTATGCGTATTTGAGTTATATGGTTGGTTACCGGATGTTGTTTGGAGTCCCGGATGAGATCACGGATGTCACGAGGGTTTCCGGAATGGTCCGGAAACGAAGATTGATATATAGGATGACCTCATTTGATTACCGGAAGGTTTTCGGAGTTACCGGGAATGTACCGGGAATGACGAATGGGTTTCGGGAGTTCACCTGGGGGGGCAACCCACCCCGGGGAAGCCCATAGGCCTTGGGGATGGCACACCAGCCCTTAGTGAGATGGTGGGACAGCCCAAGAAGGCCCTATGCGCCATAGGAAGAAAATCAAAGAGAAAAAAAAGAGGAGGTGGGAAAAGGGGGAAGGACTCCTCCTTCCAAACCTAGTTGGACTCGGTTTGGAAGGGGAGGGCTGCCCCCCTTGGCTCGGCCGAAGCCCTTAGGGGTCCTTGGACCCCAAGGCAAGGCTCCCCCTCTTCCCCCTATATATACGGAGGTTTTAGGGCTGATTTCAGACGACTTTTCCACGGCAGCCCGACCACATACCTCCACGGTTTTTCCTCAAGATCGCGTTTCTGCAGAGCTCGGGCGGAGCCCTGCTGAGATAAGATCACCACCAACCTCCGGAGCACCGTCACGCTGCCGGAGAACTCTTCTACCTCTCCGTCTCTCTTGCTGGATCAAGAAGGCCGAGATCATCGTCGAGCTGTACGTGTGCTGAACGCGGAGGTGCCGTCCGTTCGACACTAGATCGTGGGACTGATCGCGGGACGGTTCGCGGGGCGGATCGAGGGACGTGAAGACGTTCCACTACATCAACCGCGTTCACTAACGCTTCTGCTGTACGGTCTACAAGGGTACGTAGATCACACATCCCCTCTCGTAGATGGACATCACCATGATAGGTCTTCGTGCGCGTAGGAAATTTTTTGTTTCCCATGCGACGTTCCCCAACATAGACATTGACCCCTCTTCTCATGCTAGTATCATCATGTTCATATCATGAGTAACATATACATGCCATGCTCATCATTAATTAACGTGTAAATGTCATGTTGTTGTTTGTCTTGATTGCTTTGGTTGTTGTGAGCTTGCGAGTACATTCAAACTACTCACCTGGCGTGTCATGCCAGATTGCAGGTGATGCCATGATTCATTGCTTGTCAAGGATCCTGAGTTTGCGCTCTAGAACGTGTCTCGAGCTAGAGTCCCTATGGAGTGGAGTCCATCACCACCGTCGTTATTCCGTTGTTACGAGTTGTTCCGCTACTAGCATAGAACTACCTTAGTAGGCGTAGTGTCGCCATGTCGATGTAATCCCTTGTAGTACCCGAACCCTTGTACCTCTATTATTAGTAATAAAGAGCTGATTTGTTCTATGCTGAGGAGTATCGTATTTCAGAAGACTTGATCTTTAGACTGGAATACGGGGTGTTCCGGTTCCTTTGAGCTGGGGTGCCACAACGTTGGAGCGTGAGCTGCTGCCTAGATCTAGCCGCGACCGACGCAATGCGATGCGAGGAGTGATTGCACTCATGCTCGAGTCGTCGCCGCCGGAGCCGACGCTACTGCGGTCAGACGTCATACATCCGATTGGGAAGAGCAGGGGACATAGAGTAGAGTGGACTGGAGCACGCTCTAGTCTAGGGTTCGTCGATCGTCAGATATTTGTGGGGGCAGGTTGGCCGGGCTGACGTCGTGGACGCGCTTAGGCCTCATTATAGTCGTCCTACATTTGGCTGCATATGAGGGATGTTGGACAACCCAACCTTTTTTTGTCGGTTTGAGGCACACGGATGGCTCGGGATTTTTACTACTCAGTGAACGTTTCGTCCACCAAACGTTTCAAACCAATTTGAGATGTCGAGTTATAGATACTTTTATGCCTTTTCTAAAATTGTCACGAGAGGGGGGAGGGAGGGAGCATCCCCACGTGAATATATTTCAAAAGGAGTTTTGAGTGAAGAGAAGTCACGCATTGCGTGAAAAGAGAAAATCTCACCACAAACCGTCGTGTTCCATCAACGCTTGCCTCTTAAGACGATGAGCCCAAATGACAAGATCATCCAGAATAGCCTCTACATAGATATTTGCATTAATCTCTAGATTCTGAAACACCTTCTTGTTCCGCGCGTGCCAGATCTTCTAGAGGATGAGAAAAAGCATGAGGCACGTGCCAATGGAGGTTTCTTAGCGCAGGTTCATAGACGTTTTGTTGATGTGTCACGCTAGTTCATGATGAGAGAGAGTAGTGTTATATCTTAGCTAAGATAGTACAACATTTGCACACCACCATAGATAAAAAATGGTTAATAGTCCAATCACATCTATGCAAGAACACCAAATCATTAAATTTAAAGACAACCTCTAAGAGCAAGTACAATAGTATAGCCAGCTGCTAGCTATGAACCATTGCCATGTCATCTATAGCTCATCTTATAGCCATTATGTACAATAGTTCATTGCAAAACTGTACTACTTTTTTATTATATGGCCCACCTTTCATACTCACAAAATGCCTAGGAGCACGTGCTAGAGCTGGCTCTTAGCTAAGAGCCCGCTTACCTTCTCTCTCCTCTTCTCTTTCCTCTAACTAAACAAAAGTATATTAGTTTATTCCTTATAGCCACCTGACTCAGCTCTATTGTACTTGGTCTAAGGCTACTCATAGTGGGGAGTATCATATACTAGTATCATGCATATGATACAATGGTATGATACTACCTCCATAGTGCATAGTATCATAAACTAGTAATCCCTCCGGTCCTTCTTAGTAACTGATTTACTAAGGAATTTTTTCTCGATTATGGAGGTGGTTAAAGAGTTCGTCGTAAAGGGTTACGTCGATGCAAGCTTTGACACTAATCCGAATAACTATGAGTAGTGTAACGGATTCGTATAGTAGAGTAGATATTTGGAGCATTTCCGAATAGCACGTAGTAGCAGCATCTATAAGATGACATAAAGATTTGTAAAGAACGCACGGATCTGAAAGTTTCAGAACCGTTGACTAAAACCTCTCTCACGAGCAAGACGTGATCAGACCCCAGAACTATATGGGTGTTGGATTCGTTGAAATCACATGGTGATGTGAACTAGATTATTGACTCTAGTGCAAGTCGGAGACTGTTGGAAATATGCCCTAGAGGCAATAATAATTAGTTATTATTATATTTCTTTGTTCATGATAATCGTTTATTATCCATGCTATAATTGTATTGATTGGAAACACAATACTTGTGTGGATACATAGACAAAACAATGTCCCTAGTAAGCCTCTAGTTGACTAGCTCGTTGATCAAAGATGGTCAAGGTTTCCTGGCCATAGGCAAGTGTTGTTACTTGATAACGGGATCACATCATTAGGAGAATCATGTGATGGACTAGACCCAAACTAATAGACGTAGCATGTTGATCGTGTCATTTTGTTGCTACTGTTTTCTGCGTGTCAAGTATTTGTTCCTATGACCATGAGATCATATAACTCACTGACACCGGAGGAATGCTTGTTGTGTATCAAACGTCGCAACGTAACTGGGTGACTATAAAGATGCTCTACAGGTATCTCCGAAGGTGTTCGTTGAGTTAGTATGGATCAAGACTGGGATTTGTCGCTCCGTATGACGGAGAGGTATCTCGGGGCCCACTCGGTAATACAACATCACACACAAGCCTTGCAAGCAATGTGACTTAGTGTAAGTTGCGGGATCTTGTATTACGGAACGAGTAAAGAGACTTGCCGGTAAACGAGATTGAAATAGGTATGCGGATACTGACGATCGAATCTCGGGCAAGTAACATACCGAAGGACAAAGGGAATGACATACGAGATTATATGAATCCTTGACACTGAGGTTCAACCGATAAGATCTTCGGAGAATATGTAGGATCCAATATGGGCATCCAGGTCCCGCTATTGGATATTGACCGAGGAGTCACTCGGGTCATGTCTACATAGTTCTCGAACCCGCAGGGTCTGCACACTTAAGGTTTGACGTTGTTTTATGCGTATTTGAGTTATATGGTTGGTTACCGAATGTTGTTCGGAGTCCCGGATGAGATCACGGACGTCACGAGGGTTTCCGGAATGGTCCGGAAACGAAGATTGATATATAGGATGACCTCATTTGGTTACCGGAAGGTTTTCGTGCATTACCGGAAAAGTTTCGGGCTCATCGGTAATGTACTGGGAGTGCCGGGAGGGGTGCCGGGGACCATCAGGAGGGGTGTCACGCCCCAAGGGGTCTCATGGGCTATGGGAAGAGATAAACCAGCCCCTAGTGGGCTGGAATAAGTTCCCACTAAGGCCCATAAGGTTTGAGAAGGAAAAAAACACAAGGTGGAAAGAGTTTCCAAGTGGGAAGGTGGAATCCTACCCCAAGTAGGATTGGAGTAGGACTCCTCCACCTCCAATTTAGGCCAAACCTTTAGGTTTTGAGGCTGCCTCCTCCCCTCCCTCCCTCCTATATATAGTGGGGTTTTAGGGCTGATTTGAGACAACTTTTGCCACCGCAGCCCGACCACATACCTCCACGGTTTTACCTCTAGATCGCGTTTCTGCGGAGCTCGGGCGGAGCCCTGCTGAGATTAGATCACGACCAACCTCCGGAGCGCCGTCACGCTGTCGGAGAACTCATCTACCTCTCTGTCTCTCTTGCTGGATCAACAAGGCCGAGATCATCGTCGAGTTGTGCGTGTGCGGAACGCGGAGGTGCCGTCCGTTCGGCACTAGATCGGAGCGGATCATGGGACGGATCGCGGGACGGTTCGTGGGACGGTTCGCGGGGCGGATCGAGGGACGTGAGGACCTTCCACTACATCAACCGCATTTCTTAACGCTTCTGCTGTGCGATCTACAAGGGTACGTAGATCGGAAATCCCCTCTCGTAGATGGACATCACCATGATAGGTCTTCGTGCGCGTAAGAATTTTTTTTGTTTCCCATGCGACGTTCCCCAACAGTGGCATCATGAGCTAGGTTCATGCGTAGATGTAATCTCGAGTAGAACACAAAAGTTTTTGTGGGCGGTGATGTGTGTTTTGCTGCCCTCCTTAGTCTTTTCTTGATTCCGTGGTATTGTTGGATCGAAGCGGCTCGGACCGACATTACTCGTACGCTTACGAGAGATTGGTTTCATCGCTACGAGTAACTCTATTGCTCAAAGATGACCGACGAGTGTCGGTTTCTCCAACATTAGTTGAATCGGATTTGACCGAGGAGGTCCTTGGATGAGGTTAAATAGCAATTCATATATCTCCGTTGTGGTGTTTGCGTAAGTAAGATGCGATCCTACTAAATACCCATGGTCACCACGTAAAACATGCAACAACAATTAGAGGACGTCTAACTTGTTTTTGCAGGGTATGCTTGTGATGTGATATGGCCAACGATGTGATGTGATATATTGGATGTATGAGATGATCATGTTGTAATAGTTAATATCGACTTGCACGTCGATGGTACGGCAACCGACAGGAGCCATAGGGTTGTCTTTAAACTAACGTTTGTGCTTGCAGATGCGTTTACTATACTGCTAGGATGTAGCTTTAGTAGTAATAGCATGAGTAGCACGACAACCCCGGTGGCGAAACGTTGATGGAGATCATGATGATGGAGATCATGGTGTGACGCCGGTGACAAGAAGATCGTGCCGGTGCTTTGGTGATGGAGATCAAGAAGCACATGATGATGGCCATATCATGTCACTTATGAATTGCATGTGATGTTAATCCTTTATGCACCTTATCTTGCTTAGAACGATGGTAGCATTATGAGGTGATCTCTCACTAAAATTTCAAGATGAAATTGTGTTCTCCCCGACTGTGCACCGTTGCGACAGTTCTTCGTTTTGAGACACCATGTGATGATCGGGTGTGATAGACTCAACTTCACATACAACGGGTGCAAAACAGTTGCACACGCGGAACACTCGGGTTAAGCTTGACGAGCCTAGCATGTGCAGACATGGCCTCGGAACACATGAGACCGAAAGGTCGAGCATGAATCATATAGTTGATATGATTAGCATAGAGATGCTTACCACTGAAACTATTCTCGACTCACGTGATGATCAGACTTGAGATAGTGGATTTGGATCATGTACCACTCAAATGACTAGAGAGATGTACTTTTTGAGTGGGAGGTCTTAAAGTAATATGATTAATTGAACTAATTGTCATGAACATAGTCTAATGGTCTTTGCGAATTACGATGTAGCTTGCGCTATAGCTCTACTGTTTTTTATATGTTCCTAGAGAAAATTTAGTTGAAAGTTGATAGTAGCAAACTTTGCAGAGGATTGTCCTCGTTGCTGCACGGAAGGCTTATGTCCTTAATGCACCACTCGGTGTGTTGCACCTCGAGCGTCGTCTGTGGATGCTGTGAACATCCGACATACACGTTTCTGATGACTACACGATAGTTCACTGCAAAATACTTAATGGCTTAGAAGCAAGGCGTCGAAGACGTTTTGAAACGTCACGGAACATAAGTGATGTTCTAAAGAGATGAAATTGTGATTTCATGCTTGTGCCCTTGTTAAGAGGTACGAGACCTCCGACAAGATTCTTTGTCCACAAAGTAAAGGAGAAAAGCTCAATCGTTGAGCGTGTGCTCAGATTGTCTGAGTACGACAATCGCTTGAATCAAGTGGGAGTTAATCTTCCAGATGAGATAGTGATGGTTCTCCAAAGTCACTGTCACCAAGCTGTGAGAGCTTCGTGATGAACTATAACTTATCAAGGATAGATACAATGATCCTTGAGCGATTCGCGATGTTTGACACTGCGAAAGTAGAAATCAAGAAGGAGCATCAATAGTTGATGGTTAGTAAAACCACTAAGTTTCAAGAAAGGCAAGGGCCAGAAGGGATACTTCGTGAAACGGTAAAACAGTTGCTGCACTAATGAAGAGACCCAAGATTAAACCCAAACCCAAGACTAAGTGCTTCTGTAATGAGGGGAACAGTCACTGAGGCGGAGCAACTCTAGATACTTGGTAGATAAGAAGGCTGGCAAAAGTCGAAAGAAGTATATTTGATATACATGATGTTGATGTGTACTTTACTAGTACTCCTAGTAGCACGAGGGTATTGGATACCGGTTTGCTTGCTAAGTGATTAGTAACACGAAATGATAGCTACGACATAAATGGAGACTAGCTAAAGGCGAGGTGACGATACGTGTTGGAAATGTTTCCAAGGTTGATATGATCAAAACGTCGCACGCTCCCTCTACCATCGGGATTGGTGTTAAACCGAAATAATTGTTATTTGGTGCTTGCGTTAAGCATGAACATGATTGGATCGTGTTTATTGCAATACGATTATTCATTTAAAAGAATAATGGTTACTCTATTTGCTTGAATAATCACCTTCAATGGTTTATTGAATCTCGATCGTAGTGTTACACATGCTCATGATATTGGTGCCAAAAGATACGAGGTAATGATGATAGTACCACTTACTTGTGGCACTGCCGCTTGAGTCATGTTGGTATAAATTGCATGAAGAGGCTCCATGATGATGGATCTTTATACTCACCTGATTTTGAATCTCTAGTGACATGCAAATCATACCACATGAGCAAGGCCTTGTTTTCATTGTGATGAAACAAGATAGTAACTTGTTGGAAGTGATACATTTTGATGCATGCAGTCCAATGGGTGCTGAGGCACGCAGTGGATATCATTATGTTCTTGCTTCAATGACGATTTGAGTGGATACAAGAGTATTTACTTAATGAATCACAAGTCTGAAATATTGAAAAGTTCAATTCTATTTCAGGAGTGAAGTTCGTCGTAACAAGACGATAAACTGTCTACGATATGATCATAGAAATGAATATCCGAGTTACGAGTTTTGGTACGCAGTTAAGGCAATGTGGAAATTGTTTCGCAGTTCATGCCACCTGGAACATCATAGTGTGATGATGTGTCTGAACGTCATAGCCACACATTATTTGGTATGGTGCATGCTATGATGTCTCTTATCGAATTACCACTATTGTTTATGGGTTATGCATTAGAGACAACCGCATTCACTTTAAATAGGGCACCGCGTATTTCCGTTGAGATGACACAATATAGACTGAGGTTTAGAGAAATCTAAACTGTCGTTTCTTGAAAGTTTGGGGCTTCGACACTTGTGTGAAAAAGATTCAGTCGAATAAGCTCAAACCCAAAGCGGATAAATGCATCTTAATAGGATATCCAAAACAGTTGGGTACATCTCCTATCTCAGATCCGAAAGCAAAGTGTTTGTTTCTAGAAACGGATCCTTTCTCGAGGAAAGGTTTCTCTCGAAAGAATTGAGTGGAAGGGTGGTAGAACTTAATGAGGTTATTGAACCATCACTTCAACCAGTGTGTAGCAGGGCGCAGGAAGTTGTTCCTGTGGCGCCTACACCAATTAAAGTGAAAGCTGATGATGGTGATCATCGAGCATTGGATCAAGTTACTACAAACCTCGTAGGTTGACAAGGTCGCGTACTACTGCAGAGTGGTACGGTAACCCTGTCTTGGAAGTCATGTTGTTGAGCAACAGTGAACCTACGAGTTATGGAGAAAGCAATGGTGGGCCCGGATTCCGACAAATGGCTGGAGGCCATGAAATCCGAGAGAGGATCCATGTATGAAAACAAAGTGTAGACTTTGGAAGAACTACTTGATGGTCATAGGATTATTGAGTAAAGATGGATCTTTAAAAGGAAGACAGACGATGATGGTGATAAGTCACTATTAAGAAAAGCTCGACTTGTCGCAAAGATGTTTCCGACAAGATCAAACAGTTAACTATGATGAGACTTTCTCACTCGTAGCGATGCTGAAAATCTGTTAGAATTATGTTAGTAGTTGCTGCATTATTTATGAAATATTGCACATAGGATGTCAAAACATTGTTTCCTCGACGGTTTCCTTGAGCAAACATTGTATGTGATACAACCAGGAGGTTTTGTCGATCCTAAAGATACTAGCAAGTATGCAAACTCCAGCGATCCTTCAATGGACTGGTGCAAGCATCTCGGAGTTGGAATATACACTTTGATGAGATGATCAAAGATTTTGGCTTTGTACAAGGTTTATGAGAAACTTGTATTTCCAAAGAAGTGAGTGGGAGCACTATAGAATTTCTGATAAGTATATGTGGTTGACATATTGTGGATCAGAAGTAATGTAGAATTTCTGTAAAGCATACAAGGTTGTTTGAAAGGAGTTTTCAAAGGAGTACCTGGATTGTGCTACTTGAACGTTGAGCATCAAAGATCTATGGAGATAGATCGAAAGCGCTTAATAGAAGTTTCAACAAGATGCATGCCTTGACAAGTTTTTGAAGGAGTTCAAAATAGATCAGCAAAGAAGGAGTTCTTGGTTGCGTTGTGAGGTGTGAATTTGAGTAAGACTCAAAACCCGACCCCGGCAGAATAAAGAGAATAGACAAAGGTCGTCTTCTATGCCTTGGCCGTAGAATCTGAAGTATGCCATGCTGGGTACCGCACCTGATGTGTGCCTTGACTCAAAGTCTGTTGAGAGGTACAGAGAGTGATCCATGATTGAATCACTAGCAGCAGTCAAAATTTATCCTTAGTAACTGATTGACTAGGGAATTTTTTCTTGATTATGGAGGTGGTTAAAGAGTTCGTCGTAAAGGGTTACGTCGATGCAAGCTTTGACACTAATCCGAATAACTATGAGTAGTGAAACGGATTCGTATAGTAGAGTAGATATTTGGAGCATTTCCGAATAGCACGTAGTAGCAGCATCTATAAGATGACATAAAGATTTGTAAAGAATGCACGAATCTGAAAGTTTCAAAACCGTTGACTAAAACCTCTCTCACGAGCAAGACGTGATGAGACCCTAGAACTATATGGGTGTTGGATTCGTTGAAATCACATGGTGATGTGAACTAGATTATTGACTCTAGTGCAAGTGGGAGACTGTTGGAAATATGCCCTAGAGGCAATAATAATTAGTTATTATTATATTTCTTTGTTCATGATAATCGTTTATTATCCATGCTATAATTGTATTGATTGGAAACACAATACTTGTGTGGATACATAGACAAAACAATGTCCCTAGTAAGCCTCTAGTTGACTAGCTCGTTGATCAAAGATGGTCAAGGTTTCCTGGCCATAGGCAAGTGTTGTTACTTGATAACGGGATCACATCATTAGGAGAATCATGTGATGGACTAGACCCAAACTAATAGACGTAGCATGTTGATCGTGTCATTTTGTTGCTACTGTTTTCTGCGTGTCAAGTATTTGTTCCTATGACCATGAGATCATATAACTCACTGACACCGGATGAATGCTTTGTGTGTATCAAACGTCGCAACGTAACTGGGTGACTATAAAGATGCTCTACAGGTATTTCCAAAGGTGTTCGTTGAGTTAGTATGGATCAAGACTGGGATTTGTCGCTCCGTATGACGGAGAGGTATCTCGGGGCCCACTCGGTAATACAACATATCACACAAGCCTTGCAAGCAATGTGACTTAGTGTAAGTTGCGGGATCTTGTATTACGGAACAAGTAAAGAGACTTGCCGGTAAACGAGATTGAAATAGGTATGCGGATACTGACGATCGAATCTCGGGCAAGTAACATACCGAAGGACAAAGGGAATGACATACGGGATTATATGAATCCTTGACACTGAAGTTCAACCGATAAGATCTTCGGAGAATATGTAGGATCCAATATGGGCATCCAGGTCCCGCTATTGGATATTGACCGAGGAGTCACTCGGGTCATGTCTACATAGTTCTCGAACCCGCAGGGTCTGCACACTTAAGGTTTGACGTTGTTTTATGCGTATTTGAGTTATATGGTTGGTTACCGAATGTTGTTCGGAGTCCCGGATGAGATCACGGACATCATGAGGGTTTCCGGAATGGTCCGGAAACGAAGATTGATATATAGGATGACCTCATTTGGTTACCGGAAGGTTTTCGTGCATTACCGGAAAAGTTTCGGGCTCATCGGTAGTGTACTGGGAGTGCCGGGAGGGGTGCCGGGGACCATCAGGAGGGGTGTCACGCCCCAAGGGGTCTCATGGGCTATGGGAAGAGATAAACCAGCCCCTAGTGGGCTGGAATAAGTTCCCACTAAGGCCCATAAGGTTTGAGAAGGAAAAAAACACAAGGTGGAAAGAGTTTCCAAGTGGGAAGGTGGAATCCTACTCCAAGTAGGATTGGAGTAGGACTCCTCCACCTCCAATTTCGGCCAAACCTTTAGGTTTTGAGGCTGCCTCGTCCCCTCCCTCCCTCCTATATATAGTCGGGTTTTAGGGCTGATTTGAGACAACTTTTGCCACGGCAGCCCGACCACATACCTCCACGGTTTTACCTCTAGTTCGCGTTTCTGCGAAGCTCGGGCGGAGCCCTGCTGAGATTAGATCACGACCAACCTCCGGAGCGCCGTCACGCTGCCGGAGAACTCATCTACCTCTCCGTCTGTCTTGCTGGATCAAGAAGGCCGAGATCATCGTCGAGCTGTACGTGTGCTGAATGCGGAGGTGCCGTCCGTTCGGCACTAGATCGGAGCGGATCGCGGGAAGGTTCGTGGGACGGTTCGCGGGGCGGATCGAGGGACGTGAGGACATTCCACTACATCAACCGCATTTCTTAACGCTTCTGCTGTGCGATCTACAAGGGTACGTAGATCGGAAATCCCCTCTCGTAGATGGACATCACCATGATAGGTCTTCGTGCGCGTAGGAATTTTTTTTGTTTCCCATGCGACGTTCCCCAACAACACTCCCATTACGGACAACCTAAGATAAGGCGCTAAGCACATTAAATAGTTTAGCAACTAAAGTCCCCAATGCATAGTTTCTTAGCTTATTGTAGCTAAGGCTACTCCCAATGCTCCACGTTGTACATGTGCTAAGGCTGTCACATAGGCAAAAATCTGATGTGGCAAACTAATTAATAGGAGAGAGATGAGTGTGGTGACCCGAGGAAGAAACAATGATAAGTGCGTGAACCTAGGTAAAAGAATTAAGTGAAAGAAATGCACCAATGCATGCACAACTTTAGTTGCAAAAGCATTAAATAAGGAGGCTTAGCTACAATAAGCTAAGCAACTATGCATTGGGGACTTTAGTTGCTAAACTAATGTGCTTAGCATCTCATCTTAGCACCAATGCATTGAAAGTGGCTACTCCTCATGCTCCACGGTGCTGAGGCTGCCACATAGGCAAAAATATATGATGTGGTAAGCTAATTAATAGAAGAGAGACGAGTGTGGTGACCCCAAGAAGAAACATTAAACAGGTAAGCACGTGTTTTACCTAGGTTCACGTGTTTAGAATTGTTTCTTCCCGAGGTCACCACACTCATCTCTCTCGTATTAATTAGCTTGGCACATTAAATTTTTTTGCCTATGTGGCAGCTTTAGCACCTGTATAATGTGGAGCATTAGGAGTAGCCTAAGAAACAATGCATTGGTCTAGTAGTTTTTTAAGTTATTAATGTTTTTATGATATCTTGCTAAGAAATGATTCATTTGTACAGTCCTAAATGGTCGAATAGGTGTGGGCAGCCCCGGAGGAATCGTGGTTAAGATGTTTCCTATGAACCCTAAACTGTTTAGAGCAACTCCAATGGGGCGACCCATTTGGACCGCCGTCGTCGGTTTGGGTCGGCGCGGACACAAAAGTCGGCCCAACGCGCCGACCCAAACGGACGCGCGTTCGCTTGGTGTGTGCCTGTCGACCCATTCCCGGCCCAATTTTGGGCCGGATTTGCGTCGGCGCGGACATGAGACGGACGCGCGCGCACGCCTACTCCTCTTCCCGGGCCCGCCGGTCGGTGGCATCCATCGCCATTTCCCCCCAAAAACCCTCCCGCCCGCGCGCGCTCCCGCCCCTCGTCCGCTCCGCCCCCACGCCCGCCATGGACGGCGACCTCGACCTCGACCTCAATGCCACCGCATGCCTGGCCTCCCTCGCCTCGTCCAACAAAGGCAAGCCTCGCGCCTCCCGGAAGGCCGCCGCACCGAAGCCGAAGAAGGTGATGCGCCCGAATAGCGGGCAAAGGAGTCAGCCAAGAGGAAGGACCGGAGGCACGAGGGAGGCATTTTGCATGTTGGGGTTAAACCCTAGCCAACACGGCCTCGTCAACGCCGTTGTGGCCGCCGCGGTCAGCACCGGATCATCCGCCTTCCCTCGGACGTTGTTGCCCGACTCGCCCCACGCGTCGGTTTGCAACCTAGTGCCCGACTTCCATGTCTACCCGCAGGCCTCCCGCCTCTCAGGGGAGTGCTCGCCCGAGGTGAGCGTGGTCGCGCCTTCCACGCCGCGCCCGCGACCATCGACCTCAACGCCACACCGGTGGCCGGTGGCTCGTCATCCGGAGGCGCGAGGAAATGCGCGTGGCACACGCCAGCCGACCAGCTGCCGGCTACGCGCAACCTGTTCGACGGAATGCCGGCCGCGGACGACGACGACTACATGCAGAACATGATCTTCGAGGGTGGTGCGCAGGCCGCTGGCTTCGATTCCGACGAGACACAAAGCCAGGATGGCCGAGGCTACAATGAAGATCAGGTCGGCTTCATGCGTGATCAGGTCGGCCTGGACCTGGACGACTTCCCTCTCGACCATGAGTTTCCGGAGGACTATGGGCTAGAGGAAGAGGACGAGTGCGACATTGAAGCGGAGCCTTTGTTTAAGGACGAGCTCGCCAACCAAGCGGACGGGACGGCACCGAAGCGCAAGAGCAAGCGGACCAAGGCATACACGGAGGTCGAGGACAAGCTTCTTTGCGAGTGTTGGAGACACATTGGGCAAGACCCCAAGACGGGCGCCAAACAAAAGCATTCAACCTTTGGGATTCGTGTTCACCGTGAGTTCCGTGAGCGCAAGAAGTTTCCGCCGTATCAAATAACAAGCGCGCGCGGGTGGGTGTCCATTTCGAAGCGTTGGAGGGTGATCCAACAAGAGTGCAACAAGTTTTGTGCCACTCTTGAGAGCGTCAAGGCCCGCCCCGTGAACGGCATCGGCGTGTAAGACATGGTATGCTAGCAAGCCGCCCTCTTTTTGTGTCATTAAGTACATGCTTTTGGTTGTTCGTTTCCATATCATTTTGCCAATATGCTTGCATGAAATACATTTGTAGGCATTACAAGCTTTGGAGGCATTCAAGGTCCAACACAATGGCAAATGCTTCAACCTCTCCCATTGCTTTAGGGTGATCAAAGACGAGGAGAAGTTCAAGGCGCAATATGCCGACCTCAAGTCGCGTGGTGGGAAGCAAGCCGTGTAGGAGGTTGGGGACGGCGAGAAGGCTCGGGCGAGGGGGAAGACCAACTCCAAGAAGGAGGACAAGCGGGATGCAACATCGATCGCCTTGATCGCAACCGTGAAGGGCCTGATCACCAAGAAAGACTCAAGGGAGGAGAAGCGCCGACAAGAAAGAGAAGAGCAAATAAACGCCTTTTGGAAGATCCAAAGGAGTAGGCTTGACATGGAGGCGGAGAAACAAGCACGGATGCTTGGGATGAAGGCGGAGAAGCAAGCCAAGATGCTAGAGATCGAGGTCGTCAACGCCAAGACCAAGGCCAAAGAAGTGGCTCTTGCCAGCATGATGACCGGGGTGGAGATCATGAAGGTGGATCTCAACACCGTGTCGTCAAGGAAGAGGTCGTGGTTCGAGAAGATGCATGCCGACATGCTCAAGTTCGACGAGGAGTTAACTATGACGGCGAGCGCCATCTTTTTTGGATGTCGGCACGTGTGATGGCATGACCATGGTGCCGCGATGGCATGGTCGAATTCAAGTCCCATCCTTTTTGTGTGCTCGCATGCGTGTCGGCCGGCTCGCGAGCGCGCCAGCATGAGCTGTGGTACTATTTTTTAAAACCGGCATTGTATGCCGACGCTGGCATGAAACATGATCGGCCACGGGCCTTTTTTTAATATGTTGATTGCGGACATGAAATGGATCGACGCGTTGGGCGTACTGTCGACCAAAATTTAAAACATGACGGATGTCGGGCGGGCAACCGGTCCAAACGGACAAAAAACGAACAAATTCATCGTCCGTTTCGATCGATCCGTTGAAGTTGCTCATCATCCGTTTCGATCGATCCATTGAAGTTGCTCTTACTCCTTGCACTAAACAATGGCATCAAACAAACAAGCCATGGCAACCCAACCTGGCAACGCCATTAACGGGGCGACCATGAACCCAGATGGAAGGAGTGGAATGGACTGAAACGAGGAGCCCTGGCGTGCCGCTACGAAAACGGAAGCAAGGCGGGTGAATTCTACTCCACCGAAAATTTGAAAGGTTGCACTGCACACCCTTCACCGGGCGGGGCCAGCGTGGCTGTACCGCCTGGGTTGCCGTGCGGTGCTGCTCGTGCCTGCGCTTTTCCGTCGCTGCTCCAGATCGCAATGAATGCCGGCTGCCATTCGGATCAAAAGCGGCCGGTGTAAACGAAGGTTTTTTCTTTTCTTTTCTTCTTTGAAACATAAATGAAGGTTGTTGGGGCCGCATTCAATACAAGCAACCTTCAGAGCCTCCGCAGACACGCGTCAGGACCTCTTAATAAACCTTTTTTTTTGGTGAATGCGTTCCCACGCACGGGAGGGAATGAAGAGTGGTTTCGTTCGTCTGGTCACCCAAAAATTCTCCAGCCTTGCTATACAGGTAAAAATGTAGCCCGTTCATACCAAAGATAAAAAAAGAAAGAAAATATTATCTGGCAGACATTCGTCGGCCAGAGGCCCAATCCAAAGTTGTGAAATCGGGTCATAATAATAGTGATATCGGTGATGGCGTTATTAATTCTGGCGTTACCTAGGGGTGAATGGAAATGTCTTAAATTTCCGTCGGTGACAATCAATCCAGAAGATTGGGTTTCTACAGGACGATTTTATCTGCTGTAATACTGTTATTAGGGGTGGTTTTTCTTTCCTTGAGCAAATAATGACTGTGATGCACCTGGTAAATGAAATGGGGTGACCACATTGCGCCATTTTCTCCCTGTAAAATATCTTTAAAATTTGCAAAAAAAAAAGGGAGGAGAAACAAATCTGAAAAGTTAATAAATCGAATCATTTTGTCCATTCCTGATAGTTTCTACTACTCGTCCTAGCTCATTAATACCGCAAGGAGGGGGAGGGTGGAGGGGTCCTCCCCACTGCCCCTGCTCCACAGGTGACAGTTCACAGCCTCCCCGCTGCACCACGCCACCCCCCTCCCCTCCCCTCCCCTCCCCAGACGGCCCGCACCAAAAACTGCTCCGCGCAAATGGACAGAGCTCCGGTGTGATCCCACCACCCGCACGCCCCTCCTCCCCTCCCCGCCCCGGCCGCCGCAATGGCCGCCTCCTCCTCCGCGCCCGCGCCGCTCCTGTTCCTCCTCCTCCTCGCGGCGGCCGCGGCGACGGCCACCACCACCACGGCGCTCACCGACGACGTGCTCGCGCTGGTGGTCTTCAAGACGGGCGTGGCCGACCCGCTGGGCCGCCTCGCCCGGTGGACCGAGGACGACGACCGCCCCTGCTCCTGGCCGGGCGTCGGCTGCGACGCGCGCGCGGGCCGCGTCACCTCGCTCTCCCTCCCCGCCGCCTCGCTCTCCGGCCGCCTCCCGCGCGCGCTCCTCCGCCTCGACTCGCTCCTCTCCCTCTCCCTCCCCCGCAACAACCTCTCCGGCCCCGTGCTCCCCGGCCTCCTCGCCTCCCTCCCCCGCCTCCGCTCCCTCGACCTCTCCTCCAACCGCCTCGCCGCCACCGTCCCCGCCGACCTCTTCGCCCAATGCCACGACATCCGCTCCATCTCCCTCGCCCACAACGACCTCTCCGGCTACATCCCGCCCGCGGTCGCCTCCTGCTCCTCGCTCCTCTCCCTCAACCTCTCCTCCAACCGCCTCGCTGGCCCCATACCCGACGGTATCTGGTCGCTGCCTTCGCTCCGCTCTCTGGACCTCTCCGGGAATTCGCTGTCGGGGAGTGTTCCCGGCGGGTTCCCCCGGAGCAGCTCGCTGCGGGCGCTCGATTTGAGCCGTAACCTTTTCGCCGGGGAGATACCGGCTGATGTCGGAGAGGCGGCGCTTCTTAAATCGCTGGATCTCGGGCGTAACTTCTTCACCGGCGGCTTGCCGGATTCTCTCCGTAGGCTGACCGCGCTACGGTTCCTTGGCGCCGGCAGCAATGCGCTCGCCGGCGAGGTGCCCGCGTGGATCGGGGAGATGTGGTCGCTGGAGCGGCTTGACTTGTCGGGCAATTGCTTCGCCGGCATCATCCCCGAGGACATCGCGAAATGTAAGAACCTGCTGGAGGCTGATCTCAGCCGGAACGCGCTGACCGGCCAGCTCCCCTGGTGGGTGTTCGGCCTGCCACTTCAGCGCGTCTCGGTCGCCGGCAACAAGCTCGGCGGGTGGGTCAAGGTCCCCGGAGATGCCGCGTTGGCGTTGCATGTGCTGGACCTGTCGAGCAACGCTTTCTCGGGCGGGATCCCGGAGCAGATTACTGCCTTCACGGGGTTGCAGTTTCTGAACCTGTCCTCGAATTCCATATCGGGGCAGCTGCCTGCTGGCATTGGTGCGATGAGGCTGCTGGAGGCGCTCGACGTGAGCGCTAACACGTTAACTGGAAGCGTGCCACCGGAGATTGGCGGTGCGGTGGCGCTCAGGGTGCTGAGGCTGGGGAACAATTCGCTCACCGGCGGCATCCCGGCACAGATTGGGAGCTGCAGTTCCCTCGTTGCACTGTAAGCGAATTTCTCGCTCATTTTTTTACCGCACTAAATTTGACACCATTCAGATTGCTTGTTAGTGAAGTTGACTAGGTCTATTTGTTTTTTGTATTTCCCTGCATGCCTCGGTTGCTTTCAGTTTCCTAGGTTCCAGAGACGTTGTAGAAAATGACAGGACATCGATTTCTTGAGTTTTGTGTTAGGAGTCCTAAACCGCAAATTGTGGGTCTCTGTCATGTTGTCCTGCTCGTATCCAGTGCCCGGTTCATTTTCTAGGATACGCTTAAAACTGAAGTCAAATGTGCATGTGTGGGAATCTGGGCGTCTGTTTCAAACTTTGCAAACTGTAATCAGATAGAAAATCTTGCAAGTTGATCAAACAGATCTAAACTTATTGTTACTTGATTCTGACTTAATGAGTATACCCTAAAAATGAAGCCGACGTATCGAGCAAATCTGAACCCAGTTACTTGATTCTGACTGAATATTAGGAGTCATTTTAATTGATACAGTATGCTCGTGTAATGCAGGGATTTGTCGCACAACGACATCACAGGGCCGATTCCAAGCACCCTGGGGAACCTCACCAGCCTTCAGGCTGTTGATCTCTCCCAGAACAAGCTGAATGGGACCCTACCAGTGGAGCTATCTAATCTGCCCAGCTTGCACGTCTTTGACGTCTCCCACAACTTGCTATCAGGAAATCTCCCCAACAGCCGTTTCTTCGACAACATCCCTGACTACTTCCTAGCAGACAATTCTGGCCTATGCAGCTCCCGGAAGAACAATTCCTGCGGTGCGGTCATGCCGAAGCCGATTGTACTCAACCCCAATTCCTCATCAAACCCCTTGTCACAATCCTCACCAAGCTCCCCTAGCAGCAAGCATCACAAGAAAATCATACTGAGCGTCTCCACCCTCATTGCCATCGCGGGTGGCGCTGCCATTGCCATCGGAGTGATCACTGTAACTGTGCTCAACCGTCGTGTCCGTGCCGCCGCCTCCCACCCAAAGCCTGCTGTTGCACTGTCTGACGATTACCTAAGCCAATCCCCGGAGAATGATGCTAGCTCTGGCAAGCTTGTCATGTTTGGTAAAGGCAGCCCCGAGTTCAGCACTGGTGGGCATGCCTTGTTGAACAAGGACTGTGAGCTTGGGCGAGGAGGCTTTGGTGCAGTCTACAAGACAGTGCTCAGAGATGGACAGCCCGTGGCCATCAAGAAGCTCACTGTGTCTAGCTTGGTCAAGTCTAAAGATGACTTTGAGCGACAGGTCAAGGTGCTTAGCAAGATGCGGCACCACAATATCGTCACACTGAGAGGCTTTTACTGGACTTCATCGCTGCAGCTGCTCATCTACGATTACCTCCCTGGAGGAAATCTGCACAAGCACCTGCATGACTGCACGGAAGAGAACTCGCTTTCCTGGATGGAGAGGTTTGACATTATCATCGGTGTTGCCAGGGGTCTGATGCACCTCCACCAGCATGGGGTCGTCCATTACAACCTC
This sequence comes from Hordeum vulgare subsp. vulgare, assembly GCF_904849725.1. Classification (NCBI taxonomy): domain Eukaryota; kingdom Viridiplantae; phylum Streptophyta; class Magnoliopsida; order Poales; family Poaceae; genus Hordeum; species Hordeum vulgare. The sequence continues at coordinate 530,016,188 of NC_058520.1, read as the reverse complement.
AAGTCAAGCAATGTGCTGCTGGACAGCAATGGTGAGCCCAGGGTCGGTGACTATGGCCTTGCAAGCCTACTCCCGATGCTGGACCGGTATGTGCTGAGCAGCAAGATCCAGAGTGCACTTGGGTACATGGCGCCAGAATTCGCATGCAAGACGGTGAAGATCACCGAGAAGTGCGACGTCTATGGCTTTGGTGTGCTTGCATTGGAGATCTTGACAGGCAGGAGGCCCGTTGAGTACTTGGAAGATGACGTGGTCGTGCTATGTGATCTGGTGAGAAGCGCGCTGGAGGAAGGCAGGCTGGAGGACTGCATGGATCCGAGGCTATGCGGCGAGTTCGTGATGGAGGAGGCCATTCCGATCATCAAGCTGGGCCTCGTTTGCACCTCGCAGGTGCCGTCAAACCGGCCGGACATGGGCGAGGTGTTGAGTATACTCGAGGTGGTGAGGAGCCCTCAGGACAGTCCAGGGGATGAGATGGTCTGAGGTCTCTTTTGGAACTCTGTGTGTGCCTGAGGTTTTGTTTTTCTACTAGATGCATATATGATGCCCGGTTGGGAAGAAGGGAGGGAGCGAGGGGTGGTGATGCGTTGTGGAATGCTTGTAGTAGTTTCTAGTTTGGTTCTAAAAAGTTAGGGGGTTGGCAGTGCTGTTTTGTTGCTTCTCTGCAATTCTTTGGTTCATTCCTTGGATGAAACTGTAGCTTCTCCCTGCTCGCGTGGCTATTGCCGGTCGGTCGACATCTCGGCACCCCTGAAACGACTGATATCTGATGGTGTTCTTAGCTAGTTGTGCTGATAAATGTGACTTTGATTTACATAAACATGTTGCTCTGCGTCTTTTGCTCTACGATGTGTGGTCATTTTAGGGCAACTCGAACGGGTCGATCCAATCGGACGATGATTTTGTTCGCCTTTTGTCTATTTGGGTTGGTTCAGTGGACATGAATGTCCGTTTCGACGTTTGGGTCGGCGCAATGCTAGTCTGACCTATTCTTGTCGGTCACGAGGGCCGGCGAGAGTCCACGAACGCATTACATTAGTTAAACATGAAAATCAAGGGCATGCAAGTGAATAGTCATGATTTTAATAAAACCTTGGAATTTCTTGATAAATCATTGAAAGTTTTAGCAAAAACGCCGAAGATTTTTGCAAATGAATACCCAGGTTTAGAATGAATACACTCCACTTGAATTCTGGCGCCGCCACTGGCCCTAGGCGACGGCGTTGTTGGGGCTGGTGAGGTCGACCAGCTTAGGCGCAAGACCGGTCCACGGAAACGTTGTGTTTTAGAATGCAGCTGCTTGCGCCTCCGTCGTCTGTCCCACCGAGGCGGGTTATGCTGGTGGCCGTGGCACCGCAGCAACATGGGCGCGCCTCCTCCATCTCCGTCGTTCCTGCTCCGCCTCCTTCTCCAGCTCCATCAGACGAAGGCCTTCGACGCGCTCTGCCCGCTGGTGCTCCGTCCTCCAGTGCTCGAGGTAGGCTTGCTCCAGTTGCGGTGTCGCGCCCAGCCAGATGAGCAACGCACTGACAAACTCGCTGACGACGTCGTTCCACTAGTAGACCTCCCGCGGCCCCGTGGTGAGATGGGGACGGGTGAATTATGGAAGCATATGAGGCGGAACCCACCGCACGCTCGGACTAAAAACGGTCGACCGCGGTCTCTGACACGTGGGCCCGAAGAGGACGGCCGTCATAAATAATGTTGAACCGGTGGTGGGGACAGACACCGAGAGGGCGCGCGCGTCCGCGCCCACGCATTTCAGTCCCAAATTTAGACCGATAATAGACCGGCGTGGACGCGAAGCGGACGTGTTTTAAAAATGGGCCGACGCGTTGGATCATTAATTTTATCGGCGCTGATCCAAACAGACGTGACGAATGAAATGAATCTTCCATTGAAGTTGCTCTTATTATCTTTACTTGTCTGATGATGCCCGAAAGCACTACAGCACTACCAATCTTTTAACTGCCCCTCTGGTAAACGGTAAACCTGCTCACTAACACAAAAATGTTCACAGCAACGAATGTTCTGGTTCCATTAGTACTGTAACCTCCCTGATTGCCCTTGTGATCCAGTTTAACAAAGCTGCATTACCAACTACAGTACTTATTTGCTGCCGTTGACCCAGAGGGAATGTGAACGCTAGGCCTTTCTCCCCTCCGGTTTGAAGGGACTCGTCGGGGTATGGGGCAATGATCCATGGATCACAGCCTGTTGCCCGGGCCTAGTGTGTCCTGTGGAGCTTCTAAAAGTGGCGTCTCGGCAGTGACTGCTTCTGTGCTCCCACGCCGCGCGCGCTGCCCCAGTCGTCACCACCACCGGAGGAATTGAATCGAGAGAGAGAGAGAGCGCCTTCAATGGCAGCACCTACCATTTTGCTCCACCGCGTGCAATAGTAGCACTGTGCCAGCAGGCAGCATTCACTCGCCCTTGCCTTGCCTGCCCCGCCTGACCCGTCGACCAGGAGCGAGGCGGGGGCCCGGTGGTGGGGTCTGGGGTGTGGGTGGGCCTGTCGACTCCACGGCGGAGCTGCAGATCGGTCGAAAAGGACGCTGCTTTGCTTCTGCCGCGCTCTTGGCACTTTGCACCCAACCATGCACCGTTTTCTTGAATGGTCATCTCTCCCCCCCTCTCGCCTCGAACGCTGGAGAGACGATTCGCTGGTCGGCTCAAGCATTTCAATCCATGTCCAATTGCAACATGAAACACTGTTCAAAAAATGCAACACGAAACACTGTTCAAAACATTGCAACATGAGACCATGGACCGGGCGTAACGGCGTCGCATGCTTCATCGCTTGTTTCAAACAAACTACTAGCGCTGTTGCATGCTCATTTTCACGGTTACACTAGCATTTCATAGTTTTATATTTCCACACTTTAGATATTTCACAATGGTGTATTACTGGAACTTCTTTCTGTAACGGTAATGTTCATTACCGTGTTTTTTTTAGCACAATACAAATGCAAGCGCTCATATGAACGTACATACACTTATCCATATAAACACATACATAGATCCTATCCTTACGAGCATTTTCGAGAGACCGAGCCGGCATACCACCTTAAGATTTACGAAGTCACCGTAGGTGTCTCGTCGTCGACGGTAACGTATCCTTCCACTGAACGCGGTTCGCCGGAAATCTTGAAATAAATTCAGAAATAATGCAAGCACAAGGAATTAAACCCCGATGAGCTGGGGATATCACTGTTCCTCTAACCATCCAACCACAATTTGATTCAGAACTACCGTGTGTTAAAAGAAAAGCAATGTAACTATCTGCAATGAAAATGTTTTATTAGTATAGCTTAACTACCGTTTGTGAAACAAGCCCATCGAAGAGTCAAACCAAGCATATATGTAGACTCAGCCAAACATCGCACCGGGCCGGGTTTCGGGCTGGGATTGTAAAAGCTCGACCTTCCTTCCTCAAGTCCGAGCCCGACCCGAGGCACGAAATACACTTTGCTTTTAAGCCCGAGCTCATTCCAAAAATCAAGCCCGAAGCCTGAAAGCCTGGCCCGAATGTTGTTTTCTCGTCTACGGCGTGCAAACCCGACTCGAAGCTCGAAAGCCCGACCCGAACGTTGTTTTCTCGTGTACGACGTGCAAACCCGACTCAAAGCCTGAAAGCCTGACCCGAACGTTGTTTTTTATCGTGTATACACGTGCAAATCTGACCCAAAGCCTGAAAGCCTGACCCAAAATTCAGAAAAAAGAGAAGCCCGAGCCCGATCTAAACTACCTTTCGGGCTGTAAAACAAGGCCCCTGCCCGACCCTAAATCAAGCTTGAAAGCCTGGTTCAAACAATGTTTTCTAGCGTACACACATGCAAGCCCGACCCGAAGCCCAAAAGTCCGGCTTGAAATACAAAAAAAAAGGGAAGCCCGAGCCAGATCCAAACTACCTTACGGGCTGCAAAACAAGGCCCTACCGTGACCCGAAATCAAGCTCGGGCGTTGTTTTCTAGTGTAAACACGTGCAAGCCCGAGTCGAAGCCTGGTCCCGCCCGGGTTTTTTGGGCTTGGCTCGGGCGGGTCGTTGATGTCTTGCAAGTGCACTTTCGTTGTAAGTAGAGTGTCGAACCCATAGAAAGCTGATAGAAAGGCATCACAAACCGCACAACTATAATGTCACTTAACACACTTACATACACATCCAAACCTGAGTTTGAAAATAGTATACTCTATAAGTTGCTAGGGAAATTGAATAAAGGGTTTTACTGCAATATGAACAAGAAGGTAAAACAGTAATATAAAATATACTACGTTAGTAGAGATGGTGCTTGAGGAGTAAAGTGTTCTCGAGGACTCCGAAATCATCACACCTACGTTAGTAGAGACGGTGTGGTGCGGCACGGTGTGCAGGATTGAGACGATCCGAGCTCATACCTATGCGTTTATTTTTACCTGCCGGGAATGAAGAGTCCGTAACAGACACACCACGATCTCACGCGTCGAATTGTGGGCCAATGCTGACTCGAATGTGAATCCAGGCCAAGTCTCTCCACCCGAACGCGCGTATATATGTGAGGCATCGACCAATCCTAGCCGTCACGAACAGATCACATCTGCTCACCGTCCATGTTGTTCCTTTTGCCGTTGTTGCCGTCGACGGCTCCATCCAGTTCACCGCGTACACGGTTGCCGGGAGAGCAGACCACAAAACCCAGCATCTCTCGATCATGTATGTGAGAGGGACGATTAGGTTTTTATGAAGCGATCCAATGCGATAGCTCGTCATCGTTCGTCCACGTCCACTACATCGTCTAAGTCTTCGTCGTTTCCATCATCACCATGTCCATCAACGCCGAACGTGCCATCGTCGAGAAGGCTGCTGTCGGTAAGTATGGCTGCCGAGGAAGCTGTCATCGCCGCCGCTGCTGCTACGACCAATTAGCCCAACGGAGGGTATAACTTGTTTACCCCTCCTGCTTATTACTGTGTTAGCCATACTAGTGATTTGCGTAGATGTTTCTACTATTTGTGTAGTACGCGATAATATGATAAAATATCAATGTGTGTTTAGTACTGTTTATTACTGTTTACATCATGCTCGTGATTTATTCCTGCATTAATTTAATAAAAAATGCCTATTTACTCAATAATAGATTGTGTGTTGTTCGTTCATAGAAATGAGTGTATGTATTTTCTTTTTACTGAAATAAAATTGAGATCCAAAACCTGAAAAATGCGAGGACTTTTTGTACGGACGTGGAAGCCCTAAAAAAGATCTAGTTTTTTTACAAAATGTTCATTAAAATTCTAAGATCTTACGAAATTTCATAATGAAATAATATTTTTTGAAGGCATGGGGAAAAGCAAAATTAATATTTTGAAACTGCCATTTTTTAAAGCATTTTGAAGCGCTGATTTTACTTTCTCTCACGGCTCACACAAATATTATTTCATAATGAAATTTTGTAACCTCTCGGAACTTTTGGCAATGTTTGTAAAAAATCAGTGTTTTTTTAAATTATTTTACTATATTTTTATTCTACTGACAAGGTTGCTTTCATTTGTCGCTAGGTTGCGAGGAACGACGATAAGTGTCACCTTCTCGACTTGTAAAGAAGACACAAAGCATCCACACGGGACTATAATACTTACTCGTGTCTTGGTGGACAGAACAAATCGTGCTTAGCGCCGTGGGGGTCGCCGGGCAGGCTTGTCGTTTGCTGTTGCGAAGATTCGAAGACAAAACTGATTGCTCTCCTCTCCTCGCTCCCACGCACCGTGAGTACAATACTGCTACTGTATGGTGCCTAGCACAACTCCTCCAAGCTTTGACCAGCACATGCGCTCCTCCTACCGAAATGTCTGTCCCACGAAGAAATCCGTGGTAGAGTAATACTACCAAAGTCCATCTTCCAACTTCCAAGGACGCTGTCAGTACTTGTCACAAGAACCTAGACGATCGCAGATCTCAAACAACCGATCGATCGATCGATCGAATGCCACACCAAGCCGTTGGAAATGCGTCGAGCGAGTCTCAAATCACGTCCGTGTCCGCGCCAATCCATCTAAGGCCTAAATTTGATTGGATTTGTGTCGCCGCGGACGTCGAACGGACGCGTCGCGCGTCCCCTCGTGTCCGCCTCGGCTCCACTCGTCGGCCGGCCGACGACCCCTCGGTCGTATTAAATGCGACCACCTACCTATGGGGCCCGCCTGACGGTGGGTGGAAGGTGGTTGTGGATCGTCCTTTTTATTCCAAAACGTGCGTCGCGGCCGGCCTCATCCACTCCCCCTCGTGTCCACATCTTGCCACGCTTGCTCCCCGGGTGGCGACCACGAAACCCTAGGCATGGGCTTCTTCGGCAAGGGCAAGGGCAGGCTCACCCCCGGCGCGAGCTCGTCCAAGGTGTCGGCGCCACCTCGTCGTTGGGTGCCACCGCGGGAGCGCATGTACATCCCAGTCCACGAAGCTCGGTGGCACTCGCGGTACAGGCAAGCTCTGCCCTACCCAGATGTCAACCTCCCCCATGATTGACATCTCAACCATGGCCGCATCCCTATCCGAGCAGTGTCGCGGTGTGCGCGCACACGCGCGGAGGAGGTCCGTCGGCGGCGCGCTCCTCACTTTGGAGCAGCGGCGCCATCTGGCGTACGCGGCCGACTCCCCTGAATGGGAGGTTTGGTTCGCCGTCGAGCACGAGCGGGAGCGCGTCCACGGCGCCTAGTTCGATACGGCCATCCCTCCACCGCCCCCCTCAAGTGAAGCCAGAGGAGCAGGAGGAGGAGGTCGCCCCTCGAGGAGGCAACGGCCTACGCCATCGAGGCTGTTAGAGCATATATCTCCATATGTGGTTTTCGTAATTGATGACAATTCCTATGGACTAATGGTTGCCTTAAGTTATATTTATAGGATTTGTCCATAGGCACTTCTTGAAGTCCATCTGTTGGGTTCAAGGAGTTTATATGTTGATCAAGATGTTATTCAAGGTATTATCCAAAGAATGGTCATAGAAACACTAGGTTGATAAAGATCTCAGACTAAGAGTAAATCAAGATGATCAACACACAGAGTGTATAAGATGTACCGAGAGGATCAAGTGATCCCATGGTATGGTAAGCATTGTCCATTACGTGTTTGTGTACTAACCCATGGTCTTTGTGAGACTCCTGGGCGGGGGTTAGGTGTGTTTCCATTGGGCTTGCGTCAAAAGGAAGATCTCATACAACCCATGAAGGATGACGTCAAGTGGTGATCGTCATCAAGATTGTGGCGTGCAAGTTCAAGTGGATCAGCACGAATATATCATTGAAACTATTGTCAATGATCATGTGTTGATAAGGACAATCTCATGTGCTAACAAGGACAAGATCAAGATAAGCATTCTTGAGCACTACATGCTTGATTCTTGTGGATGTTCACATGGTGGACAAATAAAGATAAATACATAAGCTAGGCTTTCCGCATTGTGTATGGGAAAGCTACTTGAAGACTTCATCATGTCTTGCTTTCAACTTGAGCCAAGAAGGTACAACAACATCAAGCTCAGGTGAAAGGGCTAACTCAAAGGTATCAGTTTCCTTTGACATTAGTGGTGCGGAGTGATGATCATCGAATAAAAGTATACACTCAAGTATGGATCATCAATACTCTTTTATGATTCTTGAGTCCTTAGGGATCCCGCACTATTAAGAGGGGATCACACGTTTTGCAATGAACTTGCTCAAACTACATCATCACTTTCTGCTCAGTCCACATCTCCACTGTTTTGTTGTTATCTGAAAACAGAACCAGTGCCTCGGACATCTGGCTTTCTCCGGACGTCTGAGGACCGGACGACCGACTAGTTCGGAAATCCGGAATCCTATACCAGAGAAATCAGAGCCATATAACTCGGACTTCCAGCTCCCTCCGGACGTCTGAGGCCCGGATGTCCGGCCAAGTCCCGGAAATCCGGAAGCCTGCACTAGTAGAAGTTGAGTTCTATATCTCAGAAATCCAGCTCCCACCGGACGTCCGAGCGCCGGACGTACGACACCCGTCGGAAATCCGGAACCTACCACCAGTAGAAGTTGAGCTGTATAACTCGGATTTCCGGTCCTCTCCGGACGTCCGGTGGCTGATAAATTCAACATAGGTTCAGTCGTATCTACAGGCCTCGAACGACCGACCCCTGTCGGACGTCCGGTCGCTGTTTAATTCAAAATAGTTTCAGTCGTATCTACAGCCTCGGACGACCGACCCCTGTCGGACGTCCGACCCCTCGCGGACGCCCGGACTTCCGACAACTGTCGGACGTCCGGACCCTGTGTGACTTAAAGTGTCCCCAACGTCTCTTTTTCTCTCCCCACTATAAATACCCCCCCTCCCACTTCGTGAGAGGGTTGCCTAACACAGCCTTATCCTCATAAGAACACATTTCCACCTCACACACATTTGCTCACTCCAAATCTTAGATCCCAAGAGCATTTGTGAGCCCCTTTGAGGTTTGTTCCAATCAAAAGATAGATCATCTCCCTCTCCTTCTCTCAACCCAAGCTATTTGTGGTTTGAGCAAGTTTTGAGCATTCCCCGTGATCTTGTTACTCTTGGAGGTTGGAGACTCCTAGGTGGTAGGAGTTTTTCGGAGAGGAATCAATCCGTGTGATTTCCCCCGGAAAAGTTTGTGAGGGTTTGGAAGCCACCTCAAAGGCTTACCACTTGTGGTTGAGAAACGCCTTCGTGGTGTTATCTCAAAGGGAGAATAGGGTGAGCCTTCGTGGCGTTGGTGTGCCTTCGTGGTAACATCCACCTCTCTAACGGTGACTAGCTTCCCTCCAAGGAAGTGAACATCGGGATACATCTTCGTTTGAGTGACCTTGGTTATCCTTAACCCTAACTCCTTACTTGTGGTTTACTTGTGTTATTTGAGCATACATACATTGCATGTTGCTGGTGCTCATTATATTGTGTTGGCCATTTCTTGTACAAGATTAATCATTCAAGCATACCCTCTATATCCACACGTTCATACTTGCAGCCCTTGATACATCGTGTTGACATAGTTGTTGGAAATATGCCCTAGAGGCAATAATAAATTAGTTATTATTATATTTCCTTGTTCATGATAATCGTTTATTATCCATGCTATAATTGTATTGATTGGAAACACAGTGCATGTGTGGATACATAGACAAAACACTGTCCCTAGTAAGCCTCTAGTTGACTAGCTCGTTGATCAAAGATGGTCAAGGTTTCCTGACCATAGGCAAGTGTTGTCGCTTGATAACGGGATCACATCATTAGGAGAATCATGTGATGGACTAGACCCAAACTAATAAGACGTAGCATGTTGATCGTGTCATTTTGTTGCTACTGTTTTCTGCGTGTCAAGTATTTGTTCCTATGACCATGAGATCATATAACTCACTTACACCGGAGGAATTCTTTGTGTGTATCAAACGTCGCAACGTAACTCGGTGACTATAAAGATGCTCGACAGGTATCTCCGAAGGTGTTCGTTGAGTTAGTATGGATCGAGACTGGGATTTGTCACTCCGTGTGACGGAGAGGTATCTTGGGGCCCACTCGGTAATACAACATCACACACAAGCCTTGCAAGCAATGTGACTTAGTGTAAGTTGCGGGGTCTTGTATTACGGAACGAGTAAAGAGACTTGCCGGTAAACGAGATTGAAATAGGTATGCGGATACTGACGATCGAATCTCGGGCAAGTAACATACCGAAGGACAAAGGGAATGACATACGGGATTATATGAATCCTTGGCACTGAGGTTCAAACGACAAGATCTTCGTAGAATATGTGGGATCTAATATGCGCATCCAGGTCCCGCTATTGGATATTGACCGAGGAGTCACTCGGGTCATGTCTACATAGTTCTCGAACCCGTAGGGTCTGCACACTTAAGGTTCGACGTTGTTTTATGCGTATTTGAGTTATATGGTTGGTTACCGAATGTTGTTCGGAGTCCCGGATGAGATCTCGGACGTCACGAGGGTTTCTGGAATGGTTCGGAAACGAAGATTGATATATAGGATGACCTCATTTGATTACAGGAAGGTTTTCAAAATTACCGGGAATGTACCAGGAATGACGAATGGGTTCCGGGTGTTCACCGGGGGGGGGCAGCCCACCCCGGGGAAGCCCTAAGCCTTGGGGGTGGCGCACCAGCCCTTTGTGGGCTGGTGGGACAGCCCAAGAAGGCCCTATGCGCCATAGGAAGAAAATCAAAGAGAAAAGAAAAAAAAGGAGGAGGTGGGAAAAAGGGGAAGGTCTCCTCCTTCCAAACCTAGTTGGATTCGGTTTGGAAGGGGAGGACTCCCCCCCTTGGCTCGGCCGACCCCCTTGGGGGTCCTTGGACCCCAAGGCAAGGCTCCCCCTCTTCCCCCTGTATATACGGAGGTTTTAGGGCTGATTTGAGACAACTTTGCCACGGCAGCCCGACCACATATCTCCACGTTTTTACCTCTAGATCGCGTTTCTGCGGAGCTCGGACGGAGCCCTGCTGAGATTAGATCACCACCAACCTCTGGAGCACCGTCACGCTGCCGGAGAACTCATCTACCTCTCCGTCTCTCTTGCTGGATCAAGAAGGCCGAGATCATCGTCGAGCTGTACGTGTGTTGAACGCGGAGGTGCCGTCCGTTCGGCACTAGATCGTGGGACAGATCGCGGGACGGTTCGCGGGGCGGATCGAGGGACGTGAGGACGTTCCACTACATCAACCGCGTTTCTTAACGCTTCTGCCGTGCGATCTACAAGGGTACGTAGATCAGAAATCACCTCTCGTAGATGGACATCACCATGATAGGTCTTCGTGCGCGTAGGAAATTTTTTGTTTCCCATGCGACGTTCCCCAACAATAGTGTGATCTAGTATCTTGTGTTGTTCACCTACTTGTCGTGTGATATAGCTCAAGTAAGTTTGTGTAACTTACTTGTGCTTGTTAGTAACTGTACTGTGTCCATCTTGGTAGATCGTGTTGTTGATACACGTTGCAGTGCCTAGTGCATTTAGGATTTGTGCTTGACAAGTACACTTTAGTTTATTTCCGCATTAGGTTCAAGCCAAATCCGAAGAAGTTTTTAAATAGCCTATTCACCCCCCCTCTAGGCGTCATCGAGGTCTTTTCAGAGGCGAGCAGGCGCGAGGAGGGTGCGCGCTGGGTAGGTCTCGAAAAGGCCCTCGCGTTGTCCGCGGTGGGTGACTGCGTTGTGTCCCCTCCTCCATCTCTGCCGACCGCTGAGGCCGAGGCGCGCCAGCCACACACCTACCAGTGGACCGGCCAGCTCCTTTAGTGGGTGTCCGCGCCTCCCATCTGGTATGGGTGCACGGAGGAGGAGGAAAAAGAGTACCTCCTGCACCATAAGTCTCTGGCACTGGCGATGGAGGAGGCCGAGGCGGCGAAGCAGATGAAGCTCGAGCGCACGCGCGAGGAGGAGGAGGAGGCGGAGCGTCGGGAGCGGGAGGAGGAGGAGTGAGCCCGTCATCATGCGTCGCCTGCATCATCGGTGCTGTCGGGCAAGGACGCTGCTCAGGCGTGGGAGGCAGCGTTCCCTTGGGCTGGGCCGGCCCCGGAGCTCATCGACCTCACCTCCCCCGACGACGATGACGAAGACGATACGTAGGGCGGCCGAGGGCGTCTTTGTTTTTTTATTTATGTTTAATTATGTTTTATGTGGATTTGGGTCGGCTTTGACCGGCCTTTTAATGTTTAATTATGTTTATCGTTGTTTGCGTCCGAACCTGCGTTGGACGGTGTGGCCGACCCATTCGAAAAAGCGAACACCAGCGTCCGCTCGGTCGATCCTAAGGCCAACTCCACCACGCGACCCCATCCTGTCCGGGTGCGTCCGTTTGAGGTAGAAGAGACGAATAGCGCGGCCCAACGCGCGGACCCAAACGGACAAATGTCCGGATTTCGTCCGTTTTTGACCCATCCCCGGCCCAAACTTGCGCCGAGTTTGGGGGAGACGGACATCGCGCGGACGCGGTCGCCGCACGCCCTTGTCCGCCCGTGGCCCGCGTGTCGGGGACGCAAGTATTCCCAGAAATTCCAACGGCTCCACCCCCTCTCCCGTCCCGCCCCGCCGACGGCGCCGTCGCTATTCTCCGACCACCTCTGCCCCCGGCCGTCCATAGCAAACCACGTCTCGACATGGCCGCCACCACGCCCGCGCTTTCATCGTAGTTTAAGCATTGATCGAAGGAGGTTTGGTCATCACCGTTGTAGCCGGCGGCAGAGTGGATACGACTGCAGGCGACGTACCACGGCGGCCACGACAGCTTCTGACGAGTGCTCCAGAGCGGGCAGTAGCCGGCCGCCAACCACCCCTGCATTGAGGTGATCATCGTAGTTTTGTTGTAACAACAAGAGCTCCAAACTAAGGTTCCTATCCATCAGAAAGCAGAGGATTAGGCTGATGCTAGGGAAACGCATGTGCTCAGCGTACCAAAAAAATGGGAACTAAAGAACAATTCTCGCGATCCACTATCTCCAGCTGAACAAAGATACGAAATTCAGGGCCTCTTTGCCACCACGACCGCAAGGTGTTCGACACTTTGCCCGCAAAGGTATGGACAGTGGTGATGAGTTTTTCTTCCACCACTTCCTTTATTCATCGAACGATTCGTCGTCGGATGATGAAGATATTGTGGTGGCTGCAGTTATGGTTCACGACCACATTCAACTGCAGCTTCCTCGGTACAGGGAGTCACTCCCTAGCCGTGCTCCCAACCTGAACCGCAACAGGGAGAGAGGTCAGGCCCTGCTCTATGCCGATTACTTTACGAACACACTGCTCTTCAAGCCGGATAAATTCCGTCGCTGTTTTCATATGGCAAGGCATGTGTTCAATCGTATCCGAGAGGGAGTGGTTCCTCATGACCCATACTTCCAGTGCAAGACGGACACCCTTGGCAAGCTAGGATTCTCCTCTTACCAGAAATGCACCGCGGTCATCCCCATGCTTGCATATGGAATTCCGGACGATCTGGTGGATGAGTATGTGCGTATGAGTGAGACAGCATGTCTGATGTCAATGTGCAAGTTCTGCCAGGCTCTGATCGAGGTGTTTGGCCCTGAGTACTTGAGGCAGCCAACTGCAGCTGATACAGAGAGATTGTTGGCGACCAACGCAGCTAGAGGCTTTCCAAGCATGCTTGGCAGCATAAATTGCATGCATTGGGAGTGGAAGAACCGTCCATTTGCTTGGCAGGGCCACTACAAGGGGCATGTCAAAGCGTGCACTGTCATATTAGAAGCGGTGGCTTCGCAGGATCTTTGAATATGACATTCTTTCTTCAGCATGGCAGGTTCTCACAATGATATCAACATGCTGCAGCGTTCTCCAGTCTTCGCAAGGCTTGCAGAAGGCCACTCCCCACCTGTCAACTTTGAGATCAACGGCCACTAGTACAACAAGGGATACTATCTAACTGATGGTATATATCCCAATGGTCAACTTTTGTGAAGACAATCTCGAACCCCTAAGATGGGAAGAGAAAGAAATTTGCCCAAATGTAAGAGAGTGCTAGAAAGGATGTGGAACGTGCTTTTGGTGTGCTTCAATCACGATGGGGTATCGTTCAAAACCCTACACTGTCAAAGGATGAAAGGAAGCTTTGGGAGGTGATGACTGCTTGTGTGATCATGCACAACATGATCGTCGAGGACGAGCGTGATGACAGTATCTTCGACCAAGGATTTGATTATCAAGGTGAAAATGTTGAACCCCTGCACCAAGAACCGACCACATTTCAACAATTTGTCCAGTTCCATCATGAGCTGCGTGATTGGCACACTCATTTGAATCTTTAAAATGACTTGGTTGAGCACATGTGAGATCATATTGACAACCAATAGATGTATTGATTCATTTTATGTTCATTCAAGACAATTTTGATTTGATTGTAAAATTATTTTATTTAGAGACAATTTCGATTTTGATAGAAAATATGGGCATTATAGGCTCTCGTTGACAGAATGGGGCAAAAGGATACGGCCGCGCGCTGGACGCACGGCCATCGAATCCCTGGACAGGCCCGAACACGACCCCATCGCCCTACCCAAACGGTCAGAATCCGTACAAAACGGACGTATCGCGCGGTGAAGTTGGCCTAACGGACGAAAAGCGGACAAACCACGCGTTCATTTGAATCGCAGCGTTGGAGTTGCTGTGACATGTGAGAAAAGAAACGGCACCACTCCAACAGTTCAGCAGCACTGGAACGGGCCAGGGCGTGCATCGCGTCGGCGACGTGTCTTGAACGCGCGGCAAGCGGACGGGCGGAGCATCCCAGATTTTGCCGTGCCGTGCGGCGGCGGCAACGAATGGTGCGGCGCTAGGCCGATCGTCCTACTAGCGGTGCTTCAATTGCACTTGAGCCAGCGAGGCTTATTTATGACGGCTCGGGGGACGATGGCATTGGCACGGCAGGCGCCGGTGGCAGCATTTATTGTGGCTCTGCGGCCATAGCTCGGGGCGCTCCGCCTACCACGTGCTGCATGCATGCATGCATGCGCCCGCGTCGCCATGCCTTGTCGACGCAGGCCGGCCTCGCCTGACACCGGTGCCGGCGCTGGGATCTGCTCTGCGCCTCTGCCTGTTCCCGTCGGCAGCTTCCAATCCACCGCCGTGCAACGAGCACTGTCGCCGGCGTGGCGGAACAGCACGGCGCTATACGGACGGTGCAGATGCGATTGAATTGAATGCCGTGGAGCGATGCCGCGAGCCGGCAGTGCGTGGCGTCGTGCGGTGCGCGACGGTGGTGGAGCCCCGGCGTGGGCTCGTCGACGGTGCAGGCTGCAGAGGGCAGAGTGCGAGCCCATGTGCCAGGAGCGCCGTGCCCGCCGGCATGACAAGGGCCTGTCTCGCGTACTACAACGGGTTGGCTGGCACTTCAACGGCTGAACCCGCGGGCGCGGTAGATTCTTGTCAAAGCAGATTGTCAACCGTAACGGACAGTGAAACAGTGCTTGGAGCGCAGAGCCTGGGGGTGTTCCGGCGTTTGACTTCTTTGTGCTTCGCGGGTATCCATGTTTGGAGGGAAGTCTTCTCCAAAAAAGAAAAGTTTTTTAGGGAAGCGTGACGTGCATACACAGACAGTTACAAGCTTATTTATAAAGCAACACGGTATGTTTATGAAAAACAATCCGTGGTTGAACTTGAATGATTAGAAAGACTACGTTATCACCAGTCCATCAAGGTTCAAGCTAGGACATCGTTCTTTTATGCTGACAGTAAATTTGTTACGTATTAGACAAACTCGCGAAGCTCTTTATTTAAGGCCTCTTAATGTTTATATTATAGGGACAAAAAAAACCATTCAGATTGACTAACCAAACATGACGGTCAATCCCAACTGAGAAAGAATGCTTCGCCTAGATTGTGAGCTTCGGAATTTGAGCTTTAAAATTCAAGGCTAAACAAACATGAATTAAAAGAAGTATTGTAGCTCAGTCCAAAATCTCCCTAATGATAGCTCCATGCACACTAGCACTCCTCTGCTTGATATCATCAATCATAATCTTGCAATCGATCAAGATCCTACGATCACAAAGATCATCCGCCAAAGTCAGTGATTCCCGTACTGCCATGGCTTTCAATCTAGTGGGATCATCAACTCTAGTGAGAGTAATCGTTGATGCTCCAATGAATAGTCTATTTTGATCCATGCATATAGTCATAGAGACGTTTGAAGAGTTTCTTAGTAGTTCTGCATCTACATTAATTTTGCTCCTGTTCACCGGTGGTGTAATCCACCAATTTGGTCGATGTGCGGAAGAAAGCTTACATGATCCAGTCGACCGCTGCGAGGAAGCATGACTGTAGGATCCAGCGAGTCGATGCGCGAAAGAAAGATCGCAGGATCCAACCGGTCACTTCGGATCCTCAAAACAAAAACGTGGTACATTTATCTTTGGTTGAGGAGATTTTTATTTGAAAGACTTGTTTTTTTTCTTCACAAGTATCGTGTATCCTAGCCGGAGACCGTTTTCTTCTCTATGTCGAGAATATAAAAAATAGACAAATTTGTGAAGCTCTTTATTTAAGTCCTTACAATGTTTACACGGACGAAAGAAAGATCATCCGGATTGCCTAATCAAACATGCCGACCAATCCCAAGTGAGAAAGCATGCTTCGCTAGTTTGCGAGCTTTGAAATTCGAGCTCCTAAATTCATGACTAAACGAACATGAATTAAAAGAAGTAGCTCACTCCAAAATCTCCCTAATGATAGCTCCATACACAGTAGCACTCCTGTGCTCGATATCATCAATCACAATCTTGCAATCAACTAAGATCCTTCGATCATAAAGATCATCCACCAAAGCCACTCATTCTTGTACTTCGAGGGCTTCCAGCGTAGTGGGATCATCAACTCCAATGAGAGTAATAGTCAATGCTCCAATGAATAGTCCGATTTGATCCATGCATATAGCCGAAACAGAGCCGACTAAATAGTTTCTTAGTATTTTTGCATCTACACTAATTTTGCTCGTGTTCATCGGTGGTGCAATCCACCAATTTGGTCGTTGTGTGGAAGGAAGCTTACAAGATCCAGTCCGCCGTTGTGCAGAAGGAAGCTTACAAGATCCAGTCCGCCGTTGTGCGGAAGCACGGGTGTAGGATCCGGTCAGTCAATGCGCGAAAGGAAGGTCGTAGGATCCAATCGATCACTTCGGATCCTCAAAACAAACACACGATACATTTATCTTTGGATGAGGAGATTTTTATTTGGCACACATGATTTATTTTTTCTTCACACATATTGTGTATCCTACCCTAGGAGGCCGTTTTCTGTGAAGCTCTTTATTCAAGTCCTCATAATGTTTACATGGACGAAAGGAAGATCATCCAGATTGCCTAACCAAAATGGCGATCAATCCCAAGTGAGAAAGCATGCTTCGCTAGATTGTGAGCTTTGAAATTCAAGCTTAGTCCGAAATCTCCCTAATGATAGCTCCATACACCGTAGCACTCATGTGCTTCATATCATCAATCACAATCTTGCGATCGAATAAGATCCTTCGATCATAAAGATCATCCGCCAAAGCAAATGATTCCCGTACTGCCAGGGCTTCCAGTGTAGTGGGATCATCAACTCGGGGGAGAGTAATCGTCAATGCTCCAATGAATAATCCGTTTTGATCCATGCATATAGATGCAACAGAGCCGACTGAAGAGTTTCTTAATAGTGATGCATCTACATTAATTTAGCTCTTGTTCACTGGTGGTGCAATCCACAAATTTAGTCAATGTGCGGAAGGAAGCTTACATGATCCAGTTGACTGATGTGATGAAGCACGGTTGTAGGATCCAGTCAGTAACTCCTTTGAAGGAAGGTCGCAGGATCCAACCGGTCACTCGGAGAAGATCAAGTCGTCACCGCCATACTCTCGTTCCAGTCACTCAGCAATAGTGGGAGTGTTGTGCTCGGGACAATTGCAACACGGACCTTATTGCAAATTTGGAATGCGAGTATATGTTGTCACGAGCATTCCAATAAGGGCATTGTTGCAACAAGGGCCTTGCTGGAATGATAGACTACGCATATCGGTTGTCGCGGGCCGTCCGATCAGATTCAGATACAACATGCACGAAGACGGTCGATACACAAACAGTTCTCGACGAGCCTTTTGTAAGTATTTTCTATCTCAGTCGACCAATTGCAAGCGTTTCCCTTTAAATAATCAAGTTTCCATCTCACCTAAATAAAAAGTAATCAAGCGTGAGACTCCCTACCAACTCACCAAAAACAAGGGACATCCATCACTTGGTAAGGCCCATAAGAATAGTCTCCTTTCCAACACCACGTGACACATGTAATAAGCAATCCAAGCTATTTAGAAAAAAGTTTAAGTCCAAACGAACAAGGCCTAACCACTACCGTCCAAAGTAAATGTTGGTCCTCCCCATGCCTCACCTAACACGAGTTGGAGCCACGACTCGCATCACATCACTATAAATGGGCCGACCCACGTAGGTTCAGAGTATTTTTTTTCTCTTATTTTTTTTCCTTTGTTTGTTTTTTTGTTTAGTGTTTTATTCTATTTTTCGGAAATATTATAAACACATATGTTTCAAAAACTTAAGGGCAAATAAAATACATTTAAAATCTTGAACTCCAAATATGTTCACACAATTAAAACAATTGTTACCTTAATTCATTGAAAATGTTGAAACACAATAAAAATGTTTGTGATATTTGTAAAAAGTTCATGTATTTCAAAATTCATATGTGACATTATAAAGAATGTTAATCAGATATTTGATAAATATTAAACACATATAAAACAAATGTAAATGAAAAATGTTGATAGCATACAAATTTTGTTGTGATATTTTAAAATTGTTCATGTGTTTAAAACAATGTATGTTATATTAGAAAAAATATTAATCATGTCTTTGAAGAATGCTAAAGATACTTCAGAAAATATTTGTTATGTACATGAAAAAAGAACAATGTTTAAAAAAATAGTAGACATCAAACATGTATTCGAAAGAAATGTGAATCTTAGCATTAAAAATGTAATGTTAAATGTATATAAAAATATTCTTAATGCATAGAAAAGACATATACATTAAAATCCTTTAATTTTGAAAATTCTAATAGTGTATTTCAATAATGTTAACATGCATGAAAATATTTTTTATCATATAGATGAAAAATGTACATAGATAACCTAGGTAAAACGATACAAATAACACATAGAAAACAAAATAAATTCAATAAGAAAAGTTCTAAAACCGAAGAAAAATCAATGAAACCGTGAAGAAAAACAGAAAAAATGGTTAAAAATAAAGAGAAATGAAGGAGACCAAAAAAACAAAGAAAGAAACAGAAACTCAAAGAATAGAGAAAAAAACCAAGAAAAACTGAAGGAAAATGAAAATAAAGGAAGATAAGAAAAAACAGAGAATACCGAGAAAAATAAGAAAGCTAACGTTTTAATTAAGGGAAAAGGAAAACCGGCAAAAAATATAAAAGGATCGAAGAAAAAAGCACACACAAAAAAAGAAAACCATAGCGGAGCGAACCTTCTTCGAATGAATCCTACATTAATGGGCCCGCCAGCTGGCACTGCTCCTCACTTAAGATTCCATCGTGTTATAAGCGAGGTATAGTTCTCGCCCTACATGTTGGGCACGACGAGGGATGGAGCCAGGCCCGGGGCGTTAATTCCCCCCTAGCTACTATTACCTAGATAGATCTTCGTGCCCGGGGTACAACCCATATGCAGACCAGTACAGACGAAGGCCCGGGCGTTCACACTGATTCGATGACCGATCCATGCAGCTCTCCTCCACAGTACGCATGGGCACGATTCACGACCTAGATCGCAACCCCTAACGCTCGCTTGGTTGTTCTCGTTCCGCCGATGTCCTCTGCCAGCCGTCATCCGACCACCTCACTTCTGAGCACCCCTGGTTGATTGGTTCCCGCCTATTCATGTCGACCTGTGTGAGTGCGCAACTCCAGCCCACAACTGTTGGCTGCAGTCGCCATCCATAGTATGTCGCCGGCTGCCCTCCTTGGGCCTCCTCATTCCCCAGCGCAACAACACTCCTCGAGAGACTCTAAAGCTCTAACCACGGCGCAGGCATTTGAAGGACATCTCCTTTCGTTTTTGTTCGATTTTGGGTCATGTGGCGTCTTTTATTATATATGCCTTCTGATGTAGGAATTCTAGCGTGATTTTGCGTGTGTGATTTAGGCAACGGGATGTGAGATGGGCAATGAAATGAAGTAGCCTTTCTCCCCCTTTACCATCTTGTAAATAAGGTACGTATCGTTTTAAGGGATTGCAAGTTTATTGTGGGGGAATGTTTGCTGTGCTTATGATTTTGAGGTGAAAATTTATCATTACTATCTATGTTCAGCAATGTGGTGTGTTTTATTTATTTTGTTGTATCATTAGGCATTGAGTTTAAACTCTAAATTTAATATGCAACCAGACCATTTTTTAGCAACAATTGAACCCTTTTTTTATGTTTTTGTATAGAATCTTTTCTAAGGTAGAGTCTTATGAATAACGAAAGTCCCTTGCGTCCAAAAAAATAGGCCCGTGTCTTGCTTCAATCCTGGCTCCGCCACTGGGCACGACTATGTACCGCCAGCTACAACTCCTACAAGGGCTCACTTGCATACAACACACATGAACATTAATCGAAACATGCTGGATATTTTTCAAATATACATGATGTACACTTTTTAATACATATTTTGAATACTTTTTAGAATACATGGCAACAACGTTTTCCAAATACATGATGTATATTTCTTGAAAGACCATCATTTGTTTCAAAATATACGAACATTTTTTACATTGTATAAATATTTACGAAATTTCATAGACACATTTTGGAAACACATAAATATTTCTTAAAATTACATGATGCATATTGTTAATAGAAATAAACATTTTTTAACCTATGCCACCTTTTTTAATACCTATTTAACATATTTTTATATGTAACTAATATTTTTGTGAAACATGTAAATTTTTACATTAAATGTGAAGTACATTTTATAATGGCACAAAACATTTTGTTTTGCGGGAAAATAATGGGATTTGTTCCTCAGTAATAGAATTACAGACTGCTAATACAACTTCGGCTACATTCTCTTGTACACGGGGCAACCAACAAGCGGTGCTACCACTAGAACAGCCAATATTAGCTAGACTATGTGCGACTCTATTTTGATGACGCTCGACTTTCTATTGAATATACATTTTTCAGACAAAACATTATTCTTTACATTGGGAAATCATTTTTCATACCGTGGATTAACATTTTTCAGACACATGATTAAATTTTATTCTTTTTCTACATGGAACATTTTCCGTATACTTTAAAATCACTTTTCTATACTCATTTATTATTTTTCAAATACAAATGTAGCATTTATTTAATTTTATTTAATGTGCGTTTTGTAATATCTATATTTATAGTATCTTCAAACATAGATTATTTTTTAGAAAAATAAAATAAAATTAGAAAATGTGAATAAAAAAATGGAAGAAAAAACCCGCAACATGATGCCCAATATCTAATGCCTAAAAATGTACTCCTCCATAAATCTCTCCCTAATAATAAAGCACCGTGTGCTTCTGTCGTCCGTCGTGGTAGTTTTACAGAAAATCCCCTGACGTTTCCTGAAATCAACCCGCAAACCGGATTTAAGTCAGAAAACGAATCGTTTTTTGCATTTTTCAGAAAACCCCCTAATGTTTCAGGTAATCAACCCACAGTCCGGATTTAAGTCAGAAAACGAATCGTTTTTCTGTATTTTTCAGAAACCCCCCTCATGTTTCAGGTAATTAACCCGCGGTCCGGATTTAAGTGAGTCGAAACGTTTTTTTCCCGTTTTAACAAAAAGAACCCTGACTTTTCAATTAATCAATCCACATTTTATCTAAAACAAAATTATCCATATCTTTTAAAAACCGTAACTCCGATTCTAACATGTTATATATGAAATTTGATTAAAAAATGTGTAGAATCTAAATAGGACCAAGGGGGAGGCGGCCGGATGGGACGCTGACGTGGCGACGGACGGTCACCAAAGCCGCTGGCTGGAGGAAATCCAGAGGGACGACGGCGAGTGGCTTCACCGGATGCATCCCTCATGGGTGATGACACGAGCATAGAGGAGACGATGGAGTTGGACCACACGGGAGGCGGCCTTCTTCGCGCGTCACGGCCGCTGGTGATTCTGATTTCCCTGTTGGCCCTCCTCCACATTTTCCTCATCCTGCGTAAGCACGATCCATTTTTCCGGTCACCATCCCACTCCTTCCTCGCGCTCGTTCTCTCTGTCCGCTGATGTCCGCCGCCGCCTGTCCGAGTGGCGAGCCATGGTGTGTTGCTGCTACGCAAGGTGTGGGTCTGATCTGCTATGTCCCCAGGCCTCAGCCCCATATCTCCAGCTTCTCTACCTCAAGTACTTGTTAGGGAACGTCGCATGGGAAACAGAAATTTTCCTACGCACACGCAATACCTATCATGGTGATGTTCATCTACGAGAGGAGATTTCCGATCTACGTACCCTGATAGATCGCACAAGGTAAGCGTTAAGAAACGCGGACGATGTAGTGGAAAAGCTTGCGTGATTCAAATCACCGTAGTCGTACACTCCATCCCACGATCCCATCACGATCCATCCCGCGAACTTCATCACGATCCGTCCCGCGATCTCATCATGATCCTTCCCGATCTAGTGACGAACGGACGACACCTCCGCGTTTAGCACACGTACATCGCGACGATGATCTCGGCCTTCTTGATCCAACAAGAGAGACGGAGAGGTAGATGAGTTCTCCGGCAGATGACGGCGCTCCGAAGGTTGGTGGTGATCTATTGCAGCAGGGCTCCGCCTGAGCTCCGCAGAACACGATCTAGAGGAAAAACCGTGGAGGTATGTGGTCGGACTATCGTGGCAAAGTTGTCTCAAATCATCCCTAATACCTCAATATATATAGGAGGGAGGGGGAGGGCCTTGCCTTGAGGCTCAAGAGAGCCCCAAGGGGTCGGCGGAAGCAAGGGAGGAGTAATCCTCCTCCAATCCTAGTCCAACTAGGATTGGAAGGTGGAGTCCTTCCCTTCCTTCCCACTTCCTTTTTTTTTCCTTTGATTTCTTTATCTCCTGTGCAAGGGCCCTCTTGGGCTTGTCCACCAGCCCACTAAGGGCTGGTGTGCCCCCACAAAGCCTCTGGACTTCTTTCCGGGTGGGTGCGCCCCTCCCGGTAGAACTTCGGAACCAATTCGTCATTCCCGGTATGATGCCGGTAATGCCCGAAAACCTTCCGGTAACCAAATGAGACAAACCTATATATCAATCTTCATTTTCAGACCATTTCGGAAACCCTCGTGACGTCCGTGATCCTATCCGGGACTCCGAACAACATTCGGTAACCAACCATATAACTCAAATACGCATAAAACATCGTCGAACCTTAAGTGTGCAGACCCTGCGGGTTCGAGAACTATGTAGACATGACCAGAGAGACTCCTCAGTCAATATCCAATAGCGGGACCTGGAGGCCCATATTGGATCCTACATATTCTCCGAATATCTTATCGGTTGAACCTCAGTGTCAAGGATTCATATAATCCCGTATGTCATTCCCTCGTTGCCGGCAAGTCTCTTTACTCGTTCCGTAATACAAGATCCCGTGACTTACACTTAGTCACATTGCTTGCAAGGCTTGTGTGTGATGTTGTATTACCGAGTGGGCCCCGAGATACCTCTCCGTCATACGGAGTGACAAATCCCAGTCTTGATCCATACTAACTCAACGGACACCTTTGGAGATACCTGTAGAGCATCTTTATAGTCACCCAGTTACGTTGTGACGTTTGATACACACAAGGTATTCCTCCGTGCCCGTGAGTTATATGATCTCATGGTCATAGGAATAAATACTTGACATGCAGAAAAACAGTAGCAACAAAATGACACGATCAACATGCTACGTTCATTAGTTTGGGTCTAGTTCATCACATGATTCTCCTAATGATGTGATCCCGTTATCAAGTGACAACACTTGCCTATGGTCAGGAAACCTTGACCATCTTTGATCAACAAGCTAGTCAACTAGAGGCTTACTAGGGACAATGTTTTGTTTGTGTATGCACACAAGTATTGTGTTTCCAACCAATACAATTATAACATGGATAATAAACGATTATCATGAACAATGAAATATAATAATAACTAATTTATTATTGCCTCTAGGGCACATTTCCAATAGTCTCCCACTTGCACTAGAGTCAATAATCTAGTTCACATCACCATGTGATTCTAACGAATCCAACACCCTTACAGTTCTGGGGTTTGATCACGTCTTCCTCGTGAGCGAGGTTTTGGTCAACGGTTCTGAACCTTTTCAGATCCGAGTGAGCTTTACAAATCTTTATGTCATCTTTTAAGATGCTGCTACTATGTGCTATTCGGAAATATTCCAAATATCTACTCTACTATATGAATCTGTTTCAGTACTCATAGTTATTCGGATTAGTGTCAAAGCTTGCATCGACGTAACCCTTTACGATGAACTCTTTAACCACCTCCATAATCGAGAAAAAAAATCCTTAATCCATTAGTTACTAAGGATAACTTTGACCGCTGATCAGTGATTCAATCCTGGATCACTCTGTGTACCTCTTAACAGACTTGTAGCAAGGCACACATCAGGTGCGGTACTCAGCATGGCATACTTTAGAGTCTACGGCTAAGGTATAGAAGATGACCTTCGCCTATTCTCTTTATTCTGCCGGGGTCGGGTTTTGAGTCTTACTCAAATTCACACCTTACAACACAACCAAGAACTCCTTCTTTGCTGATCTATTTTGAACTCCTTTAAAAACTTGTTAAGGCATGCATCTTGTTGAAACTTCTATTAAGCGTTTTGATCTATCTCCATAGATCTTGATGCTCAATGTTCAAGTAGCGCAATCCAGGTATTCCTTTGAAAAACTCCTTTCAAACAACCTTTTATGCTTTACAGGAATTCTACATTACTTCTGATCCACAATATGTCAACCACATATACTTATCAGAAATTCTGTAGTGCTCCCACTCAGTTCTTTGGAAATACAAGTTTCTCACAAACCTTGTATAAACCCAAAAGCTTCGATCAACTCATCAAAGCATATATTCCAACACCGAGATGCTTGCACCAGTCCTTAGAAGGATCGCTGGAGCTTGCATGCTTGTTAGCATCCTTAGGATCGACAAAACTTTCCGGTTGTATCACATACAACCTTTCCGTCGAGGAAAACAATGTTTTTACATCCTATGTGCAATATTTCATAAATAATGCAGCAAGTGCTAACATAATTCCAACAGACCTCTAGCATCGCTATGAGTGAGAAAGTCTCATCATACTCAACTCTTTGAACTTGTCGGAAAACATCCTTGCGACAAGTCGAGCTTTTCTTAATGGTGACGATTCACCATCATTGTGTGCCTTCCTTATAAAGATCCATCTTTACTTAATAGTCCTACGACCATCAAGTAGTTCTTCCAAAGTCTATACTTTGTTCTCACACATGGATTCTCTCTCGGATTTCATGGCCTCCAGCCATTTGTCGGAATCCGGGCCCACCATTGCTTCTCCATAACTCGTAGGTTCATTGTTGTTCAACAACATGACCTCCAAGACAGGTTTACCGTACCACTCTGTAGTAGTATGTGACCTTGTCGACCTACAAGGTTTGTAGTAACTTGATCCAATGCTCAATGATCACCATCACCAGCTTCCACTTCAATTGGTGTAGGCGCCACAGGAACAACTTCCTGCGCCCTGCTACACACAGGTTGAAGTGACGGTTCAATAACCTCATCAAGTTCCACCACTCTCCCACTCAATTCTTTTGAGAGAAACCTTTCCTCGAGAAAGGGTCCATTTCTAGAAACAAACACTTTGCTTCCGGATCTGAGATAGGAGATGTATCCAACTGTTTTGGATATCCTATGAAGATGCATTTATCCGCTTTGGGTTCGAGCTTATCAGATTGAAACCTTTTCACATAAGCATCACAACCCCAAACTTTCAAGAAACGAAAACTTAGATTTCTCTAAACTTCAGTCTATACTGTGTCATCTCAACGGAGTTACGCGGTGCCCTATTTAAAGTGAATGCGGTTGTCTCTAATGCATAACCCATAAATGATAGTGGTAACTCCATAAGAGACATCATAGTATGCACCATATCAAATAGGTCGCGGCTATGACGTTCGGACACACCATCACACTATGGTGTTCCTGGTGGCATGAGTTGCGAAACAACTTCTACATTGTCTCAACTATGTACCAAAACTCGCAACTCAGATCTCTACGATCATATCGTAGACAGTTTATCCTCTTGTTACGACGAACTTCACTCTGAAACAGAATTGAACTTTTGAAGTATCTACTCAAATCGTAACTGAAGTAAGAACATAATGATATCCACTGCGTGCCTCAGCACTCATTGGACGGCATACATCAAAATGTATTACTTCCAACAAGTTACTTTCTTGTTTCGTCTCAATGAAAACAAGGCCTTGCTCATGTGGTATGATTGGCATGTCTCAAGTGATTCAAAATCAACTAAGATTTAAAGATCCATCGGCATGGAGACTTTCATGCAATTTACACCAACATGACTCAAGCGGCAGTGCCACAAGTAGGTGGTACTTATCATCATTACCTTGTATCCTTTGGCACCAATATCATGAACATGTGTAACACTACGATCGAGATTCAATAAACCATTGAAGGTGATTATTCAAGCAAATAGAGTAACCATTATTCTCTTTAAATGAATAATTGTATTGCAATAAACACAATCCAATCATGTTCATGCTCAATGCAAGCACCAAATAACAATTATTTTGGTTTAACACCAAACCCGATGGTAGAGGGAGCGTGCGACGTTTGATCACATCAACCTTGGAAACACTTCCAACACGTATCGTCACCTCGCCTTTAGCTAGTCTCCGTTTATACCGTAGCTTTCATTTCGAGTTACTAATCACTTAGCAACGGAACCGATATCTAATACCCTCGCGCTACTTGGAGTACTAGTAAAGTAGACATCAATAAATATACTTATGTCGACTTAGCCAACCTTCTTATCTACCAAGCATCTAGGGTAGCTCCGCCTCAGTGACCGTTCCCCTCACAACAGAAGCACTCAGTCTCGGGTTTGGGTTCAATCTTGGGTTTCAATAGAGCAGCAACTGGTTTGCCGTTTCATGAAGTATCCCTTTTAGCCC
This sequence comes from Hordeum vulgare subsp. vulgare, assembly GCF_904849725.1. Classification (NCBI taxonomy): domain Eukaryota; kingdom Viridiplantae; phylum Streptophyta; class Magnoliopsida; order Poales; family Poaceae; genus Hordeum; species Hordeum vulgare. The sequence goes on along the minus strand of NC_058520.1, from coordinate 529,989,457 downwards.
TTGCCTTTCTTGAAACTTAGTGGTTTTACTAACCATCAACTATTAATGCTCCATCTTGATTTCTACTTTTGCAGTGTCAAACATCGTGAATCGCTCAAGGATCATTGTATCTATCCTTGATATGTTATAGTTCATCACGAAGCTCTCACAGCTTAGTGGCAGTGACTTTGGAGAACCATCACTATCTTATCTGGAAGATTAACTCCCACTTGATTCAAGCGATTGTTGTACTCAGACAATCTGAGAACATGCTCAACGATTTGAGCTTTTCTCCTTTACTTTGTAGGCAAAGAATCTTGTCGTAGGTATTATACCTCTCAACAAGGGCATGAGCATGAAATCTCAATTTCATCTCTTTGAACATCTCTTATGTTCTGCGACGTTTTCAAAACGTCTTCGACGCCTTGCTTCTAAGCCATTAAGTATTGCGCACTGAACTATCATGTAGTCATCAAAGACGTGTATGTCAGATGTTCGCAACATCCTCACACGACGCCCGAGGTGCAGCACACCGAGTGGTGCATTAAGGACATAAGCCTTCCGCGCAACAATGAGGACAATCCTCAGTTTTACGAACTAAGTCCGCAAAGTTGCTACCATCAACTTTCAACTAAAGTTTCTCTAGGAACATATAAAAACAGTAGAGCTATAGCGCAGGCTACATCGTAATTCGCAAAGACCATTAGACTATGTTCATGATAATTAGTTCAATTAATCATATTACTTAAGAACTCCCACTCAAAAAGTACATATCTCTAGTCATTTGAGTGGTACATGATCCAAATCCACTATCTCAAGTCCGATCATCACGTGAGTCGAGAATAGTTTCAGTGGTAAGCATCTCTATGCTAATCATATCAACTATATGATTCATGCTCGACCTTTCGGTCTCATGTGTTCTGAGACCATGTCTGTACATGCTAGGCTCGTCAAGGTTAACCCGAGTGTTCCGCGCGTGCAACTATTTTGCACCCGTTGTATGTGAACGTTGAGTCTATCACACCCGATCATCACGTGGTGTCTTGAAACGACGAACTGTCGCAACGGTGCACAGTCGGGGAGAACACAATTTGAGCTTAAAATTTTAGTGAGAGATCACCTCATAATGCTACCGTCGTTCTAAGCAAGATAAGGTGCATAAAGGATTAACATCACATGCAATTCATAAGTGACATGATATGGCCATCATCAAGTGCTCCTTGATCTCCATCACCCAAGCACCGGTATGATCTTCTTGTCACCGGCGCCACACCATGATCCCCATCATCATGATCTCCATCATCGTGTCGCCATCGAGGTTGTCGTGTATGCTATGCTATTACTACTAAAGCTACGTCCTAGCAATATAGTAAACGCATATGCAAACACAAACGTTAGTTGAAAGACAACCCTATGGCTCCTGTCGGTTGCCGTAGCATCGACGTGCAAGTCGATATTAACTATTACAACATGATCATCTCATACATCCAATATATCACATCACGTCGTTGGCCATATCACATCACAAGCATACCGTGCAAAAACAAGTTAGACGTCCTCTAATTGTTGTTGCATGTTTTACGTGGTTGCCATGGGTATCTAGTAGGATCGCATCTTACTTATGCAAACACCACAACGGAGATGTATGAATTGCTATTTAACATCTCTCCAAGGACCTCCTCGGTCAAATCCGATTCAACTAAAGTTGGAGAAACCGACACTCGCCAGTCATCTTTGAGCAACGGGGTTGCTCGTAGCGATGAAACCAGTCTCTCGTAAGCGTACGAGTAATGTCGGTTGAGCCACTTCGATCCAACAATACCACAGAATCAAGAAAAGACTAAGGAGGGCAACAAATCGCACATCACCGCCCACAAATTTTTTTGTGTTCTACTCGAGATAACGTCTACGCATGAACCTAGCTCTGATACCACTCTTGGAGAACGTCGCATGGGAAACAAAAATTATCCTACGCACACGCAATACCTATCATGGTGATGTTCATCTACGAGAGGAGATTTCTGATCTACGTACCCTTGTAGATCGCACAGTGGTAAGCATTAAGAAACGCGGATGATGTAGTGGAACAACTTGCGTGATTCAAATCACCGTAGTCGTACACTCCATCCCACGATCCCATCATGATCCGCCCCGCGAACTTCATCATGATCTGTCCCGCGATCTCATCATGACCCTTCCCGATCTAGTGCCGAATGGACGACACCTCCGCGTTCAGCACACGTACAACACGACGATGATCTCGGCCTTCTTGATCCAGCAAGAGAGACAGAGAGGTAGATGAGTTCTCCGGAAGCGTGATGGCACTCCGGAGGTTGGTTGTCACGCCCAAGATGCGACCCTATCCTAAATTTGGCACGAGGGCCTCGTCAGGGATAGAAGCGCATCTCGTCGTATCGCAAGAATGGATATAGTTACAAGTACATGTACTGAAAAGAAGAGATATATATAGAGTTGGCTTACACTCGCCACAAGCTACATCAGAGTCACATCAGTACATTACACAAACATCAAGAGTAAGAGGAGGGTCCGACTACGGACGAAAACAAACGAGAAAAATAAGAATGACGTCCATCCTTGCTATCCCAGGCTGCCGGCCTGGAACCCATCCTAGATCGATGATGAAGAAGAAGAAGAAGCAACTCCAAATGAAGAATCAACGCGCTCGCGTCAAGTAACCTTTACCTGTACCTGCAACTGGTGTTGTAGTAATCTGTGAGCCACAGGGGACTCAGCAATCTCATTTCCAAAGGTATCAAGACTAGCAAAGCTTACTAAGTGAGGTATGGTTAAGTGGTGAGGTTGCGGCAGCGGCTAAGCATATATTTGGTGGCTAAACTTACGAGTACAAGAAATAAGAGGGGGAAGATCTACGCATAGCGGACGTGAACTACTGGTGATCAAATGAATGATCCTGAACACCTACCTACGTCAGACATAACCCCACCGTGTCCTCGATCGAAGAAGGAACTCACGAAAGAGACAGTCACGGTTACGCACACAGTTGGCATATTTTAATTAAGTTAACTTCAAGTTATCTAAAACCAGTGTTAAACAAAGTTTCCACGTTGTCACATAACCGCGTGCACGGCTTTCCAAAAAGATTTAACCCTGCAGGGGTGCTCCAACTAGTCCATCACAAATTACCACAAGCCGCATAGAAATCCTCAATCACGAAGCTCGCGATCTCGTCGGATTCCCTAGTGGAAAACCTCAACTCTGAGGTTACCCAAAGCATCACCGGAATCCCGATGCACAAGATATCTCGTCAAAGGTAAAACTAATCCAGCAAGGCCGCCCTGCGTGTCGACGATCCCGATAGGAGCCGCGTATCTCGTTCTCAGGACACGACGGATGAGCGATGGTTACCACGCCAAACGACGAGTTGCCCCGGGTAGCGTTAGTAAGCTGCTCTGTTTTGGACCAGCACCATCAGCACTGGCCCTCCCTGTATTATGTGAAATTACTCCTCGGGTAGCGCTAACTCCCTATGCATTTCAGTATTATCAAATTATTATGTTGGGCAAATAGTACCAATGTTGGGCCTTGCGAGACCAGCTTTAATCTAAAACGAATTATCAAGGGGGTCCCCATAACAACCCTGATCGTGTTAGGAGCGCTCAATTATGGAACATAACACCGGTAGCCGAAACTAAGGGGGCAAAGGTGGAACGAAACACCAGGCTAGAAAGGCCGAGCCTTCCACCTTTTACCAAGTATATAGGTCCATTAAATTGAATAGCATTTAATATGGTGATATAACAAGGAACCCATGTTCTCACATGGAAGCAACTGCACCTGCAACTAGCAACGCTAACGACAGGGTTAAGCAAGCAGTAACATAGCCAATCAGTGGTTTGCTAGGTCGTACAGGTTGATGGTAATCATGGCATTGTTGAGAGGCTGATATTTAACATGTGGTAGGCAACGTGACATAATCGATAGCAGCGATAAAACTAGCATGGCAATGATAGTAATGGTATCTGAGGAAATGATCATCTTGCCTGAGATCCCGCTTGAAAGAAGAATGACTCCGTGAAGCAGACGAACCGAAGTAGTCGAATGGGTCCTCACAATCCGACACGCTTGCGGAACTCTATCGAGACGGGGAAAACCGGAATCACCAATCAACACACGATATACACCACACGATGCAAGACACATATGATGCATGAGCAGGTGATAACATGCAAGACACGGCATGACAATCACAACAATCAAACACTACACATTAAGTGAAGCTCGATATGCAACGGGTAGCATATCGACGAAACTCCACATTTAATTGTTTAGTTCACTTCCGTTAATTTACACAGCAATATTTAAAATGTTGTTAACATGGAAAGGGGTGAAGCACAAATTAAAGTACCTATCTAGGCATTTTAAATGAGACCGGAAACAACATATAGCATCTCCGAAATGACCCCACGTGTTAAATCTTTATTCTGTCCAGATTTGTCCTAATCACTTTTTGGGTTTGTTAAACGGAAAAACAAAGTGGTTCACGTGATTCTACTCGTTGTTCTGATCCATTTACATATATGGCACCTCTCCAACGGAGCTACGGACAAATAGTTACGACCTAAACCGTTTTCAACACGACGACACGCAAAACCGACACAAACAACACGTTAACAGCCCTAAACATGTATGAGAGTTGGAAAATATTACTCTACGCATAATTCTAGTCAAAAACCATATAAAACTCATCGCAATCCGATGCACGGATTAGAAACTACGGGCATTTGAAAATATGTGATTTTTCTGAAGATTATCAAAAATCCTAGTGCAGCAAAAAAAATGACAGGCGAAACAAATATGGGGCAAAGCTGGGCCTATTGTGTGAACTAACAGGGCCTCGATATTAAGAGAACCGAGGCAGAAACTAATCCTATTAAAAGGGTAAAATTCGTGAAAAAATGGAAATGCACCCGCTGGGAATTGAACCCACGATCTGCTGGTGCTAAGAGGTGGGATCAGGTGCGCTAGCCAACTCAGCTAGCGTTGAACTCGTGACTGAAGCCAGCGTCTAATATATATTACCTCTACGCATCAGATACGCATCTAGGGAAAGAAACACGATTCAGAAAGTTGCTTACAGGGAAACAGATCCCGTCGGCCATGGTAGGGGTCTAGAGCACGGATTCCGGCGGGGAATGACAGAGAAGGCTCGGGCAGCGGTGGCTCTCGTTGGATTCGGCCGGGGTGGATCCGTTCCCATCGGATCTGGCGCGTTCTTGAGGAGCTTGCCTCCATGGTGTTGCAGACCTGCAGGGAAGAGAGGGGAGAGAGGTGAACGAGGGGAGAGAGAGGAGAACTCGAGGAGGAGAAGGGAGAAGGGTGAAGCGAGGCTCCGTTCTGAGGTTCAGCGACGGCGAGGGCTGACGGCATGGGGGCGAACGACGGCAAGCTCCGGGCTGCCAAGTGCCGCTGCAGCCTGTAGAAAGAAAAAGACAGGGGGGAAGAGAACGTGAGACGAGAGAGAGATGGGAGGAAGGAGAGGGAAGGGACCCGGCCACCACGAGGCCCTTGGGGCGGCGCGACGAAGCAGATCGGCGGAGCGCTGGGCTGGCGATGCGACGTGGGAGGAGCCCCTCCTCCTCCTCGCTCGAGCAGGAGGACCTGGCTGCGGCGGGGATGCTGCAGAGGGAAGGAAGGGAGGCGCACAGGGGCTCATCAAGCGCTGCGGGCTTGGCTGCACATGAACGAGGGAGAGGTGGAGGCCTGCCTGGTTGACTCGGTTTTGCATCTGGGAAACCCGAGGTGGGAGATAGCGGGTGGCGGCGGCTGTTGGGACAAGGCTCCTAGGATTTAGGGTTTGTCCCTAGTAGGTAGGGGTGTTGTACATATAGCTAGTGGATTAGGCTTTAGGGGCATCTGGACCCTCCGATTTAGATCGGGTGGTCTAGATGATTAGGTTAGGGGGTCCAATGGACAAACCGAAGATGGTTTAGGGTAAAACGGGGTTGATCCGGACCCAACGGTCACGACCAACCGGTTCGGGCTTCGGGAGATTTTCGGACTGGGCTGCGCGTAGGGTTGGTGCACTGTGCAGAGGGGCTAGGCGGAGACGAGAGGGAAAATGGGCTACCCGGCAACAAAGTTTAACGATGTCGCGGGCGAGTGCGTGTGTGGTTGGGTTCGAAACGGTCAACGACGAACGCGGAGAGTACCGACAACTAAAAACGGATGCATGTTTGAAAACTGGCGGCAATGGGGTGCCGATGCAATGCTGATGATGCGATGATGATGCGACAAAAGAAAAATACCCACACGACGAAAATGGAAAGAAAGGGGAATCTTCTGGAACGTCGGCATCGGGCTGTCACAACTCTCCTACACTACAAGAGGATCTCGCCCCGAGATCCAAGAATGAAAGGGGGAGAGGATGAGAAAGAACAAGAGGTAAAAACTTAGTCGCTTCCTTGACAAACGAGTGAAACCAATGATCCTTGAAAGTTGCAAAGAGATGAGGAATGATATGGGAGAGAAGCAAGAATTCACGGAAAATTTTGGCAGCACTTTGGTAGGAAAATGGGACAAAAAATTCGATAAGAAGAGAGAATTACACAATATACATACCAAACAACTAAATAGAGCAAGGGAACACCATGATCTTGATAGAACAACATAATAGACCCAAAAGAGCAACATCACAATGCCTCCCGAACAATAGAATAGGAACTTGCTCATACGGAAGACGAGAATGAAGAGAGAATGACAACTACTAACTCCAATGAACTTGGCAAGCATCCTTGCAAGAAGAATTGGACGAAGTTGTTGGAAAAACAACAACTAAAAGAACAAGATAGTAGTGGGCTTATGGAAACCTTTTCAAACTAATGAACTGACAACCAGCCACTAACAGAAACAAGGATTGATTGGGAGAAACAAGATATGAACAATTCTTACACCAAGAGGATACATTGAGAACTTGGATTACTGACAAGCACCATGATAGCAACAATCCATAGGAAAAGCTTTAGGTGAAATCCAAACCAAGATTGCTCAATGAAGAAATCATGGGTTGCAAATATCTCATGATCATAGAATTGGTGGGTTTAATTATCTCGTTCTTGAAAGGAAATCTCTTCGAAACTCCTACACTAACAAGTATGCTATAATACCACCTCAAAGGATAAAGGAAGAACAATTGCACATAGAAATGCAAGAGAAAGGATACTTGAGGTTGTCCAACAAGAATCTTGAAGAACACTTGAGAATGGATTGAAACCTTGATGAACCACCATGAAGGACCTCCGTATACAAATGAATGATGCAAAGATAACAAGGTAGAAAATAATAAGATTATGACCTTGCCACTTGAGAAAAGAATTGATATCATGAGCCACTCCGGAAGAAGAATTCAGATTACTATTAACAAGAATAAGAAATATGTTATGCTTATCCTTCATCAAGTAAAATTGATGACAAGCAACGGATTTAAGCATACAACTTATTCTTCTTGAAACGATTAAAGAGAGATAGATAAAGCACAAACTAGAAGAAATGTTGCAAGAAACACCGGTAAGAATTCACAATTGAATGGGAACACCACGAATTAATGGAGATACATGATAAAGAAGAGATCATGATCCACCTGAGAGAAAAACTTGAACAAGGCGTCGGAATAACCGAGGGACGAACGAAGAGACAACAATTGAGAAGAATTAGATAACGAAAGCTGAAAGCTGAGGACGAAGAAGACTTCTGAAATGATGGCCTTCGGAGGAACGAGAAATAAAAACAACTCCGAAATGCCCCGGATAGCACGAAAGGGATTACTCACAATAGAAACAATTGAGAGGAAAACATGAAGCTGAGGTGACAATCTTCACAAGAATGGAGCAAGATTGAGAATGATGACGAGAAACAACCCACGAATAACTGAGACACTCCGGAATAATGAAGAAAGCAACGTTGAGCCAAATATGAGAATTAATTCAAATAGATCCGGGAGAAGGGATATGACTGATGAAATTCATACTTACGTCATAGTTGAAAAAAATTTAAAGACCTCCGGAAGAGATTAAAAGAGCCAGATAAGATCCTGGGAAAACCTGTGGGTTATGGGCCCACTCAAAGAACCACCGTTAGAAAAGATTGCTTAGAAGAGAGATATTGCACCGGTATGAAGAGAACTAGATGAGGTTAAAAACCTCAAAATAACGAAATATTTGAAAATAAGAAACTCCAGGATATCTTCAACACTCCGGATAGAAAGAGATGAATGAATAACAAGATAGGCTGATAAGAATTTCCAATATTTGAAAGAATTACAAGGATGAATGGATAAGATGACACAGACAACTAAATTGAATTCACCGGAAAAATAACAAGACTGAATAAGGATGAACATGAAGCGCCTGAGAATCTTCACAATGAATCACCGGGTAAGAGAGAAAAGAACAAGCAGCGGAAGCACAATGAAAAGAAAACTCCTGGATAAAAATTGAACCACTCAAGAAAAGGGCGGGAGGGTGGGGAAAAACAAAGACAACTTGGGCTACATGAGACAACTCCGGAAAGAATTCAGAGAATGATCTTGCAAAATAGGAGAGGATGGAATTCACTTGAAGAGAAACACACCGGTTGGAAAAGAATTAACATGACGACTCCGGTTGACAAGAATTGACATGACAATTGAACGAAGAAAATAATTTGCCTTCTCACATAAAAATATGAGAACACCTCTTAGGAAAGATTTGAAATCACCACTTGACATCGAAGCAACTTAAATTACCATATTCCAACAAAACAAGGATGCGGCTTGCAATTAGCCAGAATAAACTCATGAGAAAGATTTTGTCCGATATTTTCGTGGACAGGATTCCACTAGATGTAGAACCCCAACCTAACATCATGCATTTGTTGGAAGATTATCCTATAAGTATCTACTTGAATTCCCACCTATGAATTCCCGAAATAACTGGTCATGCAATCTGGTACACAGATACAAGGAGTATTTCACACAACTCCTATACTAACCCGTCACCTGTATCACATCCGTCAACACACAACCAGAATCTCGGACCTTCATCCACAACAGACCCTCGTGATCACAACGATACAGAGTATGGCAGTACTCCCGAACAATCTGCAACAGTACTGGGGACATCGGGGTTATCTCGCCACTACTAGTATTGAAGCAATTACGAACATCCTTCGTTCTTAGATACTTAGAAATCTGAATGATAACGATGTGCTCAAGAATCCCCTGGAGCTCAACTCCCCTGAAACTTAAAGCAGATAGGAGGCACCAAGACAGAACTCCATCACATGGGCATCATATAGATTCCAATAATATCCGCGTGATCCTAAATTTTTTTGAGTGAGAAGAGAAGTAGAATTAAATTATTACGTCAAGATTCCTCACCAGAGCATAGAAGAGGAGAAAAATAATCCTACTCTCCGATATATAACTAGACTCAAAACAGTTTTTCACTAGACTCGACTCGGCCAAGTTCGATCAATCAAGGGGGCTCCTAGGTCGGTACGGCTCTGATACCAACTTGTCACGCCCAAGATGCGACCCTATCCTCAATTTGGCACGAGGGCGTCGTCAGGGATAGCAGCGCATCTCGTCGTGTCGCAAGAATGGATATCGTTACACGTACATGTACTGAAAAGAAGAGATATATATAGAGTTGGCTTACACTCGCCACAAGCTACATCAGAGTCACATCAGTACATTACATAATCATCAAGAGTAAGAGCAGGGTCCGACTACGGACGAAAACAAACGACAAAAGAAGAACGACGTCCATCCTTGCTATCCCAGGCTGCCGGCCTGGAACCCATCCTAGATCGATGAAGAAGAAGAAGAAGCAACTCCAAATGAACAATCAACGCGCTCGCGTCAAGTAATCTTTACCTGTACCTGCAACTGGTGTTGTAGTAATCTGTGAGCCACATGGGACTCAGCAATCTCATTTCCAAAGGTATCAAGACTAGCAAAGCTTACTAAGTGAGGTATGGTTAAGTGGTGAGGTTGTGGCAGCGGCTAAGCATATATTTGGTGGCTAAACTTACGAGTACAAGAAATGAGAGGGGGAAGATCTACGCATAACGGACGTGTCTACTGATGATCAAATGAATGATCCCGAACACCTACCTACGTCAGACATAACCCCACCGTGTCCTCGATCGGAGAAGGATCTCACGAAAGAGACAGTCACGGTTACGCACACAATTGGCATATTTTAATTAAGTTAACTTCAAGTTATCTAGAACCAGTGTTAAACAAAGCTTCCACATTGCCACATAACCGCGGGCATGGCTTTCCGAAAGATTTAACCCTACAGGGGTGCTCCAACTAGTCCATCACAAATTACCACAAGCCGCATAGAAATCCTCGATCACGAAGCTCGCGATCTCGTCGGATTCCCTAGTGGAAAACCTCAACTCTGAGGTTACCCAAAGCATCACCGGAATCCCGATGCACAAGATATTCCGTCAAAGGTAAAACTAATCCAGCAAGGCCGCCCGACGTGTCGACGATCCCGATAGGAGTCGCGTACCTCGTTCTCAGGACACGACGGATGAGCTAGACGTCGGGATCGCTAAACCTCTGGGTGACCAGAGGGGCGCCGGACATCGCTCAGGTGGGGTCAACACTTATGAGGAGCACTGGCCCGGGGGTTGATTAAATTTCCTCGGGTTAATTGCTCCCTATGCAGTTCATTAGTTATTAGGCAAATGTAGTACCAAAGTTGGGCCCTGCCAGACCAGCTTTAATCTAAAACGAATTATCAAGGCGGTCCCCATAATAACCCTGATCGTGTTAGGAGCGCTCATTTATGGAACATAACACCGGTAGCCGGAAACTAAGGGGGGCAAAGGTGGAACAAAACACCAGGCTAGAAAGGCCGAGCCTTCCACCTTTTACCAAGTATATAGGTGCATTAAATTAAATAGCATTTAATAGGGTGATATGACAAGGAACCCATGTTATCACATGGAAGCATCTGCACCTGCAACTAGCAACGCTAACAACATGGGTAAGCAAGTGGTAACATAGCCAATCAGTGGTTTGCTAGGTCGAACAGGTTGAAGGTATTCATGGCATTGTTGAGAGGCCGACATTTAACACGTGATAGGCAACGAGACGTAAACGATAGAAGCGATAACTAGCATGGCAATGATAGTAATGGTATCTGGGGAAATGATCATCTTGCCTGAGATCCCGCTTGGAAGAAGAACATCTCCGAGATGTCGGCGAACCAACGTAGTCGAACGGGTCCTCACATTCCGACACGCTTGCGGAACTCTATCGAGACGGGCAACCGGAAACAAACATCAACACAAATATTCACCACACGATGCACAACATGATGCATAACCTACTATGATGCATGATCAGTTCAATGATGCAAGGGATGGCATGGCAAAACACTTCACGCAAACACTACACATTAAATGAAGCTCGATATGCAACGGGTTGCATATCGACGAGACTCCATGTTTAATTATTTAATTCACTCCCGATTATTTACACGACAATATTAAATTGTTGTTATCATGGCAAGGGGTGAAGCGATGATTCTACATGGCATCCTAGTCGGTATAACTCGCGGAACAAGATCGGAGCTACGGCACAAGAAACATTCAACACACGATATATATGCCATGAATGCATCATGCATGCAAGTCATCACACCACGGCAAGGAGGGAAAGAAGCAAGGTGTCGCCACGGCGAGCGAGAGGAAACCATGGCGGCAAATCGGAAACGATGCCACGACAACGTTCCTATCCCGATAACTCAACGGGGTATCGATGACAACGAATAGGGAGCGCGTGCGGGAACGCTAAATAAAGATGGGGTGATCCCGACTACCGGGTTCCCATGTGTCGAGGGCACGACAAAAAGGAAGACAACGTGCACGGGCAAACAAACGGTGCATACATACGGTGCATACATGCATTCAACTTGTTCAACACATACATTCGTTCATCACTAGCACACGGTACATGACATGTACCCTCGGTATACCTTTGAAGCGTGCATATCGGAGCGGAACGGGTCGTTGAAGGAGATCAACGATCGTCGTGGTCGTCGTGGAAGTAGTCGTACACACGCTGGTAGTTGAAGTAGTGGTACACGGTCTCGTCGACGGTAGTCGTTCGCTCGACGTCGTGGTTCCCGGTCTTCGGCGTCGGTAGACGTTCACGAATCCGTGGATGTCCGGGGGTCGTCGGGGCGTCGTGGTACTCGCCGTTCATCTCGGTCCCATGAAGGAGGGGATGGTGCTGCGAACTTCGGCGATGGAAAGCAACGACACCACGACAACATCAAACGTGCATCGGCGGCACAACGAAAAGCGGTAACAGTTGCACGCTATGGCAGTGGCAGCAACTAGCGGACCATAGCGACGACGACATCAAGCATCAGCACACAACAGCTAAGTAGCAGCTTATAATAGCAGCAAGCAACCTACATCTTATAGCATTGGCGGCAGGCAGGCACTAGCAAGAACAGCAGGCTAGCAGCAAGCTACAACTAGTTGGCACATCATCTGGCAGCAACGGCTAGCAACTAGCAGCAACAGCTAGCATGGCACAACAACACCTACAGCAAGCAAGCTAGCAAGCAATGGCACGCAGCAGCAAGGCAACAACAAAGCAACGGCAACAGGCAGCAACTCGGCAGCAGGCAAGCTGGCAGCAGCGGCAACAGCTAGTAAGCAGCAGCAACAAACATCAGCACTAGCAGTCTAACAGCATGAGGCAAGCATCAACGCCAGCAGCCAGCGACAGGCAGCAGCAACAACGCATCGGCAACAGCCAGCAGCTCACGAGCACTCGGCGGGAATGGCGGGAGGGCGAGCAGAACGAGGAAGGAGGAGGCCGGGGCCAAGGCATGCTCGGGCGACCCGGAATCGACGTGGTGGCGGAGGACGACACGGGGGCAGCGCGGGGAATGGCTGCGGCTCGGGGCTGGCGGCGCGGTCGCCGAGGAGAGCACAACGGCGCTGGAAGGAGGAACTCCAGCGGGCGGCGACCGAAGGCGAGGCTAGGGCGGCTCGAGGCGGCGCGCAGGGGGGGGGGGCGAGACCGAGGCCCTGGGGGCGGCTCGGCAGGAGGCGGCTCGGCAGGATCGAGGGCGGCGCGCGAGGACAGAGGCGAGGGCTCGCGCGGCTTGGGAGGGAACTCTGGCGGCGGGGCGAGCCGACGGGGCGAAGGGGACCTCGCGCGAGGCGGCGGCCATGGCGCTGGGGGGTGGAGCGCAGGGAGGACGAGGGAGCTGCGCGCACGGGGGATGAGGGACGAGGAGGGCAATCGGGAGGCCGATGCTAGGGTTGGAGGGGGGCCATCTGGGCTGGGCTCCCTCCCCCTGATGTTTTTTTAACTTTTAAAACAGCAAGTTTAGCTAAAGAAAAAAGGCTTTTAACAAAGGAAAGGAAAATAATAATAATAAATAATAAAATGAAGAAAATGCATTTTCTCCTTTAAAAATAAACCCCAACTCTAAAAATAGATTGGGCCTTTTTTTAAAACGAATAAAATAAAATCTTTTGAAGAATTAAAAAATTAATCCCTTTCGAAGAACAAAATAAAACCTCTTTCATTTAAAGGATAAAATAAAAGCCTTTTAAAAAGAAAAGAAAATTAGACGGTTTTAAAATAAAACAAAAGGAAAAATAAAAATTCAAAACCCAAGGGTTGCCCCCCACATTTAATAAAAGGACCCTTTTAATGAAAAGAAGAAGACGACCCCTTTTAAAATAGAGGTTTTAAAACGGGAAATCTTAGCAACCGCAAAAACAAATACAAGAGGAGAGGAGGGGAGCAAAGGTTTTAGGTCCTCGGTGCAAAAGGGTTTAGCGGTGGCTCTCACGCACGCACTCTCAACACGCCAACAAACGACGTCACACTCACAAAGCTCTAACACCCAACAACACGGCAACAAGCAACACCGTCAAAACACAGTTGACATGATGCCATGCATGATACGATGATGCAAACTACATGACGATGCAACGAATAAATCTAATCACACGACGGAAACGGAAATAAAGGGGAATCTTCTGGGCGTCGGCATCGGGCTGTCACACATACCTATTTCAATCTCGTTGCCGGCAAGTCTCTTTACTCGTTCCGTAATACAAGATCCCGTGACTTACACTTAGTCACATTGCTTGCAAGGCTTGTGTGTGATGTTGTATTACCGAGTGGGCCCCGAGATACCTCTCCGTCATACGGAGTGACAAATCCCAGTCTTGATCCATACTAACTCAACGGACACCTTCGGAGATACCTGTAGAGCATCTTTATAGTCACCCAGTTACGTTGTAACGTTTGATACACACAAGGTATTCCTCCGGTGCCAGTGAGTTATATGATCTCATGGTCATAGGAATAAATACTTGACACGTAGAAAAACAGTAGCAACAAAATGACACGATCAACATGCTACGTTCATTAGTTTGCGTCTAGTCCATCACATGATTCTCCTAATGATGTGATCCCGTTATCAAGTGACAACACTTGCCTATGGTGAGGAAACCTTGACCATATTTGATCAACAAGCTAGTCAACTAGAGGCTTACTAGGGATAGTGTTTTGTCTATGTATCCACACAAGTATTGTGTTTCCAATCAATACAATTATAGCATGGATAATAAACAGTTATCATGAACAAAGAAATATAATAATAACTAATTTATTATTGCCTTTAGGGCACATTTCCAACAGTACTCATGTCACTGCACCCTGTGGCTCGACGCCATGACCGTACCCAGCATGGTACCTCCAATACCTACCCTCTCCCATGCCACACATGCTATTTTACTCGGAGAGGTCATTGCTCACGTTTTGGATCTTGGTATATGCTCTGTTGTCATGCTTCAGCTCTTTGCCACCTTATTTGTTTTGCTTGCTTCGCTTGTTCTTCGATCCTAGCTCTTAGGTCCCAACATATGCATTACAATATGTTTTTTATATATAGGGATCGAGTGAAGAATTTGGATTGGGATCATGGAGTAAATCAAACGAGGATGCAACTCATGTTCATGTAGGGTAGAGCCAGCCATGGTGTAGAGGCCAGATAGTTTTAGTATTCAGACTTTCAGTTGTTGCTAGCTCTACTCTGCTCTACCGGAATAGATGTGTTTTTTCCACACAAAATTCTAACATGAATTTGCTATTTAGCTGGCAAATCCAATAATTTATGTATTGTATTTGCATTTTGCAATTTAATTTGGCTGCCAAAGTGCTACATCGTATCACAGTAGACCTATTGAGTCAGTGGTAATTTTTCATGTATATATCATTCATATTTCTATATGCATTTCAAAGCGTACTTGTATAAAACAAATTGTATTTGTTTTCAATTTATATCTGTCCATGGTTTTGCTCACATCACAAATTTTAACAACTAGACAGTTCTTGAGTTTGGTGCAACCGAAGCACTTATAATTCAGTCCAATATAGATAGTTTACCCCTATTGGGCATGCATTTATCTTCCTCGATGAGTTTGGCAGAATACAACATCCGTTCATCCTCTAAATTGGGGATCCATGACTGCCAACCAACGGAGCAAGACTGGATACCACCCTCTCATCCTTCAATTTGGGGCTCCATGACCGCCATTTGACACGCACACTGTCGTCGTTGCCTCCTCACCGCCCCACATGGCAGAGCGCACGCGCCAACATCGCACACGGCCCGCCTCATGTTCGGTCAACAAGCTGTAGTTCAATTAGGCCCGTTGCTCCTCTTACATGTAGAGCCCGGGATGATCATGGTCTTCTCTCATTCTCTTGTGAACAATATATACACTGCAGGTATGCGAGAAGAAATATTGTATTGCTTGGAAAAGATATGCGAAATTAGCAGGCATCAATTGGACCAAGTTTACAAGCTATTAGATGTGCATTTTTAAGATGCGGTACTCATACTTTCTATTGGAATTTGACTTATAATTCTAAAAATTTGATGAGCAATGTATCAACAGAATGCAACTGCAACTTGATTTTTTATGCCAGTTGGACTTTAGATGAAGACGAACACATCCGTTTCTAGAATGTTGACATGTTTCTGTATGCAAAAAAGAACTATTGTACTTTATAAAAATAAAAGATGTGCAATGGTTGCTGACAAGGAACTTTTTGCGTAATGGCTTTCTGTTTAGCAGATCCCTGGCAATGGCTAGACAAATGCTATTCTCGATTTCTCAACAATTAGAAATTGTCTTGCAATGACCCACCAACGCGTGGGATCGAGGCAGTTTTCGAGGCTAGAGTATACAACCCAATTTGTTGGTTCGTCGGACAGGAAGTGAGAGGATATTCTCAAGTATTAGCAGCTGAATGTGTCAGATTCAACCACACCTGAAAGATTAGTATCTGCAAGCAAAGTATCAACAGCAAAGTAGTATGGTAACAACGGTGTCAGAAACGATTTGTTGACGGCAGACTATTCCTAACGATTGTATCAATGGCGCCAGAAGTTGACCGTGGACGGAAAATATTCTTTCCCGTCAACGTCGTGCGAACAAGTATTGTAGCAGGTAGCAGCAGTGTAACGAGTAGCAGCAGTGGCAAGGAACAACAGTAGTGACAGCAGTAGCAAGTAGCAATAGTAGCAAGTAACAACAGAGCAAGCAAGTAACAATAGCAGCAACAGTAGTAACAACAACAGAGCAAAACAAGTAACAGCAGCAGCAACAGTAGTAACAGCAGCAGTGGGACAAACTCGTAGGCAATGGGTCGGTGATTTGTTTGGATGATATTCATCATGCAACAGCTATAACACGGAGAGATATGTGGCTAGCTCCCGTTCGTCAATGTGATGTAGGCATGCATTCCGTGTGTCGTCATACGTGCTTAGGGAAAAGAACTTGCATGACATCTATTGTCCATCCCTCCCGTGGCAGCGGGGTCCAAAAGGAAACTACGGGATATTAAGGTTCTCCTTTTAATAAATAACCGGACCAACGCATTAGCACTTGGTGAACACATGAACTCCTCAAAATATGGTCATCACCGGGAGTGGTTCCGGTTATTGTCACTCCGGGGTTGCCGGGTCATAACACATAGTAGGTAACTACAATTTGCAAGATCGGATCTAAAACACACATATATTGGTGACAACATAATAACAAGCATGAAGCAATAAGAATAGGTGGTATCTCGCTAGCTCTTTATGAGACCGCAAAACATAAATGCGGAGCACTTTCAAAGATCAAGGGCTGACTAAACATTGCAATTCATAGCAACAAAGATCCAGTCATAGTCATACTCAATATCAATCAAAAGCGAAGCATAAAAATGACAGAGGTGCTCTCTAATTGGTGCTTAAATAAGAAGAGGATGACTCAACAGGAAAATAAATAGTCAGGCCCTTTGCCGAGGGAAGCATTGATTTGCAGAGGTGCCAGAGCTCAAGCTTTGAAAACAGAGATAATAATTTTGGGTGGCATGCTTTCATTGTCAACGCAATGACCAAGAGTTCTCAATATCTTCCATGCTACTCATGCTATAGGCGGTTTCCAAACAGAAAAGTAAAGTCTTAAGTCCCCCACCACCAATCAATCACACTCCACGGCGAGCCGAATCCTCGGGTACCGTCCATACTAACATCAATCTCAGGGGAGTCTTGTTTTACATTTATGTTTTCGATTTAAGCATGGAACTGGGCATTCCAATTACCGGCCCTTTCTCGTGAAGGACAGTGAATAAACACATGTCGAGGATAACACGCCTAACATGGAAGATACTAATAGCCCCCTGTCACCACATGAGCGGTTCGGGCATGCAAAACAGATTATTTCTTGAAGGTTTAGAGAATGGCACATGCAAATTTACTGGAACGGCAGGTAGATACCGCAAATAGGTAGGTATGGTGGACTCTCATGGAAAAACTTTTGGGTTTATGGAACTGGATGCACAAGCAGTATTCCGCTTAGTACAAGTGAAGGTGCAACGACCAAGATGCGGTCCTTTCCGATCTGGGGGTCGAGGCCCCGAATAGGAAAGAAGCGCATCTAAGCGTTTCGCAAGCAAGTAAACATAGCACATAATAATAATTACAGTAGACAATCTGGGATTCAACTGTCTTCTTATTAATAATACAGAGTACAACACAGATACAAACAAGGTAGTTCCGGTACGGACTACAAAACAAGGAAAATGCTATGCTACCCGCTGCAGGCCCACGATCACGACCACGGCTCAGTCCTCTGGATAGTTCACGTAAAGGCGATCTGTCTCCTCGTCGTACTGCCACGCCAGCTGGGTGCCATCGGGATCATCTGTCTCTGGGGTACCTGTACCTGCTCGGAGTTTCGGAGGAATCCGTGAGCCACGGGGACTCAGCAATCTAGGACCTTGGTGCCAAAACTAGTAACGTTATTTGGGTAAGGAAGGGATGAAGTGTTTCAGGCTGCTGCATCCTATGATAGAATAAGTGGCTAACTTACGCAAAAGGGGAAGTGAAAGTGGTCTATGCTAACAATCGGGAATACTTGATCAGGAAGTGATCCTGAACACCTACCTACGGCATCTCATAACCCCACCGTGTTCCCGATCGAAGAGAGATCTTCGAAGGGACAGTCACGGTTACGCACACAGTTGACATTTTTTTATTAGTTTATGTTTAAGTTCTCTAATACCGGATGTTAACAAAATATTCCAAATTGCCACATAACCGCGGGCACGGCTTTCCAAAAGATTAAACCCTGCAGGGGTGCTCCAACTAGTCCATCACAAACGAACACGGGCCGCAAAGGCATCCTCTATCACGAATCTCGTGATCTCGTCGGATTCCTTAGAGGAAAACCTCAACTCTGGGGCAAACCAAAGCTTCACTGGGATTCCTATACGCAAGATATACCGCTAAGGTAAGACAAAGCTAGCAGGACCTCCCGACGTGTCGACGACCCTGATAAGAGCCGCGTATCTCAGTCTCAGGACACGACGGATGAGCGACGCGTACACTGGCCTGATAGAAATCTCTCAAGTTGCCTTGAGTTGGCCCCGCACAGTGCTCTAATTTGGACCAACACTCATGAGGAGCACTGGCCCGGGTTATTGATTAAATTCCTCGGGGTAGCTATTCCCTATGCAGTTTATTATTAGGTGATTAACAAATAGTACCAAAGTTGGGTCCTGCCGGACAAGCCTTAATACTACGTGATTTATCAAGGGGGTCCCCATAACAACCCCGAACGTGTTAGGAGCGATCATTATGGAATCAAACACCGGTAACCGGTAACTAAGGCGACAATAACGGAACAAGACACCCGGCAAAAGACTAGGCCTCCCGTCATTTACCAAGTATATAGGTGCATTAAATAAATAACAGAATTTAATATAATGATATCAAGCTCATGTCACCACATGAGTTTAAAACACCTGCAACTAACAATGCTAACATTAGTAGCTGAGCAAGCCTACCTAGCCATACAAGTTTGCTAGGAAAGAGTACGGTGTTTAGGCTCATGGCATATGAAGAGGCAATATAATTTCAGTGGTAGGCAGCGAGCAATATGACATGGAATCTAAACTAACATAACAAGTCTAGAGATGGGATCAAGGTCATATCATCTTGCCTGTGATATCCTCAGCTCGGAATGGTTCTGGATCATCCTGTACGTACTCTCCTGACTCCACGTATTCGTTCTCCGTTCCCGGTGCTACCCAACATAATAATAACAGCCAATGAACAGTAGCACCACAAAATGCAACAATCACATGATGCATGGGATGAAAGTAGAGCATGCACCACTATTCCTATCACTAGCACAAGCAAAATAAGCTACAGCAAGTTTCTGGACAGAACTTTGCAATAAACTATTTGGACATGCATGGTAATGACATGAACAGATGCAGCTCGTAAAAACGGTGCAAAACCATATAAAGTACAGTGCAAACGGAGCTACGGATCAACGGGAATCAACGAAACAAGATATGAAGCTCTACGTGAAAGATTCAACACCACATAGACATTTGGCACAAATCTGGTATTCCCAGGTAGCCAAGACATGTAATAACCCAACATGAATGAAATGGAACAAGGTAGAACACCACAACATCAATTAAGCACAAACTTTGAACAAAATGGCAAAACTACATAATCTGCCAGTTTCTGCATCTTAGCTGTTTGGGAGCAACATGCAACATAGCTACAAGTCTTCAAACATGACAAATAATATATGTGGCTGTTGCCAACCAAGAACACTACAAGCCCCAGCAAGAATCACAGCAAAAGGAATTAAACTCTAGAAGATACAAGGCCACAAACTTTCCCAAAACCATCAGATCTCAGGGACTTGGTGAAAATTCCTGCACCTGAGTTTCTGTTTCTGTTCTGAAGCTTTAGACAGCAATCAAAATACAAGCTACTAGGCTCCAAATGACTTGAAAATTGACAGGAAGCTTCACAAACATACCAGGTTCAAAATACTAGCACTGAACCAATGCCAGTTCTCAACAGAATGACCAGCACATCCTCATCTACAGGTGAAGAAAAATGTTTCCAGCATCCCAGACTTAGTGAAATTTTCAGAGTTCAAAAATCTGGAATTTTCCAGCCACATGCCCACTTTGTCTAGGCTTAGTTTGCACACACATGTCACCAAGAGGTAGTTGACACCACTATGGTGTTAAGCACAAACCCCTTCTATTGACACACAAAACCCCATGCCCTTGGGCTCCATCTATACCATGGAATCAAAGACCAAACTTCTCACAAAACTGCAAATGCAACTCCATAATGTATCATTCTAAGATGACAATTACATAGGTGAGTTTTATGTGCACAATGACAAGTGACATGGGGGTTTGAACCCCATGTTTGTTTCATGCACATCAACAACACCCACACATATATCACAATATCACTAGCATCAAGCCCAACAAAATATAATTCCTATGCTAACAAGAGAGTGTGCACACCCTCACATATGGGCATGTGATGGTACACACTCTCACCTACATTAGTATGAACACCCTAGGAATCATGTCATCCTCAAGGTGCAACCCCCACAACAATCTACCCTAGCTTAACTAGTAAGCTCCACCTTCACATGCTATCATAGATAGCCACCTAGTGCATCACATCACATCGAATACATGTGGTGAGGGGGAGGCATCCACACCCCACTAAACCTATACAAGCAATTAAAACTACAAGATCAACTTAGTCCACACTAAAACTCAAAAGATGGGGCTATACATGATTAACTAGTGCTACTCTCACACCTTAAGAACAACACTCACAAGAAACCACATCACATGCACAAACTCCTACCAAGTGTAACTTCACACCACAAGATGCACTATCATAGGTTCACAAGGCTAGCAATACATCATCTAACAAACACTAGTGTGCAAAACACACACACAAATAAATATAACCTAACTATACTAGCAGAAACAGAAATTAAACACCACTAATCCTAAGAGATAGTTAACCAGCAGAATTAACAGCAATAACAAGCCACTTTGTATAAGAGTTAGGAAAACAGAAATTAAATAGGCACAAAAAGAAAAGACAACAAAAGAGAAATAGAGGCTCCTGGGATTCGAACCCAGAACCTCTGGTTCTAGCAACAGCAACACACCACTACACCACTGTCATCTAGTCGACAGGATGGAGGAAGGAAAAAGTGTGAACTGCTTCACTGGTCACTGTGCACAGAATTAGCAAAAGCAAAAAGAGGCCGAGGGGGGATCGAACCCAGAACCTCTCATCAGGCGCAAACACTCGCTACCACTGCACTACGGATCGAAGTCTGAACAGGTACGCGCGAGAAAAGAAAAGAAGGGATACTCTCGAATGGATCTGCCCTCTGATCTACCTTCCTCAACAGAGACACAGCAGGCACATACACAGACCCATCTACTCACTCCAACGTCGACGGGGAAGCACCCCGTCCGCGTCGCTGCTGGCACGAGGGGGGGGGATCCACCCCTA
Source organism: Hordeum vulgare subsp. vulgare (assembly GCF_904849725.1). Taxonomy (NCBI): domain Eukaryota; kingdom Viridiplantae; phylum Streptophyta; class Magnoliopsida; order Poales; family Poaceae; genus Hordeum; species Hordeum vulgare. Next base: position 529,967,540 of record NC_058520.1, on the reverse strand, counting down.
CTGCTACGAGCCTACCAGCGCTCTGAACAAAAAAAGAAACACCCGCTACAACTGCTGCCCTGGGTCCTGTCAAACAGAAGCCTCGCGACAGAGAAGAAGGCGCACGCCCTTTGCCGCAACGGCTCCTCGCGCTGGGTGGAGGCGAGCTCCTGCTCCTACCTCTACCAAACAGCAGCAACGCACCACCACAACACCACACACACGCACAGGTCGCTATCTACCTGACGAACGGCAGCAGAGAAGGAACGTAGATCCTACTTCGGATCATGACCGAACCGAGGAGGAGGAGGCAAGGGGCGATGATCCTCACCTTGGGGAGAAGAGGGGGCGCCGATCGGGAAGGAGGAGCGCCGGAGGAGAAGAAGGCCGTCGACGAAGACGTTCTTGCGCTGCAGAAGCGAAGGGGAGGAAGAAGACACCGCGGGCACGTCCTTGACGGGCTCGGGGTCGTCGGCGTGGCCGTTCTTCGGGGCTTCTAGCGCCGGGAATGGATCGCAGGGATCCACCCCGAGCGCCCGGACATGGCGACAACGGCGAACGGAGGCGGGGGCGCGACAGTCGTCGGCGATGGCCTTCTGTTCTACTGGCTACTCCTACCACTGGCTTACCTGACAGAGAAGAGTGGAAGAGAGATGGGGAACGAGATGGTGGCGACGCGAGATGGGAGGGGAGGAGGAACCCTAGATGAGGGGGAGAGGGCACGGACGCCAACGCACTTAAAAGGGGGACCTCGACGTTGCTTCTCACGGCGTCAACTCCCCTCTCTCTCTCTCGTTCTGACGGAAAGGAAAACGCGCGGGGGGGAGACGGCGTCAGGGAAAAAGAAAGAAGGGGGGGCCTCGCCTGGGCTGCCGCTGGACAGGGGGAATATGGGCCAGCGAAGGGAGGAGGCCCATGCTGCGCCAGGGGAGAGAAGAAAACGCTGGGGGGGGGGTTCTATTTAGATTAAAACACACAGGGAGGAAAGATAATACACAAGATAAACTACTGGGATAAAATCAAAAGGAAAAACCTCCTGGTCATAAGGAATTATGGCCCATTAGAATAAAATAGGAAAGCAATATTTGGAGCCATTTGAAATAAATGCAAAACAGTAATTAATTTACTGTTTTGGGTTTATTTGCACCTTTAAAATCAAAGAACAAATCAGCAAAATTACACCTCCTCATAACCACAATTTACTCTAACCACCAGACATTTTAGAATAACTTTTGGGAAGAAGGAATTTTGACATGAGATAATAGGAGGGAAAAGGATTTTAAATAGCAAAGAGCTTTGAACATACTTAGCACTCACTCCTACCCATCACACACCAACATCACATGCATCACACAAGATAGTGCAATACCACAACATCACCCTAGCAAGATCACATGCAATCATAACACCACAATACTAACTCCTAGTAAGAACATATGCCAACATGATCATGACATGCAATCATAAGGTATGGCAAGGAATGATATGGCATGGATGCATGCATGCAAATGCAAAATAGAAGGTGACACATGAAATCATACATGCATAGAAACGGTCATGACAAAGTCAAGGTGGTCCCACATGGAAGGTTACAAAAAGGGAAAGTCCTACACTTGGGGCATTACAGAAGGCTAGCAAAAGACTGAGAATCGACCAACTAGAGAGTGACAACGGTCATCAAGATGCAATGAGGTTGACTAACATTGAATGCAAGCATGAAAAAGATATAAATCACCATGAGCACGAACATCATAGAGGCTATGTTGATTTTGTTTCAACTACATGCATGAACATGCACCAAGTCAAGCCACTTGAATCATTCAAAGGAGAATACCATCCTATCATACTACATCATAGTCATCTCAAAATTTATGTTGGCATTCAAGACAAACCATTATAAGCACTGAGCTAGTTAAGCATGGCATCAAAAACTATGATCTCTAAGTTATCATTGCAAACATGGTTCTCTCACAACAAAGCTGAATCGGGCATGACAAGCTAGTCATATTTACAAGAACAAAATAGATAGAGTTCATACCAGCTTTTCCAGTCTCAGTCACTTCATCATATATCATCATTATTGCCTTTCATTTGCACGATCGAACGATGTGAACAATAGTAAGAGTGCTCGTGTAATGGACTAAGCTGAATCTGCAGGCAAACACAAAGGAGAAGACAAAGTAATATGGCTCTTTGAAAGCTAAACAGGTATGCATGCAAGAGCCACTAAACATTGTAACCAATATCTTCTACCTTGACCCAAAGAAAAAGAGAACTATATACACGGGAAAACTCCCAACAAGCAAAAGAAGAAAGTTTTTTTTGGGTTTTCTCAAAAGGACACAAAACAAGAAAACAAGAAAACGAAAATAAACTAGCATGGATAATACAGTGGCAAAGTGTAGAAGTGAAAGCATAAGCATGAATGTAAGGTTGGTGAGAACACGTACTCCCCCAAGCTTAGGCTTTTGGCCTAGCTTGGTCTACTCCCAAGGATGGTCCTGGCGGAACCCAAAATCAGAATTGGTGTTATACGGGAGTGCTGCAGCCACTGCCTGAATAGCTGCCTCACGAAGTCGAGCAGTCGTCTCCTCCCTCTCATACTCCTCTGCCTCTCCTATGGTTATGTAGTATCTTCGTTTTACCTGAAAGTCAAAGAAAGCAGGAGCAGGAAGGGTAATATGGAAAACACACTGCCGGCTAAATATCAAACGGTATAGGAGGGATCCAACATCCCTCTCAAGGAACTGGTAGCGTGTTAGAGCGACACGATCAAGGTAGGCTGTACGGAGAGGGGGGGTCTCCTGAGCGGATGGATACTCCAAGAAAATTTGCTAAGCGTGTAGCATAAATTCCACCAAAGAAATCCCCCTCAATGGCATTATTATTCAGCCTCCTTGCTATTATAGCTCCCATGTTAAAGCTCTTGTCACCTGTTACTGCGCTCTTAAGGATACTAAGGTCGGATGCGCATAGGTGACAATGTGCACCCTTGCCGTTAATGCACCTACCTATGAAGAGGGCAAAGCAGTGCAAGGCAGGGAAATGAATGCTTCATATGGTAGCTTGCGTGATATCTCTAGTTTCTCCAACAGTTATACTGGAGAAAAAGTCTCTGACCGAAGACTTAGCAGGATCATTAATACTACCCCCATCGGGTATCTTGCAAATCCTATTGAAATCCTCCAAATCCATGGTGTAGGATTTATCATACAGATCAAACAGTTTGGATGAGTCACGGCCAACTGAAAATTTAAATCTACGCACGAAAGAGGCAGTGAGCATAGCATACTGTTCACATTTACGTGAGAGGAATTCTGCTAACCCGGCATTGCGGACAAGTGTATCAAACTCATCCTTGAAGCCTGCTTCGATCATGAACTCATTGGAAGGCCATTCACATGGTTGTACCGGTGCGTCCCTTAGTTGATAAGGTTCGGGCTCCCGAAAAGAAAGACGGGGACCCTTCTTACTTGAGGAACCACCATGAAACTTCCTCCTGAACATAATTCCCTTTGCTGAAATTTTTGAAGTTCAAGGGAAAAGTGAATAAAGACCAACCACACCTTGTAGCAACTACTCCTACTAGCGCCTAGAGACCGTATCACGCGCTAAAACTACTTGGGACCAGCTAAAATCAACATTTGTAGCTCAAGAACAAGGTCACCAAGGTAGCAAGAATACGCGAAGGATAAAGCACTAGAGCAAAAACTAATTGGACCAATGGAGGAGTCACTTACCAAGGAGTAATTTCCCCAAAACGGTTCGGAGAATGGTGCTTTGAGCAAGGAGAGCGAAAATCACAACCAAATGAGCAAGAACACGGGTTTGAGCTGTGAAATGATTTTTTCTGGAGGTGGAAGAAGAGGATGGGAGCTGGAATGAATGGAGGGGGTCCCTGTGGGCCCCACAAGCTTGCTAGCCGCCACTAGGGGGGCAACGGCTACAGGGCTTGTGGCCCACTGGTGTGGCCCCCAGGCCAGCTCTCAATCCGAGTATTTTTCAAATATTCCAGAAAAAATCATACTGGATTTTCAGGACCATCGGAGAACTTTTATTTTCAGGGTATTTTTCTCCGGGACGCTAAAACAGAAAACAGGAAAAACTAAACTAAATCTATCATTTTTCTTCCAAGCAACAGAAAGTGAAAGCTTAAAACAGAGGTATGTGACTCTTTGATTCATCCATTTCATGGTCATCAAAAGAAATCCGTCAATGGGGTTGATCAAATCCTCATGACAAAACCTCTTCGAATCGCAAAGAGAGAACGGAGAATTGTCGAATAGCCACTAAGTCACCTCAATGGGGATATGTATCTCCCCAACAAGCAAATCATACTTCATCTTGACACGAGGAATAGGGCATTCAAAGCTCCCAATAAGAATCGATGAAGTCTTCTCGATAGCATTGATGCAATGTACTTGATATCGTTTCTTCGGAAAGTGCACTTTACGCTCATTGCCATTGACATGGAAAGTGGCATTGCCTTTGTTGCAATCTATAACAGCCCCTGCAGTGTTTAAAAAGGGTCTTCCGAGGATGACATCCATGGCATCATCCTCGGGAATATCCAAGATGACAAAGTCTGTTAAGATAGTGGTGTTAGCGACCACAACAGGCACATCCTCGCAAATGCCGATTGGGAAAGCAGTTGATTTGTCGGCCATTTTGCACAGAAATTTCAGTGGGTATCAACTTATCCAGTTCAAGTCTACGATAAATAGAGAGCGCCATAACACTAACACCGGCTCCAAGGTCACATAAGGAAGTTCTTACGTAGTTTCCTTTAATGGAGCAAGGTATAGTGGGCACTCCGGGATCACCAAGTTTCTTAGGAGTTCCACCTTTGAAAGTGTAATTGGCAAGCATGGTGGAGTCAAGATCTGGTATCTTCCGTTTATTGGTCACGATATCTTTCATGTACTTGGCATACGGAGACATCTTGAGCATATCAGTTAACCGCATCTGCAGAAAGATGGGTCTTATCATCTCAACGAAGCGCTCAAAATCCTCATCATCCTTTTTCTTGGATGGCTTAGGAGGAAAGGGCATAGGTCTCTGAACCCATGGCTCCCTTTCTTTACCATGTTTCCTAGCAACGAAGTCATTCTTATCGCATCTCTTAGGTTGTGGGTTATCAGGATTAACCGTAGGTTCAATCTCCACATCCTCATCATTGCTAGGTTGAGCCGTATTATGAACATTGCTGTCCATATTGTCACCAGGTTCATGTTCATCACAAGATTGTGTTTCCGCATCAGACGTAGAAATATTATTAGGTTCTTCAGGTGTGATAATATTTGGTGAACTCGCGCGTAGGTTTCTATCATCCTTCTTCTTCTCCTTAGGATGACTGGGTGTATCAACATTAATTCCTTGAGAATCTTGATCAATTCTTGTGACAGCCCGATGCCGACGTTCCAGAAGATTTCCTTTCCTTTCCGTTTTCGTCGTGTGTCTATTTTTATTTTGTCGCATCATCATCGCATCATGCGCATCATCAGCATTGCATCGGCATCTCCGTTGCCACCAATTTTCAAAACTTGCATCCGTTGTTAGTTGCCGGTTCTCGTCGTTGTCCGTTCTGAGCCCGACCGCACACGCACGCGCCCGCGGCACCGTCGAAACCCTGTTTTTAAAGTATGCGTAAAACTTTCTCCGATTGAGCTGGAATTTGTCGTGCGGTATTATTTATATATAGCTAGGTCGCTTGTCGAATTTCGTCGCGATCGGAGTCCGTCTGGTACCCGAACGGTCGACCGTAGCGGCACCGTCTTCGGTTATTCGTCGGACGTGTGTCGGTGTTTTAAAATTCGTGCCGCGCCGCCCGTTCTCCTTCTTGTCTCCGGATATCCCCTCTACATGGCGGCGTACCCATTCCCGCGTTCGGATTCGTCCGAATCCGACCGCACGATTGGATCCGGAACGAAATTCCGGGTAACCTAGCCCCCCCATTTGTCTATAAATAGACCCTCCTATTATTTTGGGACAGCCTACCCTCCTCCACGTCGAAATCTGTGCAAAACCTAACCCTAGTGCTGCCTCTCCCACCCCTCTCTCCTCCCCCAGCCGTCGGGCCCGCCCGAGCCCGCGCGCGGCCCGCCCCAGGCCCATCCGGCCGCCACCCGTTCTGCCCGAGCCTCCCTCTCCGCGCCTCCCTCTCCGCGCCGCCCGCAGCAGGATGTGCCCTCGCCGGAGCCTCCCACCGGCCGGAGTCCGCGGGAGTTCGCCCCTAACTCCGGCCAGCAGCCGCGCACCAAGGCACCAGTAGCCGCTGGAGACCTGCAGCACCGCCAGCAGCCGCCGGCGCCCAGCCCCGGCCGCCTCACGCCAGTTCCCGGCGTCCTCGCCGCGGCAGCTGCCTTCGCCGCCGGATCCCGCCGGATCTCGGCCTCCTCGCAGGTCCCGCCGTCCCGAGGGCTTCCAGCCGTCCCGTGCCAGCCTCCCGCCGCCGGCATCTCCTCCTGGTCGCGAGGACGAAGGAACGAGGCGACGACCGAGCGCAGCGCTCGCCTCCAGCGCCCCTCGGCCCAACCGGCTGCCTCGCCCCGACCCCAGGCCCACGTGGCCTCGGCTGGCCCACCCCCCTCAGCCTCTACAGCTCCCCCGAGGCCTTCGGCCCAGCTCCCTCCAAGCCGGCCCATCTCTAGGCAGGCCCGAAGGCGAGCACCCTTTGACGAGCGCCCTGCGCGCGTGTTAGCTATATTGCGCCCAACATTTTTCGGTCTGGTAGAATATTAGGCCCGGTAGTATTTATTTATTTTAGGATTTTCGGTATTATAATTTCAGGAAATATATAGATATTAAAACGCCCGTAGTTTAATATCCGTAAGTCGGATCGCGAAGATTTAGATATGTATCTTGTGTATTTTTCCGCGTAGATTCCGAATTTCTAACTTGCATATTTATTTGAGGTCGTTTAGCGTGTCGTATGCCTAGAAACACGTGCTGTCCTATTATGTTTCCGTCCCGTATTTATTTTTCTCGCGGTCCGGAATGCTCGAGCACCTTAGGTAAAAATGTCCATGTTTTACGAATCATTTTTGCATGTATTTTAGAGCGGTCATTTGTATTTTTATGTGTAGGGTTTTGCCACTAGTTTATTTTCCCGTATATAGGCTATTTTCCCGCAATTATGTGTTGCTTTATTTTGTTGTGCAACCCCACATATTTTATATGTTTCCGGGGTGCATTTTTCTGTGCAATTAGTTTTAGCTTTTGAGGAAGTTAGTTCGCGCGATATTTTTCCGTGATGCCCTTTTGTTTATTTCGTAGAATTTATTCCGTGCGTCGTTTGACGGAGTTGTCAACTAGGGAGTTGTTCTTGGGTGTTTAGACTAGCCCCTGGTATTTTTGGTTGCAATAAAAATGCATGTTTAGGTGTGGTTTGGTAGCTCTCAAGTTGCTAGAAATAGTGAGCATTTGGAGGAGCTGAAATATTTCTAAGTCTGGAATCTGTTATATTTTGTTGTTGTCTTGTCTTGCTTGCATCTTGTGATCTGTAGCTCTTTTGAGGTTGGTCCAATGGAATTACTTGTACCCCTTGTGTTCATCTAGCATGCTGTAAATTTTTATGCCATTCGGAGTCCTGTAGATATAGGTTTTGCTGCTGTCAATATTGCTTCAGATCAAAAACTGCACTTTCATGAGGTGTAATTTTCACTAAGTCTGAAATAGTGAGTCGGATGCCTTTTTGTGACTTCTTTCCATAGTGATCCATGATGCCATGCTAGTTGTTGTTAGTTGTTTGTAGTAGTGCTTCTTGCCCTCTTTCGTGCCATGCCTTGCTTGAGTTTATCGGAGTTGTGTAGCTCGTAGTTGTGGGGCGTAGAATATGCTATGTGGCTGATTTTGACAGATTGTAGTCATTTCTTGTTTTGCTCGTAGTTTTTGAACCGTAGCTCCGTTTTGATCGAGTCCTATATGAAACTTGCTTAGAATCTCGTGTAGTTTCATTTTTATCTTGCTGGTTGGATGTTTTGAAGTGCTCGTAGCCGCCGTTGCACACATTTTGCATTCATGCCATCATATCTTGCGGTGCTTGTAACTTTTGATTCGTAGCTCCGTTGGAGATGATCTCTATGTGTAAATTGCTTGTCTTGACGCGTAGAATCACGTGAACCTATTTGTTTTGCTGTTTAACAACTAACTAAAAGCATTAGTTGAGATCTGGACAGAATTGTAAATTAACATGTGAGGTCGTCTCGGAGATGCTATATGTCATTTCCGACCTCATTTAAAATGTCTAGATAGGTAGTTTAATTTCCGCTTCACTTCTTGCATGTTTAACCAAATTTAATATTGCCGTGTATCTATTCGGGATAGAACTAAATAATTAAATGTGGAGCTTCACTTAATGTGTAGTGTTTGATTGTTATGATTGTCATGCCTTGCATTAGACCGTTCATGCATCATGTGTGTCTTGCATCGTGTGGTGAATTCCGTGTGTTGATTTGTGTTTCCGGTTTGCTTCATCTCGGTAGAGTTCCGCAAGCGTGTCGGATGTGAGGACCCATTCGACTACGTCGGTTCGTCTGCTTCACGGAGGCATTCTTCTTCCAAGCGGGATCTCAGGCAATATGATCATTTCCCCAGATACCATTACTATCATTGTCATGCTAGTTTTATCGCTTCTATCGATTATGTATCGTTGCCTACCACATGTTAAATATTAGCCTCTCAACAATGCCATGATCACCTTCAACCTGTACGACCTAGCAAACCACTGATTGGCTATGTTACCGCTTGCTTAACCCTGTGCTAGCGTTGCGAGTTGCAGGTGCATTGCTTCCATGTGAAAACATGGGTTCCTTGTTATACCACCATATTTAAATGCTATTTAATTTAATGCACCTATATACTTGGTAAAAGGTGGAAGGCTCGGCCTTTCTAGCCTGGTGTTTTGTTCCACCTTTACCCCCTTAGTTTCCGGCTACCGGTGTTATGTTCCATAAATGAGCGCTCCTAACACGATCGGGGTTGTTATGGGCACCCCCTTGATAATTCGTTTTTAGATTAAAGCTGGTCTGGCAAGGCCCAACATTGGTACTACATTTGCCTAATCACCTAATAAAATTGCATAGGGACCCGCCGGCACCCGCGGACTATTTTAATCAACCCCCGGGCCAGTGCTCCTCATGAGTGTTGGTCCAAAACAAAGAAGCTTATTAACGCTACCCGGGGCAACTCGGTGTTTGGCGTGGTAACCATCGCTCATCCGTCGTGTCCTGAGAACGAGGTACGCGACTCCTATCGGGATCGTCGACACGTCGGGCGGCCTTGCTGGATTAGTTTTACCTTTGACGAGATATCTTGTGCATCGGGATTCCGGTGATGCTTTGGGTAATCTCAGAGTTGAGGTTTTCCACTAGGGAATCCGACGAGATCGCGAGCTTCGTGATTGAGGATTTCTATTCGGCTTGTGGTAATTTGTGATGGACTAGTTGGAGCACCCCTGCAGGGTTAAATCTTTTCGGAAAGTCGTGCCCGCGGTTATGTGGAAACGTGGATACTTTGTTTAACACTGGTTCTAGATAACTTGAAGTTGACTTAATTAAAACTTGCCAACTGTGTGCGTAACCGTGACTGTCTCTTTCGTAAGTTCCTTCTCCGATCGAGGACACGGTGGGGTTATGTCTGACGTAGGTAGGTGTTCAGGATCATTCATTTGATCATCAGAAGTTCACGTCCGTTATGCGTAGATCTTCCCCCTCTTATTTCTTGTACTCGCAAGTTAGCCACCAAATATATGCTTAGCCGCTGCTGCAACCTCACCACTTAACCTTACCTCACCCATTAAGCTTTGCTAGTCTTGATACCTTTGGAAATGAGATTGTTGAGTCCCCTGTGGCTCACAGATTACTACAACACCAGTTGCAGGTACAGGTAAAGATTACTTGATGCGAGCGCGTTGATTGATCATTTGGAGTTGCTTCTTCTTCTTCTTCTTCATCGATCTTGGATGGGTTCCAGGCCGGCAGCCTGGGATAGCAAGGATGGACGTCGTTCTTCTTTTATCGTTTGTTTTCGTCCGTAGTCGGATCCTGCTATTACTCTTGATGATTATGTAATGTATTGATGTGACTCTGATGTAGCATGTGGCGAGTGTAAGCCAATTCTTTATATATATCTCTTCTTCTCAGTACATGTACTTGTAACGATATCCATTCTTGCGACACGACGAGATGCGCTTCTATCCCTGACGAGGCCTTCGTGCCAAATTGAGGATAGGGTCGCATCTTGGGCGTGACAATTCTCTTAGGATGGCCTTCAGGATACAAAGGTTCCTAAGTCATTTTGCCTCCTCTAATAATGATTCTGACAAAGTTGTCATTCAATTCATTGAGCAAGTCATTCTGAGCTTTAAGTAATTGTTCCACCTTAGTAGTAATCATTGAGACATGTTTACTCAGAAGCTTCAGATCGTTGACATTTCTGTCTACACAAGCACTTAAATTGCTAAGCATACGAGTACTTTGTTCCAAATGTCTGCTAACATAATCATTTAAACTCTGTTGTTTGGCAACAAAGTTGTCAAATTCATCAAAGCATAGGCTAGCAGGTTTGTCAAAAGGAATATCACTCTCATCAAACCTACGCAGAGAATTTACTTCTACTACCTGTATCGGGTTATCGAGACCATGGATCTCTTCGATAGGTGGTAGATTTTTGACATCTTCAGATCTAATGTCTTTCTCTTGCATAGATTTCTTGGCTTCTTGCATATCTTCGGGACTGAGGAATAGAATACCTCTTTTCTTAGGAGTTGGCTTAGGAGGTGGTTCGGGAATTGTCCAAGCATTATCGTTGATCAAGATGTTATTCGGAAGGGTCTCAGCTTGTTCGATAGTTCGTTCCCTAAAAACACAACCGACACAACTATCTAGGTGGTCTCTAGAGGCATCGGTAAGTCCGTTATAGAAGATAACAAGTATCTCGTTCTTCTTAAGAGGGTGATCAGGCAAAGCATTCTGTAGCTGCACGAGCCTCCCCCAAGCTTGTGGGAGACTCTCTTCTTTGAGTTGAGCAAAGTTGTATATTTCCTACAAGGCAGCTTGATTCTTATGGGCAGGGAAATATTTCTCACAGAAGTAATAGACCATATCCTGGAGACTATTCACACATCCAGGAGCAAGAGAAGTGAACCAGGCTTTAGCGTCATCCTTTAGAGAGAAAGGAAACAACTTAAGGATATAGTAATGGCGGATCTTCTCCTCACTCGTGAAAAGGGTGGCTATATCGTGTAGTGTGGTAAGATGGGCTACGACCGTCTCATACTCATAACCGTGGAAAGGATCAGATTCGACTAGAGAGATTATCTCAGGGTCGACAGAGAATTCATAATCCTTATCGGTGATAAAGATAGGTGAAGTGGCAAACTTCGGGTCGTATTTCATCCTAGCTTTCAGAGATTTTTCCTTCCACTTGAGAAGTAATTTCTCAGCGTCATAGTCATCCTTACACGCAAGAAAATCCTCAGCTATCTCTCCCTCCATAACGTAACCCTGAGTATATCAGGCAATTCATATCTAGGAGAGCTACATCTAGCAGGAGCAAAAGCAGGTTCTATCTCAATAGTATCGACAATTTCAGAAGCATCACGAGCATTGGCAGTAACTCTAGCAATATGAGCATCAAGGAACACCCCTAGTGGAACATCAGGCAAAGTAATATCTCTAGCAGTATCAAGCATATCATCATCAGGCAAGGCAGTATCAGGCATAGCATCTCTAGCAGTATCAGGCATAACATCTCTAGCAGTATCAGGCAAAGCAGTATCAGGCATAGCATCTCTAGCATCATCAGGCATAGCAACATCATAAGCATCATCAAGCACAGGCGACATATCAAGATTTCTAGCAGGAGATGATGTCGCAAACTTACTCATAACTGAAGGTGAATCAAGTGCAGAGCTAGATGGCAATGCCTTACCTCCCCTCGTGGTTGAGGGCAAAACTCTGGTTTTTGGATCTTTCAGATTCTTCATAGTGATCAGCAGATATAAATCCCAAGTGACTCAGAGAATATAGCAATCGCCTCCCCGACAACGGCGCCAGAAAAATGTTGTTTAGCAGATCCCTGACAATGGCTAGACAAATGCTATTCTCGATTTCTCAACAATTAGAAATTGTCTTGCAAGGACCCACCAACGTGTGGGATCGAGGCAGTTTTCGAGGGTAGAGTATTCAACCTAATTTGTTGGTTCGCCGGACAGGAAGTGAGAGGATATTCTCAAGTATTAGAAGCTGATTGTGTCAGATTCAACCACACCTGAAAGATTAGTATCTGCAAGCAAAGTATCAACAACAAAGTAGTATGGTAACAACGGTGTCAGAAACAATCTGTTGACGGCAGACTATTCCTAACGATTGTATCAATGGCGCCAGAAGTTGACCGTGGACGGAAAATATTCTTTCCCGTCAACGTCGTGCGAACAAGTATTGTAGTAGGTAGCAGCAGTGTAACGAGTAGCAGCAGTGGCAAGGAACAGTAGTAGTGACAGCAGTAGCAAGTAGCAATAGTAGCAAGTAACAGCAGAGCAAGCAAGTAACAGTAGCAGCAACAGTAGTAACAGCAGCAGAGCAAAACAAGTAACAGCAGCAGCAACAGTAGTAACAGCAGCAGTGGGACAAACTCGTAGGCAATGGGTCGGTGATTTGTTTGGATGATATTCATCATGCAACAGCTATAACACGGAGAGATATGTGGCTAGCTCCCGTTCGTCAATGTGATGTAGGCATGCATTCCATGTGTCGTCATACGTGCTTAGGGAAAATAACTTGCATGACATCTATTGTCCATCCCTCCCGTGGCAGCGGGGTCCAAAAGGAAACTACGGGATATTAAGGTTCTCCTTTTAATAAAGAATCGGACCAACGCATTAGCACTTGGTGAACACATGAACTCCTCAAAATATGGTCATCACCGGGAGTGGTTCCGGTTATTGTCACTCCGGGGTTGCCGGGTCATATCACATAGTAGGTAACTACAACTTGCAAGATCGGATCTAAAACACACATATATTGGTGACAACATAATAATTTCAGATCTGAAATCATGGCACTCGGGCCCTAGTGACAAGCATTAAGCATGGCAAAGTAGTAGCAACATCAATCTCAGAATATAGTGGATACTAGGGATCAATCCCCGTCAAAACTAACTCGATTACATGATAGATCTCATCCTACTCATCACCGCCCAGCGAGCCTACGAATAGATTACTCACGAACGATGAAGAGCTTCATGGAATTGGAGAGGGAAGAAGGTTGATGATGACGATGGCGACGATTTCCCCTTTCCGGAGCCCAAAACGGACTCCAGATCTGCCGTCCAGATGAAGAACAGGATGTGGCGGCGCCTCCGTATCACAAACGCGACGAAATCTTCTCTCTTTATTTTTTCTGGGACGAAAGTGAATTTATAGAGCTGAGTTTGGGGGCGGCAGAGCCACGTGGGCCCCACAAGCTTGCTAGCCGCCATCAGGGGGTGGCGGCTACAGGGCTTGTGGCCCACTGGCCCATCCCCTCCGGTGGATCTTTGCGCAGACATTTTTCGTATTTTCCAGAAATACTCTCCGTAAATTTTCAGGACGTTCCGAGAACTTTCATTTTTGCACAAAAACAACACCAAGGCAATTCTGCTGAAAACAACGTCAGTCCAGGTTAGTTTCATTCAAATCATGTAAATTAGAGTCCAAAACAAGGGCAACAGAGTTTGGAAAAGTAGATACGATGGAGACGTATCACTTTCTATTTTCTTTATCATTTCAAACATAATGAAGATGATAGGGTCAGATTATTTGAGGTGACTCATCCTGGTTTACTTTCTCATTGTCATATGAAGTGCCAAATATCAATATTCTACATTTGCTGCCAATATTTTACAAATTAGCTTCAGTTATTTATTGGTGGGCATATTTTTTTCTTGAGATGCTTCTCTATATATATGATGACTATCTCTTCCTTGGTTATTGGAATATGTTTTCAGATGAGAAACATAGCTAATTATTCACTTTTCAGGTGGAGAGCTGTTATAATCCTTACATTCCATGAGTTCCATACCTAGCAAGGTTTGGTCTAAGAAAATGAGGTTTCTCATGTAATTTTCATTGAATGTCATCAAATTCCTTTCATTGGGGTTAAAAGAGATGGTGGCTTCAACTATGCCTCAAGAGATTTAGCAGCCCTTTGGTTGGTTACTGAATAATAATTGACATCCATTTTTTTTTTCTATACCTCACTCTTTCTTGGTGTTCCTGTTTTCTATAGAATCGAAGTGGTATATTTCATAGTTGATGCAGTTCTGCCGTTGTAGGTGTGCTTTTCTCGTACAGCGAGGAGAGTTCTGTTTTTCAAAAAACATACAATGAGGATAGTTCAGCAAAAACTTTCACGAAGTAATACTAATGTATTACCTATGCCCGTGATATTGTTCTAACTTTCAGGAAGCAGATAGTTGAAAAGGAATATGCAAAAGCAAAAGTATAGAATTTCGTGGGCAGTCTGCTACTTCTTTTAGGGGAGGTGATTGTGGTTCCCTTTGTTGGTATCAGATAATAGTTACACTGTTTATGACATTATATTTGAAAAAAAAAACTCAGGGTTCATTGGCCCAATTACAATGGTTTTTACCGTAAAAAAGAGCTAGCTAGCTTTTGTGTCGTCTCATTTGCTTCTCTTCTATGGTGCTTGCATTTGATCTTCCAATTTGAATTACAACTTGAGCATTAGTTTGTAAGGCCAACAGAATGATGAAGCGCATAGTGATCGAGGTAGAGACATGACGCGGGAGAGAAATATTAGCACTTTTTGCGACCACAGTCATTTTCACCATTTCTCTTCAGTGAAGCACATACATGTACGTAAGAAGGAGAGATGGGGTGAGTTTGAAGTTCATCATAGAATCTAACCGTCACAAAAGCGAGTTATAACTTTGAAACTGATATTTTTTATAGGAATAATACATTAGTATTTGATTGAATAACTTTGAACCAGTTAAATTTTTAAAATAGGATGTCGTGTTGAAATACAAGGCAACAGTCTTCATTCATGTTTTCTCGGGTTGCATCGCACGGGCATTTGTGCTAGTAATATAAAAGTGTTTAGATATGTGAAATATAACTTCCGTAAACAAATACTAGAGCATTTATATTTCACATGATCCAAAAGCTCTTATATTTCTTTATGAAGGGAGTACATTTTATATTTAGAGAAAGTAGATATGTGTGTAAAAGAAAGAAAACCGATAAAAATCTAACAAAGAAACAAAAAGGAAACAAAATAAACGAATAAAAACACAAAAGAAACAAACCAAAAAGCTAATAAAGGAAACATGGAAAATTAAATAAAAAGAAGTAAGAAGAGAAAGGTGGCTGCTACGGATCAGCCGTTGAGTCTTGGTCCGTTGGATCCAACAATAGCCATCCATTGGATCTAGTCAACGCATCAGGCTGCAACATGCAGCCGCACCACCATCGATGGGATGGGACAGTTGCACTGCAGCTCCGCCACCGCGTCGGACTATTGCACTGCACCTCCGTCGCCGCGTCGGACTATTGCACTGCAGCTCTGCTGCCCCGCGGTAGTGTTGCACTGCAGCTTCGCTGCCCTGCGCAAGACCATGTCTTGTTGCACTGCAGCTCTGCCCCTCCGGCGGGCAACAGCACACCGTTGTACTGCAGTTGCTTGAGCCATCGACGAAACTACATCAAGCCACTGCATCGGTGCAACGAGCTGGCGATGCAACACCAGAAAATTCGGCGCGCATGTGCTGCAACGGCGTACGGGGAACCACCGACGAGTGCTTCATTGCAGCTCCGCCGCCGGTGACATGTAGCACCATTAGCGACGCCGAAGATGCAACGAGCCACGGCGGTCTTGCTCGAACGGGGATGAATAGAGGTGGGTAATGGAATGTATGGATGAGGGAAGAGATAAGATAGTGTTGACTGTAGCACGCGGTTTGCGTCCTGGATAGATCAGTCGGTTGATTTTAGTACTTTTTCGAAGAGAAAAGCTAAGGAAAACCGATGAAAAACCAAAGAAAAAGGAACAGCAAACGAAAACGAAAGAAAAAAAAAACCCTGAAAGCTGACCGAGCGAACTAAATGGGCCTGCCCACATAGCTGTCGCGCTAAATGGGTCATCCATCATTTGGTAAGGCCTGTCTGAATAGGCTGAGCAGTTTTAAGGAAACCAGCGGCCCAACAATGACTAGACCCTAAACCATCTCTCTTCTCCACTACCCCTCCCTATCTTGCCTTTGGTCGTGGAAAAAGCTCGAGGTGCTAATGGCGGCGGCGGCGGACTTCACGCAGAGCAAGCAGGCCATGTCGTACGCGCTCTGCAAGCACCTGAACCTCGATCCGGTAATCCCCTCCACCCTTCTACTCTTAGAACCTCTGGGTTCCGATTTCTGTTGCTTCGGAGGCTCGGAGCGATAGTGTTTTGTGTTTGCTGTTTACTGGTCACGCGGGCGTGATTTTCGTTCTTACCGGTGCGTGATGAGATATTTTAATGCATATCTGTTGGGCTCTGGGCATGGAGCATGGTTAGTTCACCGATAATGAAGTTTGAATAGCCTCGTTATGCTGCGATGTGGGATTTAGGTATGGCGATTTTATACATGATTTGGTTGGGGAAAGTAAAGATATATCTAACTTACCGATAGTTAATTGCTCGATCAGTTAGGGGCCTGGATGATACCTGTTATGTTATGAAGGTTCTCCAACAAGGGGTCCATTTTGCATATCGAGACCGATTTGGTGTGTAAAATTAGTATACCGTATTAATATACAAAATTTGTTAGATAAGTTCAAAATGTCATGTTACTCGTATGTTTTGTGCAAGATAAAGAGGTAGAACTATCTTAGTCAAAGGCAAAGGCTACATATCTAACATACAGCTTCTGCTAAATATCCTGGTTAATATGGTTGCGTATTTCCCTCTGGTTAATGGTTATGGAGTACTCCCTCTGTCCCATAATGTAAGACGTTTTTTTACACTACTGTAGTGTCAAAAAACGTATTACATTATGGGATGGAGGGAGTAATTGTTATCAACCGAATTGGAACAGAACATTCGTGTTCTCATGGTTGTTATACTTACCCCCGAAAGGGGCTTGTTTTGTTGCCAAGAGTGTTAAGAAAATGAGTAGCCTAGCTAGCTGCATATTCGTGGCAACTATCTGGCACATGGCTAGAACTTACTGTAGTTCAATAGCTTTGTTGCAAAGACGAAGCTTGAAACACTGGTCCTCCAATATGTTAGATACTCCCTCCGTCCCAAAATTCTTCTCTTAGATTTGTTTAGAAATGAATGTATCTAAATACTAAAACGTGACTAGGTCCGTTCATATGTAAACAAATGTAAGACACGAATTTTGGCACGGAGGGAGTACTTAGATGTAAAGAGGCCTTCACCACATGCAGCATATGCCCTTGCTCCTCGGCATAGTCTCTGTTATGTCTTAATTGTTATGGAGTAGTGTATTTTCTTGTTCAAAACATTTGCCATTTTTTTTCCTGGTGGCTGGCCATGGTCTGACATGACACTAGTTGAGTATTTTAGGAATGACTTGTATTTTGGGTACCCCTGGTTCCGGGATCAACATGTGTAGTGCACAATGTGCAAACTTTGATGCTTGTTATGTACTGTCTTATCTTTTGTGATTTGCTACTTCTTTCGAACAAATTTTGCCCTTCTCACTCTTATGAAGCTTTATTTGCATGGAGTTTTATTTCTGGAAGCTGTTACTAATTTATCTGCTGAATGCAGAATAGCATATCCAGTACACTTATCAAGGAGAATGATATTGTGAGCCTATTCTCACATATCGTGACCTCACCGCAGGATGAGGTACTGTTTTTGCATGTATGTGCAATGTGCATTAATTCTGTTCACTACTGCTTATGTACTGCTACTCTATCTCATTTTCTTCATTGGTAGGTCAAGAAGTGGGTTGACTTTTCCAGCAATTTTGCTGTAAGTGATGGAGAACAGCATGCAGTACTTGGTAATCTGAATCAACATTTGTCCCAGATGTCGGTACTATTAGGTGGTTTCAAACCATCAGCGGCTGACATTATTGTGTTTGCAACCGTGCATGTTTTCATGGTATGTATGTTGTAACTTTTTCCATTTACATGAACACCATCATATCTTCATTTGGGATGTACTTTTGTGATCACTGTCTTACTACTCAATATATATGTCTTTTCAGACATTTACTTCCCCAAGTTCTAATTGTACATTGGTTTTTTCAGTGTCATCTTAGTGACAGTGAGTTGCAGAAATATCCAAATATATTGCGGTGGATGGACTACATTCAGGTTTGAGATGGATCTTTCGATTTATTTTGATAATTGCATATATCTTTTGTCTTAACTTGTTTCTGTGTGCTGTATACACCATCTCTTCTAGAATCAAAGAATCAAATCCATATAGATTAGAGTTTCTTGCGAACACATAACTAAATTCATGTCCAATGTTTTCGGTCTCATTTCTTATCCGTCACTGTGCCCATTCAAAGATGTCATTTTAATCTCATATCTGAAATTACTGGACCAGATTTTGGAAATAGCCATGTTTTCAATTATCAATTTTATCTGATATTTGAAGCCTACCCAACAATGTTCAGGATATCGGTAACTTGTAGCTGCTCGGTTGGGTGAGGAGTAGGGATTAATCGGCGAATCAGCTATTAACTGAATTTATCGGTAACCCACATCGGTAGGCTAATTATGGCCATATCTATGTAGCTTAGCTACATATAGCAATAATACAGCAGCAATAAAGGAGAGGCAATAAGCAGCAGCAGCATATAGCATAGCACAAAGCAGGAGGAAGAGGCTCGGTGCCTGGATCCTTGAGGAGTGCAGGCGCCTCTGGTAGATGGCGGTGGCAGCTGCTTGGACAGGGGGGCGACGGCGGCTGCTCCTAGCCTCCTCCAACGAGGGTTACAATGGGAGGGGAGGGGAGAGTGAGAAGGGAGGGAACGGGCTGACCTAAAACACCCCAAAAGGAGGGAATGGGCCAACATTTCTGTCTCCCTCTATTCAGTTAATCCGCCCAGTGGGATAAATTGGCCTGACAGCTGATTAATCTGCTGGACCCTTTAACGCGATGGATAAGGTGTTATCAAATCTGTGACCTATGGATTCAGGATAACTGGCCGATTACCTTAAATATTGGCCGATATTTTTAACAGTGCTAGCCTGCACACTTCCGTAAAACTAGCTTTTACACCTTTCAATAGCAACTCATGGTTTACGTAGTAATTTGTAGCTGGGCAATTATTTTATTATCATTACAGTTTCTTACAAAAGTAACATTCTTGCCTTTGTACCTAAATGTAACCATAGCTTTATGCTGGTGGGTGTCTCTTCTAAAAAACAAATACCAGTTTGTTATTAATGGTGTGCCCACATTGTCAGGCATTTATATCATCTCATGTGAATTTACTGCTTGGTGCAGAATGTTGTTGATTTTGGTATGACGCTGCAAAAGATAAACTTGACCAAATCTATCTTCAACCCACCTGCACCTGCACCTTCTGTAAGTAATTTTTTGGTGATCTGAAAGTATTTTATATTTTCCTTCTAAATTTATTTACTTTCATATGAAACTGCATGGGAAAAATCATCCCTGTAGCATGCTGTTGCTAATTACTGTGTTACAAGATCAAATTTGTGCTTGATCAGTTGATCTGCTAAATAGTGCTTGTTTACATTTGTAGAATCTAACTGATACTCCCTCTGTAAAGAGATATTAGAGCGTTTAGATCACTAAAGTAGTGATCTAAACACTCTTATATTTCTTTACGGAGGGAGTACTATACTATTGTTAGTACTACTATAAAGTGTAAAAAACATTAATCTTCAAAGAATTGATAAATCACTGATAACTGTTTCTTTCAATTATCTTCAAAACGTCTATAAAAATGATTCTGTTTAAATCATAAAAATAACCATACCATTTCTTAATTCTACTTGACAGCACCCAAAGAAAGCTGATAAAGGAGATGGTGATCCAAATTCCAAGAAAGCCGTTTCAGGACAGAAGAATGCGGATAAGTCAGATGGAGCTGCTGACTCCAAAAAGGCTGCAGGGGAGGTACTGAACTACTGATCCACATTAGTTATTGGCATTTCTGGACTAGTATTATTTGTAAAAGGCACTCGCAGTGTGAAGATTTAGCTGGAACTTTACCGTTTTACTGCATTTCCGTGTTCTTTTACTGCAGTTCTGGCCTTAGTATTGCATGGTAAACTATATGGTATGTTGGGTTTATGCTATAGCATGCCCTATTATTTTTTCCAGCCATTGGCTGGCCAAAAGACCTTTTATACTATCTGACTACTTAACCCTTTGATGACCAAAGTTTTTGGCAAGAATTGTGAATAGAAGGAGGGCAGGTTAATTTTCATGGGCCACCATTACTTTGGCAACTAAACAAGCAAGACCCAGAATACCATAGTCTGCCAAAATTTTGGTCGAGCAAATTTGGGCACCAAACTAAACATACCCTTGGTTCTGATTCATGTAGCCACTTGTGCAATTGACCAGAGAACGTGAAAGACTGTAAGTATTAAAATGTTTAGCTATGTACAACTTTTGCATGGCGGTGTTGATTTTCATGTCTGTACACCATTATCAGAACTTATTTCTTGTAATATGTCATTTTCTATTAGTTGGTGAGTTCTTTTCTGCGTTGATTCTTGTCAGAATAAGGTTCCTGGGGATAAGGCAAATCCTACTTCTGCCAAAAACAACAAACCTTCCGGGGATAAAAAGAAAGCCCAAGAGAAGACTGCCGGTAAAACAACAGAGGCAGCTGCAGAGAAAGCTCCACAGAAAAGTGCAGAAAAGGATTCCGAGTGCAGTGTCAGTATCCTGAATATACAGGTTGGCGTTATTCGCAAGGCATGGAAGCACCCATCAGCTGACAGGTACAATAAATTTCCACCCGACACTTGTAAAAAGTTCCTCTGTTTTTTTGTCAGTCTTCTTTTTGACAATCCAACCGGTTATTTTTGCAGTCTTTTGGTGGAGGAGATAGATTTGGGAGACGGCAATGTGCGTCAAGTTGTTAGTGGCCTTGCGAAGTTCTTCAGCCCAGATGAACTTGTTGTAAGTAGTCAACAGCAGCAATTAACTTGAATGATTCTTGTTCATTTTTGTTTCTTACCTATGATTCTGTGTTCTATTATAAATATTTGCCCTTGCTTTTGAAGAATCGCCATGTTGTCTTGATCACGAATGTGAAGCCTGGGAAGCTGCGGGATGTAATGTCTGCTGGATTGGTATGCTCTGTTCGCATCCTATTGTAATTGTGTTCTATACCTAAGAAAAACTTCTTGAATTTTGGCTATTACTCCCTCCGTCCCATATTGCAAGACACTTTTTGACACTACACTAGTGTCAAAAAGCGTCTACATTATGGGACAGAGGGAGTGGTTTGTTTACCATCCTTTCCCATAATACCACAGTGGCGAAATGCAAGCTCCAGCCAAGCCTTGCTGTGCACTGCTAAATCATTAGGCATGTGCATCTTACTAAACCTCATACTGATAGACTCTAAAATCATCACTGTAACTCTTGGGAAGAAAGTGATAAACTGTTTTGAAATGAACTTATGATGTGAAACCCTTACCATGTAGTTAAAATATCTGAAGTGGGACAATATGTTCATATCCTATCCTATTCCGACATAGCGCAACAATGTGTCTGTCTTGTCTAAGGATGTTGTCAATCCTCAGTCCAAACTGTAACCGTCCTTGTGTTTATAGAAACATTTTTTTCCGACATGTTCTAAATTAAAGTATTGTCAGGTCTTGTGTGCTTCAAATAAAGATCATACAGTTGTGGAGCCTTTGATTCCTCCGGAAGGAGCCAAGCTTGGAGAACGCATTTCTTTTGCTGGGTAAGAATCATGTTCTGAATGATGTAATTTCATATTTACAAGGATCCCATTTATAGAGGTGTGTTTGTGCACTTCTATGGAGCTTGGACTATGTTCAATTTTCTTGTCTGTATTCATAGCTGCGAAGTATCCGGTATGCCATTTAGTATGCAGTTCTAGTGGTTGATATGTAAGCTATTGCACAATATGTTGGTCCGAACGACAATATTTGGAAGTGCAATTTGGATGAACCAAAGGGTCATGCTATTGTGCTTGGTGCCACCTGTGAAACAAATTGTTGTAGTTTTAACAATTGTTGAATTTTGCCCAATTGTTCCCTTGCAGTTATTTGGTTCCTATTTGATCTGCATCTGTTGCACATACTTATGTTTGCCAATTTTCCCGAAAATATAGGTTTGATGGGAAGCCGGAAGATGTTCTAAACCCAAAGAAGAAACAGCTGGACAAGATAACACCGGTAAGCATTTATGTTGGCCAACTTTGATGTCATATCACTTCTTTTTCCCTTTTGGTGATCAAAGGTTGGCCATTCAGCATGGTTTGAGTAAATGCAGTCAGTTTTATCATTAGTTGGAGAACTTAACCCTATATTGTTATCAAATATCTATAGAAAGGCCTTTCAGAATG
The DNA here is from genome assembly GCF_904849725.1 of Hordeum vulgare subsp. vulgare. Taxonomy (NCBI): domain Eukaryota; kingdom Viridiplantae; phylum Streptophyta; class Magnoliopsida; order Poales; family Poaceae; genus Hordeum; species Hordeum vulgare. Next base: position 529,945,013 of record NC_058520.1, on the reverse strand, counting down.
CCATTGCATAGTCATTCTGTATCCATTTCATGTATTAACAAATAACTTCACTTTATTATGTAATCCAGCATCTCCGTACAGACGAGAATGGAATTGCAACGTTCCGAGGGGTACCATTCACTACATCAGCTGGTCCGTGTAGATCCTCAGTTCCGAATGCAGATGTTAAGTGATGAACTCGTTAAGTTTACTGATTTCAAACATTGATGTGCTAAAACACATGCCAGTGTACCATTTTGTCTTGATGCCCATATCAAATGTTACCAAATGTTAACAGAGTCATCAGTTCTTGTGACTTATAATATCTGAAAACAAATTTTGTTTTGTCTATGCGCAAAAAGGAAAAAATGGCCCCGATGATATTATTGCGCAAAATGTGATCAACCGAGTGAACGGTTCTTTGTTATGCAAGAGTGCTGTGAATAGGGTGGCTCAGTTTTCCCGTGGTTCCAGTTTAGGGTCTCTTTGATTTGCAGGATTTAAAAAATGCAAGAATAGGAAAAGTATAGGGTTGGAGTAACATGTCTATTTAAACCCTAATAAGATTAGCAAGGAGTGTTTGATGCCATAGAAAAAAATGGAGAAATTGTAAAAAGAGGTTGGAGTGGATGTTAGATTTCCTATGAAATATAATACAAAAAATTTCATAGGAAAAATTCTTCTCGGATCGAATCCTATGAATCAAATGACCAGTATAGAAAAAGTTCCTAAGAATTTCAATCCTTTAAAAATCCTATAGAATTTCTTTGAATCAAAGGTGCCCTAAACTACTATTGCTCTATAACTGAGCAATGGCATATCCACAGTAATTACATGTAGCTGTTTAGAGACCGCCCAGTGATCTGAAGCAGCTATGTGTTTATATACATATGTATGTAGTCTCTTAGTAGAATTTGTAAAAAGACTTATATTTAAAAACAGAGGAAGTAGAACAAGCAATGCCTTGCTTCGCTGGAGAGTTAGCATGAGGCCATGGGAATCGAGTTCTTCCTCTCTTTCTTTTTTTGTCCTTGTGGAGCTCCTTATGCCTGATCTGTACCTTGCCTATCTCCGTGGCAAAGTATTGTTTGGAATCTGTTTCCTTTCGGCCTGGTTGTGGCCACATCGGATGCTCCTCTTGAGAATTTCGAGGTGTCTCCTGAAATCCGATCAAAACTTGCCCTACTCGCACAGAAGGGAATACATCAATTCTTTGATTCCTGGGTTTTGGCCGCAACCGTCGTAGAAAGTTTAGCTTAGAAGCTGTCAGTTGCGATCTTTTGTCATGTCCAAGCAAACAGCGGTAGCCATGCTTTGGTATGTGTTCTTTTTGGTGTCATCAAGCAACCATCCATTTGCGCCCACGTTCATTTTGCTCTTGGCACGGTGTCTGCGCCACGTCTGGGACAAGCAGCTTGAGCTTCCATGTGCTCGAAGAGCTGCGAACGCACGCAAATGTACCGGTCTATCACCCACCTTGTTGGCGGCGAACAAGGGGGGGCTATGATGCAGATTTGCAGCGTAATGGCATAATTTTATTGCTTCCTACTCCCTCGGTTCCAAATTATCCAACATAATTAAAGTTATATGATTTTTTCCCCTCTAAATCTATAGAAAAATCCACGGAGGTCTACGGCATCAAATATACTCTGTATATGCTGGCGGTACTGCGGTGCCGTTTCTCTATGCACAACAATTCTTCTAGAATCTTCGCGTCTGGACGGATGACGAGGGCGGTGGCACTGTTTGGCGCCGTGGTGACGTCGACGGATGTTCGGACTGGCAAAGATGATACGGATCTCTCTCCTGAAGATGGGTCAGTGGACCGATGATGATGGCGGCTTCTATCGTGTGCATATGGTGTGCCCTTTATGTCTGTTGCACCGGTTATTGATCCTGATACGTTATGTGGGTGGATTGGCGACAACACCGTTTTTAGATATGGGGAGTGAGAGCACTCCACATTATCCAGTCTGTAGGTGTGAATGATGGCTTCAGATGGTTTGATGTATATTTTTATCAGACCTTTATGGAATAATTAATAAAGATGGCTGCATGCATCGATTGATGCACAGGCCGGGGGTTTAACCTCATTTTCTAAAAAATAAAAAAAATTCTGTATATGATTAAAAATACATTTCATAATGGATCTAATGAAATAAATTTGGTTTTGTAGACGCTAATAAATTTTAGGGTGAATTCCACATTTTACCTCCTAAATATGCATTTTTGACACTAAAAACTCCATTGAGCGAAAATTCATCTAAAACATCCATTTTAGAATCTTTAGGCTCTAGTTTTTTTATCCGTGTTCATTAGGTAAGGTGTGAAATGACATCCTAGGTCCGAAAATCTGGACGACGACAAGGAATGAAACAAATGAAGTGGAGCTTAACTTGGATTTTGACCATCACGACTCGATAAAATGTATTCTACTATGAGAAGTCATTGTATCCGTCCCAATAAACTCCACCTCCACAAAGTATGTACTTCACTACAATGCATCTACCAACTAATTACTCGGGTGAAAAAAGTTTTGAATCTATCGGCACCATCTATGTGCTTGAGGTTCAAGCCTCCTTGGTGCCGCCACACTCCTGGGAGGAGTGCGCCCGACCGCGGCCAGAGTTGATCCGACGGAAACAGTTGGGTGAGTGCAAACGGCAATTAGATCCGCTGGGTTGGTGGCTCGAGGCAAGTGACCGCAGCCTCGTCGGATGAAGTGACCATCATGTGACACCCTAACTCAGGGTTGGCGACGCAACCACTTCGTCGGCGACTACAAGGCCGGTCCATCCACGTCTATCGTGGACCTCACCTCAATCGACGACGTCCAAGTCATGGGCTCCGACGTGAAAGAATAGGACATGGGAGACGGAGGCTCTTCCTCGCCGTCGGCCAGAACTTCACTTTCTAGGGCTCACGACCGGCGAAGATACCAGACACGGGGAACAACAAGGATTTGTAGCATGGACAATGCTGAAGATTTAAACTAGATTAACTTTCGGACGTTGCGTGTGATTGTATGAATATAAGGATTTACAAGGTATTTGTTGAAAATATGCCCTACAGGCAATAATAAAATGGTTATTATTATATTTCCTTGCTCATGATAATAATTTATTATCCATGCTAGAATTGTATTGATCGAAAACTCAGATACACGTGTGGATACATAGACAAACACTATGTCCCTAGTGGGCTTCTAGTAGACTAGCTCGTTGATCAAACACGGTCAAGGTTTCCTGACCATGGACATGGGTTATCATTTAATAATGGGATCACATCATTAGGAGAATGATGTGACGGACAAGATCCAACTGTTAAGCATAGCATTTGATCGTGTCAGTTTATTGCTATTGCTTTATCCATGTCAAGTATCTGTCCCTACGACCATGAGATCATGCAACTCACTAACACCGAAGAAATGCCTTGTGTGTATCAAACGTTACAACGTAACTGGATGACTATAAAGGTGTTCTACAGGTCTCTTCGAGGGTGTCTGTTGGATTGACATGGATCAAGACTAAGATTTGTTACTCCGCATGATGGAGAGGTATCTCTGGGCCCACTCGGTAATACAACATCACGAGAAGCCTGCAAGCAATGTGACTAAGGAGTTAGCCACGGGATCTTGTATTACAGAATGAGTAAAGAGACTTGCCGGTAACGAGATTGAACTAGGTATGGAGATACCGACTATCGAATCTCGGGCAAGTAACACACCGATGGACAAAGGGAACTGCATACGTGATTGATTGAATCCTTGACATCGTGGTTCGACCGATAAATATCTTCGTAGAATATGTAGGAGCCAATATGGGGATCCAGGTCCCGCTATTGGTTATTGACCGGAGAGTGTCTCGGTCATGTCTGCATAGTTTTCGAACCCGCAGGGTCTGCACACTTAACGTTCGGTGACGATTTGGTGTTGTTGAATTAGGTATGTTGGTGACCGAAGGCTGTTCGGAGTTCCGGATGAGATCCAGGACATCACAAGGAGTTTTGGAATGGTCCGTAGGTGAAGATTGATATATGGGAAGTTCCGTGTTGCTCATCGGAAGGAATTCGAGCAACATCGATAATGTGTCGGGGAGTGCCGAAGGGTTCCGTGGGTCCACCAGCCCCGGAGGGGCCACATGGGCTGATAAGGGCACGCACCAGCCCCTGGTGAGCTGGGCTCCCCTCCCCATCTAGGGCCATGTGGCTGGACTGGTTGAGGGCCAACCGTGGGAGGTGGCGCCACCCTAACTTGGGTGGCAAGCCACCCCTAGGGCCGCCGCCCCTTTCCTCTTTGTCGTCGCCCCTCTAAGGCCTTGTTTGGTACTAGTGTTTTTGAGGAGATTGGTGGGGATAATTGTTGGGGAACGTCGCATGGGAAACAAAAATATTCCTACGCACGAAGACCTATCATGGTGATGTCCATCTACGAGAGGGGATGTGTGATCTACGTACCCTTGTAGACCGTACAGCAGAAGCGTTAAGAAACGCGGTTGATGTAGTGGAACGTCCTCACGTCCCTCGATCCGCCCCGCGAACCGTCCCGCGATCAGTCCCACGATCTAGTGCCGAACGGACGGCACCTCCGCGTTCAGCACACGTACAGCTCGACGATGATCTCGGCCTTCTTGATCCAGCAAGAGAGACGGAGAGGTGGAAGAGTTCTCCGGCAGCGTGACGGCGCTCCGGAGGTCGGTGATGATCTTATCTCAGCAGGGCTCCGCCCGAGCTCCGCAGAAACGCGATCTAGAGGTAAAACCGTGGAGATATGTGGTCGGGCTGCCGTGGCAAAATTGTGTCAAATCAGCCCTAAAACCTCCGTATATATAGGGGGAGGAGGGGGAGCCTTGCCTTGGGGTCCAAGGACTCCCAAGGGGGTCGGCCGAGCCTAAGGGGGGAACCCTCCCCTTCCAAACCGAGTCCAACTAGGTTTGGAAGGAGGAGTCCTTCCCCCTTTTCCCACCTCCTCTTTTTTTTCCTTTTCTCTTTGATTTTCTTCCTATGGCGCATAGGGCCTTATTGGGCTGTCCCACCAGCCCACTAAGGGCTGGTGCGCCACCCCCAAGGCCTATGGGCTTCCCCTGGGTGGGTTGCCCCCCCGGTGAACTCCCGGAACCCATTCGTCATTCCCGGTACATTCCCGGTAACTCCGAAAACCTTCCGGTAATCAAATGAGGTCATCCTATATATCAATCTTCGTTTCCGGACCATTCCGGAAACCCTCGTGACGTCTGTGATCTCATCCGGGACTCCGAACAACATTCGGTAACCAACCATATAACTCAAATACGCATAAAACAACGCCGAACCTTAAGTGTGCAGACCCTGCGGGTTCGAGAACTATGTAGACATGACCCGAGAGACTCCTTGGTCAATATCCAATACCGGGACTTGGATGCCCATATTGGATCCTACATATTCTACGAAGATCTTATCGTTTGAACCTCAATGCCAAGGATTCATATAATCCCGTATGTCATTCCCTTTGTCCTTCGGTATGTTACTTGCCCGAGATTCGATCGTCAGTATCCGCATACCTATTTCAATCTCGTTTACCGGCAAGTCTCTTTACTCGTTCCGTAATACAAGATCCCGCAACTTACACTAAGTCACATTGCTTGCAAGGCTTGTGTGTGATGTTGTATTACCGAGTGGGCCCCGAGATACCTCTCCGTCACACGGAGTGACAAATCCCAGTCTCGATCCATACTAACTCAACGGACACCTTCGGAGATACCTGTAGAGCATCTTTATAGTCACCCAGTTACGTTGCGATGTTTGATACACACAAAGTATTCCTCCGGTGTCAGTGAGTTATATGATCTCATGGTCATAGGAACAAATACTTGACACGCAGAAAACAGTAGCAACAAAATGACACGATCAACATGCTACGTCTATTAGTTTGGGTCTAGTCCATCACGTGATTCTCCTAATGACGTGATCCAGTTATCAAGCAACAACACCTTGAAGATAATCATAAGACACTGACTATCTTTGATCAACTGGCTAGCCAACTAGAGGCTTGCTAGGGACAGTGTTTTGTCTATGTATCCACACATGTAAATAAGTCTTCATTCAATACAATTATAGCATGGATAATAAACGATTATCTTGATACAGGAATTATAATAATAACTATATTTATTATTGCCTCTAGGGCATAATTCCAACAGTCTCCCACTTGCACTAGAGTCAATAATCTAGCCCTCACATCATCATGCGAATTATATTGTAAGAAATCTAACACCCATACAGTTCTGGTGTTGATCATGCTTTGCCCGTGGAAGAGGTTTAGTGAGCGGGTCTGCTACATTCAGATCTGTGTGCACTTTGCATATATTTACGCCCTCCCCTTCGACGTAGTCGCGGATGAGGTTGAAGCGTCGTTTGATGTGTCTGGACTTCTTGTGAAACCGTGGTTCCTTTGCTAGGGCAATGGCACCCGTGTTGTCACAGAACAAGGTTATTGGATTCAGTGCACTTGGCACCACTCCAAGATTCGTCATGAACTGCTTCATCCAGACACCCTCCTTAGCCGCCTCCGAGGCAGCCATGTACTCCGCTTCACATGTAGAATCTGCTACGACGCTCTGCTTGGAACTGCACCAGCTTACCGCACCCCCATTAAGAATAAATACGTATCCGGTCTGCGACTTAGAGTCGTCCGGATCTGTGTCGAAGCTTGCATCGACGTAACCTTTTACGGCGAGCTCTTCGTCACCTCCATACACGAGAAACATCTCCTTAGTCGTTTTCAGGTACTTCAGGATATTCTTGACCGCCGTCCAGTGATCCACTCCTGGATTACTCTAGAACCTACCTGCCATACTTATGGCCAGGCTAATGTCCGGTCTAGTGCACAACATTGCATACATGATAGAACCTATGGCTGAAGCATAGGGGACGGTGCTCATATGCTCTCTATCCTCATCAGTTGCTGGGCACTGAGTCTTACTCAATCTCGTACCTTGTAAAACTAGCAAGAACCCTTTCTTGGACTGTTCCATTTTGAACCTCTTCAAAACTTTATCAAGGTATGTGCTTTGTGAAAGTCCTATCAGGCGTTTTGATCTATCCCTGTAGATCTTAATGCCTAGAATGTAAGCAGCTTCTCCTAGGTCCTTCATAGAGAAACTTTTATTCAAGTAATCCTTTATGATCTCCAAAAACTCTACGTTGTTTCCAATCAGCAATATGTCATCCACATATAATATTAGAAACGCCACAAAGCTCCCACTCACTTTCTTGTAAATACAAGATTCTCCAACCACTTGTATAAACCCAAATGCTTTGATCACCTCATCAAAGCGTTTGTTCCAACTCCGAGATGCTTGCACCAGTCCATAAATGGATCGCTGGAGCTTGCACACTTTGTTAGCATTCTTAGGATCGACAAAACCTTCGGGTTGCATCATATACAACTCTTCCTTAAGGAAACCGTTAAGGAACGCCGTTTTGACATCCATCTGCCAGATTTCATAATCGAAAAAAACAGCTATTGCTAACATGATTCTGACGAACTTAAGCATCGCTACGGGTGAGAATGTCTCATCGTAGTCAACTCCTTGAACTTGTGAAAAACCCTTTGCCACAAGTCGAGCTTTATAAACGGTTACATTGCCGTCAGCGTCCGTCTTCCTCTTAAAGATCCATTTGTTCTGAATAGCCTTGCGGCCCTCAGGTAGTACTTCCAAAGTCCACACTTTGTTCTCATACATGGATCCTATCTCGGACTTCATGGCTTCTAGCCATTTGTTGGAATCCGGGCCCACCATTGCTTCTTCATAACTTGCAGGTTCATTGTTGTCTAACAACATGATTGACAAGACGGGATTACCGTACCACTCTGGAGTAGCACGTGGTCTCGTTGACCTGCGTGGTTCTACATAAACTTGAACCGGAGTTTCATGATCATCATCATTAACTTCCTCCTCAACCGGCGTCGCAACGACACAGGTTTCCCCTTGCCCTGCGCCACCATCTAGAGGGATGAGAGGTTCGACAACCTCATCAAGTTCTATCTTCCTCCCACTCAATTCTCTCGAGAGAAACTCCTTCTCGAGAAAAGCTCCGTTTTTAGCAACAAACACTTTGCCCTCGGATTTGAGATAGAAGGTGGACCCAACTGTCTCTTTTGGGTAACCTATGAAGATGCACTTTTCCGCTTTGGGTTCCAGCTTTTCAGGCTGAAGCTTTTTGACATAAACATCACATCCCCAAACTTTAAGAAACGACAACTTTGGCCTTTTGCCATACCACAGTTCGTATGGTGTCGTCTCAACGGATTTTGATGGTGCCCTATTTAAAGTGAATGCAGCTGTTTCTAATGCATAACCCCAAAACGATAACGGCAAATCGGTAAGAGACATCATAGATCGCACCATCTCTAATAAAGTACGATTACGACGTTCGGACACACCATTACGCTGTGGTGTTCCAGGCGGTGTCAACCGTGAAACAATTCCACATTGTCTTAAGTGAGCACCAAACTCGAAACTCAGATATTCACCCCCACGATCAGACCGTAGGAACTTGATCTTCTTGTTACGATGATTTTCAACTTCACTCTGAAATTGCTTGAACTTTTCAAATGTTTCAAACTTGTGCTTCATTAAGTAGACATAACCATATCTACTCAAATCGTCAGTGAAGGTGAGAAAATAACGATATCCGCCGCGTGTCTCTACGCTCATCGGACCACACACATCGGTATGTATGATTTCCAACAAGTCACTTGCACGCTCCATTGTTCCGGAGAACGGAGTTTTAGTCATCTTGCCCATGAGGCATGGTTCGCACGTGTCAAGTGAATCAAAGTCAAGTGACTCCAAAAGTCCATCGGCATGGAGTTTCTTCATGCGCTTTACACCAATATGACCTAAGCGGCAGTGCCACAAAAATATGGCGCTATCATTGTTAACTCTAACTCTTTTGGTCTCAATGTTATGTATGTGTGTATCGCTATCAATATTCAATATGAACAATCCTCTCACATTGGGTGCATGACCATAAAAGATGTTATTCATAGAAATAGAACAACCATTATTCTCTGACTTAAAAGAGTAACCGTCTCGCAATAAACAAGATCCAGATATAATGTTCATGCTCAACGCATGCACTAAATAACAATGATTCAAGTTCATAACTAATCCTGATGGTAACTGAAGTGAAACTGTGCTGACGCCGATTGCATCAACCTTGGAACCATTTCCTACGCGCATCGTCACTTCATCTTTCGCCAGCCTTCGTCTATTCCGCAGTTCCTGTTTCGAGTTGTAAATATGAGCAACAAAACCGGTATCGAATACCCATGCACTACTACGAGAGCCGGTTAAGTACACATCAATAACATGTATATCAAATATACCTGATTTTTCTTTGGCCGCCTTCTTATCAGCTAGATACTTGGGGCAATTGCGCTTCCAGTGACCCATACCCTTGCAATAGTAACACTCTGTTTCAGGCTTAGGTCCAGCTTTGGGTTTCTTCGTCGGATTGGCAACAGGCTTGCCGCTCTTCTTTGAATTACCCTTCTTGCCTTTGCCGTTTCTCTTGAAACTAGTGGTCTTATTCACCATCAACACTTGATGCTCTTTACGGAGTTCAGACTCTGCGACTTTCAGCATCGCAAACAACTCGCCGGGAGACTTGTTCATCCCTTGCATGTTGTAGTTCAACACAAAGCCTTTATAGCTTGGTGGCAGTGATTGAAGGATTCTGTCAGTGATAGCTTCTTGCGGGAGTTCAATCCCCAGCTCAGCTAGACGGTTTGAGTACCCAGACATTTTGAGCACATGTTCACTGACAGACAAGTTCTCCTCCATCTTGCAAGCATAGAATTTATCGGAGGTCTCATACCTCTCGATCCGGGCGTTCTTCTGAAAGATAAACTTCAACTCCTGGAACATCTCAAATGCTCCATGATGCTCAAAGCGACGTTGAAGTCCCGGTTCTAAGCCATACAAGACTGCACATTGAACTACTGAGTAGTCCTCCTTACGTGCTAACCAAGCGTTCTTAACATCCTGATCAGCCGTAGCGGGTGGTTCATCTCCTAGCACAGCATTAAGGACATAATCCTTCTTCCCACCTTGTAAGATTAGCTTAAGATTACGAGCCCAGTCTACAAAGTTGCTTCCATCATCTTTCAACTTAGCTTTCTCTAGGAACGTATTAAAATTCAGGGTGATTGTCGCGTGAGCCATGATCTACAACACAAATATATTCAAAGTGGACTTAGACTATGTTCAAGATAATTAGAGTTTAACTTAATCAAATTACTCGCTAAACTCCCACTCAAAAAGTACATCTCTCTAGTCATTTGAGTGGTTCATGATCCACTTACACTAGCTCAAGTTCGATCATCACGTGAGTTGAGCATAGTTTCAGTGGTAAGCATCCCCATGCTAATCATATCATCTATATGATTCATGATCGACCTTTCGGTCTCATGTGTTCCGAGGCCATGTCTGCACATGCTAGGCTCGTCAAGCTTAACCCGAGTGTTCCGCGTGCGCAACTGTTTTGCACCCGTTGTATGTGAACGTTGAGTCTATCACACCCGATCATCACGTGGTGTCTCGAAACGACGAACTGTAGCAACGGTGCACAGTCGGGGAGAACACAATTTCGTCTTGAAATTTTAGTGAGAGATCACCTCATAATGCTACCGTCGTTCTAAGCAAAATAAGGTGCATAAAAGGATTAACATCACATGCAATTCATAAGTGACATGATATGGCCATCATCACGTGCTCCTTGATCTCCATCACCAAGCACCGGCACGATCTTCTTGTCACCGGCGCCACACCATGATCTCCATCAACGTGTCGCCATTGGGGTTGTCGTGCTACTCATGCTATTACTACTAAAGCTACATCCTAGCAAAATAGTAAACACATCTGCAAGCACAAACGTTAGTATAAAGACAACCCTATGGCTCCTGCCGGTTGCCGTACCATCGACGTGCAAGTCGATATTATCTATTACAACATGATCATCTCATGCATCCAATATATCACATCACATCGTTGGCCATATCACATCACAAGCATACCCTGCAAAAACAAGTTAGACGTCCTCTAATTTTGTTGTTGCATGTTTTATGTGGTGACATTGGGTATCTAGTAGGATCGCATCTTACTTACGCAAACACCACAACGGAGATATATGAGTTGCTATTTAACCTCATCCAAGGACCTCCTCGGTCAAATCCGATTCAACTAAAGTTGGAGAAACTGACACTTGCCAGTCATCTTTGAGCAACGGGGTTACTCGTAGCGATGAAACCAGTCTCCCGTAAGCGTACGAGTAATGTCGGTCCAAGCCGCTTCAATCCAACAATACCGCAGAATCAAGAAAAGACTAAGGAGGGCAGCAAAACGCACATCACCGCCCACAAAAACTTTTGTGTTCTACTCGAGAAGACATCTACGCATGAACCTAGCTCATGATGCCACTGTTGGGGAACGTCGCATGGGAAAGAAATTTTTTCCTACGCGCACGAAGACCTATCATGGTGATGTCCATCTACGAGAGGGGATGTGTGATCTACGTACCCTTGTAGACCGTACAGCAGAAGCGTTAAGAAACGCGGTTGATGTAGTGGAACGTCCTCATGTCCCTCGATCCGCCCCGCGAACCGTCCCGCGATCAGTCCCACGATCTAGTGCCGAACGGACGGCACCTCCGCGTTCAGCACACGTACAGCTCGACGATGATCTCGGCCTTCTTGATCCAGCAAGAGAGACGGAGAGGTAGAAGAGTTCTCCGGCAGCGTGACGGCGCTCCGGAGGTCGGTGATGATCTTATCTCAGCAGGGCTCCGCCCGAGCTCCGCAGAAACGCGGTCTAGAGGTAAAACCGTGGAGATATGTGGTCGGGCTGCCGTGGCAAAATTGTGTCAAATCAGCCCTTAAACCTCCGTATATATAGGGGGAGGAGGGGGAGCCTTGCCTTGGGGTCCAAGGACTCCCAAGGGGGTCGGCCAAGCCTAAGGGGGGAACCCTCCCCTTCCAAACCGAGTCCAACTAGGTTTGGAAGGAGGAGTCCTTCCCCCTTTTCCCACCTCCTCTTTTTTTTTTCCTTTTCTCTTTGATTTTCTTCCTATGGCGCATAGGGCCTTCTTGGGCTGTCCCACCAGCCCACTAAGGGCTGGTGCACCACCCCCAAGGCCTATGGGCTTCCCCGGGGTGGGTTGCCCCCCCGGTGAACACCCGGAACCCATTCGTCATTCCCGGTACATTCCCGGTAACTCCGAAAACCTTCCGGTAATCAAATGAGGTCATCCTATATATCAATCTTCGTTTCCGGACCATTCCGGAAACCCTCGTGACGTCCGTGATCTCATCCGGGACTCCGAACAACATTCGGTAACCAACCATATAACACAAATACGCATAAAACAACGTCGAACCTTAAGTGTGCAGACCCTGCGGGTTCGAGGACTATGTAGACATGACCCGAGAGACTCCTTGGTCAATATCCAATAGCGGGACCTGGATGCCCATATTGGATCCTACATATTCTACGAAGATCTTATCGTTTGAACCTCAATGCCAAGGATTCATATAATCCCGTATGTCATTCCCTTTGTCCTTCGGTATGTTACTTGCCCGAGATTCGATCGTCAGTATCCGCATACTTATTTCAATCTCGTTTACCGGCAAGTCTCTTTACTCGTTCCGTAATACAAGATCCCGTAACTTACACTAAGTCACATTGCTTGCAAGGCTTGTGTGTGATGTTGTATTACCGAGTGGGCCCCGAGATACCTCTCCGTCACACGGAGTGACAAATCCCAGTCTCGATCCATACTAACTCAACGAACACCTTCGGAGATACCTGTAGATCATCTTTATAGTCACCCAGTTACGTTGCAACGTTTGATACACACAAAATATTCCTCCGGTGTCAGTGAGTTATATGATCTCATGGTCATAGGAACAAATACTTGACACGCAGAAAACAGTAGCAACAAAATGACACGATCAACATGCTACGTCTATTAGTTTGGGTCTAGTCCATCATGTGATTCTCCTAATGACGTGATCCAGTTATCAAGCAACAACACCTTGATTATAATAATAAGACACTGACTATCTTTGATCAACTGGCTAGCCAACTAGAGGCTTGCTAGGGACAGTGTTTTGTCTATGTATCCACACATGTAAATAAGTCTTCATTCAATACAATTATAGCATGGATAATAAACGATTATCTTGATACAGGAATTATAATAATAACTATATTTATTATTGCCTCTAGGGCATAATTCCAACAATAATCCCCTAAGGGATTGGGTGAAACCCCAACCTTCACCCAATCCCTTCAAATCCCCATTTATCCCCAATACACTAGGTAGGGGTAGTGTATTGGGTATTGAGAAAAATGCACTATAACTTGGGGATTTGAGGGAAAATGTGGGGATGAAACATGTCAAATACACTAGAACCAAATGGTGTTATGGGATATGTGGGGATTGAGGGGTTTGACCGGGATAATCCCCACAAATTCTCTAAAATACACTAGTACCAAACAAGGCCTAAGGGGGGAACCCTAGGGTGCAGCCCCTCCTCCCTCCCCCTATATATAGTGGAGGGGAGAGAGAGAGCAGCCACATGTGGAAGGCCACGAAGTAGCCCTCTCACTCCCCCTAGATCAGTTTTCTCCACTAGATCATTTTCTGTAGTGCTTGGTGAAGCCGTGCTAGGACAGCTCCACAAACACCGCCGTCACGCCGTCGTGCTGTCGAAGAACTCATCCACCTCTCCTCCCTCGGTTTCTCGATCAAGGAGGTAGAGACGTCATTGAGTTGTACACATGCTAAACGTGGAGGTGTCGTCCATTCGGTGCTACATCGTGACACATCGTAATAGGATCGCGGGACGGATCGTGATCGGATCATGAAGGCGTTCGACTACATCAACTATGTTTCTTAACGATTCCCGCTTAGCGATCTACAAGGGTATGTGGATCCACTCTACTTCTCATAGCTTGTTGATCTCCATAGATAGATCTTGGGTGTTCGTAGTGTTGGGGAACGTCGCATGAGAAACAAAAATTTCCCTATGCTCACCAAGATCAATCTATAGAGACTAACATCTATGAGAGGGGAGTGCATCTACGTACCCTTGTAGATCGCTAAGCGGAAGCGTATATAAGGTTGATGTAGTCGAATGTCTTCGCGATCCAAATCGCAATCCATCCCGCGATCCCACCATGATCCGTCTCGATCAAGTGCCGAACGGACGGCATCTCCGCGTTCAGCACACGTACAACTCGATGAAGTTCTCCGCCTCCTTGATCCAGCAAGCGAGGGCAGAGAGGTAGATGGGTTCTCCGGCAGCGCCACGGCGTGACGGTGGTGGTGGTGTAGCTGTCTCGGCAGAGCTTCGCCAAGCACTATTGGAATATCTCGAGGAGGGGACGATCTAGAGGGAGAGGGAGACGATGTGTCATGGCATTGTTGTGTTTGAGTCCTCTCTCCCCTCAAGTATATATAGGAGGAGGGATGGAGGCGCCCACCCCTAGGGTTTCCCCTTTAGGGCGGCGTCCAAGGGTGGAAGCGCCCTAGAGGTGGCTTGCCACCCAAAGAAAGGTAGCGCCACCCCTAGGGTTGGCCCTCACATAAGCCCAGTCACATGGGCCTGGGTGGGGAGTTGTGCCCAACCCACTAGGGGCTAGTGCACCTCCCTCACAGCCCATATAGCCCCTCCGAGGCTGGTGTCCCCTTCCGGTGGTCCCTCGATACCCTTCCGGCACTCCCGGTACACTACCGGTGATGCACGAACTTTTCGGGTGACCAACACAGAACTTCCCATATATAAATATTTACCTCCTGACTATTCCGGAGCTCCTCGTCATGTCGGGGATCTCATCCGGGACTCCGAACAACTCTGAGTTACCATCACACATAACTCATTAATACCAAATCATCATCGAACCTTAAGTATGCACACCCTGCGGGTTCGAGAACTATGCAGACATGACCGAGACACTCTCCGGTCAATAACCAATAGCGGAACCTGGATACCCATATTGGTTCCTACATATTATACGAAGGTCTTTATCAGTCAAACCACACTGTCAAGGATTCCATCAATCCCGTATATTGTTCCTGTCCATCGGTATGTTACTTGCACGAGATTCGATCGTCGGTATCTCTATACCTGGTTCAATCTCGTTACTGACAAGTCTCTTTACTCGTTATGTAATACAAGATCCCATGGATAACTCTTTAGTAACATTGCTTGCAAGCTTGTTGTGATGTTGTATTACCGAGTGGGCCCTGAGATACCTCTCCGTCACACGGAGTGACAAATCTCAGTCTTGATCCATGCCAACTCAACAGACACCCTCGGAGATACTTGTAGAACACGTTTATAGTCACCCAATTATGTTGCAACGTTTGATACACACAAGGAACTCCTCTGGTGTCACTGGGTTGCATGATCTCATGGTCATAGGAACAGATACTTGACATGCAGAAAACATTAGCAATAAACTGACACGATCATATTCTACGTTCATAGTTTGGGTCTTGTCCATCACATCGTTCTCCTAATGATGTGATCCCGTTATCAAATGACATGTCATGTCTATGGAAAGGAAACCTTGACCATCTTTTGATCAACGAGCTAGTCCATTAGAGGCTCACTAGGGACATTGTGTTTGTCTATGTATCCACACATGTATCTGAGTTTCCAATCAATACAATTATAGCATGGATAATAAACGATTATCATGAACAAGGAAATATAGTAATAACCAAATTATTATTGTCTCTAGGGCATATTTTCAACAATCTCCCACTTGCACTAGAGTCAATAATCTAGCTCACATCACTATGTGATTTACATTGTAATGAATCTAACACCCATACAGTTCTGGGGTTTGATCATGTCTTGATTGTGAGAGAGGTTTTTAGTCAATGGGCCCGCAACATTCAGATCCGTGTGTGCTTTACAAATCTCTATGTCATATACTATAGATGTTGCTACCACTCTCCTCTTGGAACTATTCCAAATGACTGCTCCACTATACGAATCCGGTTTGCTACTCAGAGTCATCTGGATTGGTGTCAAAGCTTGCATCGATGTAACTTTTTACGATGAACTCTTTTATCACCTCCATAATCGGAAACATTTCCGTAGTCGTCAAGTTACTAAGGATAATTTTGACCGTTGTCCAGTAATTCATTCCTGGATCACTTTTGTACCCCTTGACAAACTCATGGCAAGGCACACACCAGGTGATGTATACAACATGGCATACTATAGAGCCTATGGCTAAGGCATAGGGGATGACCTTCATCCTTTCTCTTTCTTTTATCGTGGTTGGGCATTTGAGTCTCACTCAAATTCACACCTTACAATAGAGACAAGAACTCCTTCTTTGAGTGATCCATTTTTAACTCCTTCAAAATCTTATGAGGGTATGTGTTCATTGAAAGTTTTAGCAAGCGTCTTGATCTATCTCTATAGATCTTGATGCCCAATGTTAAAGTAGCTTAATCCAGGTCTTTTTTTGAAAAACACCTTTCAAACAACACTATATGTTTTCCAGAAAATCTACATCATTTTTGATCAACAATATGTTAATCACATATACTTATCGGAAATTCTATAGTGCTCCCACTCACTTTGTTGTAAATACAAGTTTCTCATAAACTTTGTATAAAAAATTCCTTAGTCCGCAAGTTCCTAAGGATAACTTTGACCGCTGTCCGGTGATCCATTCCTGGATCACTCTTGTACCCCTTGACTAACTCATGGCAAGGCACACTTCAGGTGTGATACATAGTATAACATACTATAGAGCCCATGGCTAAAGCATAGGGGACGAGCTTCATCCTTTATCTTTCTTCTGCCGTGGTCGGGGACTGAGTCTTACTCAATATTCGCACCTTACAACACAGCCAAGAACACATTCTTTGCCGATCTATTTTGAACTCCTTCAAAAACTTGTCAAGGCATGCATTTCGTTGAAAGTTCTATTAAGCACTTTGATCTATATCCATAGGTCTTGATGCTCAATGTTCAAGCAACTTAATCCAGGTTTTCCTTTGAAAACACTTTTCAAACAACCCCATATGCTTTCCAGAAATTCTACATCATTTTCGATCAGCAATCTGTCAACCACATATATTTATCAAAAATTCTATAGTGCTCCCACTCACTTCTTTGGAAATACAAGTTTCTTATAAACCTTGTATAAACTCAAAAACTTTAATCATCTCATCAAAGCATATATTCCAACTCCAAGATGCTTGCTCCAGTCCATAGAAGGATCGTTGGAGCTTGCATACTTGTTATCATCCTTAGGATCGGCAAAACCTTCTGGTTGTATCACATACAACCTTTCCTCAAGGAAACCGTCAATGAAACAATGTTTTGACATCCATCTGCCAGATTTCATAATTGAAAAATGCAACAACTGCTAACATAATTCCAACAGACTTTCGCATAGCTACGGGTGAGAAAGTCTCATCATAGTCAACTCTTTGAACTTGTCGGAAACCTCTTTGCGACAAGTCGAGCTTTCTAAATGGTGACATTTACCATCATCGTCTGTATTCCTTTTAAAAATCCATTTGTACTTAATAGCATTACGACCATCAAGTAGTTCTTCCAAAGTCCACACTTTGGTTTCATACATGGATCCTATCTCGGATTTCATGGCCTCTAGCCATTTGTCGGAATCCGGGTCCACCATCGTTTCTCTATAACTCGTAGGTTTATCGTTGTCCGACAACATGACCTACAGGGCAGGATTACCGTACAACTCTGGAGCCGTACGTGTTGGAAATATGACCTAGAGGCAATAATAAAGTTTTTATTATATTTCCAGTTCATGATAATTGTCTATTATTCATGCTATAATTGTATTAACCAGAAACCGTAATACATGTGTGAATATATAGATCACAACGTATCCCTAGTGAGCCTCTAGTTGGCTAGCTCGTTGATCAATAGATGATCATGGTTTCTTGATCATGGACATTGGATGTCATCGATAACGGGATCACATCATTGGGGGAATGATGTCATGGACAAGACCCAATCCTAAGCATAGCACTAGATCGTGTTATTCGTGTGCTAAAGCTTTTCTAATCTCAAGTATCATTTCCTTCGACCGTGAGATCGTGCAACTCCCGGATATCGTAGGAGTGCTTTGGGTGTACCAAACGTCACAACGTAACTGGGTGATTATAAAGGTGCACTACGGGTATCTCCAAAAGTGTTTGTTGAGTTGTACGAATCGGGACCGGGATTTGTCACTCCGTGTGACACAGAGGTATCTCTGGGACCACTCGGTAATCCATCATCATACTGAGCTCAGTGTGACTAAGGGGTTAGCCACGGGATGATGTGTTACGAAACGAGTAAATAAACTTGCCGGTTACGAGATTGAACAAGGTATAGGGATACCGACGATCGAATCTCGGGCAAGTATCATACCGATAGACAAAGGGAATTGCATACGGGATTGATTGAATCCTTGGCATAGTGGTTCATCCGATGAGATCATCATGGAACATGTGGGAACTAACATGGATATCCAGACCCCGCTGTTGGTTATTGGCCGGAGAGATGTCTCGGTCATGTATGTATGTCTCTCGAACCCGTAGGGTCTACACACTTAAGGTTCGATGACGCCAGGGTTATAGGGAAATAGTGTACGTGGTTACCAAAGGTTGTTCGGAGTCCCGGATGAGATCCCGGATGTCACGAGGTGCTCCAGAATGGTCCGGAGGTAAATATTGATATATAGGATGTGAGGTTTCAAACACCGAAAGTGTTTCGGGCGTCACCGGTAACGTATCGGGACCATCGGAAGGGATCCGGGGGTCCACCGGGAGGGGCCACCAGCACCAAAGGCTAATATGGGCCAAAAGGTGGAAGGGAACCAACCCAGAGTGGGCTGGTGTGCCTCCTACCAAGGACCAAGGCGCAACAAGGGAGGAAGGGGGGCAAACCCTAGCGCAGGAGGGGGCCCAAGGCCCATCTGGGGCGCCAACCCTCCTCTCCCTTACCCTCGCCACCGCCCCTGCCCTAGATGGGGCTGCTGCACCCCTTGGGGGTGGGAACCATAAGGGTGGGCACCTCCTCCCTCTCGCCCTATATATAGTGGAGCTTTTGGCTGATTTGAGACACGAAAACTCTCTCTCTCTCGGCGCAGTCCTTCCTCTCTCTATCCTCGTCCTCCGCATAGCTTAGCGAAGCTCCGTCGGAGAACCACGTAGCTTCACCGCCACCACGCCGTCATGTTGCCGGAGCTCTATCCCTCAACCTCTCCTTCCTCCTTGCTGGTTCAAGGTGTTGGAGACGTCACCGGGGTGCACACATGTGTTGAACGCGGAGGTGCTGTAGTTCGGCACATAGATCGGAATCCACTGCGATCTGAATCGCTGCGAGTACGACTCCATCAACCACGTTCATAGTAACGCTTCCGCTTAGCGATCTTCAAAGGTATGAAGATGCTCTACAACCTCTCTTGTTGCTGGTTTATCCATAGATAGATCCTTGTATGGCATAGGAAATTTTAGAAATTACTACGATTCCCAACAGTGGTATCAGAGCCAAGGTTCTATGCACGAGTAGAACACAGAAGTTGTGGGCGCTGATTTGTGAACTTGCTTGCCGTTACTAGTCTTATCTTTTTTGGCGGTATCGTGGGATGAAGCGACCCGGACCGACCTTACACGTACGCTTACGTGAGACTGGTTCCACCGATAGACATGCACTTGGTGCATAATGTGGCTAGCGGGCGTGTGTCTCTCCCACTTTAGTCGAATTGGGTTCGATGAAAAGGGTCCTTACAAAGGGTAAATAGCATTGGCATATCAACGTTATGGCTGTCACGTAGGTGAGAAACGTTCTTGCTAGAAACCCTAACCGGCCACGTAAAACTTGCAACAACAATTAGAGGACGTCTAACTTGTTTTTACAGGGTTTGCTATGTGATGTGATATGGACAAAAGGATGTGATGTTACATATGTGATGTATGAGATTGATCATGTTCTTGTAATAGGATTCACGACTTGCATGTCGATGAGTACGACAACTGGCAGGAGCCATAGGAGTTGTCTTAATTTATTGTATGAGATGCAAAGCCATGTTGATCACTTCACTTTATCGCTAACGATTAGCTATAGTAGTAGAAGTAATAGTTGGCGTGACGACTTCACGGAGACACAATGATGGAGATCATGATGATGGAAATCATGGTGTCATGCCGGTGACGATGATGATCATGGTGCCCTGAAGATGGTGATCAAAGGAGCAAGATGATATTGGCCATATCATGTAACTATATGATTGCATGTGATGTTTATCATGTTTTTCATCTTATTGCTTAGAACGACGGTAGCAAAGATAAGATGACCCCTCATTAAAATTTCGAGATAAGTATTCCCCTAAGTGTGCACCGTTGCGAAGGTTCATTGTCTCGAAGCACCACGTGATGATCGGGTGTGATAGATTCTAACGTTCGCATACAACGGGTGTAGGCCAGTTTACACACGCAAAACACTTAGGTTGACTCGACGAGCCTAGCATGTACAGACATGGCCTCGAATACGGGAGACCGAAAGGTCGAACATGAGTCGTATGGTTGATATGATCAGCATGGAGATGCTCACCATTGATGACTAGTCCATCTCACGTGATGATCGAACACGGGCTAGTCGACGTGGATCATGTGTCACTTGGATGACTAGAGGGATGTCGATCTAAGTGGGAGTTCATTAGTAATTTGATTAGATGAACTTAATTATCATGAGCTTAGTCTAAAATTGTCTTTACAAATATTGTAGATCCAATGGCCAACGCAAATGTCTCATTCAACTTCAACGCGTTCCTAGAGAAAACCAAGCTAAAGTACGATGGTAGCAATTATGTGGATTGGGCTCGTAACTTGAAGCTCATCCTCATGGCTTCCAAGAAGGCATATGTCCTTGATGCACCGCTAGGTGATCCTCCCGTTCCCGCGGTAGATCGGGACGCTAGAAACGCGTGGCAGTCGTGGAGTGATGACTACTCTCTTGTTCAGTGCGGCATGCTTTACAGTTTAGAACCAGGACTCCAAATGCGTTTTGAGCAACACGGAGCATATGAGATGTTCGAGGAGCTAAAACTTTTTTTTCAAGCTCATGCCCGGGTCGAGAGATATGAAGTCTCCGACAATTTCTTTAGCTGTAAGATGGAGGAGAATAGTTTTGTCGGTGAGCACATACCCAAAATGTCTGGGTTGCACAATCGCTTGACTCAACAAGGAGTTGAACTTCCGGATGATGCGGTCATTGACAGAATCCTCCAGTCACTTCCACCTAGATACAAAGGCTTTGTGATGAATTACAACATGCAAGGGATGGAAAAAACTATTCCCAAGTTGTATTCAATGCTGAAATCTGCAGAGGTAGAAATCAAGAAAGAGCATCAAGTGTTGATGGTCAATAAGACCACCCGTTTCAATAAGGGCAAGGGCAAGAAAAACTTCAAGAAAGATGGCAAAGCAGTTGCCGCGCCCGGTAAGCTAGTTGCCGGGAAGAAGTCAAAGAAAGGACCTAAGCGTGAGACTGAGTACTACTACTGCAAGGGAACCGGTCACTGGAAGTGGAATTGCCCCAAGTACTTAGCGGACAAGAAGGCCGGCAACGTCAAAGGTATATGTGATATACTTGTTATTGTTGTGTACCTTACCAGCGCTCGTTGTAGCTCCTGGGTATTTGATACCGGTGTTGTTGCTCACATTTGCAACTCTAAGCAGGAACTACGGAACAAGCGTAGGCTCGCTAAGGACGAGGTGACGATGCGCATCGGGAATGGTTCCAAGGTCGATGTGATCGCCGTCGGCACGCTACCTCTACATCTACCTTCGGGATTAGTTATAAACCTTAATAATTGTTATTTAGTACCATCTTTGGGCATGAACATTGTATCAGGATCTCGCTTGATGCAAGATGGCTACTCATTTAAATCTGAGAATAATAGTTGTTCTATTTATATGAGTGGAATGTTTTATGGTCATGCCCCCGCTGGTTAATGGTTTATTCCTTATGAATCTCGATCATAATGTTACACATATTCATCGTGTGAGTACCAAAAGATGTAAGGTTGAGTATGATAGTCCCACATACTTGTGGCACTGCCGCCTTGGTCATATCGGCGTAAAGCGCATGAAGAAACTCCATACAGATGGACTTTTGGAGTCACTTGATTTTGAATCATTTGACACATGCGAATCGTGCCTCATGGGAAAGATGACCAAGACTCCGTTCTCCAGAACAATGGAGCGAGCAACTTACTTGTTGGAAATAATGCATACCGATGTATGCGATCCAATGAGCGTTGAAGCTCGCGGTGGCTATCGTTATGTTCTCACCCTCACTGTTGATTTAAATAGATATGGGTATGTCTACTTAATGAAACGCAAGTCTGAAGCCTTTGAAAAGTTCAAGGAATTTCAGAGTGAGCTGGAGAATCAACGCGACAAGAAAATAAAGTTTCTACGATCTGATCGTGGAGGAGAATATTTGAGTCATGAGTTTGCACACACCTACGGAAATGTGGAATTGTTTCACAACTCACGCCGCCCGGCACACCGTAGCATAACGGTGTGTCTGAACGTTGTAATCGCACTTTATTGGATATGGTGCGATCTATGATGTCTCTTATGGATTTACAGCTATTATTTTGGGGATATGCATGGGAAACTGCCGCATTCACTTTAAATAGGGCACCGTCTAAACCCGTTGAGACGACACCGTATGAATTATGGTTTGGCAAGAAACCTAAGCCGTCGTTTCCTAAATTTTGGGGTTGCGATGCTTATGTGAAGAAACTTCAACGAGAGAAGCTCGAACCCAAAGCGGAAAAATGCGTCTTCATAGGATAGCCTAAGGAAACTATTGGGTACACCTTCTATCTTAGATCCGAAGGCACCATCTTTGTTGCTAAGAACGGGTCCTTTCTAGAGAAAGAGTTTCTCTCGAAATAAGTAAGTGGGAGGAAAATAGAACTTGATGAGGTAATTGTACCTCCTCTCGAACCGGAGAGTAGCGCAGCGGAAGAAATTGTTTCTGAGGCGCATGCACCGGCTAGAGATGAAGTTAATGATGACGATCATGACACTTCGGATCAAGTTGCTATTGAACCTCGAAGGTCGACAAGGGTACGTTCCGCACGAGAATGGCACGGCAACCCTGTCATGGAAATCATGTTGTTAGATAAAAGTGAACCTTCAAACTATGAAGAAGCGATGGTGGGTCCGGATTCCAACAAATGACTTGAGGCCATGAAATCCGAGATAGGATCAATGTATGAGAACAAAGTATGGACTTTGGTGGACTTTCCCGATGATCGGCGAGCCATAGAAAATAAATGGATCTTCAAGAAGAAGATTGGCGCGGATGGTAATGTGACCATTTATAAATCTCGACTTGTCGCTAAGGGTTATCGACAAGTTCAAGAGATTGACTAGATGAGACCTTCTCACCCGTAGCGATGCTGAAGTCGGTCCGAATCATGTTAGCAATTGCTGCATTTTATGATTATGAAATCTGGCAAATGGATGTCAAAACAACATTCTTGAACGACTTTCTTAAAGAAGAATTGTATATGATACAACCAGAAGGTTTTGTCGATCCTAGCAGTGCTAACAAGGTATGCAAGCTCCAACACTCCATCTATGGGCTGGTGCAAGCATCTCGGAGTTGGAACATTTGCTTTGATGAGGTGATCAAAGCGTTTGGGTTTATACAGACTTATGGAGAAGCCTGCATTTACAAGAAAGTGAGTGGGAGCTCTGTAGCATTTCTCATATTATATGTGGATGACATATTGTTGATGGGAAATGATATAGAACTATTGGAAAGCGTCAAGGCCTATTTGAATAAGAATTTTTCAATGAAGGACCTTGGAGAAGATGCTTACATATTAGGCATCATGATCTATAGAGATAGATCGAGACGCCTCATAGGTATTTCACAAAGCACATACCTTGACAAGATATTGAAGAAGTTCAATATGGAGAAGGCTAAGAAGGGGTTCTTGCCTGTATTGCAGGGTGTGAGGTTGAGTGCGACTCAACGACCGACCACGGCGGAAGATAGAGAAAATATGAGTACCGTCCCCTATGCTTCAACCATAGGCTCTATCATGTATGCCATGCTGTGTACCAGACCTGATGTGAACCTTGCCGTAAGTTTGCGAGGAGTGGATCACTGGACAACGGTCAAGAATATCCTAAAGTACCTGAAAAGGACTAAAGATATGTTTCTCGTCTATGGAGGTGTGACACGTCCATTTTGCATCATGCTTTCATGTTGATATTTATTGCTTTTTGGGCTGTTATATTACTTGTGGTACCATATTTATGCCTTTTCTCTCTTATTTTGCAAGGATTATTTGAAGATGGAGAATTCACGCAGCTGGAATTATGGACTGGAAGGGGAGAAAATCCTAGTCCACTATTCTGCACATCTCCAAATGCCCTGAAAATTTACGTGGTTTTTTCTGGAATATATTAAAAATACTGGGCGAAAGAACTACCGGAGGGGGGCCACCAGGGCCCCAGAAGCCCCACTCCGCCACCACCCCCTGGTGGCGGTGGGCAAGCTTGTGGGCTGCCTGAAGGCCCACTAGCCCCCTCTTTTGCTATATGAAGCGTCATGACCTGGAAATAAATCAGAAGGGAGCTTTTTCGTGGTTTCGCCGCCGCCACGAGGCGGAACTTGAGCAGATCCATTCTAGAGCTCCGGCAGGACGATCCTGCCGGGGAAATTTCCCTCCCGGAGGGGGAATCATCGCCATCGTCATCACCAACACTCCTCTCGTCGGAGGGTAGGCATCTTCATCAACACCTTCATCAGCACCATCTCCTCTCCAATCCCTAGTTCATCTCTTGTAACCAATCTTCGTCTCGCAACTCCGATTGGTACTTGTAAGGTTGCTAGTACTGTTGATTACTCTTTGTAGTTGATGCTTGTTGGATTACTTGGTGGAAGAGTTTATGTTCAGATCCTTGATGCTATTCATTACACCTCTGGTCATGATTATGATTATTTCTTGTGAGTAGTTACTTTTGTTCCTGAGGACATGGGATAAGTCATGCTGATAATAGTCATGTGAATTTGATATTCGTTCGGTATTTTGATATGATGTATGTTTTTTTTCCTCTAGTGGTGTTATGTGAACGTCGACTACATAACACTTCACCATATTTGGGCCTAGAGGAAGGCATTGGGGAGTAGTAACTAGATGATGGGTTGCTGGAGGGACAGAAGCTTAAACCCCAGTCTATCTGTTGCTTCGTGAGGGGCTGATTTGGATCCACTAGTTTAATGCTATGGTTAGACTTTGTCTTAATTCCTCTTTTGTAGTTGCGGATGCTTGCGAGAGAGGTTAATCATAAGTGGGATGCTTGTCCAAGTAAGGGCAGTACCCAAGCGCCGGTCCACCCACATATCAAACTATCAAAGTAACGAACGCGAATCATATGAACATGATGAAACTAGCATGACAGAAATTCCCGTGTGTCCTCGGGAGCGTTTTTACTCCTTTAAGACTTTGTTCAGGCTTGTCCCTTGCTACAAAAGGGATTGGGCCACTTGCTGCACCGTTGCTACTACTTGTTACTTGTTGCTCTTTGCTTGCTACGTTTCACCTCGCTACACAATCACTTGTTACCGCTACTTTCAGTGCTTGCAGTTATTACCTTGCTGAAATCCATCTATCAGAGCCTTCTGCTCCTCGTTGGGTTCGACACTCTTACTTATCGAAAGGACTACGATTGATCTTCTATACTTGTGGGTCATCAAGACTCTTTTCTGGCGCCGTTGCCGGGGAGTGAAGTGCCTTTGGTAAGTGGAAATTGGTAAGGACACATTTTTATACTGTGCTGAAATTTATTGTCACTTGTCACTATGGAAACTCTTCCTTTGAGGAGTTTGTTTGGGGTATCTTCACCATGAACGGAAGCACGAGGAGTTGCTCCTCAACCTGAGGTACCTACTGAAAATATCTTCTATGAAATTCCTTTGGGTATGCTTGAGAAACTGCTGACCAATCCTTTTACAGGAGATGGATCTTCACATCCAGACTTTCATCTAATCTATGTAGATGAAGTTTGTGGTTTATTTAAGCTTGTAGGTTTGCCCGAGGATGAGGTAAAGAAGAAAGTCTTTCCTTTATGTTTGAAGGATAAGGCGTTGACATGGTATAGGCTATGTGATGATGCTGGATCATGGGGCTACAATCGGTTGAAATTGGAATTTCATCAAAAGTTCTATCCTATGCATTTAGTACATCGTGATCGGAACTTTATTTATAACTTTTGGCCTCGTGACAGGGAAAGCATAGATCAAGCTTGGGGGAGGCTTAAATCAATGCTATATTCATGCCCAATCATGAGCTCTCGAGAGAAATCATCACTCAAAACTTTTATGCTCGGCTTTCTCATGAAGATCGTACCATGCTTGACACTTCTTGTGCCTGTTCTTTTATGAAGAAGGATATTGATCACAAGTGGAATTTATTGGAGAGAATCAAAAGCAACTCTGAAGATTGGGAGCCGGAGAAAGGTAAGGAGTCAGGTATGAATTTCCAGTTTGATTGCGTTAAATCTTTTGTTGAGACAAACACTTCTAGAGATTTTAGCGCTAAGTATGGACTTGACTCTGAGATAGTAGCTTCTCTATGTGAATCTTTTGCTGCTCATGTTGATCTTCCCAAAGAGAAGTGGTTTAAATATCATCCTCCTGTAGAAAGCAACATAGCCAAAACCAATCTAGTTGAGGAGAAAATCATAGCTTTTAGTGATCCTGTTGTTCCTTGTGCTTACACTCAGAAACCACCATACCCTACTAGAATGAAGGATTATTCTGAAGCTCCAACTGTGATACGTAGGGGTTACATTAGACCACTTGCACCCCTGAGGAGATTAGAGTTGAACCTAGTGTTGCTATTATCAAAGATATCTTAGCCGAAGACAGAGACGGGCATGTTATTAAATTCTGTGAGGACTCCGCTAGAATTGCTAAACCTCACGCGAAAGACAAGCACGGACCTGTAGTTGGCCTGCCCGTTGTTTCTGTTAAGACAGGAGATCACTTCTACCATGGTTTATGTGATATGGGAGCTAGTGTTAGTGCAATACCCCGTTCTCTCTATGATGAAATCAAAGATGAGATTGCACCTGCTGAGATGAACCCATTGATGTCACTATCACGCTAGCTAATAGAGACACTATCTGCCCTTTGGGAATTGTGAGAGACGTAGAAGTCCTGTGTGGTAAGACGAAGTATCCTACTGATTTCCTCGTCCTTGGTACTGCACAAGATAGCTTTTCTCCCATCATATTTGGTAGACCCTTTCTCAACACTGTCAATGCTCACATTGATTGCATTAAGCAGACTGTCACAGTAAGTTTCGAGGGTGTGTCTCATGAATTTAACTTCTCCAAGTTTGGTAGACAACCCCATGAAAGAGAGTCGTCTGGTAGAGATGAAATCATTGCTCTTGCCTCTATTGCCGTACCTCCTACGGATCCTTTAGAGCAATATCTGCTTGAGCATGAAAATGATATAGATATGGAGGAGAGAGATGAGATAGATAGAATTGTCTTAGAACAACATCCTATTCTCAAGAATAATCTGCATGTTGAACTGCTTGGGGATCCTCCCCCACCAAAGGGCGATCCCGTGTTTGAGCTTAAACAGTTGCCTGATACTCTCAAGTATGCCTATCTTGATGAGAAGGAGATATATCATGTCATTATTAGTGCTCTCCTCTCAGAGCGCGAAGAGAAGAAGTTACTAAAAACTCTGAGGAAGCACCGCGCTGCTATTGGATATACTCTTGATGATCTTAAGGGTATTAGTCCTACTCTATGTCAGCACAAGATTAAAACTGATCCTGACTTTAAACCAGTTGCTGATCATCAAAGGAGATTAAATCCTAAGATGAAAGAGGTCGTTAGAAAAGAAATATTAAAGCTTCTGGAAGCAGGAATCATTTACCCCGTTGCTCATAGTGATTGGGTAAGTCCAGTACATTGCGTACCCAAGAAGGGAGGTATCACCGTCGTTCCTAATGATAAGGATGAACTAATCCCACAAAGGATTATTACCGGCTATAGAATGGTGATAGACTTCCGGAAACTGAACAAGGCAACCAGGAAAGATCATTATCCTTTGCCGTTCATCGACCAAATGCTAGAAAGGCTATCAAAACACACACACTTCTGCTTTCTAGACAGTTATTCAGGTTTCTCGCAGATACCTGTTGCACAATCTGATCAAGAGAAAACCACTTTCACCTGCCCTTTCGGTACATTTGCCTATAGACGTATGCCTTTTGGCTTATGTAATGCACCTGCCACCTTCCAAAGATGTATGATGGCTATATTCTCTGACTTTTGTGAAAAGATTGTCGAGGTTTTCATGGATGACTTCTCCGTTTACGGGTCTTCCTTTGATGATTGCCTCAGCAACCTTGATCGAGTCTTACAGAGATGTGAAGAAACCAACCTCGTCTTGAATTGGGAGAAGTGCCACTTTATGGTTAATGAAGGTATCGTCTTAGGACACAAAATCTCTGAAAGAGGCATTGAAGTTGATAAGGCTAAGGTTGATGCAATTGAGAAAATGCCTTGCCCTACATATATCATAGGTATACGAAGTTTCCTAGGTCATGCTGGTTTCTATAGAAGGTTCATTAAAGACTTCTCTAAGATTTCTAGGCCTCTTACCAACCTCTTGCAGAAGGATGTTCCTTTTGTTTTTGATGAGGATTGTAAGGAAGCCTTTGAAATACTTAAGAAGGCTTTGATAACCGCACCTATTGTTCAACCACCTGACTGGAACTTGCCCTTTGAAATAATGTGTGACGCTAGTGATTATGCTGTTGGTGCTGTTCTAGGACAAAGAGTTGACAAGAAGTTGAATGTCATTCACTACGCTAGTAAAACTCTAGACAGTGCCCAAAGAAACTATGCCACTACGGAGAAGGAATTTTTAGCAGTCGTGTTTGCATGTGAAAAGTTCAGATCTTACATAGTTGACTCCAAAGTCACTATTCACTCTGATCATGCTGCTATTATGTACCTTATGCAAAAGAAGGACGCTAAGCCTAGGCTGATCAGATGGGTCCTCCTGCTACATGAATTTGATTTGCACGTCATTGACCGAAAGGGTGCTGATAACCCTGTAGCAGATAACTTGTTTAGGTTAGAGAATGTCCTTGAGGACCCACTACCTATTGATGACAGCTTTCCTGATGAGCAATTAAATGTCATCCGCACTTCACTTAGTGCACCGTGGTATGCCGATTATGCAAACTATATCGTAGCCAAATACATACCACCCAGATTCACCTATCAACAAAAGAAGAAATTCTTCTTTGATTTGAGACACTACTTTTGGGATGATCCTCACCTTTATAAGGAAGGAGTAGATGGTGTTATTAGACGTTGTGTGCCTGAACATGTACAGGGATAGATCCTGCAGAAGTGTCATTCCGAAGCCTATGGAGGACATCATGCTGGAGATAGAACTACCCATAAGGTATTGCAATCAGGTTTCTATTGGCCCACTCTCTTCAAGGACGCCCGTAAGTTTGTCTTGTCTTGTGACGAATGCCAAAGGATAGGGAACATCAGTAAGCGTCAAGAGATGCCTATGAACTATTCACTTGTCATTGAACCATTTGATGTCTGGGGCTTTGATTATATGGGACCCTTCCCGAGTTCCAATGGGTACACTCACATCTTAGTTGCTGTGGATTACGTTACTAAGTGGGTAGAAGCTATCCCCACTAAAAATGCTGATCACCACACCTCTATTAAGATGCTTAAAGAAGTCATATTCCCAAGATTTGGAGTCCCTAGATACTTGATGACTGATGGCGGTTCACACTTCATTCATGGTGTTTTCCGCAAGATGCTAGCCAAGTATGATGTCAACCATAGAGTTGCATCTCCTTATCATCCTCAGTCCAGTGGTCAAGTTGAGTTGAGTAATAGGGAGATCAAGTTGATCCTACAAAAGACCGTCAATAGATCTCAAAAGAACTGGTCTAGCAAACTTGACGATGCAATGTGGGCTTATAGGACTGCTTATAAGAATCCCATGGGCATGTCACCGTATAAAATGGTTTACGGTAAGGCCTGTCATTTACCTCTTGAGCTGGAACACAAAGCTTATTGGGCAATCAAAGAGCTCAACTTTGATTTCAAACTTTCCGGTGAGAAGCGGTTGTTTGATATCAGCTCGTTGGATGAATGGAGAGCCCAGGCATACGAGAATGCCAGGTTGTTCAAGGAAAAGGTTAAGAGATGGCACGACAAACGAATACAGAAACGAGAGTTCAATGTAGTTGATTATGTCTTGCTATACAATTCTCGTTTGAGATTCTTTGCAGGCAAGCTTCTCTCTAAATGGGAAGGTCCCTATGTTGTTGAGGAAGTATATCGTTCCGGTGCCATCAAAATCAATAACACGGAAGGAAATTTTCCTAGAGTAGTAAATGGGCAAAGAATCAAGCATTACATCTCTCGTACTCCCATAAATGTTGAGACCAATATCATCAATGTCATAACTCCAGAGGAGTACATAAGGGATGTTTATCAGCCTGTTTCAGACCTTGAAAACGAAGATGTATCTGTTTCGGCAAAAAATTGGACTCCGATACTTTTCCAATAGGAAATTTCCTCAGTTTTGGAATTTTTGGAAAATTAGAAATATAAAAAGCAGCCCAGAGAGCAAATGAGGCAGCCACAAGGGCCCACACCGCCACCACCCCCTGGTGGCGGTGGGCAAGCTTGTGGGCACCTCGTGTGCCTCCCGGACACCGTTTTCTTGCGGAGAACTCCTTCTGGCCCAGAAAAAATCAATATATAGTCGCCCGAAGGTTTTGATCTCCGTATCGCGCAGTTTTCCTCTGTTTTCGTTTCGAGCTTGTTGTCTGTCGTAGATTTAGGTCAAGATGTCTTCTCAAGATTCAGAAGAAGAGATCTATGTGGCCGATGATCGTGCTAACTCTAGGATTTATGGGGACTTGGAACCATATGGCTGGACCACCGATGAGGAAGAGGACTATGAGCCCAAAGGGAAGGAGCAAACGAGTTCCGATGAAGAGGAGGCTCCTCTACCTCAACCTACAAACACCCATGTGGAGTTCAAGAAGTCAAGCCTCCCTGACCATAGGAAGAAGCCTAAGACCTTGTTTATCCCTTCTCGTTTCTTGCAGGAGAGTAAACAGGAGCTTTGCCATAGAGTTTTGAAACTTGAGGAGGAAAATGACGATCTAAGGGAGCAGAACTTTTTGCTCAAGTGGAAATTAGACAAGCTCAAGACTGCTCCAACAACACCACCATCACCACCAAAGGAAGACAACTAAGCATGTGTATGGGCAATCCCCTTGGCTTCTGCCAAGCTTGGGGGAGTTGCCCTGGTATCGTATCACCTTTATATCTTTTGCTTTTACCTTTGTTTTAGTTCTTTCCTTTTCAATTTTTATTTCTTCTTTTAAAGGAATAAGTATTTAGTTTTTAGGTTGAGTCTTTTACTTTTGTCTCTCCCCGATGTATTCGAGCTTACGAGCTATATAATAAAGAGTGTCATTGTCAAGGGCTTTGCTTTGTGCCATGATGAATAGTATGAAAAGAACGATAGCATGAAAGATCATGAGACGATCTTATGGAAAGTGATAACTTCACTTATGACACGTATGATGATTGAAACTTGTTGAGAATAAATCAACATAGACCTCAGTCATTGTTGCAATTAATAAGAAGTAATAAGGAAAGAGAGGTTCACATATAAATATATCATCTTAGACACTTTTTTTTACAATTGTGAGCACTTACCAAACTATTACATGCCTAGGAGTAGATGTTGGACAAGGAACACAACATAATGAATTGTGTTTGCTTGGTTCCAAACAATGTTATATGATTAGAGATCCCTTAGCATGTGACGATTGTTTCCACCTCATATTAGCCAAAACTCCCGCACCAAGTAGAGATACTACTTGTGCATCCATAAACCTCCAACCAGTTTTGCCATGAGAGTCCACCATACCTACCTATGGATTGAATAAGATCCTTCAAGTAAGTTGTCATCGGTGCAAGCAATAAAAATTGCTCTCTAATTTGTATGATCTATTAGTGTGTGTAAAATAAGCTTTGTACGAACTTGTGATGAGGAAGACATCAAAGCGACAGACTGCATAATAAAGTTCTTTATCACAGGAGGCAATATAAAGTGACGTTCCTCCGCACTAAGAGGACACACATTCAAACCTCAAAAGCGCATGACAACCTCTGCTTCCCTCTGCGAAGGGCCTATCTTGTACCTTTACTTTTTACCCTTGTAAGAGTCATGGTGATCATCACCAATTCCCTTTTTGCCTTTGTCTTGGCTACCGTCGCATGCTTGGGAAAGATCTATATTCATATATCAACTTGGAGTTGAGTACTCATGCTTTATTGTTGTTGACTTTACCCTTGAGGTAAACCGTTGGGAGGCAAAACTTTAAGCCCCTGTCTTTCTCTGTGTCCAGCTAAAACTTTGACACCTTTACTACCACGTGAGTTATAACAATTGTGGAAAACAAAAGAGATGATTGATTATGTGGGTTTGCCTTAGAAGCTCTTATTTGACTCTTTCTGATGTTGTGATAAATTGCAATTGCTTCAATGACTATGGACTATTGTTGGTTACTTCTCGGTAAGGTTTTTGCTTCATGCTTTGCTTTGTGAAGGAATTGTTACTTTCCCATAAAAATCTTTATGATATATTGCTGTTCTGTGTGTGATCATGATGTCGTCATGTCTGTATTATGTTTTATCGACACCTTCGTCCCCAAACATGTGGACATGTTTATGGAACTTGGTTTTCGCTTGAGGACAAGCGAGGTCTAAGCTTGGGGGAGTTGATACGTCCATTTTGCATCATGCTTTCATGTTGATATTTATTGCTTTTTGGGATGTTATATTACTTGTGGTACCATATTTATGCCTTTTCTCTCTTATTTTGCAAGGATTATTTGAAGAGGGAGAATTCAGGCAGCTGGAATTATGGACCGGAAGGGGAGCAAATCCTAGTCCACTATTCTGCACATCTCCAAATGCCCTGAAAATTTACGTGGATTTTTTCTGGAATATATTAAAAATACGGGGGGAAAGAACTACCGGAGGGGGGCCACCAGGGCCCCACAAGCCCCCACTCCGCCACCACCCCCTAGTGGCGGTGGGCAAGCTTGTGGGCTGCCTGAAGGCCCACTAGCCCCCATCTTTTGCTATATGAAGCATCCCGACCTAGAAAAAAATCAGAAGGGAGCTTTTTCGTGGTTTCGCCGCTGCCACGAAGTGGAACTTGAGCAGATCCAATCTAGAGCTCCGACAGGACGATCCTGCCGGGGAAATTTCCCTCCCGGAGGGGGGAATCGCCGCCATCGTCATCACCAACACTTCTCTCGTCGGAGGGGAGGCATCTTCATCAAAATATTCATCAGCACCATCTCCTCTCCAATCCCTAGTTCATCTCATGTAACCAATCTTCGTCTCGCAACTCCGATTGGTACTTGTAAGGTTGCTAGTAGTGTTGATTACTCTTTGTAGTTGATGCTTGTTGGATTACTTTGTGGAAGAGTTTATGTTCAGATCCTTGATGCTATTCATTACACCTCTGGTCATGATTATGATTATGTCTTGTGAGTAGTTACTTTTGTTCCCGAGGACATGGGATAAGTCATGCTGATAATAGTCATGTGAATTTGATATTCGTTCAGTATTTTGATACGATGTATGTTGTTTTTCCTCTAGTGGTGTTATGTGAACGTCGAATACATAACACTTCACCATATTTGGGCCTAGAGGAAGGCATTGGGGAGTAGTAAGTAGATGATGGGTTGCTGGAGTGACAGAAGCTTAAACCCCAGTCTATGCGTTGCTTCGTGAGGGGCTGATTTGGATCCACTAGTTTAATGCTATGGTTAGACTTTGTCTTAATTCCTCTTTTGTAGTTGCGGATGCTTGCGAGAGAGGTTAATCATAAGTGGGATGCTTGTCCAAGTAAGGGCAGTACCCAAGCGCCGGTCCACCCACATATCAAACTATCAAAGTAACGAACGCGAATCATATGAACATGATGAAACTAGCATGACAGAAATTCCTGTGTGTCCCCGGGAGCGTTTTTCCTCCTTTAAGACTTTGTCCAGGCTTGTCCCTTGCTACAAAAGGGATTGGGCCACTTGCTGCACCGTTTCTACTACTTGTTACTTGTTGCTCTTTGCTTGCTACATTTCACCTCTCTACACAATCACTTGTTACCGTTACTTTCAGTGCTTGCAGTTATTACCTTGCTGAAATCCATCTATCACAGCCTTCTGCTCCTCGTTGGGTTCGACACTCTTACTTATCTAAAGGACTACGATTGATCCCCTATACTTGTGGGTCATCAAGGTGCCGAAGAGCTCGTCGTAAAGGGTTACGTCGATGCTAGCTTCGACACAGATCAGGATGACTCCAAGTCACAAACCGGATACATGTACATTTTGAATAATGGGGCAGTTAGCTGGTGCAGTTGCAAGCAAAGCATCGTGGCGGCATCTACATGTGAAGCGGAGTACATAACTGCTTAGAAAGCAACACATCAAGGAGTCTGGATGAAGGAGTTCATCACCGACCTAGGAGTGATTCCAAGTGCGTCGGGCCCGATGACTCTGTTCTGTGACAACACTGGAGCTATTGCTATTGCAAAGGAGCCCAGGTTTCACAAGAAGACCAAGCACATCAAGCATCTCTTCAACTCCATTCGTGGATACATCCAGGATGGAGATATAGATATTCGTGAAGTACATACGGATCTGAATGTCGCAGACCCGTTGACTAAACCTCTTCCACGGGCAAATCATGATCATCACCAGAACTCTATGGGTGTTCGATTCATCACAATGTAACTAGATTATTGACTCTAGTGCAAGTGGGAGACTGTTGGAAATATGCCCTAGAGGCAATAATAAAGTTGTTATTATATTTCCGGTTCATGATAATTGTCTATTATTCATGCTATAATTGTATTAACCAGAAACCATAATACATGTGTGAATATATAGATCACAATGTGTCCCTAGTGAGCCTCTAGTTGGCTAGCTCGTTGATCAATAGATGATCATGGTTTCTTGATCATGGACATTGGATGTCATTGATAACGGGATCACATCATTGGGGAATGATGTGACCGAGAAGACTCAATCCTAAGCACAGCACTAGATCGTGTTGTTCATCTGCTAAAGCTTTTATAATGTCAAGTATCATTTCCTTAGACCGTCAGATTGTGCAACTCACGGATACCGTAGAAGTGCTTTGGGTGTACCGAACGTCACAACGTAATTGGGTGATTATAAAGGTGCACTACGGGTATCTCCAAAAGTGTCTGTTCAGTTGTATGAATCGAGACCGGGATTTGTCACTCCATGTGATGGAGAGGTATCCCTGGGCCCACTCGGTAATCCATCATCATATTGAGCTCAGTGTGACTAAGGGGTTAGCCACGGGATGATGTGTTATGGAACGAGTAAAGAGACTTGCTGATAACGAGATTGAACAAGGTATAGGGATACCGACGATCGAATCTCGAGCAAGTATCATACCGATAGACAAAGGGAATTGCATACGGGATTGATTGAATCCTTGACATAGTGGTTCATCCGATGAGATCATCATGGAACATGTGGGAACTAACATGGATATCCAGACCCCGTTGTTGGTTATTGGCCGGAGAGATGTCTCGGTCATGTCTGTATGTCTCCCGAACCCGTAGGGTCTACACACTTAAGGTTCGATGACGCCAGGGTTATAGGGAAATAGTGTGGATGGTTACCGAAGGTTGTTTGGAGTCCCGGATGAGACCCCGGACATCACGAGGAGCTCCGGAATGGTCCGAAGGTAAATATTGATATACAAGATGTGAGGTTTCGGACACCGGAAGTGTTTCGGGCGTCACCGGTAATGTACCGGGACGACCGGAAGGGTTCCGGGGGTCCACGAGGAGGGGCCACCAGCCCCAAAGGCTAACATGGGCCAAAAGGTGGAAGGGAACCAACCCACAGTGGGCTGGTGTGCCTCCCACCAAGGCCCAAGGCGCACCAAGGGAGGAAGCGGGGCAAACCCTAGCGTAGGAGGGGGCCCAACGCTCATCTGGAGCGCCACCCCTCCTCTCCCTTACCGTGGCCGCTGCCCCTGCCCTAGATGGGGCTGCCGCACCCCTTGGGGGTGGGAACCCTAAGGGTGGGCACCTCCTCCCACTCCCCGTATATATAGTGGAGTTTTTGGCTGATTTGACACACGAAAACTCTCTCTCTCTCTCGGCGCAACCCTTTCTCTCTCTATCCTCATCCTCCGCATAGCTTAGCGAAGCTCTGCCGGAGAACCACGTAGCTCCACCGCCACCATGCTGTCGTGATGCCGGAGCTTTCTCCCTCAACCTCTCCTTCCTCCTTGCTGGTTCAAGGTGTTGGAGACGTCACCGGGCTGCACGTGTGTTGAATGCGGAGGTGTTGTAGTTCGGCATATAGATCGAATTCACCGCGATCTGAATCGCTCCGAGTACGACTCCATCAACCGCGTTCATAGTAACGCTTCCGCTTAGCGATTTTCAAAGGTATGAAGATGCTCTACAACCTCTCTCGTTGCTGGTTTCTCCATAGATAGATCCTTGTATGGCGTAGGAAATTTTTGAAATTACTACGATCCCCAACAGTACGTGTCCTTGTCAACTTAGAGGTTTGGTAGGAACCTGATCTAAAGCTTCATGATCACCATCATCAGCTTCCACTTCAACTGGTGTAGGCGCCACATGAACAACTTCCTGCGCCCTTCTACTCTGTGGCTGAAGTGACAGTTCGAGAGAAACTCTTTCTCGAGAAAGTACCCGTTTTTAGCAACAAAGACTTTGCCTTTGGATCTGAGATAGGAGGTATACCCAACTGTTTTGGGTATCCTATGAAGATGCATTTATCTGCTTTGGGTTCGAGCTTATCAGGCTGAAGCCTTTTGACATAAGCATCGTAGCCCCAAAGTTTAAGAAACGATAGCTTACGGTTTCTTGACAAGCCATAGTTCATACGGTGTCATCTCAATGGAATTATATGGTGCCCTATTTAAAGTGAATGTGATTATCTCTAATGCATAACCCCAAAAGGATAGTGAAAAATCTATAAGAGACATCATAGTATGCACCATATCCAATAGGGTACTGCTACGACGTACAAACACACCATCATACTATGGGGTTCGAGGTGACATGAGTTCTGAAACAATTTTTACAATGTCGTAAATGTATACCAAACTCGTGACTCGGATATTCACCTCTACGATCACATCGCAGACATTTCATCCTCTTGATACGACGATCTTCAACTTCACTCTGAAATTGCTTGAACTTTTCAATATTTCAGACTTGTGATTCATCAAGTAAATGTACCTCTATCTACTCAAATCATGTGTGAAGTAAGAACATAACGATATCCATTGCGTGCTTCAACACTCATTAGACCACATACATCAAAATGTATTATTTCCAATAAGTCACTTGCACGTTCCATCTCACTTGAAAACGAGGCATTCAGTCATGTTGCCCATGTGGCATGGTTTGCATGTCTCAAGCGATTCAAAATCAAGTGAGTCCAAAAGATCCATGAGTATGGAGTTTCTTCATGCATTTTATACCAATAGGCATGGTTCGCATGTCTTAAACGATTCAAAATCAAGTGAGTCCAAAGATCCATCAGCATGGAGTTTCTTCATGCATTTTATATCAATGTGACCTAAGCGGGAGTGCCACAAGCAAGTGGTATTATCATTACTAACTTTGTATCTTGTTGGCATAAATTGTATGAACGTGTATATCACTTCGATCGAGATTTAATAAACCATTCACATTGGGTGCATGACCATTAAAGGTATTATTCCTCTAAGTAGAATGAGCATTATTCTCTAACTTTAAATGAATAATCGCTTGCAATAAACACAAACTAATCATGTTCATTTTCAATGCAAACATCAAATAACAAATATTCAAGTTCAACACTAATCCCGAAGGTAGAGGGAGCGCGTGATGGTGATCACATCAACCTTGGAAATAGTTCCAACACACATCATCACCTCGCCTTTAGCTAGTCTCCGTTTATTCTGTAGCTTTTATTTTGAGTTACCATCATTTAGCAACTGAACACGTATCTAATAGCTAGGTGCTACTAGGAGTACTAGTAATGTACACATCAATAACACGTATATCTAATATACTTCTCTTGACCTTGCCAGTCTTGTTATCTACCAAGTATCTGTTGGAAATATGCCCTAGAGGCAATGATAAAATAGTTATTATTATATTTCCTATTTCAAGATAATCGTTTATTATCCATGTTATAATTGTATTGAATGAAAGCATAAATACATGTGTGGATATATAGACAAAACAATATCCCTAGTAAGCCTCTAGTTGACTAGCCAGTTGATCAAGGATGGTTAAGGTTTTCCGACCATATACAAGTGTTGTCACTTGATGACTGGATCACATCATTAGGAGAACGATGTGATGGACAAGACCCAAACTATGAATGTAGCATGTGATCGTGTCATTTTGTTGCTATTATTTTGTGTGTGTCAAGTATTCATTCCTATGACCATGAGATCATGTAACTCACTGACACCGGAGGAATACCTTGTGTGTATCAAACGTCGCAACGTTATTGGGTGACTATAAAGGTGCTCTACAGGTATCTCCGAAGGTGTCAGTTGAGTTAGCATGGATCAAGACTGGGATTCGTCACTCCGTGTGACAGAGAGGTGTCTCGGGGCCCACTCGGTAATACAACATCACATATAAGCCTTGCAAGCAATGTGACTAAAGTGTTAGTCATGGGATCTTGTATTACGGAACGAGTAAAGAGACTTGCCGGTAACGAGATTGAAATAGGTATAGGGATAACGACGATAAAATTTCGGGCAAGTAACATACCGAAGGACAAAGGGAATGTTGTAGGGGATTATATGAATCCTTGGCATAAAGGTTCAACCGATAAGATCTTCGTAGAATATGTAGGATCCAATATGGACATTCAGGTCCCGCTATTGGATATTGGTCGGGGAGTGTCTCAGGTCATGTCTGCATAGTTCTCGAACCCGCAGGGTCTGCACACTTAAGGTTCGGTGACGTTTCGGTATAGTTGAGTTATAGGTGTTGGTGACTGAAGGTTGTTTGGAGTACCGAATGAGATCACGACATCACGAGGGTTTCCGAAATGGTCCGGAAACGAAGATTGATATATAGGATGGTTTCATTTGGTCTCTGGAAAGATTTCGGGCATTACTGGCAGTGTACCGGGAGTGACGGATGGGTTCCGGGTTTTCATCCGGAGGGGCCCACCCACCCGGGAGTGAGCCTAATAGCCTATGGGTGGCGCACCAGCCCTTAGTGGGCTGATGAGTCGGGAAGGAAGAGGAGGACTCCTCCTTCCCCAAACCGAATTGGAGTTGGAGTCCTCCTCCTCCTCTCGGCCGGCGCACTTGGGGCTCTCTTAAGCCCCAAGGCTGGCCCCTCCCCTCCTCCTATATATACTAGAGGTTTTAGGGTTTTTGAGACACAACTTTAGCCACGTGCAACCCTAAACCTCTACTTCATAGTTCTTCCTCTAGATCGGTTTTCTGCGGAGCTCGGGCGGAGCCCTGCAGGAATAGATCATCACCATCACCGACGTGCCGTCACGCTGCCGGAGAACTCATCTACTTCCCCGTATCTCTTGATGGCTCAAGAAGAAGGAGATCGTCATCGAGCTGTACGTGTGCTGATAGCGGAGGTGCCGTCCGTTCGGCGCTAGATCGGAACGGATCGTGGGACGACGGTGATTTGAATCAAGAAGTTGTACCATTACATCAACCGCGTTTCTTAGCGCTTCCCGCTTAGCGATCTACAAGGGTATGTGGATCCGATATCCCTCTCATAGATGAACATCACCATGATAGGTCTTCGTGTGCGTAGGAAATTTTTTGTTTCCCGTGCAACATTTCCCAACAGTGGCATCATGAGCTAGGTTCATGCGTAGATGTAATCTCGAGAAGAACACAAATTTTTTTGTGGGCGTTCATGTTCGATTTGCTACCCTCCTTAGTCTTTTCTCGATTTGACGTTATTGTTGGATTGAAGCGGCCCGGACCAACATTACTCATACGCTTACGAGAGGCTAGTTTCATCGACTAACATGCAACTTGTTGCATAAAGATGACTGGCGGGTGCCTGTTTCTTCAACTTTAGTTGAATTGGATTTGACGGAGGCGGTCCTTGGAGAGAGGTTAAATAGCAATTTGCACATCTCCGTTGTGGTTTTGTTGGAAATATGCCCTAGAGGCAATGTTAAATAGTTATTATTGTATTTCATGTTACAAGATAATCGTTTATTATCCATGCTATAATTGTATTGAATGAAAACATAGATACATGTGTGGATACATATACAAAACAATGTCCCTAGCAAGCCTCTAGTTGGCTAGCCAGTTGATCAAGGATAGTCAAGGTTTTCTGGCTATGTGCAAGTGTTGTCACTTGATAACTAGATCACATCATTAGGAGAATCACGTGATGGACTAGACCCAAACTATGAACGTAGCATGTGATCGTGTCATTTTGTTGCTATTGTTTTCTGCGTGTCAAGTATTCATTCCTATGACCATGAGATCATGTAACTCACTGACACCGGAGGAACACCTTGTGTGTATCAAATGTCGCAATGTTATTGTGTGACTATAAAGGTGCTCTACAGGTATCTCCGAAGGTGTCCGTTGAGTTAGCATGGATCAAGACTGGGATTCGTCACTCCGCGTGATGGAGAGGTATCTCGGGGTCCACTCGGTAATACGACATCAAATATAATCATTGCAAGCAATGTGACTAAAGTGTTAGTCACGGGATCTTGTATTACGGAACGAGTAAACAGACTTGTCGGTAACGAGATTGAAATAGGTATAGGGATACCGACGATCAAATCTCGGGCAAGTAACATACCGAAGGACAAAGGGAATGACATACATGATTATATGAACCCTTGACACTGAGGTACGATAAGATCTTTGGATAATATGTAGGATTCAATATGGGCATCCAGGTCCCGCTATTGGATATTGACAAAGGAGTGTCTCGGGTCATGTCTACATAGTTCTCGAACCCGCAGGGTCTGCACACTTAAGGTTCAATGATGTTTTAGTATAGTTGAGTTATATGTGTGGTTACCGAATGTTGTTCGGAGTCCCGGATGAGATCACGGACGTCACGGGGGTTTCCAGAATGGTCCGGAAACGAAGATTAATATATAGGATGGTTTCATTTGGTCACCGGAAAGTTTCGGGCATTACCGGCAGTGTACGGGGAGTGACGAATGGGTTCCGGTTGTTTACCGGGAGGGGCCCACCCACCCGGGAGTGAGCCCAAGGCCCTAGGGTGGCGCATCAAGTCCTTAGTGGGCTGGTGAAGTCAGCCCAAGAGGGCTATGGCGCCACATGTTAAAATACCAAAGGAAAAGAAGAAGAAAAAGGAAAGAGGGAGGTGGGAAGGAAGACGAGGACTCCTCCTTCCCAAACCGAATTGGAGGAGGAGTCCTCCTCCTCCCTGGTGGTTGTTGCACCCTTGGGCCCCTTGTGCCATGATACGTCTCCATCGTATCTACTTTTCCAAACTCTTTTGCCCTTGTTTTGGACTGTAATTTGCATGATTTGAATGGAACTAACTTGGACTGGCGTTGTTTTCTGCAAAATTGCCTTGGTGTTATTTTTGTGCAGAAATCAAAGTTCTCCAAACATCCTAAAAATTTACGGAGATCATTTGTGGAAAATATAAAAAAATACCTGCGTGAAGATCCACCTGAGGGGGTGGGCCAGTGGGCCACAAGCCCTGGCTCCGCCACCCCCCTGGTGGCGGTGGGCAAGCTTGTGGGGCCCACACGGCTCTACCGCCCCCAATTCCAGCTCTATAAGTTCACTTTTGTCCCAGAAAAAATAAAAAGAGAAGTTTTCATCGCGTTTGCGATACGGAGGCGCCGCCACAACCTGTTCTTCATCTGGAGGGCAGATCTGGAGTCCGTTTTGGGCTCCGGAGAGGGGAAATCGTCGCCATCCTCATCATCAACATTCTTCCCTCTCCAATTCCATGAAGCTCTTCGTCGTTCGTGAGTAATCTATTCGTAGGTTCGATGGGTGGTGATGAGTAGGATGAGATCTATCATGTAATCGAGTTAGTTTTGATGGGGATTGATCCCTAGTATCCACTATGTTCTTAGATTGATGTTGCTACTACTTTGCCATGCTTAATGCTTGTCACTAGGGCCCGAGTGCCATGATTTTAGATCTAAAATTATTATGTTGTCACCAATATATGTGTGTTTTAGATCCAATCTTGCAAGTTGTAGTTACCTACTATGTGTTATGATCCAACAACCCCGGAGTGACAATAACCGGAACCACTCCCGATGATGACCATAGTTTGAGGAGTTCATGTGCTCACCAAGTGCTAATGCGTTGGTCCTGTTCTTTATTAAAAGGAGAACCTTAATATCCCGTAGTTTCCTTTTGGACCCTGTTGCCACGGGAGGGATGGACAATAGATGTCATGCAAGTTCTTTTCCCTAAGCACGTATGACGACACACGGAATGCATGCCTACATCACATTGACGAACGGGAGCTAGCCACATATCTCTCCGTGTTATAACAGTTGCAGGATGAATATCATCCAAACAAATCACCGACCCATTGCCTACGAGTTTGTCCTGCTGCTGCTGTTACTTGTCTTGCTCTGCTGCTGTTACTATTGTTGCTACTGTTGTTACTTGTCTTGCTCTGCCGCTGTTACTACTGTTGCTACTCTGTTACTTGTCTTGCTCTGCTGCTACTGTTGCTACTACTGTCGCTTGCTGCTGTTGCTACTTGCTACTGCTGTCACTAGTGTTGTTCCTTGCCACTGCCGGTACTCGCTACTTTGCTACTGATACTTTGCTTACAGATACTAATCTTTCAGGTGTGGTTGAATCTGATAAATTCAGCTGCTAATACTCGAGAGTATCCTCTCACCTCCTGTCTCGCGAACCAACAAATTTGGGTTAAATACTCTACCCTCGAAAGCTGCTACGATCCCACGCGCTGGTGGGCCGTCAACAACATTCTTCTAGTTTCGCTTGTCGGAGAGTGCTAGCAGCATTCTTCTGGTGCCGTTGCAAGGGAAGGTCTGCTGTTACGGAGTCAACATTTTTCTGGCGCCGTTGCCGGGGAGGTATTGCTATATTCTTTGAGTCACTTAGGATTTATATCTGCTGATCACTATGAAGAATCTGAAGGATCCGAAGACCAAAGTATTGCCCTCAACTACGAGGGGAGGTAAGGAATTGCCATCTAGCTCTGCACTTGATTCACCTTCAGTTATGAGTAAGTTTGCGACATCACCTCCTGCTAGAAATCTTTATATATCGCATGTGCTTGATGATGCTTATGATGCTACTGCTAGAGATGCTACGCTTGATACTATGCCTGATACTGCTTTGCCTGATGATGCTAGAGATGCTATTTTGCCTGATGATGCTATGCTTGATATTGCTAGAGATGCTATGCCTGATGATGCTATGCTTGATATTGCTAGAGATGCTATGCTTGATACTGCTAGAGATGCTACTTTGCCTGATGTTCTACTAGGGGTATTCCTTGATGCTCATATTGCTAGAGTTACTGCCAATGCTCGTGATGCTTCTGAAACTACCGATACTATTGAGATAGAACCTGCTTTTCCTCCTGCTAGATCTAGATCTCCAAGATATGAATTGCCTTATATACCTGAGGGTTATGTTATGGAGGGAGAGATAGCTGAGGATTTTCTTGCGTCTAAGGATGCCTATGACGCTGAGAAATTACTTGTCAAGTGGAACGAAAAATCTCTGAAAGCTAGGATGAAATACGACCCGAAGTTTGCCACTTCACCTATCTTTATCACCGATAAGGATTATGAATTCTCCATCGATCCTGAGATAATCTCTCTAGTCGAATCTGATCCTTTTCACCGTTATGAGCCTGAGACGGTCGTAGCCCATCTTGCCAAACTACATGATATAGCCACCCTTTTCACTAATGAGGAGAAGATCTGTCACTACTATATCCTTAAGCTGTTT
This sequence comes from Hordeum vulgare subsp. vulgare, assembly GCF_904849725.1. Classification (NCBI taxonomy): domain Eukaryota; kingdom Viridiplantae; phylum Streptophyta; class Magnoliopsida; order Poales; family Poaceae; genus Hordeum; species Hordeum vulgare. The sequence continues at coordinate 529,900,826 of NC_058520.1, read as the reverse complement.
CCTTTCTCTCTAAAGGATGACGCTAAAGCCTGGTTCACCTCTCTTGCTCCTGGATGTGTGAGTAGTCCCCAGGATATGGTCTATTACTTCCGTGAGAAATATTTCCCTGTCCATAAGAAGCAAGCTCCCTTGCAGGAAATTTACAACTTTGCTCAACTCTACGAAGAGAGTCTTCCACAAGCTTGGGGGAGGCTCGTCCATCTAGAGAATGCTTTGCCTGATCACCCTCTTAAGAAGAACGAGATACTTGATATCCTCTATAACAGACTTACCGATGCCTCTAGAGATCACCTAGATAGTTGTGCCTGTTGTGTTTTTAGGGAACGAACTGTAGAACAAGCTGAGACTCTACTGAATAACATCTTGATCAACGATAATGCTTGGACTATTCCCGAACCACCTCCTACGCCAACTCCAAAGAAAAGAGGTATTCTATTCCTCAGTCCTGAAGATATGCAAGAAGCCAAGAAATCTATGCAAGAGAAAGGCATTAGATCTGAAGATGTCAAAAATCTACCACCTATCGAAGAGATCCATGGTCTCGATAACCCGATACAGGTAGTAGAAGTGAATTCTCTGCGTAGGTTTGATGAGAGTGATATTCCTTTTGATAAACCTGCTAGCCTATGCTTTGATGAATTTGACAACTTTGTTGCCAAACAACAGAGTTTCAATGATTATGTTAGCACACATCTGGAACAAAGTACTCGTATGCTTAGCCATTTAAGTGCTTGTGTAGACAAAAATGTCAATGATCTGAAGCTTCTGAGTAAACATGCCTCTATGATTACTATTCAGGTAGAACAAGTACTTAAAGCTCAGAATGACTTGCTCAATGAATTAAATGACAACTCTGTCAGAGTCATTACTAGAGGAGGCAAAATGACTTAGGAACCTTTGTATCCTGAAGGTCATCCTAAGAGAATTGATCAAGATTCTCAAGGAATTAATGCTGATACACCCAGTCATCCTAAGGAGAAGAAGAAGGATGATAGAAACCTACATGCCAGTTCACCAAATACTGTCACACCTGAAGAACCTAATGATATTTCTGCGTCTGATGCAGAAACACAATCTGGTGATGAACATGGACCTGGTGACAATATGGACAGTGATGTTCATAATAATGCTCAACCTAGCAATGATGAGGACGTGGAGATTGAACTTGCGGTTAATCCTGATAACCCACAACCTAAGAAATACGATAAGGATGACTTCACTACTAGGAAGCATGGTAAAGAAAGGGAGCCATGGGTTCAGAGATCTATGCCCTTTCCTCCTAAGCCATCCAAGAAAAAGGATGATGAGGATTTTGAGCGCTTCGTTGAGATGATAAGACCCATCTTTCTGCAGATGCGGTTAACTGATATGCTCAAGATTTCTCCGTATGCCAAGTACATGAAAGATATCGTGACTAATAAACGGAAGATATCAGATCTTGAGATCTCCAGCATGCTTGCCAATTACACTTTCAAAGGTGGAACTCCTAAGAAACTTGGTGATCCCGGAGTGCCCACTATACCTTGCTCCATTAAAGGAAACTACGTAAGAACTGCCTTATGTGACCTTGGAGTCGGTGTTTGTGTTATGCCGCTCTCTCTTTATCGTAGACTTGAATTGGATAAGTTGACACCCACTGAAATTTATCTGCAAATGGACGACAAATCAACTGCTTTCCCTATCGGCATTTGCGAGGATGTGCGTGTTGTGGTTGCTAACACCACTATCTTAACAGACTTTGTTATCTTGGATATTCCCGAGGACGATGCCATGGCTGTCATCCTCGGAAGACCCTTTTTAAACACTGCACGGGCTGTTATAGATTGCAACAAAGGCAATGTCACTTTCCATGTCAACGATAATGAGCACACAATGCACTTTCCAAAGAAACGATATCAAGTACATTGCATCAATGCTATCGAAAAGACTTCATCGATTCTCATTGGGAGCTTTGAATGCCCTATTCCTCGTGTCAAGATGAAGTATGATTTTCTTGTTGGGGAGATTCATATCCCAATTTATGTGACTTAGTGGCTATTCGAAAATTCTCCATTCTCTCTTGCGATTCGAGAAGGTTTTGTCATAAGGACTTGATCAACCCCATTGACGGATTTCTTTCGATGACCATGAAATGGATGAATCAAAGAGTCACATACCTCTATTTTAAGCTTTCATTTTCTGTTTCTTAGAAGAAAAATGATAGAATTAGTCTAGTTTTTCCTGTCTTCTGTTTTAGCGTCCCGGGGAAAATACCTCGAAAATAAAAGTTCTCCGATGGTCCTGAAATTTTAGTATGATTTTTTCTGGAATTTTTGAAAATTACTGGGCCTGAGAGCTGGCCTGGGGGGCAGACCAGTGGGTCACAAGCCCTACCACCGCCACCTCCCCCTGGTGGCGGAGTGCAAGCTTGTGGGGCCCACAGGGACCCCCTCCACTCATTCTAGCTCCCAGCCTCTTCTTCCACCTCCACAAAAAACTGTTTCGCAGCTCAAACCCGTGTTCTTGCTCATTTGGCTGTGATTTTCGATCTCCTTGCTCAAAGCACCATTCTCCGAACTGTTTTGGGGAAATTACTCCTTGGTAAGTGACTCCTCCATTGGTCTAATTAGTTTTTGCTCTAGTGCTTTATCCTTCGCGTATTCTTGCTACCTTGGTGACCCTGTTCTTGAGTTTGAAATGTTGATTTTAGCTGGTCCCAAGTAGTTTTAGCCCGTGATACGGTCTCTAGGCACTAGTAGGAGTAGTTGCTACAAGGTATGGTTGATCTTCATTCACTTTTCTCTTGAACTTCAAAAATTTCAGCAAAAGGAAATTATGTTCAGGAGGAAGTTTCATGGTGGTTCCTCAAGTAAGAAGGGTCTCCGTCTTTCTTTTTGGGAGCCCGAACCTTTTCAACTAAGGGACGCACCGGTGCAACCATGTGAATGGCCTTCCGACGAGTTCATGATCGAAGCAGGTTTCAAGGATGAGTTTGATACACTTGTCTGCAATGCCGGGTTAGAAGAATTCCTCTCAGATAAATGTGAACAGTATGCTATGCTCACTGCCTCTTTCGTGCGTAAATTTAAATTTTCAGTTGGCCGTGACTCATCCATACTGTTTGATCTGTACGATAAATCCTATACCATGGATTTGGAGGATTTCAATAGGATTTGCAAGATGCCCGATGTGGGTAGTATTAATGATCCTTCTAAGTCTTCAGTCAGAGACTTTGTCTCCAGTATAACTGTTGGATAAACCAGAGATATCACGCAAGCCACCATAGGAAGCATCCATTTCCCTGCCTTGCACTACCTTGCCCTCTTCATAGGTAGGTGCATTAACGGCAAGGGTGCACATTGTCACCTATGCGCATCCGACCTTAGTATCCTTAAGAGCGCAGTAACAGGTGACAGGAGCTTCAATATGGGAGCTATAATAGCAAGGAGGCTGAATAAAAATGCCAGTGAGGGGGGTTTCTTTGGTGGAGTTTATGCTACACGCTTAGAAAATTTTCTTGGAGTTTCCATCCGTCCAAAAGACCCTCCTCTCCGTACAGCCTACCTTGATCGTGTCGCTCTAACACGCTACCAGTTCCTTGAGAGAGATCATGGATCCCTCCTATACCGCTTGATATTTAACCGGCAGCATGTTTTCCATATTACCCTTCCTGCTCCTGCTTTCTTTGACTTTCAGGTAAAACAAAGATACTACATAACCATATGAGAAGCAGAGGAGTATGAGAGGGAGGCGACGGCTGCTCGACTTCGTGAGGCAGCTATTCAGGCAGTGGCTGCAGCAGTCCCGTATAACACCCATTATGATTTTGGGTTTCACCAGGACTATCCATGGGAGTAGACCAAGCTAGGCCAAAAGCCTAAGCTTGGGGGAGTACGTGTCCTCACCGACTTCACATTCATGCTTATGCTTTCGCTTTGTCAGCCGGTGTTTACACTTTGCCACTGTATTATCCATGCTAGTTATTTTCGTTTTCTTGTTTTCTTGTTTTGTGTCCTTTTGAGAAAACCCAAAAAGATTTTTCTTTCTTCTTTTGCTTGTTAGGAGCTTTCCCGTGTAAATAGTTTTCTTTTTCTTTGGGTCAAGGTAGAAGATATTGGTTTCAATGTTTAGTGGCTTTTGCATGCTTACCTGTTTAGCTTTAAAAGATCCATATTACTTTGTATTCTCCTTTGTGTTTGCCTGCAGATTCAGCTTAGTCCAATGCGCTTATTATTATTCACATCGTTCGATCGTGCAAATGAAAGGCAACAATGATGATATATGATGAAGTGACTAAGACTGAAAAGCTGGGATGAACTCTATCTATTTTGTTTTTGTAAATATGACTAGCTTGTCAACCCAGATTCAGCTTTGTTGTGAGAGAACCATGTTTGCAATGACAACTTAGAGATCATAGTTTCTGATGCCATGCTTAGTTAGCTGAGAGTTTATAATGGTTTGTCTTGAATGCCAACATAGATTTTGAGATGACTATGATGTAGTATGATAGGATGGTATTCTCCTTTGAATGTTTCAAGTGGCTTGACTTGGCGCATGTTCATGCATGTAGTTGAAACAAAATCAACATAGCCTCTATGATGTTCGTATTCATGGTGATTTATATCATGTTCATGCTTGCATTCAATGTTAGTCAAATTCATTGCATCTTGATGACTGTTGTCGCTCTCTAGTTGGTCGCTTCCCAGTCTTTTGCTAGCCTTCACTTGTACTAAGCGGAATACTGCTTGTGCATCCACTTCCATAAACCCAAAAGTTTTTCCATGAGAGTCCACCATACCTACCTATTTGCAGTATCTACCTGCCATTCCAAGTAAATTTGCATGTGCCATTCTCTAAACCTTCAAGAAATAATCTGTTTTGCATGCCCGAACCGCTCATGTGGTGACAAGGGGCTATTGGTATCTTCCATGCTAGGAGTGTTATCCTCGACATGTGTTTATTCACTGTCATTCACGAGAAAGGGGCTAGTAATTGGAATGCCCAGTTCCACGCTTAAATCGAAAACTTAACTGTAAAACAAGACTCCCCCTGGATTGATGTTAGTATGGACGGTACTCGAGGATTCGGCTAGCCATGGATTGTGATTGATTGGTGGTGGGGGAGTTAAAACTTTACTTTTCTGTTTGGGAACCGCCTATAGCATGAGTAGCATGGAATATATTGAGAACCCTTGGTCATTGCGTTGACAATGAAAGCATGCCACCCAAAATTATTATCTTTGTTTTCAAAGCTTGAGCTCTAGCACCTCTTCAAATCAATGCTTCCCTGTCGAGTCATCCTCTTCTTATAAAAGCACCAATTAGAGAGCACCTCTGTCATTTTTATGCTCTGCTTTTGATTGATATTGAGTATGACTATGACTAGATCTTTGTTGCTATGAATTACAATGTTAATCATCCCTTGATCTTTGAAAGTGATCTGCATTTATGTTTTGCGGTCTCAGAAAGAGCTAGCGAGATACCACCTATTCATATTGCTTCATACTTGTTTTGATTGAAGTCTTGGTATTTGAAACTCATTATTATTTGCTCGTTAGCTGATTATGCCATTGATATTAGTTTACCATGAGACCTTTGTGTCACTTGCTTATGTGGTTAACTTGTGATCTTGCTGAAATTCTGGTTATGAGTTAGAAATAGTTGCAACAACAAGATCAAATAGAGTTTGTCAAAGTTTTTCTTTCTCTCTCAGTTTGTCAACTGAGTTGCTTGTGGACAAGCACGGTTTTAAGCTTGGGGGAGTTGATACGTCTCCATCGTATCTACTTTTCCAAACTCTTTTCCCCTTGTTTTGGACTCTAATTTGCATGATTTGAATGGAACTAACTTGGACTGACGCTATTTTCAGCAGAATTGCCTTGGTGTTATTTTTGTGCAGAAATCAAAGTTCTCCAAACGTCCTGAAAATTTACGGAGATCATTTATGGAAAATATAAAAAATACCTGCACGAAGATCCACCCGAGGGGGTGGGCCAGTGGGCCACAAGCCCTGGCTCCCCCACCCCCCTGGTGGCGATGGGCAAGCTTGTGCGGCCCACACGGCTCTGCCGCCCCCAATTCCAGCTCTATAAGTTCACTTTCGTCCGAGAAAAAACAAAAAGAGAATTTTCGTTGTGTTTGCGATACGGAGGCGCCGCCACAACTTGTTCTTCATCTAGAGGGCAGATATGGAGTCCGTCTTGGGCTCCGGAGAGGGGAAATCGTCACCATCGTCATCATCAACCTTCTTCCTTCTCTAATTCCATGAAGCTCTTCGTCGTTCGTGAGTAATCTATTCGTAGGCTCGCTCGACGGTGATGAGTAGGATGAGATCTATCATGTAATCGAGTTAGTTTTGATTGGGATTGATCCCTAGTATCCACTATGTTTTGAGATTGATGTTGCTACTACTTTGCCATGCTTAATGCTTGTCACTAGGGCCCGAGTGCCTTGATTTCAGATATGAAATTATTATGTTCTCACCAATATATGTGTGTTTTAGATCCGATCTTGCAAGTTGTAGTTACCTACTATGTGTTATGATCCGGCAACCCCGGAGTGACAATAACCGGAACCACTCCCGGTGATGACCATAGTTTGAGGAGTTCATGTGTTCACCAAGTGCTAATGCGTTGGTCCGGTTCTTTATTAAAAGGAGAACCTTAATATCCCGTAGTTTCCTTTTGGACCCCGCTGCCACGGGAGGGATGGACAATAGATGTCATGCAAGTTCTTTTCCCTAAGCACGTATGACGACACACGGAATGCATGCCTACATCACATTGACGAACAGGAGCTAGCCACATATCTCTCCGTGTTATAACTGTTGCATGATGAATATAATCCAAACAAATCCCCGACCCATTGCCTACGAGTTTGTCCTGTTGCTGCTGTTACTTGTCTTGCTCTGCTGCTGTTACTACTGTTGCTACTGCTGTTACTTGTCTTGCTCTGCTGCTGTTACTACTATTGCTACTGTTGTTACTTGTCTTGCTTTGCTGCTATTGTTGCTACTACTGTCGCTTGCTACTGTTGCTACTTGTTACTGCTGTCAGTACTGTTGTTCCTTCCACTTCCGTTACTCGCTACTTTGCTACTGATACTTTGCTTGCAGATACTAATCTTTCAGGTGTGGTTGAATCTGATAAATTCAGCTGCTAATACTCAAGAGTATCCTCTCACCTCCTGTCCGGCGGACCAACAAATTTGGGTTGAATACTCTACCCTCGAAAACTGCTACGATCCCACGCGCTGGTGGGCCGTCAACAACATTCTTCTAGTTTCGATTGCCGGAGAGTGCTAGCAACATTCTTCTGGTGCCGTTGCAAGGGAAGGTCTGCTGTTATGGAGTCATGCCACAAGGCTAGCCCCTCCCCTCCTCCTATATATATTGGTGGTTTAGGGCTTTTTGAGACACAACTTTGCCACGTGCAACTCTAGCCTATTCCACATAGTTTTACCTCTAGATCGGTTTTCTGCGGAGCTCGGGCGGATCCCTGCACGAGTAGATCATCACCACCACCGGAGCGTCATCACGCTGTCGGAGAACTCATCTACTTCTCCATCTTGCTTGATGGATCAAGAAGTCCTAGATCGTCATCGAGCTGTACGTGTACTGAACGCGGAGGTGTCGTCCGTTCGGCGCTAGATCAGGATGGATCATGGGACGGATCGCGAGACGGTCCGTGGGACGGATCGTGGGACGGTTCGAGGAACGGACTGTGAAGACGTTCCACTACATCAACCGCGTTTCTTAATGCTTCCCGCGGAGCGATCTACAAGTGTACGTAGATCGAATCTCCTCTCGTAGATGGACATCACCATGATAGGTCTTCGTGTGCGTAGGAATTTTTTTGTTTCCCATGCAACGTTCCCCAACAGGTTTTGCTTAAGTAAGACGCGATCATACTAGATACCCATAGTAGCCACGTAAAACATGCAACAACAAATTAGAGGATGTGTAACTTGTTTTTGCAGGGTATGTGTGACAGCCCGATGCCGACGCACCAGAAGATTCCCCTTTATTTCCGTTTCCGTCGTGTGTTATTTTTATTTGTTGCATCATCATGTAGTTTGCATCATGGCATCATGCATGGCATCATGTCAACTGTGTTTTGTCGGTGTTGCTTGTTGCTCCGTGTTGTTAGGTGTTATTGCTTGTGAGTGCTTGTGAGTGTGGCGTTGTTCGATGGCATGATGAGAGTGGGTGCCACGGAGCCGCTTCAAACCCTGTGACACCGTGGACCTAAAACCCTTCTCTCCTCTCTATTCTATTTTTGTGGTTTGCTAAAGATTTCAGTTTTAACCCCTTCAAAATAAACTCGTCTTATTTTAAAAATCCTTGTATTAAATGTGGAGGAAACCCCCTCGGGTTTCCTTTATTTTTTCCTTTTGTTTATTTTCTAAAACAGTTTCATTTTCTTTTCTCCTTTAAAGAGCTTTTATTTTATTCTTTAAATAAAAGAGGGTTTTATTTTATTCTTTAAAAAAAGGTTTTATTTTTATTCGTTAAAAAAATGCCCAATCTAATTTATAGTTGGGGTTTGTTTTAAATGAGTCAAAGGTATTTCTTTTATTTTTGTTAGTTCCTTTTTGTGTGTGGTGATTTCTGTTTTTAAAGTAAATAATGCAGAGTAGAATAGGGGGAGTTGCTCTTGTTGTTGCTGCTGCTTGCCTGCGCCGCTGCCGATGCCCTGTTGTTGTTGCCGCGTCTTGCTGCCGTTTTGCTGCCGAGCTTGCCTGTTGTGCTTAGTTGTTGTTGCTCTTGCTAAATGTAGCTAGCTGCTATAGCTAGTAATTGCTAGTTGCTAGGCTTGCTGATAGATGCTAGCGATGTCGTGCTGCTAAGCTAGTTGTTGTAGTTGTTGTCGGCCGCTGCCCGCTAGATGTTGTTGTGTCGCGTGTCGTCGCCGTGTAGACCATCCCCGCCGCCGTGGAATCAACAAGTTCACGAGAACGACGACGTCCTCGACGACCCCCCCGGAAACGTGTTCGACTCCCGACGCCGAAGACCGTGTACCGACGACAAGAGAACGACTACCGTCGACGAGACCCGAGTACCACGACTTCCACGACGTCCGCGACGAACCGAACCGCTCCGATTCGTGCCGCTTTGAAGGTATACCGTTGGAACGTGTCATGTACCGAATGCTTGTGATGTATGAGATGTATCGTATGTTTGCGCCGTATGTTGCCCGTTGCACGTTGTCTCTCTTTCGTCGCGCCCTCGACACATGGGAACCCGGTAGCGGGATCACCCCATCTTCATTTAGCGTACACGCACACGCTTCCTATACGTTGGCACGATATCTCGACGAGTTATCGGGATAGGAACGTTGCCGTGGCATCATTTCCGTCTTTTCGTCATGGTTCCCTCTCGCTCGCCGTGGCGACACCTGTTTCTTTCCCTTCTTGCCCGTGTTATGAACTCGCATGCATGACACATTCATGGCATATAATCTTGTGTTGCATGTCTCTTGTGTCGTAGCTCCGTTCTAAGTCCCGCGTGCTATCGACTAGGATGACATGTAGGATCATCGCTTCACCCCTTGCCATGTTAACAACAATTTAACATTACCGTGTAAATAAACGGGAGTGAACTAAATAAATAAACGTGGAGTTTCGTCGATATGCAAGTCGTTGCATATCGAGCTTCACTTAATGTGTAGTGTTTGTCTGAGGTGAATTGCCATGCCACCCCTTGCATTTGGACCTGTTCATGCATCATAGTAGGTTGTGCATCATGTTGTGCATCATGTGGTGAATATTTGTGTTGATGTTTGTTTCCGGTTTTCTCCGTCTCGATAGAGTTCCGCAAGCGTGTCGAAATGTGAGGACCCATTCGACTAGTTGGTTCGCCGACTTCTCGGAGTTGTTCTTCTTCCAAGCGGGATCTCAGACAAGATGACCATTTCCCCAGATACCATTACTATCATTGCCATGCTAGTTTTATCGCTTCTATCGTTTATGTCTCGTTGCCTAGCACATGTTATATATGAGCCTCTCAACAATGCCATGATAATTGTCACGCCCAAGATGCGACCCTATCCTCAATTTGGCACGGGGCCTCGTCAGGGATAGAAGCGCATCTCGTCGTGTCGCAAGAATGGATATCGTTACAAGTACATGTACTGAAAAGGAGAGATATATAAAGAGTTGGTTTACACTCGCCACAAGCTACATCAGAGTCACATCAGTACATTACATAATCATCAAGAGTAAGAGCAGGGTCCGACTACGGACGAAAAAAAACGACAAAAGAAGAACGACGTCCATCCTTGCTATCCCAGGCTGCCGGCCTGGAACCCATCCTAGATCGATGAAGAAGAAGAAGAAGAAGCAACTCCAAATGAACAATCAACGCGCTCGCGTCAAGTAACATTTACCTGTACCTTCAACTGGTGTTGTAGTAATCTGTGAGCCACAGGGGACTCAGCAATCTCGTTTCCAAAGGTATCAAGACTAGCAAAGCTTAATGGGTGAGGCATGGTTAAGTGGTGAGGTTGCAGCAGCGGCTAAGCATATATTTGGTGTCTAAACTTACGAGTACAAGAAATCAAAATACTACGAACAAGAATAATAATTATGTTATGCTTGTCCTTCATCAAGTTAAATTGAAGATAAGCAACGGATTTAGCATATACCACTTATTCCTCTTGAAAGAATCTTGAAGAGACAGAGAGATAAGCACCACTTGAAGCATGAACGAAGGACGCACCGGTAAGAATTCACACTTGAATGAGAAAACCAAGAATCAATGGAGATACAAGAGAATGATGAGATCATAAGCCACCTGAGAGAAACTTGAATAAGACACCGGAATAATTGAGAGACGAACGAAGAGACAACAATTGAGAAGAATTAGAGAACGAAAGCTGAAAGCTGAGAACGAAGAATCTTCTAAAATGATGGTCTTCGAAGGAACAAGAAATAAGAAAAAACAACTCAGAACTACACCGGATAGCAAGAAAGGGATACTCATGATAGAAACAATTGAAGATGATAACACAAGGCTGAAATGATGAATAAATAAGAGAATGAACCAAGATTTACGAGAAACACTCCTTCGAATTTGCAAGGTGAGAATTACGACGACAAACAACACCAAGAATAGCTGAGACACTCCGGACTAATGAAGAATGCAAGGTTGAGCCAAATATGAGAATTAATTCAAATTGATCTGGAAGAATGAATATGACCGATGAAAATCATACTTACGTCATAGTTGAAAAGAATTTAAAGATCTCCGGAGATGATTCAAAGAGCCAGGTAAGATCCTGGGAAAGAACATGTGGGTTATGGGCCCACTCAAAGAAGCCACTGTAGAAAAAGGATTGCTAGAAAGAGAGATATTGCACCGGTATGAAGAGAACTAGATGAGGTTGAGCACCTCGAAATAATTAAAGATCTGAAACAAGAAACTCTGAGATATCTTCAACACACCGGATAGAAAAAAAATGAATGAATAACAGGATATGTTGATAAGAATCTCCAACATAGGAAGAATTACAAGGACGAAAAAGGATATGATGAACACAGACGACTGAATTAAATTCACCGGATAAGAGAGAAAAGAACAGACAGCGGGAGCACAATGAAAAGAAAACTCCTCGATGAAAATTGAATCCCTAAGGAAAAAGGGCGGGAGGGCGGGGAAAAACAAAGACAACTGGGGACGGATGAGATGAACTCCGGAATAAAATGAGAGAAGGATCTTGCAAATTGGAGAGGGTTGAATTCACTTAAGAGAAGCACACCGGTTGGAAAAGAATTAACATGACGACTCCGGTTGACAAGAATTAACAAGAGAATTGATTAAGCAAAAGGATTTGCACTCTCATATGAACATGAGAACACTGCTTAGAAAAGATCTGGAATCACCACTTGACATCGAAGCAACTGAATTACCATATTCCAACAAAACAAGGATGCGGCTTGCAATTAGCCAGAACAGACTCATGAGAAAGATTTCCGTTCGATATTTTCGTGGGCAGGATCGCACGGGCACGATTTACAGAAGCCATCAAGTGCAAGGCAGTGCACCCGACATACGAAGCGTCCCCGAATCGTAGCAAGCTACAAGGACTCTTTAAGACACAACGTGTACCGCTGTAAGTCGATCGTGAACAAACGAATCCACTAGATGTCGAACCCCAACCTAACATCATGCATTTGTTGGAAGATTGTCCTATAAGCAACTACTTGAATTCCCACCTACGAATTCCCGAAATATCTGGTCATGCAATCTGGTATACGGATACAAGGAGTACTTATCACACAACTCCTATACTAAACCGTCACTTGTATCACATCCGTCAACACACGACCAGAATCTCGGACCTTCATCTACAACAGACCCTCGTGATCACAACGATACAAAGTATGGCAGTACTCCCGAACAATCTGCACCAGTACTGGGGACGTCGGAGTTATCTCGCCACTACTAGTATTGAAGCAATTGCGAACATCCTTCGTTCTTAGATACCAAGAAATCTGAATGATAACGATGTGCTCAAGAATCCCCTGGAGCTCAACTCCCCGGAAGAAGATCAATTCAGACAGGAGGCACCAAGACAGAACTCCGTCACATCGGCATCATATAGATTCCAGGAATATCCGCATGATCCTAAAAAAAATTTGAGTGAGAAGAGGAGTAGAGTAAATTATTATGTCAAGATTCCTCACCAGAGCATAGAAGAGGAGAAAAAAGAATCCTACTCTCCCATATATAACTAAGACTCAAATAGTTTTTCTCTAGACTCGACTCGCCAAGTTCGATCAATCAAGGGGGCTCCTAGGTCGGTACAGGCTCTGATACCAACTTGTCACGCCCAAGATGCGACCCTATCCTCAATTTGGCACGGGGCCTCGTCAGGGATAGAAGCGCATCTCGTCGTGTCGCAAGAATGGATATCGTTACAAGTACATGTACTGAAAAGGAGAGATATATAAATAGTTGGTTTACACTCGCCACAAGCTACATCAGAGTCACATCAGTACATTACATAATCATCAAGAGTAAGAGCAGGGTCCGACTACGGACGAAAATAAACGACAAAAGAAGAACGACGTCCATCCTTGCTATCCCAGGCTGCCGGCCTGGAACCCATCCTAGATCGATGAAGAAGAAGAAGAAGAAGCAACTCCAAATGAACAATCAACGCGCTCGCGTCAAGTAACATTTACCTGTACCTTCAACTGGTGTTGTAGTAATCTGTGAGCAACAGGGGACTCAGCAATCTCGTTTCCAAAGGTATCAAGACTAGCAAAGCTTAATGGGTGAGGCATGGTTAAGTGGTGAGGTTGCAGCAGCGGCTAAGCATATATTTGGTGTCTAAACTTACGAGTACAAGAAGTAAGAGGGGGAAGAACTACGCATAGCGGACGTGAACTACAGATGATCAAATGAATGCTCCTGAACACCTACCTACGTCAGACATAACCCCACCGTGTCGTCGATCGGAGAAGGAACTCACGAAAGAGACAGTCACGGTTACGCACACAGTTGGCATGTTTTAATTAAGTTAACTTCAAGTTATCTAGAACCAGTGTTAAACAAAGCTTCCACGTTGCCACATAACCGCGGGCACGGCTTTCCGAAAGATTTAACCCTGTAGGGGTGCTCCAACTAGTCCATCACAAATTACCACAAGCCGCCTAGAAATCCTCAATCACGAAGCTCGCGATCTCGTCGGATTCCTAGTGGAAAACCTCAACACTGAGATTACCCAAAGCATCACCGGAATCCCGATGCACAAGATATCTCGTCAAAGGTAAAACTAATCCAGCAAGGCCGCCCGACGTGTCGACGATCCCGATAGGAGCCGCGTATCTCGTTCTCAGGACACGACGGATAAGCACAGCGTACGGTGGCCTGATAGAAATCTCCCGAGTTGCCCCGGGTTGGCCCCGCAAACGGCTCTAGTTTTGGACCAGCACCAACAACACTGGCCCCCCTGTATTATGTAGAATACTCCTCGGGTAGTGCTAACTCCCTATGCATTTCAATATTATCAAGTTGTTATGTTGGGCAAATGTAGTACCAAAGTTGGGCCTTGCCAGACCAGCCTTAATCTAAAACGAATTATCAAGGGGGTCCCCATAACAACCCCGATCGTGTTAGGAGCGCTCAATTATGGAACATAACACCGGTAGCCGAAACTAAGGGGGCAAAGGTGGAACAAAACACCAGGCTAGAAAGGCCGAGCCTTCCACCTTTTACCAAGTACATAGGTGCATTAAATTAAATAGCATTTAATGTGATGATATGACAAGGAACCCATGTTATCACATGGAAGCATCTACACCTGCAACTAGCAACGCTACACAGAGTTAAGCAAGCAGTAACTTAGCCAATCAGTGGTTTGCTAGGTCGAACAGGTTGATGGTAATCATGGCATTGTTGAGAGGCTGAGTTTAACAGGTGGTAGGCAGCGAGACATAAACGATAGAAGCGGTAAACTAGCATGGCAATGATAGTAATGGTATCTGGGGAAATGATCATCTTGCCTGAGATCCCGCTTGGAAGAAGAATGCCTCCGTGAAGCAGACGAACCGATGTAGTCGAACGGTCCTCACAATCCGGCACGTAGCGGAACTCTATCGAGACGAAGCAAACCGGAAACACAAATCAACACACGAAATTCACCACACGAAGCATAACACATATGATGCATGAGCTACTGAATACATGCGAGTCACGGCATGACAATTCACACAATCAAACACTACACATTAAGTGGAGTTCAATATGCAACGAGTTGCATATTGACGAAACTCCACGTTGATTATTTAGTTCACTCCCGGTTATTTACACGTCAATATTAAAGTTGTCAAACATGCAAGAGGTGAAGCAGAAGTTAAGCTACCTATCTAGACAATTTAAGTGAGGTCGGAAATGACATATAGCCCCTCCGAAACGACCTCACATGGTAATTTACAATTCTGTCCAGATCTGAATTAATGCATTTAATTGGTTGTTAAACAGCAAAACAATTAGGTTCACATGTTTCTACGCGTCAAGGCAAGCATCCTACACGTAAAGAACATCTCCAACGGAGCTACGGATCAAAAGATGCAAGCACCGCAAGATATGATGGCATGAATGCAAAAATGTGTCCAACGGCGGCTACGAGCACTTCAACACATACAAACAGCAAGAGAAAAATGAAACTACACGAGATTCTAAGCGAGTTACATGTAGGACTCGATCAAGACGGAGCTACGGTTCAGAAACTACGGGCAAAACAAGAAAACACTACAAACTGCCCAAACAGCTACATAGCAACTTCTACGCCTCGCAACTTCGGCTACACAACTCCGATAAACTCAAGCAAGGCATGGCACGGAAGAGGGCAAGACGCACTACTATGATCAACTAAAAACAACTAGCATGGCACCAGGGAGCACTAGGAAAAGAAGACACAAAAAGGGATCTCACGCACTATATCAGACTTAGTGAAAATATCACCTCCTGAAAGTGCAGTTTTCAGCCTGAAGCAATATTGACAGCAGCAAAACTTATATCTACAGGGCTCCAAATGGCATGAAACTTAACAACATGCTAGAGGAACACAAGGGGAACAACTAACTCCATTGGTCCAACCTCAAAAGAGCTACAGATCCAAAGATGCAAACCAGACAAGACATCAACAAAATAATAGCAGATTCCAGACTTAGAAATATTTCAGCTCCTCTGAAACAACACTTTTCAAGCAACTCGAGAGCAGTCAAACAACACCTAAACATGCATTCCTATTGCAACCAAAAATACCAGAGGCTATTCAAAACATCCAAGATCAAATCACTAGTTGACAACTAATTCAAACGAGGCCCGGAATAAAACCTACGGATTAAACAAAAGGGCTTCACGTCAACATAACTCGCAAACTAACTTCCTTAAAAGCTAAAACTAATTGCACAGAAAAATCCATGAGATTTTTCTACCCCGGAAACATATATAATACGTGGGGTTTGCAACACAAAATAACGCTACACAATAATGCGAGATAATACCTCTAAACGGGAAAATAAACTACCGGCAAACCCTACACGGAAAAATACGAGTGACCGTTCTAAAATACGTAGAAATATGGTCCCTAAAACATGGGCATAAAATCTATGGCATACGGGCAATCCGGATACGCACGGAAATTAACTACGGAATGGATCCTAGCTAATCAACACGTAAAACGAGGCATTAGGCACTCTAAACAGCGTTAAATAAATATGCATGTTGGATAAACGTGTTCTACTCGCGGAGCTACCCCAAAACGATATATAACACGCGTCGTTCCGATCTACGTTTTAGAAACTACGGACGTTCTAAGATATACCTAAAATCTGGAATAAAACAATTCCGAAAACAACCTAAAATGCCTAATGGGCCGAACAGGCGCAAAATAGTTAAATCACGCACAAGGCGCTGGTGAGAGGGCTCACCTCAGTGGGCCTCGGGGTCGGCCCGACGTTGCTGGGCCGGGGCGAGGCGGTGCCGAGCCGGCTGCTGGGCCCGGCTCAGGCGCTGTGGAAGCTGGCCCAGCGGGGCCCACACGCGGGGTCAACGGCGCGGTCCTGGGGCGAGCGGGTGCAGCGCCCCGTCGTGCTGCTCCCGACCGGGAGCTAACTGGCGGCGGCGGAAGGTTGGTGCGGGCCGCAGGGGACCCGAGGGCGGCGGGGCCGAGGGCATCCACGGCGAGCGCTCGGATCAGATCCGGGCGCGGGTGGCGGCACGGCAACGGCGAGCTGCGAGGCACGGGGCGGAAGGCGGCGAGGCGGCGCGGCAAGGGCGAGCTGCGGGGCGCGGCAGCAGCCCGCCGGCAGTAGGGGGCGTCGGCGGCGCTCCGGGCAGGAAGAACGGGGCGGCGGGTCGTGCGTGGCCGCGGCGACGGGACCTCCGCCGGGAGACGCGGCCATGGCCAGTAGCTCGGGGCCTCGGGGCACACGGGCTCGAGCCACGGCGGCGGCGCGAATTGGGCCGGGACGGGCCACGCGCGGGCCTAGCGGGCCGGCGGCGGGAGGAGGGAGACAGGTGGGAGGAGAGAGGCTAGGGTTTGGTGGGGTGCGGAAATTGAGGAGGAATTTGAGGAAGGTTGTCTAAAAATTAAGGAGGGGGGGTATTTATAAAGAAAAAGCGGCTCGGTTAACCGGAATCGCGATCCGGATCCAACCGCGGGGTCGGATTCGGACGATTCCGAACGCGGGGCGTGCTTCGTGGCCGTGTTGTGTAGACATCCGGAGACGAGAGGGAGAACGGGCGGCGCGGCACGAACTTTAAAACACCGACAAACGTCCGACGGTAGACCGAATACGGTGCCGCTACGGGCGACCGTTCGGGTACCAGACGGTCTCCGATCGCGACGAAATTCGACAGGCGGCTAGCTATGTCTAATCGCGACCGCATGCCAAGTTTCACCTCGAACAGAAAGAGTTTTACACGCACTTTAAAAACAGGGTTTCGACGGTGCCGCGGGCGCGTGCGTGTGCGGTCGGACTCGGAACGAACAACGACGAGAACCGGCAACTACTAACGGATACAAGTTTGAAAACTGGCGGCAACGAAGACGCCGATGCAATGCTGATGATGCGCATGATGCGATGATGACACGACAATTAAAATAGGCCACACGATGAAAACGGAAAGAGAGGGGAAGCTTCTAGAACGTCGGCATCGGGCTGTCACAATAACCTTCAACCTGTTCGACCTAGCAAACCACTGATTGGCTATGTTACCGCTTGCTTAACCCTGTTGTTAGCGTTGCTAGTTGCAGGTGTAGTTGCTTCCATGTGATAACATGGGTCCCTTGTCATATCACCATTTTAATGCTATTTAATTTAATGCACCTATATACTTGGTAAAAGGTGGAAGGCTCGGTCTTCTAGCCTGGTGTTTTGTTCCACCTTTGCCCCCTTAGTTTTCGGCTACCGGTGTTATGTTCCATAATTGAGCGCTCCTAACATGATCGGGGTTGTTATGGGGACCTTCTTGATAATTCGTTTTAGATTAAAGCTGGTCTGGCAAGGCCCAACTTTGGTACTACATTTGCCTAACAACTAATGAACTGCATAGGGAGTAATTAACCCGAGGAAATTTAATCAACCCCCGGGCTAGTGCTCCTCATGAGTGTTGGTCCAAAATGGACAGACTGCGGGGCCACCACGGGGCAACTCGAGGTTTGGTACCTGTAGGCTTTTCCATCCGTCGTGTCTTGAGAACGAGATACGTGGCTCCTATCGGGATCGTCGACACGTCGGGCGGCCTTGCTGGATTAGTTTTACCTTTGACGAAATATCTTGTGCATCAGGATTCCGGTGATGCTTTGGGTAATCTCAGAGTTGAGGTTTTCCACTAGGGAATCCGACGAGATCGCGAGCTTCGTGATTGAGGATTTCTATGCGGCTTGTGGTAATTTGTGATGGACTAGTTGGAGCACCCCTGGAGGGTTAAATCTTTTCGGGAAGTCGTGCCTGCGTTTATGTGGCAACGTGGAAGCTTTGTTTAACACTGGTTCTAGATAACTTGAAGTTAACTTCATTAAAATATGCCAACTGTGTGCGTAACTGTGATTGTCTCTTTCGTGAGTTCCTTCTTCGATCGAGGACACGATGGGGTTATGTCTGACGTAGGTAGGTGTTTAGGATAATTCATTTGATCATCAGTAGTTCACGTCCGCTATGCGTAGATATTCCCCCCTCTTATTTCTTGTACTCGTAAGTTTAGCCACCAGATATATATGCTTAGCCGCTGCTGCAACCTCACCACTTAACCTTACCTCACCCATTAAGCTTTGCTAGTCTTGATACCTTTGGAAATGAGATTGATGAGTCCCCTGTGGCTCACAGATTACTACAATACCAGTTGCAGGTAAAGGTTACTTGACGTGAGCGTGTTGGTTGTTCATTTGGAGTTGCTTCTTCTTCTTCTTCATCGATCTAGGATGGGTTCTAGGCCGGCAGCCTGGGATAGCAAGGATGGACGTCGTTCTTCTTTCCTCGTTTGTTTTCGTCCGTAGTCGGACCCTGCTCTTATTCATGATGTTGATGAATTGTACTGTTGTGACTCTAATGTAGCTTGTCGCGAGTGTAAGCCAATTCTATATATATATCTCTTCTTTTCAGTACATGTACTTGTATCGATATCCATTCTTGCGACATGACGAGATGCGCTTCTATCCCTGACGAGGCCCTCGTGCCAAATTGAGGATATGGTCGCATTTTGGGCGTGACAAGTTGGTATCAGAGCAGTACCGACCTAGGAGCCCCCTTGATTGATCGAACTTGGCCGAGTCGAGTCTAGTGAAAAACTACTTTGAGTCTAGTTATATATCAGAGAGTAGGATTCTTTTTTCTCCTTCTCTATGCTCTGGTGAGGAATCTTGATGTAATAATTTTATTCTGCTCCTCTTCTCACTCAAATTTTTTTAGGATCACGCGGATATTTTTGGAATCTATATGATGCGATGTGACGGAGTTCTGTCTTGGTGCCTCCTGTCTGACTTGATTTTCTTCCGGGGAGTTGAGCTCCAGGGGATTCTCGAGCACATCGTTATCATTCAGGTTTCTTAGTATCTCAGAATGAAGGATGTTCGTAATTGCTTCAATACTAGTAGTGGCGAGATAACCTCGATGTCCCCAATACTGGTGCAGATTGTTCAGGAGTACTGCCATACTTTGTATCGTTGTGATCACGAGGGTCTGTTGTAGATGAAGGTCCAAGATTCTCGTTGTGTGTTGACGGATGTGATACAGGTGACGGGTTAGTATAGGAGTTGTGTGATTATTACTCCTTGTATACGTGTACCAGATTGCATGACCAGATAATTTCAGGAATTCTTAGGTGGGAATTCAAGTAGTTGCTTATAGGACAATCTTCCAACAAATGCATGATGTTAGGTTGGGGTTCGACATCTAGTGGATTCGTTTGTTGACGGTCGACTTACAGCGGTTCTCGTTGTGTCTTAAAGAGTCCTTGTAGCTTGCTACGACAAGGGGACGCTTCGTATGTCGGGTGCACTGCCTTGCACTTGATGGCTACTGTAAGGTTCGAGCCCGTGTGATCCTGTTCACGAAAATATAGAACGGAAATCTTTCTCATGAGTTTGTTCTGGCTCGTTTCATAAGCCTCACCCTTTGTATTGTTGGAATGTGGTAATTCGTGTTGCTTCGATGTCAATGGTGATTTCAGATCTTTCCTAATCTGTGTTCTCATATTTTTATGTGAGAATGCAAGTTATTTTGCTCAATCAATTGTCATATCTATCTTGTCAACCGGAGTCGTCATGTTAATTCTTTTGCAACCGGTGTGCTTCTCTGCAACTGAATTCAATCTTCTCCAGTTTTTGCAGATCATTCTCTCAATTCTTTCCGGAGTTTGTCTCAAGTTGTCTTTGTTTTTCCCCGCCCTCCCACCCTTTTCTTCAGTGATTCAATTTTCATCCAAGAGTTTTCTTTTCATGTGCTTCCGTTGTCTGTTCTTTTCTCTCTTACCCGGTGATTCATTGTGAAGATTCTCAGGAGATTCGTGTCATATTTGCTCAGTCTTGTCATCCTTACCGGTGAATTTAATTTAGTTGCCCGTGTTCATCATATCCTTTTCATCCTCGTAAATTATTTCCGGTGTTGGAGATTCTTATCAGCCTATGTTGTTATCATTTCTCTCTATTCTATCCGGAGCGTTGAAGTTATCTCAGTAGTTCTTGTTTCCAATCTTTTCAATTATTTCGAGATGCTAACCTCATCTAGTCTTCATTTGTACCGGTGTTATATCAATCTTTTCTAACGGTGGTTTCTTTGAGTGGGCCCATAACCCACAGGTTTTCCCAGGATCTTATCTGGCTCTTTTAATCTTTTCCGGAGATCTCTAAAACTTTTCAACTATGACGTAAGTATGAATTTCATCAGTCATATTCCTTCTTCAAGTTCAATTTGAATTAATTCATTCTTTGGATCAACTTTTCATTCTTCATTATTTCGGAGTTTCTCAGTAATTCTTGGTGTTGTTCTCGTCATCATTCTCAGCTTGCAATTCGAAGGAGTGTTTCTCTCAATCTTGGCCCATTCTCTTCGTGATTCATCGTTTCAACCTTTTGGCATCATCTTGAATTATTCCCAATCATGAGTAATCTCTTTCTGGCTATCCAGTGCTTCTCTGAGTTGTTTTCATTCTCGATCCTCCGAAGGCCATCATTTCAGAAGAATCTTCATTCTCAGCTTTCAGCTTTCATCCTCAACTCTTCTCAATTGTTGTCTCTTCGTTCGTCTCTCGATTGTTCGGTGCCTTGTTTAAGTTTTCTTCTCTCACGTGGCTTATGATCTCTTCATTCTCATGTATCTCCATTAATTCGTGGTGTTACCATTCAATTGTGAATTCTTACCGGTGCTTCAATTTTGCCTCAGGTGGTGCTTATCTCTCTGTCTCTTCAAGATTCTTTCAAGAGGAATAAGTTGTATGCTTAATCTGTTGCTTGTCATCAATTTAACTTGATGAAGGATAGGCATAACATAATTCTTATTCTTCTCCATAGTGGTTTCAATTCTTGTTCCGGAGTGGCTCATGATATCAATTCTTTTCTCAAGTGCTTATCTTTCTTTTCTGAAGTTCCAAGTCTATCAGTATCTCTTTGTGAAGCTTCATCTAAATCATTGCAAGGCTTCAATCTTATTCTTTCATCCTTCATATCTTGCATCATCCTTTTGATACGGAGGCTCGTCTTGGTGGTTCTTCAAGTATGTGATTTTTTCTCAAAGTGATCTTCAAGATACCTGTTGGAGTACCTCAAGCATTCTTTCCCTTGCATTTTAGTGCATTTGTTCTTCCTTCATCCTTTGAGGTGGTATTATAGCATTCTTGTTAGTGTAGGAGCCTCAGAGAGTTTTCCTTTTAAGAATAAGATAATTAAATCCACCAATTCTATGACCATGAGATATTTTCAACCCATGATTTCTTCATTGAGCTATCTTGGTTTGGATTTCACCTAAAGCTTGTCTAAGGATGTTGCCATTATGGTGCTTGTCATTTATCCCAGTTCTCAATGCACCCTCTTAGTGTAAGAAGTTATGATATCTTTGCTTTCAGCTATCCTTGTTTCTTTTAGTGGTTGGTTGTCACCTCATAAATGTTGAGATGATTTTCATAAGCCCACTACTATCTTGTTCTTCGTTGTTGGTTTTCCAACTACTACGTCAATTCTCTGTCCGAAGGCTCTTCAATTCTATTGTGATGATAGTTGCCATTCTTTTCTTCATTCTCTTCTTTCGCTTGAGCTAGTTCATATTCTCTTGTTCCGGAGGCATTGTGGTGTTGCTCTTTTGGGTCTATTATGTTGTTCTATCAAGATCATGGTGTTCCCTTGTTCTATTTAGTTGTTTGTTATGAATATTGTCTAATTCTCTCTTCTTATCGATTTTTTTGTCCCATTTTCCTACCGAAGTGCTGCCGAAATTTTCCATGAATTCTTGCTTCTTTCTCATATCATTCCTCATCTCTTTGCAACCTTCAAGGATCGTTGGTTTCACTCGTTGGTCAAGAAGCGACTAAGTTTTTACCTCTTGTTCTTTCTCATCCTCTCCCCCTTTCATTCTTGGATCTCGGGGCGAGATCCTCTTGTAGTGTAGGAGAGTTGTGACACCCCGATGCCGACACCCCAGAAGATTCCCCTTTATTTCCGTTTCCGTCGTGTGTTATTTTTATTTGTTGCATCATCATGTAGTTTGCATCATGGCATCATGTCAACTGTGTTTTGTCGGTGTTGCTTGTTGCTCCGTGTTGTTGGGTGTTATTGCTTGTGAGTGCTTGTGAGTGTGGCGTTGTTCGATGGCGTGATGAGAGTGGGTGCCACAGAGCCGCTTCAAACCGTGTGACACCGTGGACCTAAAACCCTTCTCTCCTCTCTATTCTATTTTTGTGGTTTGCTAAAGATTTCAGTTTTAACCCCTTCAAAATAAACTCGTCTTCTTTTAAAAATCCTTGTATTAAATGTGGAGGCAACCCCATTGGGTTTCCTTTATTTTTTCCTTCTGTTTATTTTCTAAAACAGTCTCATTTTCTTTTCTCCTTTAAAGAGCTTTTACTTTATTCTTTAAATAAAAGAGGGTTTTATTTTATTCTTTAAAAAAAGGTTTTATTTTTATTCATTAAAAAAATGCCCAATCTATTTTATAGTTGGGGTTTGTTTTAAATGAGTCAAAGGTATTTCTTTTATTTTTGTTAGTTCCTTTTTATTTATTTTTGTGTGTGGTGATTTCTTTTTTAAAGTAAATAATGCAGAGTAGAATAGGGGGAGGGAGCAGGCCGAGCCGAGCTGGCCCAAGGCCCAGCTCCCCCCTGCCCTAGCGACCGCTTCCCCTGTGCCGTCGTCGTTCCCCAGCCTCCCCTCTCCTCCCGTGCTCCCCTCATTCCCATGCCCGAGCCGCCCTGGCCCGGCCTCCCTCGCCCCCTCCTCGTGGCTCCCTCTCGCCGTTGTTCCCCGCGCTGCGCCGCCGTGCCCCGCGCCCCGCCGTGGTCGCCGACGCCCTGGCCTCCTCGCCGCCTCCAGCTATCGCACGCCGCCCTCGGCCCAGGTCGCCGCCATGCTCCCTGCCATGGCCGACCTCATCCGTCCCCGCGCGCCAAGATCCTGGTCGGCCCGAGGTTCCCCGCCGTGCTCGTGGTCGTCGTCGGCTTGCTGCGCCACCAAAGCTGGCTCGCCCCCGACCTCCTCCGCCTCCATGCCCGAGCTGCTTGTCGTCGCTCTTCCCTCGGCGTGCCGACGGTGCGCGCCCCTGCTGTCGCCGTTGCTGGTGCCGCTTTGCCTCGCGATGCGGTTGCCTGCTGGCCTGGTGCGTGCCTGTCGATGCGTTTTGCTGATGTTGCTGTAGTTAGCTGTTGGGCTTTGCTGTTGCTGATTGTTGTGGAGCTGTTGAAGCGTAGCGTTGCTAGCTTGCTGATAGGAGTTGTTTTTGTTGTTGCTGCTGCTTGCCTGCGCCGCTGCCGATGTCCTGTTGCTGTTTGCCGCGTCTTGCTGCCGAGCTTGCCTGTTGTGCTTAGTTGTTGTTGCTCTTGGTAAATGTAGCTAGCTGCTATAGCTAGTAATTGCTAGTTGCTAGGCTTGCTCATAGATGCTAGCAATGCCGTGCTGCTAAGCTAGTTGTTGTAGTTGTTGTCCGCCGCTGCCCGCTAGATGTTGTTGTGTCGCGTGTCGTCGCCGTGTAGACCATCCCCGCTGCCGTGGAATCAACAAGTTCACGAGAACGACGACGTCCTCGACGACCCCCCCGGAAACGTGTTCGACTCCCGACGCCGAAGACCGTGTACCCACGACAAATGAATGACTACCGTCAACGAGACCCGAGTACCACGACTTCCACGACGTCCGCGACGAACCGAACCGCTCCGATTCGTGCCGCTTTGAAGGTATACCGTTGGAACGTGTCATGTACCGAATGCTTGTGATGTATGAGATGTATCGTATGTTTGCGTCGTATGTTGCCCGTTGCACGTTGTCTCTCTTTCGTCGCGCCCTCGACACATGGGAACCCGGTAGCGGGATCACCCATCTTCATTTAGCGTACCCGCACACGCTTCCTATACGTTGGCACGATATCTCGACGAGTTATCGGGATAGGAACGTTGCCGTGGCATCATTTCCGTCTTTTCGCCATGGTTCCCTCTCGCTCGCCGTGGCGACACCTGTTTCTTTCCCTTCTTGCCCGTGTTATGAACTCGCATGCATGACACATTCATGGCATATAATCTTGTGTTGCATGTCTCTTGTGTCGTAGCTCCGTTCTAAGTCCCGCGTGCTATCGACTAGGATGACATGTAGGATCATCGCTTCACCCCTTGCCATGTTAACAACAATTTAACATTACCGTGTAAATAAACGGGAGTGAACTAAATAAATAAACGTGGAGTTTCGTCAATACGCAAGTCGTTGCATATCGAGCTTCACTTAATGTGTAGTGTTTGTCTGAGGTGAATTGCCATGCCACCCCTTGCATTTGGACCTGTTCATGCATCATAGTAGGTTGTGCATCATGTGGTGAATATTTGTGTTGATGTTTGTTTCCGGTTTGCTCCGTCTCGATAGAGTTCCGCAAGCGTGTCGAAATGTGAGGACCCATTCGACTACGTTGGTTCGCCAACTTCTCGGAGTTGTTCTTCTTCCAAGCGGGATCTCAGACAAGATGACCATTTCCCCGGATACCATTACTATCATTGCCATGCTAGTTTTATCGCTTCTATCGTTTATGTCTCGTTGCCTAGCACATGTTATATATGAGCCTCTCAACAATGCCATGATAACCTTCAACCTGTTCGACCTAGAAAACCACTGATTGGCTATGTTACCGCTTGCTTAACCCTGTTGTTAGCGTTGCTAGTTGCAGGTGTAGTTGCTTCCATGTGATAACATGGGCCCCATGTCATATCACCATTTTAATGTTATTTAATTTAATGCACCTATATACTTGGTAAAAGGTGGAAGGCTCGGTCTTTCTAGCCTGGTGTTTTGTTCCACCTTTGCCCCCTTAGTTTTCGGCTACCGGTGTTATATTCCATAATTGAGCGCTCCTAACACGATCGGGGTTGTTATGGGGACCCCCTTGATAATTCGTTTTAGATTAAAGCTGGTCTGGCAAGGCCCAACTTTGGTACTACATTTGCCTAACAACTAATGAACTGCATAGGGAGTAATTAACCCGAGGAAATTTAATCAACCCCCTGGCCAGTGCTCCTCATGAGTGTTGGTCCAAAATGGACAGACTGCGGGGCCACCACGGGGCAACTCGAGGTTTGGTACCTGTAGGCTTTTCCATCCATCGTGTCTTGAGAACGAGATACGTGGCTCCTATCGGGATCGTCGACACGTCGGGCGGCCTTGCTGGATTAGTTTTACCTTTGACGAAATATCTTGTGCATCAGGATTCCGGTGATGCTTTGGGTAATCTCAGAGTTGAGGTTTTCCACTAGGGAATCCGACGAGATCGCGAGCTTCGTGATTGAGGATTTCTATGCGGCTTGTGGTAATTTGTGATGGACTAGTTGGAGCACCCCTGGAGGGTTAAATCTTTTCGGAAAGTCATGCCTGCGTTTATGTGGCAACGTGGAAGCTTTGTTTAACACTGGTTCTAGATAACTTGAAGTTAACTTAATTAAAATATGCCAACTGTGTGCGTAACTGTGATTGTCTCTTTCGTGAGTTCCTTCTCCGATCGAGGACACGGTGGGGTTATGTCTGACGTAGGTAGGTGTTTAGGATAATTCATTTGATCATCAGTAGTTCACGTCCGCTATGCGTAGATATTCCCCCCTCTTATTTCTTGTACTCGTAAGTTTAGCCACCAGATATATATGCTTAGCCGCTGCTGCAACCTCACCACTTAACCTTACCTCACCCATTAAGCTTTGCTAGTCTTGATACCTTTGGAAATGAGATTGATGAGTCCCCTGTGGCTCACAGATTACTACAATACCAGTTGCTGGTACAGGTAAAGGTTACTTGACGTGAGTGTGTTGGTTGTTCATTTGGAGTTGCTTCTTCTTCTTCTTCATCGATCTAGGATGGGTTCAGGCCTGCAGCCTGGGATAGCAAGGATGGACGTCGTTCTTCTTTTCTCGTTTGTTTTCGTCCGTAGTCGGACCCTGCTCTTATTCATGATGTTGATGAATTGTATTGTTGTGACTCTGATGCAGCTTGTCGCGAGTGTAAGCCAATTCTATATATATATATATATATATCTTCTTTTCAGTACATGTACTTGTATCGATATCCATTCTTGCGACACGACGAGATGCGCTTCTATCCGTGACGAGGCCCTCGTGCCAAATTGAGGATAGGGTCGCATCTTGGGTGTGACAGTATGCTTGTGATGTGATATGGCCAAAGACATGATGTGATATATTGGATGATGATCATATTGTAATAGTTAATATCGACTTGCACATCGATGCTACGACAACCAGCAGGAGCCATAGGGTTGTCTTTAAACTAACATTTGTGTTTGCAGATGTGTTGAATATATTGCTAGGTTGTAGCTTTAGTAGTAATAGCATAGATAGCACGACAACCTCGATGGCGGCACGATGATGGAGATCATGGTGTGGCGTGCTACTGCAACAAAAGATCTTCCAACGGTGCCAGAAACAAGCGTGTTGACGGGAGACTATTCTTGTCTTGATACTCCTCAGCAACGGCGCCAGGAATCCTTCTGCTACGGCTACGCCTTTAGGGACTTCCTTGGCAAATATGCAAAGGATTCCCCCGTGGCCTTGGAGCCTTGCGTTGGTGTTCCCTCGAAGCGGAAAGGGTGATGTAGCATAGCGGCGGCAAGTATTTCCCTGAGTTTTGAGAACCAAGGTATCGAACCAGAGAAAGGATTGCGTCAAGTCACAAGTACCTGCACAAACACAAAGAGCTTGCACCCAACGCTATGAAGGGTTTGTCAATCCCTTATAGATTGTTTGCAAAGTGAGAACTGAAAGCAACAAAGAAAACAAAGCAAAGTAAAAGTGAAAGTGGAGACGATAGTTGTGAATAGACCCGGGGGCCATAGTGTTCACTAGTGGCTTCTCTCATGAAAGCAAGTAGACGGTGGGTGAACATATTACTGTCGAGCTATTGATAGAACCGCGCAAAGTCGTGACGTTATCTAAGGCAATGATTATATCTATAGGCATCACGTCCAAAACAAGTAGACCGATACTTTCTGCATCTACTACTATTACTCCACACGGCGACCACTATCCAGCATGCATCTAGTGTATTAAGTCCAAAAGAACAAAGTAACGCCTTAAGCAAGATGACATGATGTAGATGGACAATCTCATATCTACGATAAAAGCCCATCTTGTTACCCTTGATGTCAACAACACAATGTGTGCCTTGCTGCCCCTTCTGTCACTTGGAAAGGTCAGCACACGGTATGAACCCAAAACCAAGCACTTCTCCCATTGCAAGAATCATAGATCTAGTTGGTCAAACAAAACCCAAGACTCGGAGAGACTTACAAGGATATCAAATCATGCATTTAAGAAATCAACAAAGACTCAAATAGAATTCATAGATAATCTGATCACAAATCCACAATTCATCGGATCTCGACAAACACACCGCCAAAGAGGATTACATCGGATAGATCTCCATGAAGATCATGGAGAACTTTGTATTGAAGATCCAAGAGAGAGAAGAAGGCATCTAGCTACTAACTACGGACCCGTAGGTCTGAAGTGAACTACTCACGAGTCATTGGAGAGACGATGATGTTGATGTAGAAGCCCTCCAACTCCAAAGTCCCCTCCGGTAGGGCACCGGGAAGGGTCTCCAGATGAGATCTCGCGGAAATGGAAGCTTGCGGTGGCGGAAAAGTGTTTTCGTGGATGCCCTGGTTTTTTCTGGATTTTTAGGGAATTTATAGGCCAAAGAGCTAGGGAAGGGGAGCGCCAGGGAGGCCACAAGCCTGGTTGCCGCGGGCCCTCTGGCCACGGCAACAGGGCTTGTGGGCTCCCTGTGGGCCCAGTGCCTTGGCCCTCAAGCCTCCCGATCTTCTTCCGTTCTGGAAAAAAATATTTTGGGGATTTTATTCCGTTTGGACTCCGTTCCAAAATCAGATCTGAAAAGAGTCTAAAACACAAAAAAAATAGGAACTAGCACTTGGCATTGAATTAATAAGTTAGTCCCAAAAAAGATATAAAAGGTATATAAAACATCCAAAGTTGACAAGATAACAGCGTGAAACCATAAAAAATTATAGATACGTTTGAGACGTATCAAGCATCCCCAAGCTTAACTCATGCTCGTCCTCGAGTAGGGAAGTGATAAAGAATGAATTTTTGATGCTTTCATGCTACCTAACATAGATGTCCTTTGTAACTCCTCTTATGTGACGTGAATGTTCAAATCCATTAGATTCAAAACAATAGTTTGCTATTGACATGGAGACAATAATAATTCAAGCAAACTAGCAAGGTAATCATGAACTTTCGAAATAACAAGGCCAAAAGAAAGTTATCCCTACAAAATCATATAGTCTGGCTATGCTCTATCATCCTTGCACAACAAATTTAAATCATGCACAACCCCGGTATTGGCCAAGTAATTGTTTTCACACCTTTACTTTCTCAAACTTTTTCAACTCTCATGCAATACATGAGCGTGAGCCATGGTTTTAGCACTATAAATGGTGTGGAGTGTGGTGGAGGTTGCAAGACAAACAAGGAGAAGATGGTCACATTGACTAGGCATATTAATGAGCTATGGAGATGCTCATCAATAGATATCAACATGAATGAGTAGGGTTTGCCATACAATTGATGCACTAGAGCTAAGAGTATGTGAAAGCTCTTAAAGAAAACTAGTGGGTGTGCATCCAACTTGCTTGCTCACGAAGACGTAAGGCAATTTTGAGGAAGCCTATCATTGGAATATACAAGCCAAGTTATATAATGAAAATTTCCCACTAGCTATATGGTGGTGACAAAACGAGAGACTCTCAATCATGAAGATCATGGTGCTTAATATGCACAAGTGTGGAAGGATAGTAGCATTGTCCCTTCTCTCTTTTTCTCTCATTTTTTTGGTGGGATCTTTGGCCTCTTTTTTTATATATATTTTTATTTTGGTGGGCATCTTTGGCCTCTTTTATTTCCTCACATGGGACAATGCTCCATCAATGCTGATCATCACACTTACAACTCAAAACTTAGAGCAATGATGACTCTATAAGAAATGCCTTCGGTAGTGTACCGTGACAATGATCTAGCATGGCATAGACATCAATGGATACATCATGCTAGCTATCTTATGATCATGCAATGGAAATGTAGAAGTGGTGGAACATGTCATGGTGGTAGTCGTATGGCAATATATCTCGGAATAGCTTTGAAAAAGCCATAGTAGGTAGGTATGGTTGCTGTTTTGAGGGAGGCTATATGGGTGGTTTTGTGCACCGGCGAAAATTGCACGGCACTAGAGAAGATAGTGATGGTGGAAGGTGAAAGTGCATCTAAACCATGGAATCAACATTAGTCATGAAGAACTCACATACTTGTTGCAAAAGTTTTAGTAGTAATCGAAACAAAGCATTCAACGCATACTCCTAGGGGAAGGGTTGGTAGGTATAAACCATCGCGCGATCCCGACCGCCACACAAAGGATGACAATCAATAGACTAATCATGCTCAGACTTCATCACATAGCGGTTCACCATACGTGCATGCTACGGGAATCACTAACTTAAACACAAGTATTTCTAGATCCACAACACCTCACTAATATAACTTCAATATTACCACAACCACAACTCAAAACTAATTGAGATGAATCAAACTTCTCTAACTATTCAATGCACATGAAGGTGCAAGTTTTCATATCCCTATGGATAACTACCCTTTTTGAGACTACTATCAAAGCATAGATAAACTACCAAGACACGCACCGTTGTGCTCTAAAAGATATAAGTGAAGCACATAGAGCAAAATCAATTAGCTCAAAATATATAAGTGAAGCACATGTGAGCTGAATTGTCTAACCAAAGGATATAAGTGAAGCTCGACAAAATCACGATGAGTGCATGTCTCTCTATCTAGATGTGTAGCAAGGATGATTGTAACAAAACAAAACTAAAAGAATCCTACGATACAAGATGCTCGAAGCAAAACACATAACATGTGGTGAATAAAAATATAGCCCCATGTAACGTTATCGATGGATTGAAGACGAAAGAGGGGATGCCTTCCCGGGGCATCCCCAAGCTTAGGCTTTTACGACATCCTTGAATAAACTTGGGGTGCCTTGGGCATCCCCAAGCTTGAGCTCTTGCCACTCTTTATCTTTTTGTCCATAAGAACTTCACCCAAAACTTGAAAACTTCACAACACGAAACTTAAACAGAAACTCGTGATAACATTAGTATAAGAAAGCAAACCACCACTTCCTTAGGTACTGTAGCAAACTTAAATTCTACTTATGTTGATGTTGGGTTACTGTATTTTCAATCTTCCATGGCTAATACCCCCGATACTATCCATAGTTTCATCAAAATAAGCAACCAACTCAACAAAAACATAATCTGTTAACAGCAGACCAGTCTGTAGCAATCTGTATACTTTGTATACTTCTGGTACTTCAAAAATTCTGAAGAATTATGATAGTCTGAAGAATTTGTGTAGCAATCAGAAGCAAAAAATAATCAACTCAAAATCTCTTACAGAAAAAAAGGAAAATTCTTTTCATGAGCAGAAAGTTTCTGTCTTTTCCAGCATGACCAAACGATCATCCCAAAGACTAATCATAACGGTTTTACTTGGCACAAACGCAAAAGAAACACAAAAAACACAATCATAACAGAATTATGAAAGTGTGGAAAACACAAAACAGAAAGAAAAAGGATAGATTCGTTGGGTTGCCTCCCAACAAGCGCTATTGTTTAACGCCCTTAGCTAGGCAAAAAGTGATGGAATCACGTATAGTCATCTTTGGTGCTCAAACCATAAGTAGCCCTCATCATAGATTCATAAGGCAATCTTATTTTCTTTCTAGTAAAATGCTCCATGCCCTTCTTTAGGGGAAATTGAAATCTAATATTCCCTTCCTTCATATCGATCATAGCACCAATAGTCCTTAGGAAAGGTCTACCAAGAATAATGGGACATGAAGGATTGCAATCTATGTCAAGTGCAATGAAATCCACGGGTACATAGTTCTTATTTGCAACAATAAGAACATCATCGATCCTTCCCATGGGTTTCTTGACAGAAGAATCCGCAAGATGCAAATTAAGAGAACACTCTTCAATCTCATGAAAACCAAGAATATCACATAAAGACTTTGGAATCGCGGAAACACTTGCACCCAAATCACACAAAGCATTGCATACATAGTTTTTGATTTTGATTTTGATAGTAGGTTCCCAATCATCATGAAGTTTTCTAGGTATAGAGACTTCTAATTCGAGCTTCTCTTCAAGAGATTTCATCATAGCATCTACGATATGTGCGGTAAAGGCTTTGACTTGGCTATAAGCATGTGGAGAGTTTGCAATGGATTGCATCAAATAAATGCATTCAAACAAGGAGCAACTATCATAATTGAATTCCTTGAAATCCAAAGTGGGAGTTTCATTACTACCCAAAATTTTGATTTCTTCTACTCCACTCTCCACACCTTTATCATCAAGATAGGTGGGCTCCGAATCATTGGGGCGTTTTTCAACCAAAGTGGATTCATATCCAGACCCTTCATCAATAGGTTTGACATGAGAAAAAAAAGATTCAAGAGGAGTCACACCAAGCACTTTAAGATCTTCGTGATTTGCATCACTAGAACGCACCCTTTTAAACCATTCATGCCTAGCGCGAATTTGGGCGGTTCTTTCTTTGCTCTCATTCATGGAGACACGCATAGCTTTTAAAGTTTCATCCAAGTTGACCTTGGGAGGAGCACATCTAACTTTCAAAGCATAAATATCACAAGACATCCTATCAACGCTCTTAGCCAAATCGTCTATTTTGAGTAGTTTTTCCTCTATGGACGCATTGAAAATCTTTTGAGAGTTGATGAACTCTTTGATATTACTCTCTAAATCAGAGGGTAATTTGTTGTGATTTCCATAAGTGTTGTTGTAGGAATTGCCATAATTGTTAGAGGAGTTACTAGGAAAAGGCCTAGGAACATAGTTTCCTCTAAAATCATTGTTGTTGCCAAAATTGTTCCTACCAACAAAATTAGCGTCCAAACTAGCGTTGCTACTCTCAGTCAAGGAAGATAGTGGCATGTCATTAGGATCTAAAGGAGCATTTCTACTAGCAACCAAATTCATCAACTCGTCCATCTTAGCACTAAGCGAGTTAATTTCTTCTATAGCGTGCACCTTTTTGCTAGCAGGTGACCTTTCAGTGTACCACTGAGAGTAGTTGGTCATGATATTGTCTAGGAGTTTTGTAGCGTCTCCTAACGTGATTTCCATGAACGTTCCACCTGAGGCGGAGTCCAAGATATTGCAAGAAGCAAAATTCAAACCAGCATAAAAGATTTGTATAATCATCCACAAACTCAAACCATGAGCGGGATAATTTCTAATCATTAACTTCATCCTCTCCCAAGATTGTGCAACGTGTTCATGATCAAGTGGCTTGAAATTCATTATATCGTTACGTAGAGAGATAATCTTAACCGACGGAAAATACTTGGATATGTAAGCATCTTTGCACTTATCCCAAGAATCGAAACTATTTTTAGGCAAAGAAGAAAACCAAGTCTTTGCGCGATCTCGCAACGAGAAAGGAAAAAGCTTCAACTTAATCACGTCATTATCCACATCTCTTTTCTTTTGCATATCGCAAAGCTCAATGAAGGTATTGAGATGGGATGCGGCATCTTCACTAGGAAGGCCAGAGAATTGCTCTTTCATAACAAGACTCAGCAAGGCTGCGTTGATTTCATACGATTCCGCACTAGTGGCGTGAGCAATTGGAGTACTAATAAAATCATTATTATTAGTGCTCGAGAAGTCGCAAAGTTTGGTGTTTTCAGCCATGATGACTTCAACAAACAAACAAGCACACAAGCAAGCAAGAAAACCGGCAAAGGGCAAAAGAAAACGGCAAAGGAAAACGGCAAAAAGGAAAAAGAAAACGGCAAAGGAGAAAAGCAAATGAAAACGGCAAATGTGAAGTGGGGGAGAGGAAAACAAGAGGCAACTGGCAAAAAAGGTAAATGCAAGAGATGAGTTTGTGACACCTACTTGGATAGGTCTTGATCTCTCCTTCCCCAGCAACGGCGCCAGAAATACTTCAGCTACTGCAACAAAAGATCTTCCAACGGCGCCAGAAACAAGCGTGTTGACGGGAGACTATTCTTGTCTTGATACTCCTCAGCAACGGCGCCAGGAATCCTTCTGCTACGGCTACGCCTTTAGGGACTTCCTTGGCAAATATGCAAAGGATTCCCCCGTGGCCTTGGAGCCTTGCGTTGGTGTTCCCTCGAAGCGGAAAGGGTGATGTAGCATAGCGGCGGCAAGTATTTCCCTGAGTTTTGAGAACCAAGGTATCGAACCAGAGAAAGGATTGCGTCAAGTCACAAGTACCTGCACAAACACAAAGAGCTTGCACCCAACGCTATGAAGGGTTTGTCAATCCCTTATAGATTGTTTGCAAAGTGAGAACTGAAAGCAACAAAGAAAACAAAGCAAAGTAAAAGTGAAAGTGGAGACGATAGTTGTGAATAGACCCGGGGGCCGTAGTGTTCACTAGTCGCTTCTCTCATGAAAGCAAGTAGACGGTGGGTTAACGAATTACTGTCGAGCAATTGATAGAACCGCGCAAAGTCGTGACGTTATCTAAGGCAATGATTATATCTATAGGCATCACGTCCAAAACAAGTAGACCGATACTTTCTGCATCTACTACTATTACTCCACACGTCGACAGCTATCTAGCATGCATCTAGTGTATTAAGTCCAAAAGAACAAAGTAACGCCTTAAGCAAGATGACATGATGTAGATGGACAATCTCATATCTACGATAAAAGCCCATCTTGTTACCCTTGATGGCAACAACACGATGTGTGCCTTGCTGCCCCTTCTGTCACTGGGAAAGGTCACCACACAGTATGAACTCAAAACCAAGCACTTCTCCCATTGCAAGAATCATAGATCTAGTTGGCCAAACAAAACCCAAGACTCGGAGAGACTTACAAGGATATCAAATCATGCATATAAGAAATCAGCAAAGACTCAAATATAATTCATAGATAATGTGATCACAAATCCACAATTCATCAGATCTCGACAAACACACCGCCAAAGAGGATTACATCGGATAGATCTCCATGAAGATCATGGAGAACTTTGTATTGAAGATCCAAGAGAGAG
The DNA here is from genome assembly GCF_904849725.1 of Hordeum vulgare subsp. vulgare. Lineage (NCBI taxonomy): Eukaryota > Viridiplantae > Streptophyta > Magnoliopsida > Poales > Poaceae > Hordeum > Hordeum vulgare. Next base: position 529,866,005 of record NC_058520.1, on the reverse strand, counting down.
AAGAAGCCATCTATCTACTAACTACGGACCCGTAGGTCTGAAGTGAACTACTCACGAGTCATTGGAGGGGCGATGATGATGAAGAAGAAGCCCTCCAACTCCAAAGTCCCCTCCGGCAGGGCGCCGGGAAGGGTCTCCAGATGAGATCTCGCGGAAACGGAAGCTTGCGGCGGCGGAAAAGTATTTTCGAGGCTCCCCTGATTTTTTGCGGAATATTTGGGAATATATAGGCCAAGGATCTAGGGCAGGGGAGCGCCAGGGAGGCCACAAGCCTGGTTGCCGCGGCCTCCCCCTGGTGGCGGAGTGGGGGCTTGTGGGCTCCCTCGAGCCCACCTGGCTTGGCCCAAAGGCCCCCTGATCTTCTTCCGTTCGGGAAAAATCATTTCGGGGTTTTTCTTCCGTTTGGACTCCGTTCCAAAATCAGATCTGAAAAGAGTCAAAAACACGGAAAAAACAGGAACTGACACTTGGCACTTAATTAATAAGTTAGTCCCAAAAAGATATAAAATGTACATAAAACAACCAAAGAAGACAAGATAACAACGTGAAACCATAAAAAATTATAGATACGTTTGAGACGTATCAAGCATCCCCAAGCTTAACTCCTGCTCGTGCTCGAGTAGGGAAGTGATAAAGAATGAGTTTTTGATGCTTTCATGCTACCAAGCATAGGTGTCCTTTGTAATTCCTCTTATGTGATGTGAATGTTCAGATCCGTTAGATTCAAAACAATAGTTTTCTATTGACGTGGAAACAATAATAATTCAAGTAAACTAGCAAGGTAATCATGAACTTTCAAAATAACAAGGCCAAAAGAAAGTTATCCCTACAAAAGCATATAGTCTGGCTATGCTCTATCATCATTGCACAACGAATTTAAATCATGCACAACCCCGGTATTGCCCAAGTAATTGTTTCACACCTTTACTTTCTCAAACCTTTTCAACTCTCACGCAATACATGAGCGTGAGCCATGGTTATAGCACTATAGATGGTGTGGAGTGTGGTGGAGGTTGCAAGACAAAAAGGAGAAGATAGTGACATTAACTCGGCATATCAATGAGCTGTGGAGATGCTCATAAATAGATATCAATGTGAATGAGTAGGGATTGCCATACAAATGATGCACTAGAGCTATTAGTATGTGAAAACTCTTAAAGAAAACTAGTGGGTCTGCATCCAACTTGCTTGCTCACGAAGACCTAAGGCAATTTTGAGGAAGCTTGTCATTGGAATATACAAGCCAAGTTATATAATGAAAATTTCCCACTAGCTATATGGTGGTGACAAAACGAGAGACTCTCAATCATGAAGATCATGGTACTTAATATGCACAAGTGTGGAAAAAGTGGTAGCATTGTCCCTTCTCTCTTTTTCTCTCATTTGTTTTTTTTGGTGGGCTCTTTGGCCTCTTTTTTTATTTTGGTGGGCTTATTTGGCCTCTTTTATTTCCTCACATGGGACAATGCTCCATTAATGATGGTCATCACACTTTCAACTCAAAACTTAGATCAACTATGACTCTATATGGAATGCCTTCGGTAGTGTACCGTGGCAATGATCTAGCATGGCATAGACATCAATGGAAACATCATGCTAGCTATCTTACGATCATGCAAAGGAAAAGTAGACGTGGTGGCACATGTCATGGTGGTAGTTGCATGGCAATATATCTCGGAATGACTTTGAAAAAGCCATAGTAGGTAGGTATGGTGGCTGTTTTGAGGGAGGCTAATGGTGGGTTTTGTGTACCGGCGGAAGTTGCACGACACTAAGAAGATAGTGATGGTGGAAGGTGAAAGTGCATCTAAACCATGGACTCAACATTAGTCATGAAGAACTCATATACTTGTTGCCAAAGTTTTATTAGTAATCGAAACAAAGCATTCAACGCACACTCCTAGGGGAAGGGTTGGTAGGTATAAACCATCGCGCGATCCCGACCGCCACGCAAAGGATGACAATCAATATACTAATCATGCTCAGATTTCATCACATAGCTGTTCACCATACGTGCATGCTACGGGAATCACTAACTTCAACACAAGTATTTCTAGATCCACAACACCTTACTGGCATGACTTCAATATTACCATAACCACAACTCAAAACTAATTGAGATGAATCAAACTTCTCTAACTATTGAATGCACATCAAGGTGGAAGTTTTCGTATCCCTTTGGATAACTACCCCTTTTGAGACTACTTTCAAATCATAGATGAACTACCAAGCCACGCACCGCTGTGCTCCAAAATATATAAGTGAAGCACATAGAGCAAAAGTATCTAGCTCAAAAGATATAAATGAAGCACATGTGAGCTGAATTGTCTACCAAAAGATATAAGTGAAGCTCGACAAAATCACGGTGTGTGCATGTCTCTCTCTCTAGGTGTGCAGCAAGGATGATTGTGACACAACAAAAATAAAAGACTCCTACGATACAAGACGCTCCAAGCAAAAACACATAACATGTGGTGAATAAAAAATATAGCCCCAAGTAACGTTACCGATGGATTGAAGACGAGAGAGGGGATGCCTTCCCGGGACATCCCCAAGCTTAGGCTTTTACGACATCCTTGAATATCTTGGGGTGCCTTGGGCATCCCCAAGCTTGAGCTCTTGCCACTCTTTTTCTCTTTGTCCATAAGAACTTCACCCAAAACTTGAAAACTTCACAATGCGAAACTTAAACAGAAACTCGTGATAACATTAGTACAAGAAAGCAAACCACCACTTCCTTAGGTACTGTAGAAAACTTAAATTCTACTTGTGCTGATGTTGGGTTACTGTACTTTCAATCTTCCATGGCTAATACCCCCCGATACTATCCATAGTTTCATCAAAATAAGCAACCAACACAACAAAAACAGAATCTGTTAACAACAGATCAGCCTGTAGCAATCTGTATATTTCGTATACCTCTGCTACTTCAAAAATTCTGAAACGTTACGACAGTCTGAAGAATTTGCGTAGAAATCAGCAGCAAAAAGAATCAACTCAAAAGCTCTTACAGAAAAACAATGAAAATTCTTTTCGTGAGCAGAAAGTTTCTGTCTTTTCCAGCATGACCAAACGATCATCCCGATGACTAATCATACCGGTTTTGTTTGGCACAAACGCAAAAAGAAACACAAAAAACACAATCATAACAGAATTATGAAAGTGTGGGAAACACAAAACAGAAAGAAAAATGATAGATTCGTTGGTTTGCCTCCCAACAAGCGCTTTTGTTTAACGCCCTTAGCTAGGCATAAGGCAAACATATCTAAGTCTAACATACTTCCTATGCATAGGCATTTTATAGGAGAAAAAAATTTGCAAGACAACCAATAGTTACCAAATGCAATGAAGAAGAAAGAGACAATAGCAATCTCAACATAACGAGAGGTAATTTGGTAACATGAAAGTTTCAACCAAAATATTTTCCTCTCTCATAGCAATTACATGTGGGATCATATTCAAATTCAACAATATAGCTATCCCATAGGATATTCTTTTCATGATCCACATGCATGCAAAGTTGACGCTCTTCAAAAATAGTGGGATTATCATCTAAAGTCATGACTTCTCCAAACCCACTTTCAATAATATTGCAAATATCATATTCATCTTGAGGCTTGAACAAATTTTCAAGATCATAAGAAAGATCATCACCCCAATCATGATTATTGCAACAAGTAGTGGACAAAGCAAAACTAGCATCCCCAAGCTTAGGGTTTTGCATAATTTCAGCATGATTATCACTAATAGAATTTATAGTGAAATCATTGCAATCATGCTTTTCATCCAAGGAACCCCCATGAATCACTTCATAATTTTCTTCCACACAATTTTCAGATTCACGCCTCTCACGCAAAACTCCATAAAGATAGTCAATTGCCCTCAACTCACTAGCAATTCGTTCCACATAAGTGGGTCTCTTAAAGAGATTAACAAACGAAGATGCAAGCATATTGAAGGCACATGGCACACAAGCGAACAGAAAGCAAGCGAGAGAAAAGGGCGAACGAATAAGGCAAAAGGCAAATGAAAACGGCAAATGTGAAGTGGGGGAGAGGAAAACGAGAGGCAACTGGCAACAAAAGTAAATGCAAGAGAAGAGTTTGTGAGACCTACTTGGATAGATCTTGATTTCTCCTCCCCGGCAACGGCGCCAGAAATACTTCTGATGTCAGCTATGCTAATGCACAAAAGTCCTTCCAATGGCGCCAGAAACAGGTGTGTCGACGGCACCAGGAATCCTTCAGCTGCGGCTACGCCTTAAGGGACTTCCTAGGAAAGTATGCAAAGGATTTCCCCCGTGGCCCTGGAGCCTTGCGTTGGTGTTCCTTGAAGCGGAAAGGGTGATGTAGCACAGCGACGGTAAGTATTTCCCTCAGTTTGAGAACCAAGGTATCAATCCGGTGGAGGAGTATCACAAGATCCTGCACAAACACAAAAGCTTGCTCCCAACGTTATGAAGGGGTTGTCAATCCCTTATAGATTGTTTGCCAAGTGAGAACTGAAAGCAAAAAAGTAACAAAGCAAAGTAAAAGCGGAGGTGTAAACGATGGATGTGAATAGACCCGGGGGCCGTAGTGTTTACTAGTGGATTCTCTCATGAAAGCAAGTAGACGGTGGGTGAACAAATCACTGTCGAGCAATTGATAGAACCGCGCAAATTCGTGACGATATCTATGCAATTATTATATCTATAGGCATCATGTCCAAAACAAGTAGACCGATACTTTCTGCATCTACTACTATTACTCCACACGTCGACCGCTATCCAGCATGCATCTAGTGTATTAAGTCCATAAGAACAGAGTAACGCCTTAAGCAAGATGACATGATGCAGAGGGATAATCTCAAACCAATGATAAAAACCCCATCTTTTTACCCTTGATGGCAACTACTTAATGTGTGCCTTGCTGCCCCTACTGTCACTGGGAAAGATCACCACATGGTAGAACCCAAAACCAAGCACTTCTCCCATTGCAAGAATCATAGATCTAGTTGGCCAAACAAAACCCAAGACTCAGAGAGACTTACAAGGATATCAAATCATGCATATAATAAATCAGCAAAGACTCAAATATATATCATAGATAATCTGATCACAAATCCACAATTCATCGGATCTCGACAAACACACCGCCAAAGAAGATTACATCGGATAGATCTCCATCAAGATCATGGAGAACTTTGTATTGAAGATCCAAGAGAGAGAAGAAGCCATCTAGCTACTAACTACGGACCCATAGGTCTGAAGTGAACTACTCACGAGTCATTGGAGGGGCGATGATGATGATGAAGAAGCCCTCCAACACCAAAGTCCCCTCTAGCAGGGCGCCGGGAAGGGTCTCCAGATGAGATCTCGCGGAAACGGAAGCTTGCGGCGGCGGAAAAGTATTTTCGAGGCTCCCCTGATTTTTTGCGGAATATTTGGGAATATATAGGCCAAGGATCTAGGTCAGGGGGCGGCCAGGGAGGCCACAAGCCTGCCCACCGCTGCCTCCCCCCTGGTGGCGGAGTGGGGGCTTGTGGGCTCCCTGGAGCCCACCTGGCTTGGCCCAAAGGCCCCCTGATCTTCTTCCGTTCGGGAAAAAATAATTTCGGGGTTTTTCTTCCGTTTGGACTCCGTTCCAAAATCAGATCTGAAAAGAGTCAAAAACACGGAAAAATCACGAACTGTCACTTGGCACTGAATTAATAAGTTAGTCCCAAAAAATATATAAAAGGTACATAAAACAACCAAAGAAGACAAGATAACAGCGTGAAACCATAAAAAATTATAGATACGTTTGAGACGTATCAGTGGTTTGGGAATAGTCCAAGCATTATCATTGCTCAAGATATTATTCAATAGAATTTCAGCTTGTTCCACATTTCGTTCCCTGAAAACACAACCAGCACAACTATCTGGGTGGTCCCTAGAAGCATTGGTTAGTCCATTATAAATGATATCAAGTATTTCATTTTTCTTAAGAGGGTGATCAGGCAAATCATTAAGTAACTGGACAAGCCTCCCCCAAGCTTGTGGGAGACTCTCTTCTTCAATTTGCACAAAGTTATATATATCGTGCAAGGCAACTTGTTTCTTATGGGCAGGAAAATATTTCTTAGAGAAGTAGTATATCATATCCTGGGGACTACGCACACAACCAGGAGAAAGAGAAGTAAACCAAGTTTTAGCATCACCCTTTAGTGAGAAAGGAAACAACTTAAGGACATAGTAATAGCGATTTTTTCCTCATTAGTGAATAGGGTGGCTATATCATCCAGTTTAGTAAGATGTGCTACAACAGTTTCAGATTCATAACCATGAAAAGGATCAGATTCAAACAAAGTGATTAACTCAGGATCGACAGAGAATCCATAATCCTTATCAGTAACAAAGATGGGTGAAGTAGCAAACTTAGGATCATATTTCATTCTAGCATTCGGAGATTTTTCTTTCCACTTGCATAATAAATTCTCAAGATCATAGCTATCCTTACAAGGAAGAAAGTCTTCAGCTACCTCTCCCTCCATAACATAACCCTTAGGTATATTAGGCAATTCATATATCTAGGAGAGCTAGGTCTAACAGGTGTCACAACAGGTTCAACTTCAATAATTTCATCAGTTTCAGAAGTATCATCAGATTCAACAGTAACTCTAGCAATTTGTGCATCTAGAAATTCACCCAGTGGCATATCATTATCAAGAAAAGCATCATCATAAGCATCATGGATAGCAGAAATAGCATCATCAAGCACATGCGACATATCATAATTACTAGTAGGTGGTGGTGTCGCAAATTTACTCATAACAGAAGGGGAATCAAGTGCAGAGCTAGATGACATTTCCTTACGTGTCCTCGTAGTTTAGGGCAAGACTTTAGTTTTTGGATCTCTCGGATTCCTCATAGTGATCAACAGATATAAATCCCAAGTGACTCACAGAATAGAGCTATGCTCCCCGGAAACGGCGCCAGAAAAAGGTCTTGATAACCCACAAGTATAGGGGATTGCAACAGTTTTCGAGGGTAGAGTATTCAACCCAAATTTATTTATTCGACACAAGGGGAGCCAAAGAATACTCTCTAGTATTTGCAGTTGAGTTGTAAATTCAACCACACCTGAAAGACTTAGTATCTGCAGCAAAGTTTTAGTAGCAAAGTAGTATGATAGTAACGGTAGCAGCGGTAACAGTAGCAGTAGTAATTTGTATAGCAAGTGTGACAGCAGTAGCGGTAAAGTAACTTAGCAAGGACCAGTATAGGAAAAGCTCGTAGGCATTGGATCGGTGATGGATAATTGTGTTGGATGGCATTCATCATGTAACAATTATAACATAGGGTGATATGTAACTAGCTCGAGTTCGTCAATGTAATGTACGCATGTATTACGTATTTAGTCATACGTGCTTATGGAAAAGAACTTGCATGACATCTTTTGTCCTACCCTCCCGTGGCAGCGGGGTCCTGTTGGAAACTAAGGGATATTAAGGTCTCCTTTTAATAGAGAACCGGAACAAAGCATTAGCACATGGTGAATACATGGGATCCTCATACTATGGTCATCTCGAGGAGTGGTTCCGGCTATTGTCACTCCGGGGTTGCCGGGTCATAACACATAGTAGGTGACTACAACTTGCAAGATAGGATCAAGAACACACATATATTTATGAAAACATAATAGGTTCAGATCTGAAATCATGGCACTCGGGCCCTAGTGACAAGCATTAAGCATAGCAAAGTAGTAGCAACATCAATCTTAGAACATAGTGGATACTAGGGATCAAACCCCATCAAAACTAACTCGATTACATGATAGATCTCATCCAACCCATCACCGTCCAGCAAGCCTACGATAAGGTTACTCACGAACGATGTAGAGCATCATGGAATTAGCGATGGAGGATGGTTGATGATGACGGCGACGTCGATTTCCCCTCTCCGGAGTCCAGAACGGACTCCAGATGTGCCCTCCCGAGGAAGAACAGGCGGTGGCGGCGGCTCCGTATCGTGAAACGCGTTGAACTCTTCTCTTTCATTTTTTTTCTGGGTGAGAGAGGTTATATAGAGTTGGAGATGAAGTCGGAGGAGCCACGTGGGCCCCACGAGCCTGCTAGGCGCGCCCTAGGGGGGCGCCTGCACGACTCGTGGCCCACTGGCAGCGTATCTTCAGTTGATTCTTTCTCTGATATTTTTTATATATTACATAAAAAATCCTCGTAAGTTTCAAGGTCATTCCGAAAACTTTTATTTGTGCACAAAAATAACACCATGGCAGTTCTGCTGAAAACATCGTCAGTCCGGGTTAGTTTAATTCAAATCATGCAAATTAGAGTCCAAAACAAGTACAAAAGAGTTTGGAAAAGTAGATACGTTGAAGACGTATCAAGCGACAACTCACTTGTCATTAACGCCTGACATGATGGTATGCTACGTTCATAGTTTCGGTTATCAAATGACAACTCATGTCTATGGCCAGGAAACCTCGACCATCTTGTGATCGACGAGCTAGTCCATTTGAGGCTCACTAGGGACATTGTGTTTGTCTACGTATCCACACATGTATGTGAGTTTTCAATTAATACAATTATAGCATGGATAATAAACGATTATTATGAACAAGGAAATATAATAATAACCAATTTATTATTGCCTTTAGGGCATATTTCCAACACGTAGGAATTTTTTGTTTCCCATGCAACGTTCCCCAATAGTATTCAGTTGTGAAAGCGAACATTTAAGGGTTGACACGTCATTGCTGTGAATGCGGACACGTTTGCACACGACTAGGGTCCGAATTATCTAGGAGCGGTTATAGATGCTCTAATTACACTCGTATTTAACCAGTCACCTCTATGGATGTTTAGGGACCGGATTAACTTTTTTTTCTTGAGCAAGAGGGACCAGATTAGCTTTTTTTAGACAAACTCGCGAGGCCATATTAAACTGAGACAACCTTTACATGTAGGAAATGTAAATCTCCAGGTAGGCCTAACCAAACATGGGGACCATACCCAAGAGACAGAGCATGCCCAGCGAGTGTGCAAGCCTCGAAATTCGAGCTCCTAAATTCATGAATGAAATTACAAGCAGAGAAAGCCTTAGAACGCTCAATGGTCTCAACTATAATGGCTGCATTCTTCCCTTTTGCTCTTCGCTTGATATCATCCACCACCGTCTTGCAATCTGATGCCACATGAATCTTCTGGACGTACACATCCTCTGCTAAAGCCATCACCTCTCTCATCACCAGAGCTTCCAAGACAACCGGATCATGTATATGCTGATAAGAGATGGCTGATGCCCCCAGAAAAACTCCCTCTGAATCTCTACACACCACCCCAACACCACCACAACCATCACAGTAGTGGCATCTGCATTCATGTTTAAGAAGCCCAGTGGTGGGGGAATCCACCCATTGGTTCTGGGAGCCCTTAGCGAAGGACTGCAAAGTGCCGATTTAGAAGTTATGTCAATATCTCGCAGAAATGCCTCGATGAAACGGTGGGTCTGAAGTGGGCTATCTTATATCTCTTCATGAATAGCTCGACGCCTAGATCTCCAGATAGCCCACATAGTAACCACCATATGGTTAAACATTTGTTGCGATAGGATTTCCTGCATAGTGAAGATCCAACTTCTGGCATTAAGGTTCAGATTCGCCTTCATATTTTTCACCACTTCTTCAGATGACAAAGACCACACGCATCTAGCTGAGATGCAGTCTATCAGAGCATGCTTCCAGCTATCTTCCGCCATACAGAAGTGGCAAATAGAGCTGGTATCATATGTCGATGACAAAGGACATTCGCAGAGGGAACTACGTCCCTGCAAAGCCGCCACACAAAGTTCTTCAACTTGGAGGGAACCTTAATGTTCCACAAGGAAGCCCATGCATGTTTCTCTCGATCCGTAGCTGAAGCCCCACCAGTTCCATCTAGTAGGTTCGCTCCATCCCTTTTTGATTTAAGAAGCATCTTGTAAGCTGAACTTACTGAAAACATGTCGCGGTGATCTTCACCCCACGCCCAAAAATCTGCCATCCTCCTCGTGCATAATGGAATAGATAAGATCATATCAACATCGATCGGAGTAAAAACTCTACGAAGTTCATCCTCTCGCTATGCGCTAGCGGAGGCATCAATAAGATCTGACACTCTTTGGGGAGGGTTAATCACCAGAGGGGCAATCGGCCGCATCATACCCAGCCTAGGCAGCCAGTTCTGGGACCAAATATTGGTGTTCTCTCCAGTTTCAATCCTCTTGATAATCCCTTGTGCAACAACATCTCTCCCATTCAAGATTGCCCTCCAAATTTGAGAAGGATGCCCGCCCAGCTAAGCCTCTAGTAATAAGACCGTGGGATAATACACTGCCTTAAGAATCCTACCACTTAGTGTTGCACGCCCCTTTAACAGCCTCCATGCTCGTCTTGCCAAGAGTGATAAGTTGAACAACTCAATGTCCTTGAAACCAAGACCTCCAAGAGATTTTGGTGAAGTACAAACGTCCCATGAGACCCAACATGGCTTCCTTTTGCCCCTCTTACCCCCACACCAAAATTGACGAATCATCGAAGTTATGTTCTCGCAAATGCCACGAGGTAACCTGAAGCATGCCATCGAAAAAACTGGTATTGCTTGAGCAACAACCTTTATCAGAACTTCCTTCCCCCATACGAAAGCATCTTCCCCATCCATCCATTAATCTTTTCCCAAACTCTGCCCCACACGTACTTAAAAGTCCCCTTGCTTGCATGTCCCACATCAGTCGGCAAACCTAAGTACCTCACACATAGTTCTTCCCTGTGGACATCCAGTGATATCTTAGTGGAATCTCTAACAGTTTGAGGGCACCATTTACTGAAAAAGATAGAGGACTTCACATTATTAACTTTCTGGCCAGAAGCATTGCAATAAGTGGTCAACAGGTTTGATACCACCGTCGCCCCTTCAACACTCGCTTTGAAAAGCAGCATGCTATCATCCGCAAAGAGTAGGTGGTTAACAACTGGAGCTGTCGGCGTCGCCTTCACTCCCACAAAGTGCGATGATTAGCTAGGTCCAGCTATAGATCCTATAATCAGTGACGGACCCACGAATGAACCAAGTTCCACGCAAACTGGACCAGTTTAGCTAGGTCGAGCTATAGATCCTCTAATCAGTGGCGGACCCAGAAATGAACCAAGCCCCAGACGAACCAGACCAGACCAAGGCCTGTAGAAGTCTAGCTACACTAAACACTATAGTGTACACCCGAGATGGGCCTCACGTCCCAGACCGCCGCCCGGGCTGCCTCGGCCTGAATCCGTCCATGGCTCTAATCACTTGTAGATGCTCTAACCGCAGTGGTATTCGACATTGGGCACAGTGTGTGAAAGTATCCATATCAATATCATGTGTGAGATATCATGCAAAAAATAAATAAATCATGTGTGAGATTTAGAATCACCCTATATGAGCGTTGGATCATTGGATGGACGGGACTTGTATCTCACTTCACTGCCCTGCTCCCTGCTTACGAAAGCCGAAAAGCAAAAGAAAGGAATCTCGAGCAAAATCCCCGCAGCGGCCAAGCCAAGCACCACGGAACGGAACCCAAAACAAAAGCCCCGAAGAAACCCCACCGAACTCCCCTCCATCCTCCGCTCCCATTTCCTTCGTGCCGTCCGCCTCCGCCGTCCCGTCCTCCACCCCTCGCCACCCTCCCCGAGACCAGCCCCTCGCCCCGTCTCCCATGGCGGCCTCTCTCCTCCACGCCGCCGCCTCCTCCCCGCTCGCGGGCCCCAACCCGGCCGCCCGCGCGGCCTTCCGCCCCCTCGCCTCCTCCCCATTCCTGCGCCTCGCTCGCTCCTCCCCCGACCGCCGTAGCCGACTGGACGCCCCGCCCCGGGCGCTCTCGGGCGGCGCTCGCCTCGCCGCCTCCCTCCGTCCTCGCCGCTTCGTCGCCGCCCTCGCAGGGGAGGAACCGGTGCGTGCCCGCCCTCTCCGAGATCCTTCCCCCGTTTTTTCTGTTTCCAGTGGTGATGCCCTGTTTTGTCTTCTGACGCGTGTTTCTTCTGCCCCTACCTATCTGATCTGCTAGGTTGTAGGAGTAGAGTAGTAGTTGGTCATCTCACCCGCCCGCCTTTCATTTTGTTTTATCCTCCTCGCGCGATGCACGGGCTGAAGTAATCGTTGTGCGCTTTTACAATTTTCGATTCGTTAAGTGCATTGAGGATAATGTGCGAGTATATTCTTTTCGTGTGCCAGCCAAATGGGAGATGTTTGCAGCGGTGTCTCTGTTAACGCATCGAGGCCTTTCGGCAATGTTTCTGTATGCTAAATACCATATTCCGTGGCTCAACTGTGTTGTCAAATTATGCTAAGCTCACAAGTTATTTTCTCTGCTGAGTTCAGATGAGTTCAGAATTGGGTGATGACAAGGAAAAGGAATCGGAGAAGATCGAGATAGAGCCCGAGGAGGCCCAGGAGGTGTGGAAGGAAATGCTCAAGCAGTTCAAGGCCGAGGCCATCCGAATGCAGGCCCTGACAACGCAGGCATACGATGTCTACTCCAAGAGGGCGAGGGAGGTGCTGTTAGAGGCCTCAGAGAAGCTAAGGATCCAGGCTGATAAAGCACAAAAGGACCTGAGCGTTATCGCTGCAGAGGTTGGTGAGGAGGGGCAGGAATATCTACAGCTGGCAGCTAAGAACTCCCCAGATTCAATCAAGGATATCACCGAGACAATCAATGCAGTTGGCAACCTCAATGGGCCATCAGAGTACAAGGATTATCATGTCGGCATTTCATTTGGTATGTAATGGCATTCTGTTGCTAGCATTTCCAGTTATCTATGTAATACTCATGCCGCAAGTTGACGAACATGTGGCTCTTTCCGGAAATGGCTTTGTTAGATCATCAGTTGTATATAGGCAGTTTGGTGCTGCCTTGCTATGTTAGCGTTGCAATTGAATAGTATTAATGGAACTGTTTTATTCCTTGTAGGTACCTTTCTTACTGTAGGAGGTTTCCTTAACTTCATGCTAACTGGAAGTACATCTGCAATTCGCTTTGGTTTTGTTCTTGGGTTTGCACTATTGGCTCTGGGTATCTCAAGTTTGAGATCGCAAAGAGCAGGCGGTCGTCAGCCTCGTCTTCTGCTGAAAGGGCAAGCTGGTTAGTTCATTTCTTCTCACATTATTTTCCTTGCTTCATATTATTTACCCCTGTTTCACGACTGAAGTGGCATTGGCATAGCTACTTCTGCCAGTAAATATTATCTGTATGCTTATGTGACATGTTCTTAATGTTGGCATAGTTAAGAAAAACAGAATGAAAGAAAAAAGAAGTAAAATAGGAGTACATTTGTTTGTGATGTATTGAGTTCAGAAGATTGCTCTTCAACTGATTTGTTTGTTTTGTCTATCTAAGAGTTTTATGTTTTTGTGCTTATTTACATTTGTTGAGTGAGGTGATATGCATCTGTTTTTGTTGTGCATACTATCAGACCCATCACAATTCTGCTGAGAGCAAATAGGTGACTGCTTTCAGCTATGAAATGTATCGGTATTGCAAAATAGCTTTGGGCTCCAGGAATAGAAGAATATTTTTATCAGGCTTCTCCTGTCCTCTATTTAAATTCGACAGCTTCCAATAAAATCCAATCACATTAGTTCAAAGTAAATCAAACAGGAATTCAGTATTCCTGCATGATATTGTTGCAATTATAACTCCTTTGATCCAAAGGAAACCCATAGGATTTTTTAAAGATTTGGATCCTTAGGATTTTTTTCCTTCGGTGGTCGTTTGATTCTCAGTATTGGAATCCTTAGAAATTTTTCCATAGGATTCATTTGTACTGCATTTTGGAGGAAAATTCCCATCCACTCAAACCTCTTGGTAGAATTTCTTTGTTTTTTTCTGTGCTACCAAACACTCTTCCATCCAAATTCCTGTAGTCTGCTAATCCTGTAGTATACAATAGGGCATGTCACTATATTCTTGCGTTTTTTCTATTCCTGCATTTTGAGAATACTGCGAATCAAAGAGGCCCTAAATATATCTGGATTTCACTTTTTCCTGTTATAATGGATTTTAAGATTTGCTTTTGTTATTTCTGCAAACTTAACCAATCATTGATGTTTATTCGTCAAAAGTTAACTTTGATAATTGGTCCATGCCAACAAGAAGATTGTACTCCCTCCGTCCCAAAATAAGTGTCTTAAGCTTAGTACAATTTTGTACTAGAGCTAGTATAAAGTTGAGACAGTTATTTTGAGACAGAGGGAGTACTACTTATTTTGACATTTTCCATTTTTAGTACAATAAAATTGTTTTTGCTGTCTATTGGAGCTGATGTTCAGTTCTGTAATGATATGTAAATATATTTGAAAAGCAAATACCAAATGAAGCACAACCAAGCGTAAACTCTAAGAAAGCCACATGCATTTTTTCTTTTCTTCTGAAGTTGTCAAACAATGTTGTAAACATAGAGTAGGTGGTGTACAGTGACTAGTGTCTTGCATGCAGTTTTTTTAACCTTGAGGATGTGATTCTGTTTGATCTTGATTTCTCTTTTTTTTTACATGACTGGGTGCTCCGGCTATATCCATTTCTATTTTGATATTTTTTGGGAGTTTCCACACATAGCACACGTCGAGTTTAGATTCAAGTTGAATTCCATAATGCATACAAATATTGAACATATATTACTGATGGAGTTTCGACTCAAGTTGATCCTCCAAGGTTTCAACTATTCAGATTGATAGTGCAATGCACTTCTTCTATGATTCATATATCTGATTATTCATATTGACTTGTATTGACCGTGTAACGCTAGTGAGGCTCAATTTATAGTTGCACATTGAGTAATAGTCTCAAGATGATGTTACCAGTTGAGCTCTGATAAGTTATTGGTTTGTTATTCTTTTTAATAACTTGCAAATTCCCAACATACTTGACTTGTGGTATGCAGCTATTGCAAGCGTTATCTTCTTCAAGGACTTGTCAGTTTTCTTCCGGGTAGGTTTCTAGTTTGGCTCAAATTGTATCCCCCCCATTAGCAATGGCAGGATTTAATTGAATTTTGTGTGTGTGCAGTATGGGTGGTTTCCAAATGTTTTCGCGGTCCTTCTCAGGTCAGTAGACATTTTATCCTTGTACTTGCTATGAATACTTTTAGTCTAGAATCAGAGAAACATATACTAGTTTTATATAAACAGTTACTGTCATGAGCTACGTCGCTTCCTTGCATGTTTATGTTGTGCGTTTATACCTGCAAGACTGCATAAAATGGCTTGTTCCTGTGTCTACAAGGGCTCTACACAGTACAGTTTTTCCTTGGTGGATATTACGATTTTCTCACCTATTTGCAATTTTGCATTCAACCTTTCTGGCAACCTGTGCCCCACAATAGACCACCTCTCACTTTTACTGTACTACACTGTACCACATAGTTCTTTCCAAAACTATATTGATTGCCTCTGCTGCAATCCCCTGACAGGGTGACACCTCCCATTGATCTGTTAGAAATCCTCTTTTTTCCTTCTTCTGTTGCTACCACCTTTCGGTAGTTTTATCGCGTTATACTTGTAAGGTGTGAACAAGAAGCTGATGATGACTAAAGGCTAAACTGGTAAATACATCATTTTCATCTTGTTTCGCCCTTGAGTTTCCCTACTACACTTTGGATGTGTCTTATAGTGCAAGACTTGCACCATTATCAACCCAAATGTGATGAATGTTTCCTTTAAATAGAAGGATGGAACTAGTGGAAGTATCTATCACATAGTTGTTGTCAAGCATTACACACAAATTGCTGTCAAATAATACTAGTTGGACATGTACTAGCCCCCCGTCAACTAAAAGTCTAAAAGGTCTGATAGCTCTATTACTTCCTCTAGTTCAAAAACGTGTTAAGAGGTGAAGTTCATTCCCTTAGCTGTATGTTGTTAGGTAGAAATGTGACACCCTGCGGATCGGACGAGGATGGGCGAGCTCCTCTAGTTCCCTAATTTAGCGTTTTGGATATTTACGCGGTCTCCATCACACAGTGACCCATAATTTCTATTCTGTTCTATTTATTAAATCTAATAATGCTGTGATACTATGGAAGTACTTTCTAGACAAATCAGCACATATGATTGCCCAATTTAAATATATGAAAACATAGAAGGTTGAAGTTTGACACCTATGTAAAAAAAAATCAGCATTTTGTGAACTTGCAGGCGGACTGATTTTTTTTTTTTTGGAGATTTTCTTTCAGCAATTAAGCTGGCTATTTGTGTACTTCATTTAGAGAGCACTTTATGCTGTTTGCAAAGGCCACCAGGGCGATTTTGAATTGGACCACGGAAAACATGCACAATATCTATATATTTTTTATTTGTGTTGCAGTGGAATGGTAGCGACCTTTTACATTCATCGCATTGTGACTGGTGGCCACAAAGGTCGCACCGAGAGCAGTTCAGATAACTAATGGTAATACCTCACTTCTTTCACCTAAAGATCCTTTTGTATAAACCAGTGTACCTTGTATAGTATGTGCACTTGGATACTGAACTAGCTAAACCGTATGTGCCTTAAATGATTGAACTAAATTGCTCTATATCTCACGGCACAACACTTCTCTAGGTTATACAACACACCTGGATGAATCATATGACCGCGGGAACTTGGGTTCTGGAGATTGATGGTGACCCTTCGCCTTATCCTTCTTTCATCGGCATTCAACTCAGGCACGCTCCATGGTGTCTGAACTCTAAAGTTGCTCTATACAGTGATACCTGGACTCACAAGAATTGCTCGCATACTCGCCCCTCGCGTTTGTTCCTTTCCTCGTGTAATATAGATGCTGTCCCGAACCAGAATAAGGAATGGCCCTTCAAGGTCTCTAGTATGTATCAAGCTCTTCATCATTTATATTGTTTATTTATGCAACGTAGTTGTAACACATTGAATATCCAGTGAAATCCGAAAATCGGCTTGTCTCACTCAGTATGTTGCTGTTTGGCCTGAGGGTAACAATTTGGCAGTGACGGTGGCATGCTATCTTTTGTTTGCTTATTAATGCTTGTTAGATTGTAGCCGAGTTTGTCAATTTGTTCAACCATTTGTCGATCTATTCCGTTTGCTGAAACAAACGCTTAGTATTGCAACCAATTTGATTAGCCAACTCTACATCACAACACAACCTCTTGCAGCCGGAACCTCTCAGCTCTCACCCACCCGCGTACATTATCACTACTCATTAGTCACACTGCGACAGCCAAGGCACTCCAGATCTGTCCACTAAACGGTGAACAGGTCGTCGTCGCACGCTAGCCGAGGCAGGCTATCTGCTGTGCTCTACTGAAGCAGATCGCCGTAACTGAGGGAGTTGACGACGGTCTCCCACTCCCAGTCGAAGCTGCCATCGAGAAACTCCTCCGACGAGTATGACGAGGACGACGGCGACAACCATCCCCGCGACGTGTCACAGGGCGCCTGGCCGTGACGCTGTGCGCCGTGCTGGTCGCCCGCCGGCAGCAGAGGCGAGCCCCTGTTCTGGTCGATGGCAGTGGCACCGACGATTCCACGAGCGTTTGAGCCGGAGTCGACGACACTAGGAGGCAGTGGCTCCGCGCTTTGCCGACAGACGGCGGCTCCGCAGGTGTGCTCGCCGTAGTAGGCGATCACGAACGCCGCGGGCTCCTCCTGCGCCCGCTGCACCCGACGGGTCGCGGCGCACCCCTCGCCTCTGAACGCGCAGCGGTAGTAGAGCCTGCATGCACCAAAATAGCGTCAGGCTCTGCTCTGATCGACCATTAGCGGCATTTCTTTCTACTGTACACATACTGTATGTACCTCGGGTGGTTGCTTCCGTTGATGTCCTTTTGCCCGTACTTCCTCCACGCGAACCCGTCCGCCGTCGTGCCGGCATGGACCTCCCTGTGCGCCTCCGCGCCACGCACCCTGCGAGAAATCGACGGCAAGTCTGTCAGTCAAACATACTGTCATGCTCGTGCAAGGGTGGAGGATTAATTCAGAATCCTTCCATCCCGGCGCGAGTGGCGATCCAAGCCTCGCACCTTCGTTTGCACGGCATCGCGGCCGCGTGAGCGTGAGGATGGCTGCCTGGGTCCATCGCCTTCCTCTTTTTACCGGCGGCGCCGGCGCTCACCGCGGCGATCACCCGGTCGCAGCAGCGGAGGATCTCCGCGGCGAGCGCCTGGTGCTCCGCCCGCACCGGCGGGGAGGCCGCCCGGAGAAGGTCCCCGAGGTGCGCCGCGGACTGCTGCCCCATCGTCATCAGCTCCAGCACCACCGCTGTTGGGGTGGCCAGCGCCATGGCAAGGGTCTCTCCGCCTCTGCTACCTCGATCGAACTTGGCAGTCCCTATAACTGGACTGGACAGTACGTCGTGCACCAACTTTTCTTCTGGCTTCTCGTTGTCGAGCTTGTGTTGTGAGTGCGAATGGATCGGCTGGTCGTGCCATATCCTCGACAATTTATAGGAAACCTCGGGCAGGGGAACAACGGGGAAGGTGCATGGAAGGCGGCCGAAACCGAGCTCAGTACCTCCCTCCCTTTCCCTTTGCAGACGATCGAGTGGAAAGTCAAGGGCCAAGAGTTAACTGGTAAGTAACGACGATAAACTACGTACATGCGTCAGATGCAGACAATTGTAACCTGTGATGAGAGAGGTCGAAGCTAGCAGAGCCCGCAGTCCGGGTGAGATCGAAGGCGACGCGTAGTGGTTACGGGAACGCGTCGCCCTACGCACGTACTGTACGTACGTGCGCCGTCACATGGGCGACCCGAGCTCACTCTCGTCTCACCAGTGATACCTGACGTACGGGGTGATGCATACGTGACACCAGTCGTGTTGCCACAAGGCCCTAATCAACTCCTGAGAAGAAAACACACACACACACACGGCCCCCGCAAAAAAAAAAAAAAAACCAACATGCACACACGGGCGGGCGCCAAGAGAGACGCAAGGAACAGAGAACAAAAATGCAAGTGTTCCCTAGATTCGCTGGCGGTTGACGCTTGGCACGTGCGCGCTGCCTGCTCGCTCTGCGGCTCTGGATTCGGATTCAGGTTCGGTTCAATGTATATATGTGCCGTGCCAAAGCCCCGCGTTGGGTCCTAAACAAAAAGATTCAAAGCGGCCGTGTAATCCCTGGGCCGGCCGCGTACATCAACCGATTGATTGATCGATCGACCCTCTTGCAGTTTTTCTTTTCGGGAAAGATCCTTCTGCGAATTGAAGCGACGAGCACCACACCAGTATGATATTGCTCGTGTTCATGTGCGCCTGCCTATCTTCAGCTTACTTGCACCCCAAGCTGATCCAAAGCCAACTTATAAAAAACACGATGAGAACACCGATAGTACGGACAGTCTTCCCTCCCTAAAGTCTAATGCTTTTGTGTTGGTGTTCTGAGTGTAAATGGGTGATGGCCAGTGATCCACGCTGCTCGAGAAGCGAGATTAGGTTGTTCCTTGCCAAAAACAATGGGGTTGTTCCTTGCCCAGCATGTGTGCTGCAATAATGCCTTTTTGGATTTCAGAATATTGATACGATCTTCCTTCTTCTCTTGATATAAACTAGACTGTCACAGACTCGCAGTAGCCACCACCTCCCGTGAGTAACGTACCGGTTCGACATGTCGTAATGTTCGATCGGTCTCCAAAAGTGGATATGACACGACAGTTAATCAATTAACTAAACTAGGTAAAGAAGCCTCGACAAGTAACAGGTGATCGAGATTGGCTTCTTTAGGCCGAAAGGGCGAGAATAATCGCGGACCTGTGTGCACGGGACCCCTTTTCTTCGAATTGACCTGACTTTGTCCGATTAAAATACGTATATCATGTTAACCTGAGCAGTCGCCACGAACGTACAAGCAATTTCCATCTCCAAGACCACAACCCTATTTGGGACGTTTCCTACCTTAGCCATCGCCACGAGCCACGCGACTAAGGAGGCGATTTTCTTTCACGGGATCTCAACCGGTTCAGTGTGTTGGTCCCTCTCCCTCTGGCCGCTGTTCCTGCGGTAGGAGGGAGGGGGGACCCGTTCCTCTGGTGTGTAGTTAGGATTTGGAGCTATAGGTCGTGGTGCGTCGTTGGAATGATGAAAGCAGCGTTCGGACGAATAAATCTGCTTCAACTTCACTCTCATATCGGTGGTGTCTTTCATGACGTCGTTTTGGTGTTGATGGCATCGTGTGTTTGCTGATCCTTCAGATCGGCGGCTTTAGAGTTCGTGGATGGTGTCGGCGAGGTGGCGGCGGCGACTCCATCAGGTGTGTCTCTTCTTCTGCTCTGTCCCTGTTGCTGCGGCGTTGTCTCCAACGTCCTGGTGGAGCAGGGAGGTTTTGTCGTTCAGAAGTATGCGCAGACGGTTGTCTACGCAAGTGACAAGTGGAAGATGGTGCATCTTGTGCTGGATTTGTGATTGATGGATGCTAGTTCTGTTTCCTACTCAGACGTTGTCGTCTTGCGAGGGTATCAGATCTGAAGTTCGAAGGCATGTCCAGGAGCATGTTGCCCCAATTTGATTCTTTCAATGACAATGGTTTTGCTTCTGACAAACTACTTTGGAGGTCCGTAAAGCTGTACATCAGCGATGGAGCTGCGTTGAGTTCAGGTGAAGAGGCATCTGGCTTCGTTCTTTTTGATGGCTGTTTTGATGGTATCGAAGGAGAAAGATAATCATTGATATTTTGCATAAGATAATTTTATTTTTCCAGTCTTGTAAAATCAGTGCTTACGTGCCTTGTAACTTGATCTTATTCTATAAATAAGACACTATTATCATAAAAAAAACCCTGCGCACAGGACGAAGACTATTGAAAGTACGCATTTTAGAACGTTCCAAAATCGCCACATATATACATGCAAAACAAACGGCTTAATTAGGTTAGACTTCCACGCATGGATACAAATTATGGTCAGGTTTATGTGGATGTACGTATGTGTGTTTGTATGCACCTTGAAGTCGCGCGCGATTCTCATTTCATATTTTCATGGGTCTTCGCAAGAAAATTGTTCTTCAATGTACTACGTGTTTGACCGATCCAGGACTGCGATGCCAAGTACGGAACGTAGGACTACTGTCTTTGTTAACTATATACTGGAAAACGTCACCTGCAAAAGAAAACTACTCCTATACGAGAGAACATGCACCAACCGGCCGGTCCAAGAATTAAATTCCTCCTCTGCAGGTATTTGACCGGAATACTGCTAGCTAGGGTTTGACAGTAACCTCTATGCTCTGCTATATACGCGGTACGTAGCTGCGACTCCCGGTTCATTGGCTTTAGCTGGTTACAAAGATTAGGGTTTGCATGGTCACGCACACACGCTTCCACCGGGCGGGAAAACGACATTACTCGAGGGAAAATGACTGCTAGCTCGTGGTACTACTTAGCATCTTTGAAGGGGTCCAAATGGCTGTAAGGCTAGTTAAGGACTAGTGACTGATTGGGTAAGATCGCTGTGGCAGCTGGCGCATCACATTCATATGTATGGGCAGTTAAACGATTTGGTAGCATTCCCGCGAGAAAAAAGGAGGATTTGGCAACATGCGTGAGATTTCCTAAAGAAAACTCGGGGACCGCTTGGTGAATGGTTTCGTCGACCGAGCTCAAGGACACGCTGCACGCTGGCATGCTTACTGATCAGATATCTCCATCAGAGACATGGACAACTTCCATCCTGTTCCCCCGTACGCAGCCTCTTCTCAGCGCATTTTCAATGTCAACTCGTAAATTTCGTTCCGCATCCGTTCGTGGATAGGACGAAACCAGCCCGTGAATATGAATGTAGAAGAACGATATTTAACCGTAGCTGTATACATTTTGATAGCAACTCAAACCAACCGAACGAAATTCGTGCAAGCACGGACGGACTTCATGCAAACATGATGAATTTCATGCAAACACAACTGATTTAATTACATTTTGAGCATATCTTAATTAAAAAGGTAAAATCACGTGCACGTAAGGTTGCGCGGAGCTCCACTCCGACGACCCGAATACACTACACTAGTCTATAGCCGGCCGCGGCGGATCCCTTTGTCTTCCTCATGTTTGATAACCCGCTCACCGGACTGTCAGAAGCCCGAGCTGCATATGCTTCAGCTCAAAGGATGCCTCGCTTCAGCACCGCTCGTCAGAGCGGACCCCCCCGACCGATGCTTCAAAGGGAGGGAAAGCGGGCACCTCCGCTTCCGTGCAGCCCATGCAGGGCCGACGAAGGTCCTCACAAGAGAAGAACCGTCGTCTCGGCGGTGGCCTTCATGGGACCGAAGCGGCAGCGACCTCCCGTGTTCAACTTCTCCTTGATGTGTTGAGAAACGTTGCATGGGAAACAAAATTTTCCTACACACACGCAATACCTATCCATGGTGATGATCATCTACGTGAGGGAGATTGGATCTACATACCCTCGTAGATCGCTAAGCGAAAGCGTATATAACGCGGTTGATGTAGTGGAACATCTTTGCGATCCAAATCGCAGCCCGTCCCGCGATCTCATCACGATCCGTCCCGCGATCCCATCACGATCCATCCCGATCTAGTGCCGAACGGACGGCACCTTCGCGTTCAGCACACGTACAACACGATAACGATCTCCGTCTTCTTGATCAAGCAAGAGGGACGGAGAGGTAGATGGGTTCTCCAGCACGACGGCGTGGTGGTGGTGGTGGTGGTGGAACTATTCCAGCAGGGCTTCGCCTAAGCACCGCTGAAATAATCTAGAGGAAGAACTACGATCTAGAGGAGAGGTAGCACGTGGCTAATTGTGTGTCAAAACCCTCAAAACCTCTAGTATATATAGGAGGAGAGAGGAAGGAGGCTTGGCCTCCAAGGGAAGCCTCTAAGGCTCGGCCGAACCAAGGAGGAGGAATCCACCTCCTTGTGGGAGGTGGAATCCTATTAGGACACTTTCCTACTTGGAAACTCTTTCCACCTTTTGACTTTTTTGCCTTGTTCCTTTATTCCAGCCGCATGGGCCTTTAGGGGAGGCTTTGGCCAGCCCATTAAGGGTTGGTCTACCTCCTCTCACAGCCCATGAACCCTTTTGGGTCGTCACACACCCCTCCCGGTGGTCCCCGGTACCCTCTTGTCACTTCGGTACACTACCGATGAGCCCGAAACTTTTCCGGTGACCAAAACATGACTTCCCATATATCAATCTTTACCTCTGGAGCATTCTGAAGCTCCTCGTGACGTCCTGGATCTCATCCGGGACTCCGAACAACCTTTGGTTACCAACACATATAACTCAACTATACCGAAACGTCACCGAACCTTAAGCGTGCAGACCCTGCGGGTTCGAGAACTATGCAGACATGACCTGAGACACTCCCCAGTCAATATCCAATAGCGGGACCTGGATGTCCATATTGGCTCCTACATATTCTACGAAGATCTCTATCGGTTGAACCTCTATGTCAAGGATTCAGTTAATCCCGCATGCTATTCCCTTTGTCCTTCGGTATGTTACTTGCCCGAGATGCGATCGTCGGTATCTCTATACCTAGTTCAATCTCGTTACCGGCAAGTCTCTTTACTCGTTCCGTAATACAAAATCCCATGACTAACTTCTTAGTCACATTGCTTGCAATGCTTACTTTGATGTTGTATTACCGAGTGGGCCACGAGATACCTCTCCGTCACACGGAGTGACAAATCACAGTCTTGATCCATGCCAACCCAACACACACCTTTGGAGATACCCGTAGAGCACCTTTATAGTCACCCAGTTACGTTGCGACATTTGATAACCCACAAGGTATTCCTCCGGTGTCTGGGAGTTGCATGATCTCATGGTCATAGGAACAGATACATTGACATGCAGAAAACAGTAGCAATAAACTAACACGATCATATGCTACATTCATAGTTTGTGTCTTGTCCATCACATCATTCTCCTAATAACGCGATCCCGTTATCAAGTGACAACACTTGCCTATGGCCATGAAACCTTGACCATCTTTGATCAATGAGCTAGTCAACTAGAGGCTCACTATAGACAGTGTGTCGTCTATGTAGCCACACATGTATTTGAGTTTCCAATCAATACAATTCTAGCATGGATATTAAATGATTATCATGAACAAGGAAATATAATAAGAACCAATTTATTATTGCCTCTAGGGCATATTTCCAACATGATGATGGCGACAGACACGAAGGTGCTAGCCACCGGCTCGCCGCTATCCGTGCACCCGACTTCTATCTCTATCTGCATCGCGCGGCCGCACGCACGGAGGCGCAGTTGCATGCATGGAAGGTGCGACCGCAGACACGGGACACGGGATCGCCGCCGTGCAGGCATGGAGCAACTCACCACTCCTCATCGAGCTGGGCTGGAGTGGCGAGTTGCCGAACCAAGCGCTGGCTTGAGGTAGCAGCTGGCTCTGTCGGGGCTAGGCGAGGGTGGTGAAGCAGCAAGCTGCCTCACTCGTGCTCGTTGCGTGTATGTGCTACTGCCCCGCACTGGTGTTGTGTATGTTATTGTTCCGCACGCATACATACTACATGAGGGGCAAAATTGTCTTTTCAAGTGTCATTTAGTCTTAAAATGGACAAAAATGTTATAAAGGGCATAAAATTTAGACTCGTTGTTAAATAGGGAAGAATTTTTTTTAGTATTAAACAAGGAAACAATATTTAAGATATTGTTAAATAAGGAATCGTTTCTTCTTTTTTACCTAAACCTAACATTCTTCCAACCCATTTTTAATACTATTGCAGATTTTTACTATCAATAGTATATTCATTATGAGACAGAAATAAATTTACAAGATCACGAGAAGCATCATGCTACCTCTTGAGCTTGCGTTGGTTTTTCCCTTGAAGAGGAAAGGGTGATGCGCACAGTAGCAGTAAGTATTTCCCTCAGTTTGAGAACCAAGGTATCAATCCAGTAGGAGTATCAAGCCAAGTTCCTAAAGTACCTGCGCAAAAACAGCAAACTTGCACCCAACACTACAAAGGGGTTGTCAATCCCTTCACGATTGATTGCAAGGCGAGATCTGAATGCAGAAAGTGCAACAAAGTAAAAGTGTAAGGCTGAAAATATGATGTGAAGTAGACCCGGGGGCCATAGTGTTCACTAGAAGCTTCTCTCATGATAGCAAATATTACGGTGGGTGAACGAATTACTGTCGAGCAATTGATATAACCGCGCAAAGTCATGACGATATCTAAGGCAATGATCATACATATAGGCATCACGTCCGAGACAAGTAGACCGATACTTTCTGCATCTACTACTATTACTCCACACATCGACCGCTATCCAGCATGCATCTAGAGTATTGAGTTCATGACAAACGCAGTAACGCCTTGCTACGTCAACAAAAGTCGTTCCCCGACAGTGGTGCCAGAGATCCTTCTGTCGTCTCTTGAGCTTGCGTTGGTTTTTCCCTTGAATAGGAAAGGGTGATGCAGCACAAGAGCAGTAAGTATTTCCCTCAGTTTGAGAACCAAGGTATCGATCCAGTAGGAGGGTCTCGTCAAGTCCAGAGTACATGCGCAAACACAAACGAGCTTGCACCCAACGCTTCAAAGGGGTTGTTAATCCCTTCAAGATTGTTTGCAAAGTGAGATCTGAAGGCGGAAAGTGCAACAAAGTAAAAAGTGTAAGGCTGAAAATATGGTGTAGAGTAGACCCGGGGGCCATAGTGTTCACTAGAGGCTTCTCTCAAAATAGCAAATATCACGGTGGGTAAACAAATTAGTGTCGAGCAATTGATAGAACCGCGCAAAGTCATGACGATATCTAAGGCAATGATCATACATACAGGCATCACGTTCGAGACAAGTAGACCGATAATTTCTGCATCTACTACTATTACTCCACACATCGACCGCTATCTAGTGTATTGAGTTCATGACGAACAGAGTAACGCCTTAAGCAAGATGACATGATGTAGAGGGATAATCTCAAACCAATGATGAAAACCCCATCTTTTTACCCTTGATGGCAACAACACAACGCGTGCCTCGCTACCCCTTCTGTCACTGGGTGAGGTCACCGCACGGTATGAACCCAAAACCAAGCACTTCTCCCATTGCAAGAATCATAGATCTAGTTGGCCAAACAAAACCCACAACTCAAAGAGAATTACAAGGATATGAAATCATGCATAAGAGAGATCAGAAGAAACTCAAATAAGATTCATAGATAATCTGATCATAAATCCACAATTCATCGTATCTCGACAAACACACCGCAAAAGAAGATTACATCGGATAGATCTCCATGAAGATCATGGAGAACTTTGTATTGAAGATCCAAGAGAGAGAAGAAGCCATCTAGTTACTAGCTATGGACCCGTAGGTCTACGGTGAACTACTCACGCATCATCGGAGAGGTCATGGTGTTGATGAAGAAGCCTTCCGTATCCGAATCCCCCCTCCGGCAGGGCACCAGAACGTGCCCCAGATGGGATCTTGCGGAGACAGAAGCTTGCGGCGGCGGAAAAGTACTTTCGATGATCTCCTGATTTTTTGGGGATATATAGGCGCAAAACCTAGGGCAAAGGAGGTCTAGGGGGCCCACAAGCCTGAGGGCCGTGGCCCCCCTGGCCGCGGGGTGGGGCTTGTGGGCCCCCTGGGGGCCCCTGCCTTGGCTCTCAAGTCTCTTGATCTTCTTCAGTTACGGATTTTTTTTTCGGGGATTTTATTCCGTTTGGACTCCGTTTCAAAATCTCCTCTGAAAGGGGTCAAAAACATGGAAAAAACAGGAACTGGCACTTGGCACTGAGTTAATAGGTTAGTCCCAAAAAATATATAAAAGGCATGCAAAACATCCAAAGTTTGACAAGAAAATAGCATGAAACCATCAAAAAATATAGATACGTTGGAGACGTATCAAACATCCCCAAGCTTAACTCCTGCTCGTCCTCGAGTAGGGAAGTGATAAAGAATGAATTTTTGATGTGGAATGCTACCTAGCATAGTTGTCCTTTGCAACTTCTTTCACGTGACATGAATGTTCAGATTCGTAAGATTCGAAACAATAGTTTGCTATTGACATGAAAACAATAATACTTCGAGCAAACTAGCAAGGTAACCATGAACTTTCAAAATAACAAGGCCAAGGAAAGTTATCCCTACAAAATCATATAGTCTGGCTATGCTCCATCATACTCACACAACTAATGTAAATCATGCACAACCCCGGTATTGGCCAAGTAATTGTTTTCACACTCTTAATTTCTCAAACCTTTTATAACTATCACGCAATACATGAGCGTGAGCCATGGATATAGCACTATAGGTGGAATAGAGTGTGGTGGTGGTTGTGAGAGAAAAAGGAGGAGATTGTCACATTGACTCGGCGTATCAAAAGGCTATGGAGATACCCATTAATAGATATCAATGTGAATGAGTAGGGATTTGCATACAAGAGATGCACTAGAGCTATAAGTATGTGAAAGCTCAGAAGGAGAACTAGTGGGTGTGCATCCAACTTGCTTGCTCACGAAGACCTAGGGCAATTTTGAGGAAGCCCATCATTGGAATATACAAGCCAAGTTATATATTGAAGATTCCCACTAGCATAAGGTAGTGACAAAGCAAGAAGCTCTCAATCATGAAGAACATGGTGCTATTATGACGCACAAGTGTGGAAAAAAGATACTAGCATTGTCCCTTCTCTCTTTTTCTCTTTTTTTTATTTGGGCTCTTAGGCCTCTTTTTTTGGGCTCTTTGGCCTCTTTTTTTATTTCCTCACATGGGAAAATTCTCTAATAATGATGATCATCACACTTTTATTTACTCATAGCTTCAAAGCTCAAAATGATGATGACTCTATAGGAAATGCCACCGGCAGTGTACCGGGATGTGCAACGATCTAGCTTGGCGTATGACGTTGAAACATCTCGCTAGCTATCTTACAATCATGCAATGGCAATATGAGAGTGACGGCACAAGTCATGAGACAGAACGGTGGGAGTTGCATGGCAATATATCTCGGAATGGCTATGAAAATGCCATAGTAGGTAGGTATGGTGGCTGTTTTGAGGAAGGCATATGGTGGGTTTGTGCACCGGCGAGAATTGCGCGGCACTAAAGAGGCTAGCAAAGGTGGAAGGTGAAAGCGCATCTATACCATGGACTCACATTAGTCATGAAGAACTGATGACCCACAAGCATAGGGGATCAATCGTAGTCCTTTCGATAAGTAAGAGTGTCGAACCCAACGAGGAGCAGAAGGATCTGACAATTGGTTTTCAGCAAGAAAAATCTGCAAGCACTGAAATTGTCGGTAACAAGTGATTGTGTGGTGAGATGATTCGTAGCAAGCAACAAGTAACAAAAGTAGCAAGGGTGCGGCAAAGTGGCCCAATCCCTTTTGTAGCAAGGGACAAGCCTGGACAAAGTCTTATAAGAGGAAAAACGCTCCCAAGGACACACGGGAATTTCTGTCATGCTAGTTTCATCATGTTCATATGATTCGCGTTCGTTACTTTGATAGTTTGATATGTGGGTGGACCGACGCTTGGGTACTACCCTTACTTGGACAAGCATCTCACTTATGATTAACCGCTCTCGCAAGCATCCGCAACTACGAAAGAAGAATTAAGACAAAGTCTAACCATAGCATTAAACTAGTGGATCCAAATCAGCCCCTTACGAAGCAACGCATAATCTAGGGTTTAAGCTTCTGTCACTCTAGCAACCCATCATCTACTTACTACTTCCCAATGCCTTCCTCTAGGCCCAAATAATGGTGAAGTGTTATGTAGTCGACGTTCACATAACACCACTAGAGGAAAAACAACATACAACATATCAAAATACCGAACGAATACCAAATTCACATGACTATTATTAGCATGACTTATCCCATGTCCTCAGGAACAAAAGTAACTACTCACAAAGCATAATCATAATCATGATAAGAGGTGTAATGAGTAGCATCAAGGATCTGAACATAAACTCTTCCACCAAGTAATCCAACTAGCATCAACTACAAATAGTAATCAACACTACTAGCAACCTTACAAGTACCAATCGGAGTCGCGAGACGGAGATTGGTTACAAGAGATGAACTAAGGTTTGGAGATGAGATGGTGCTGATGAAGATGTTGATGGTGACGAGTCCCCTCCGATGAGAGGAGTCTTGGTGATGACGATGGCGACGATTTCCCCCTCCGGGAGGGAAGTTTCCCCGGCAGGATCGTCCTGCCGCAGCTCTAGATTGGTTCTGCTCAAGTTCCGCCTCGTGGCGGCGGCGAAACCACGAAAAAGCTCCCTTCTGATTTTTCCTGGACGAAACCCTCCATATAGCAAAAGAGGGGGCCTAGTGGGCCAGTGGGCTGCTCACAAGCCCCCATGGCGCGGCCTGGGGGGGGGGGGGGTCGCGTCGTGCAGGCTTGTGGGCACCCCCTGGTGCCCCTCCGGCACTTCTTCGGCCCAGTATTTTTTTATAAATTGGGGAAAAATCTCCGTTGATTTTCACGGCGTTTGGAGTTGCGTAGAATAGGTATCTCAACTTTGCTCCACTTTTAGGCCAAAATTCCTGTTGTCGGTATTCTCCCTCTTCATGTAAACCTTGCAAAATAAGAGAGAAAAGGCATAAGAATAGTACCGTGAAGTGAAATAACAACAAAAGAAGCGATAAATATCAACATGAAAACATGATGCAAAATGGACGTATCAACTCCCCCAAGCTTAGACCTCACTTGTCCTCAAGCGAAAACCTAGCTCAATAAATATGTCCACATGTTTAGGGAGAGAGGTGTCGACAAAACAAGATACAAACATGCATGTATCATGATCACGATTAGAACAACAATACCAACATATAATCTCTCATGCTAAAGTGATAATTCCTTCATAAAGTAAAGCATGGATCAAGAACCTTACCGAGAAGTAACAACCGATAGCCTTTAGTCATTGAAGAAATTGCAATTTATCACAACATCAGAAAGAGTCAAGTAAGAGCTTGTAAAGCAAATCCACATACTCAATCATTCTTTCGTTCTCTACAATTGCTACAACTCACGTGGTACTCATGATATCAAAGTTTTAGCTGAACACAGAGAAAGATAGGGGCTTATATTTGCCTCACAACTGCTTACCTCAAGGGTAATGTCAACAATAATAATTCATGAATACTTACCTCCAAGTTGACATATGAATATAGATCTTTCCCAAGCATGTGACGGTAGCCAAGACAAAGGCAAAATAGGGAATTGGTGAAGACCACCATGACTCTTTCAAGGGCAAAAAGTAAAGGTACAAGATAGGCCCTTTGCAGAGGGAAGCAGAGGTTGTTATGCGCTTTTGAGGTTTGGATGCGTGTCTTCTTAGTGCGGAGGAACGTCACTTTATATTGCCCCCTGTGATAAAGAACTTTATTATGCAGTTTGTCGCTTTTATGTCTTCTTCATCACAGGTTCGTATAAAGCTTATTTTCCACACACTAATAGATCATACATATTAGAGAGAAATTTTTATTGCTTGCACTGATGACAACTTACTTGAGGGATCTTATTCAATCCACAGGTAGGTATGGTGGACACTCATGGCAAAACTGGTTTGAAGGTTTATGGATGCACAAGTAGTATCTCTACTTGGTGCGGGAGTTTTGGCTAATATGAGGTGGAAGCAATCGTCACATGCTAAGGGATCTCTAATCATATAACATTGTTCAGAGCCAAGCAATCACAATCCATTACGTTGTCTTCCTTGTCCAACATCTACTTCTAGGCATGCAATAGTTTGGTGAGTGTTCACAATCATAGATGGTGTGAGAGATGGTACAATTATATGTGAACCTCTCCTTCTTAATCACTTCCTATTAATTGCAACAATGACCAAGGTCTACGTTTGCCTACCCTCAAGAAGTTTCAATCCTCATTCTTTTTATATGTGAAGCCATCACTTCCCATAAGATCATTACATGATCTTTCATGATTTTGTTCTATTCTCACTCTTTTGATCATGGCAAGAGGCAAAGCCCTTCAACTAAGACACTCTTTATTATATGGCTCACGAGCAAGAATACATCAGGGGTGACACAAGGCAAAACTCAAGACTAAAACACTAAGACTTTTACTCTACTGGAAAAAAGAGAAAACTGAAAAGGAAAACTAAGACAAAGGTAAGTGCAAAAGATGTGATGGTGATACGATACCGGGGCAACTCCCCCAAGCTTGGCACAAGCCAAGGGGATTGCCCATACCAATGCTCAGTTATCTTCCTTTGGTGGTGATGGTGGAGTTGTTGCAATATGGGTTTGATCCTCCGTCTTCCAAGGCATAGGTGCTCCATCATGGAAAGATGAACGAGTCTCCGGAATCCTCAAATCTGCAGCCAACCGTATTGATTTAAATCTATACTCATACTGATAGTTTTGGTTCTGCAGGTCATAGATCTGGCCCTGGAGTTGATCAATCCTGTAATAGAGCCTGGAGAGGTGCTTCCCAGTGTCATTGGCATCAATCTTGTGCTTGCTGGTGAACTCCATGATCATCATGTGGTTGGCGTTGAGTCCACACTCCACCATCGCTTGGCACTTGAAGACTTATTGCTCCATTGCTTCGAGCCTCGTCTCCCCGCTTCCGGTCTTCTTAGGCCCCTCAACATCACGGATGTGCAACATCCCCTCACGCATCTCGATAGATTGATGGTGTTGCAGCACTCCCGTGAGGTAGGGATTGATGACCTTCTCAAAGATCTTGTCCTTCGGAGCTTTTGGGGAAGTCATAGCGATCTAGATGTGCAACAGAAACAGGCTTGAAACGAAAAATAGAAGAAATCTGCATGATGCAGGGG
The DNA here is from genome assembly GCF_904849725.1 of Hordeum vulgare subsp. vulgare. Classification (NCBI taxonomy): domain Eukaryota; kingdom Viridiplantae; phylum Streptophyta; class Magnoliopsida; order Poales; family Poaceae; genus Hordeum; species Hordeum vulgare. The sequence continues at coordinate 529,834,247 of NC_058520.1, read as the reverse complement.
TCAGACCAAACGGAAGTATATATAATGATTTTTTCCAGACCAGAAGGAGTCCCCTGCACGAAAACGGAGTCCGGGAGGCGCACGAGGTGGCCACAAGCCCTCACGGCGCGGCTAGGGGGTGGGCCCGCGCCGTGCAGGCTTGTCACCTCCTCGCGCACTTTTCGGACTACTTCCAATTTTTGTATTTTTTCAAATATTCCAAAACGGAGAAAATTTCCTATTGGAAAAGTTTTGGACTCTATTTTCTTACCGAATCACATACTACTTTGTTTTCGGAGTCTGAAACAGGATGATAAATGTCCCTTAGGTATTCCTCCGGAGTTATGCTATTGATGATATTGCTTTCAACATTTATGGGAGTACCTGAGATATAATGCTTGATTCTCTGCCCATTTACAACTCTCGGACAATTACCTTCCGTGTTGTTGATCTTGATAGCACCGGAACGATATACTTCCTCAACAACATAGGGACCTTCCCATTTAGAGAGAAGCTTGCCTGCAAAGAATCTTAAACGAGAGTTATATAGCAAGACATAATCACCTACATTGAACTCACGCTTTTGTATCCTCTTATCATGCCCCCTGTTAACCTTCTCTTTGAAGAGCTTGGCATTCTCATATGCCTGAGTTCTCCACTGATCAAGCGAGCTAATGTCAAATAACCTCTTCTCACCGGCAAGTTTGAAATCAAAGTTGAGCTCTTTGATTGCCCAATAAGCTTTATGCTCTAGCTCAAGAGGTAAGTGACATGCTTTACCGTACACCATTTTGTACGGAGACATGCCCATGGGATTCTTATAGGCAGTTCTATAAGCCCACAGTGCATCATCGAGCTTCTTAGACCAATTCTTTCTAGACCTGTTGACAGTCTTTTGCAGAATCAGTTTAATCTCTCTATTACTTAGCTCTACTTGAGCACTGGAGTGAGGGTGGTAGGGAGACGCAATTCAATGGTTGACATCATACTTAGCAAGCGTTTTACGGAAAGCACCATGAATGAAGTGTGAACCATCATCAGTCATTAGATATCTAGGGACTCCAAATCTAGGGAAGATAACTTCTTTGAGCATCTTGATAGAAGTGTTGTGATCAGCACTACTAGTGGGATAGCTTCTACCCACTTAGTGACGTAATCAACCACAACTAAGATGTGAGTATACCCGTTGGATTTCGGAAAAGGTCCATATAATCAAAGCCCCAGACATCAAATGGTTCAATGAAAAGTGAATAGTTCATAGGCATTTCCTGACGTTTGCTAATATTACCTATTCTTTGACATTCTTCACAAGACAAGACAAATTTACAGGCATCCTTGAAGAGAGTGGGCCAATAGAAACCTGATTGCAATACCTTGTGTGCAGTTCTATCTCCCGCATGGTGCCCTCCGTAGGCCTCGGAGTGACACTTCTGTAGGATCTGTCCCTGTTCATGTTCAGGTACACAACGTCTAATAACACCATCTACTCCTTCCTTATAAAGGTGAGGATCATCCCAAAAGTAGTGTCTCAAGTCAAAGAAGAACTTCTTCTTTTGCTGGTACGTGAAACTAGGTGGTATGTATTTGGCAACGATATAGTTTGCATAATCAGCATACCACGGTGCACTACGTGAAGCATTGATGACATTCAATTGCTCATCGAGAAAGCTATCATCAATAGGTTGTGGGTCATCAAGAACGTTCTCCAACCTAGACAAGTTATCTACTACTGGGTTATCAGCACCCTTTCCATCGACAACGTGCAAATCAAATTCTTGTAGCAAGAGAACCCATCTGATAAGTGTAGGTTTAGCGCCCTTCTTCTCCATGAGGTACTTAATAGCAGCATGATCAGTGTGAATAGTGACTTTGGAATCAACTATGTAAGACCTGAACTTTTCACATGCAAACACGACTGCTAAAAATTCCTTCTCCGTAGTAGCATAGTTTCTCTGGGCACTGTCTAGAGTTTTACTAGCGCAGTGAATAACATTCAACTCCTTATCAACTCTTTGCCCTAGAACAACACCAACAGCATAATCGCTAGCATCACACACGATCTCAAAAGGTAGGTTCCAATCAGGTGGTTGAACAACAGGTGCAGTTATCAAAGCCCTCTTAAGTATTTCGAAGGCTTCCTCACAATCATCATCAAATACAAAAGGAATATCCTTTTGCAAGAGATTGGTAAGAGGCCTAGAAATCTTAGAGAAGTCTTTAGTGAACCTTCTATAGAAACCAGCATGACCAAGGAAACTTCTTATACCTTTGATATCTGTGGGGTATGGCATTTTCTCGATTGCATCAACCTTAGCCTTATCGACTTCAATACCTCTTTCAGAAATTTTATGTCCTAAGATGATGCCTTCATTAACCATAAAGTGGCACTTCTCCCAATTCAATACAAGGTTGGTGTCTTTACATCTCTGTCAGACTCGATCAAGGTTGCTGAGGTAATCATCAAAAGAAGACCCGTAAACGAAGAAGTCATCCATGAAAACCTCAACAATCTTTTCACAAAAGTCAGAGAATATAGCCATCATACATCTTTGAAAGGTGGCAGGTGCATTACATAAGCCAAAAGGCATACATCTATAAGCAAAGGTACCGAAAGGGCAGGTGAAAGTGGTTTCTCTTGATCAGATTGTGCAACTAGTATTTGGGAGAAACCAGAATAACCGTCTAGAAAGGAGAAGTGTGTGTGTTGGGACAACCTTTCTAGCATTTGGTCGATAAAAGGCACATGGTAATGATCTTTCCTAGTGGCTTTATTCAACTTCATAAAATCAATCACCATCCTATAGCCAGTAATAATCCTCTGTGGGATCAACTCATCCTTATCGTTAGGGACAACGGTAATGCCTCCCTTCTTAGGAACGCAATGCACCGGACTCACCCAATCGCTATGAGCAACAGGATAGATAATACCCGCTTCCAGGAGCTTTAGTATTTCTTTTCTCACTACTTCTTTCATCTTAGGATTCAATCTCCTTTGATGATCAACAACTGGTTTGAAATCAGGATCAGTTTTGATCTTGTGCTGGCATAGAGTGGGACTAATGCCCTTAAGATCATCAAGAGTATATCCTATAGCAGCACGGTGCTTCCTTAGAGTTTTTAGTAACTTCTTTTCTTCATGCTCCGAGAGGCTAGCACTAATAATAACATGATATATCTCTTTTTCATCAAGATTGGCATACTTACGAGTATCAGGCAACTGTTTAAGCTCGAACACAGGATCACCCTTTGGTGGGGGTGGATCCCCAAGCAGTTCAACAGGCAAGTTATTCTTAAGGATAGGATATTGTTCTAAGTCAACTCTATCTATTTCATCCCTTTCATCCATATGCATATCATTTTCATGCTGAAGCAAGTATTGCTCTAAGGGATCAGTAGGAGGCACAACAATAGAGGCTAAGGCAATAGTTTCATCCCTACTAGGCAACTCCTTTTCATGAGGTTGACTACCAAACTGAGAGAAGTTGAACTCATGTGACACACCTTCAAAGCCAACAGTGATAGTTTGCTTCTCATAGTCAATATGAGCATTGACGGTATTGAGAAAAGGTCTGCCAAATATGATGGGACAAAAGCTATCTTGAGCGGTAGCAAGAACAAGGAAATCAGCAGGATACTTCGTTTTACCACACAAGACTTCAACATCCCTAACAAGTCCCACTGGACAGATAGTATCTCTGTTGGCAAGCTGAATAGTGACATCTATAGGCTCTATCTCAACAGGTGCAATCTCATCTTTGACTTCATCATATAAGGCTTGAGGTATTGCACTAACACTAGCACCCAAGTCACATAAACCATGATAACAGTGATCTCCTATCTTAACAGAAACCACAAGCATGCCAACAACAAGCCTATGTTTGTCTCTAACGCGAGGTTCAGCAATTCTAGCAACATCTTCACAAAAGTGAATATTATGTCCCTCAACTTCTTCAGACAGAAGATCTTTGATAATAGCAATGCTAGGGTCAACTCTAATTTGCTCAGGGGGTGTAGGTGTTCTAATATAGCCTCTACGTATCACAGTTGAAGCTTTAGAATGATCCTTTATCCTAACAGGGAAAGGTGGTTTCTCAATGTAAGCACTGGGAACCACGGGTTCATTATAGGCAATGACTTTCTCTTCAACTGGAGTGGGTTTAACTACATTGACTTCTAAAGGAGGATGAAATTTAAACCACTTCTCTTTGGGGAGTCAATATGGGCAGCAAAGGATTCACACAATGAAGCTACTATCTGAGAGTCAAGTCCATACTTAGCGCTAAAGTCACAAAAAGTATTTGTCTTAACAAAGGATTCAACGCAATCAAAAGTGAAATTCATACCTGACTCCTTACCTTCTTCAAGCTCCCAATCTTCAGAGTTGCGTTTAATTCTCTCCAATAAATTCTATTTGAAGTCAATATCTCTCTTCATAAAAGAACCGGTACAAGAAGTGTCAAGCATGGTGCGATCATCATGAGAAAGCCGAGCATAGAAGTTCTGAATGATGATTTCTCTCGAGAGCTCATGATTGGGGCATGAATATAGCATTGATTTAAGCCTCCCCAAGCTTGAGCGATGCTTTCTCTGTCACGAGGCCAAAAATTATAAATATAATTCCGATCACGATGTACTAAATGCATATGATAAATCTTTTGATGAAATTCCAATTTCAACCGATTGTAGTCCCATGATCCAGTATCATCACATAGCCTATACCATGTCAACGCCTTATCCTTCAAAGATAAAGGAAAGACCTTATTCTTGACCTCATCCTCGGGCACACCTGCAAGCTTAAATGAAGCACAAACTTCATCTACATAGATCAGATGCAAGTCTGGATGTGATGTTCCATCTCCTGTAAAAGGATTAGCCAGCAGTTTCTCAAGCATACCCGAAGAAAATTCAAAGCAAATATTTTCAGTAGGTGCAGAAACTTGAGGAGCAACTATTTGTGCTTCCGTTCGAGGTGAAGATACCCCGAACAAGCCCCTCAATGGATTAGTATCCATTGTGACAAGTGACAACAAATTTCAGCACACTATATGAATGTTTCCTTACCAAGTTCCACTTACCAAAGACGCTTCACTCCCCGGCAACGGCGCCAGAATAGAGTCTTGATGACCCACAAGTATAGGGGATCAATCGTAGTCCTTTCGATAAGTAAGAGTGTCGAAACCAACGAGGAGCAGAAGGATCTGATAAGTGGTTTTCAGCAAGGAAAAATCTGCAAGCACTGAAATTGTCGGTAACAAGTTATTGTGTGGTGAGATGATTCGTAGCAAGCACCAAGTAACAAAAGTAGCAACGGTGCAAAAAAGTGGCCCAATCCCTTTTGTAGCAAGGGACAAGCCTGGACAAAGTCTTATAAGAGGAAAAACGCTCCCAAGGACACACGGGAATTTCTGTCATGCTAGTTTCATCATGTTCATATGATTCCCGTTCGTTACTTTGATAGTTTGATATGTGGGTGGACCGGCGCTTGGGTACTGCACTCACTTGGACAAGCATCCCAATTATGATTAACCCCTCTCACAAGCATCCGCAACTACGAAAGAAGAATTAAGACAAAGTCTAACCATAGCATTAAACTAGTGGATCCAAATCAGCCCCTTACGAAGCAACGCATAAACTAGGGTTTAAGCTTTTGTCACTCTAGCAACCCATCATCTACTTACTACTTCCCAATGGCTTCCTCTAGGCCCAAATAATGGTGAAGTGTTATGTATTCGACGTTCACATAACACCACTAGAGGAAAAACAACATACAACATATCAAAATACTGAACGAATACCAAATTCACATGACTATTATTAGCATGACTTATCCCATGTCCTCAGGAACAAAAGTCACTACTCACAAAGCATAATAATAATCATGATGAGAGGTGTAATGGGTAGCATCAAGGATCTGAACATAAACTCTTCCACCAAGTAATCCAACTAGCATCAACTACAAAGAGTAATCAACACTACTAGCAACCTTACAAGTACCAATCGGAGTCGCAAGACGGAGATTGGTTACAAGAGATGAACTAGGGTTTGGAGATGAGATGGTCCTGATGAAGATGTTGATGGTGACGAGTCCCCTCCGATGAGAGGAGTGTTGGTGATGACGATGGCGACGATTTCCCCCTCCGGGAGGGAAGTTTCCCCGGTAGGATCATCCTGCCGGAGCTCTAGATTGGTTCTGCTAAAGTTCCGCCTCATGGCGGCAGCAAAACCATGAAAAAGCCCCCTTCTGATTTTTTCCTGGACGAAAACCTCCATATAGAAAAAGAGGGGGCCAGTGGGCTGCCCACAAGCCCCCATGGCGCGACCTAGGGGGGTGGCCGCGCCGTGCAGACTTGTGGGCACCTCTTGCTGCCCCTCCTGCACTTCTTCGGCCCAGTATTTTTTATAAATTGAGAAAAAAAAATCTCCGTTGATTTTCACGGTGTTTGGAGTTGCACAGAATAGGTATCTCAACTTTGCTCCACTTTCAGGCCAGAATTCCAGTTGCCGGTATTCTCCCTCTTCATGTAAACCTTGTAAAATAAGAGAGAAAAGGCATAAGAATAGTACCGTGAAGTGAAATAACAGCAAAAGAAGCGATAAATATCAACATGAAAACATGATGCAAAATGGACGTATCAAGAACTCACATACTTGTTGCGAAAGTTTTTATTAGTAATCAAAACAAAGTGAAACACATCCTCCTAGGGGCAGGGTTGGTAGGTGTTCACCATCACGCGATCCCGACCGCAACACAAAGGATGACAATCAATAGATCAATTATGCTCTGACTTTCTAACATAGCGGTTCACCTGTGACACCTCGGTAGTTAAGCGACAGTAACCACACCATAATGATGCTAGGTCATCATGTTTTACTGAGCTAGGTTGTCACCTAATAAGAATCAAAGCAGTTTTAATATTTAGTTTAAAGACAAACGAATTAAATTTTCAGATGTAGAGAAATAAAAATGTTTGAGTTGTAACAACTAATAATGGTTAATATATTTTTTAACTAGCGTGCAGAAAAATATGTATATAAAGAAATAAGCATAAGGGTAAAATAAAACTGAAAATGAAATACAAATAAAGAAACAAGAAACAAGAAAAAAAGACCAAACCCCCCCACCCCTGGCCCAACTAGGCCTAGTGGCCCAGCCGACCAGGCCTCCAAGCGCCGCAGGGGAACCCTAGCGATCTGGCTCCCTCCCCTCGCTCCCTGGCCACCGCCGCCAGCTCACCCTCCCGCTCGTCTCGATCCCCACATCTCGCCCCACCTTTCCCCACCGACCGAGAGGAACCCACCCTCACCTCTCGGTCTCCTCTCTCCCGCACCCACCCCATGACAGCCTCCCACCCCCACGACACCCCAACCCCCGCACCAGACCCTCCTCCTCGCGAGGAACCCCCTCCCCCTCGTCGGTCTCCCCCCGGAGACCGACCGAGCCAGGCCCCCATCTCCGAGTGAACCCCTCCCCTCCAGCGAACCCCTCCCACCTCTCGCCTCGCTCCCCCTGGTGAGAGCCCCGCCGCTCCTCGGCCTGGCCCTCCCCGTCGCCCACCTCGCCATGCGAACCCCTCCACTGGCCTCCGAGAACCGGCGGTCTCACCTCCCCTTCCCCACCCGACCGGCCACCACCCGAGGCCCCCTCTCCAACCCGAAGCCCACCCTCCTCACCTCACCAACTCCGGCGAGCCAACCCGCCGGCCGGCCTCACCTCGGCGGCCACCTCCTTCAACGCCGCCCCCCTCCAGGAGGGCCTCTTCCTCACCGACCGACCTCGCCGGCTCCGTCACCACCGACATCACCACCACCTCGCCACCACCGGCACCGCATCGTCTTCCTCCTCTCCGTCACCTCCGCCTTCCCGCGAACTCCGGCTTCACCGGGCCGTCTCATCAGCGTTGGTGAGCCCCTCCTCGGGATCCTCCCACCATCGCGTTCCCCTCATCGTCCCGGTTTTGTTCCGGCAAACGGGACTCCGATCCATCGACGGTAGTGACCGGTAGGAAGATTTGAAGATGTTGTTCTTCTATGTTGAGTTAGAGCAGAGTTCTTCTTTGTAACTCTGTTAACAGAGAGAGAGATGGGAGTGTTGAGAGTTAAAATAAAATAAAATAAAAGATGTATTAGATGTCGTATGTATGTATGTATGTATTTGCGTATATAGGTATTTGGAGGAATACGATAATTGCATGATTATGTATCTGTGAAAAATATGAGTATATGGCCTAAAGTCACTTACCGGTGGGGCCAACGCACCCGTTGTCTATGACAGGGAGGCCCCACGTGATAATTAAAAAATAAAAATAAAAATTAAATTATAAAAATAAAAATATATCTTTATTAAATGAATAAATATATTATTTAATTAATTAGTTAATTAATTAAATGGTTAATTAAGTAATTAGATTAATTAAAGTATGCCACGTGGGTCCCTCATTTAATTAAATGGATTAATTAATATTTAATCTTAATTAAAACTTGAGTCTATGACGTTTGGGACCCACTGGTCAGTTGACCAGTCAACTCCTGATGTCAGCATGACATCGCGATGATGTCATAATAGGATTTTATTAAAAAAATTAAATATGTTTCTAATTCTTAAATAATTAATAAAACTTTGAAAATTAATATAAAATAATCCGTAAGTCAGATCAAAACAACATGAAAGTTGATCAGCAGAACGAGACGAACCCGGATACACGGTCCATTCGTGTGTCACGCGTCCCTAGCATAGCAAACATGGAACATTTCCATCGTTTCCAGTATGACCGGTAGTAGCCCGAGACCCGGAAAATATCGTCAGATATTCTCCCGACCCGTCTATGACGGATGCTGCTACGTTAGCTCATGTCTAGCCTGCATCTTGCCATGTCATGCTTTGTGTTGCACCGTTGCTATTATTTATTGTTTCTTCCCCCTCTTCTTACCGGTAGACCCCGAGACTGACGCTGCTGCCGGGTACATCTACGACCCTGCCGATCAGTCCTTTGCCGCAGAGCAACAAGGCAAGCAAACTCCCCTTGATCATTCCTATATCGCCTATGTCTTTCTTCCTACTGCTTGCATTAGTATTTTGCTACTGTTGTAGTTAGCTCCTATATCTGATGCATAACCTATTTTTGATGAACTGCTACTTTTAGTCCCGTGCTTTAAATCTGCTTAGTATAGGTGGAGCAGTCATCCCCTCCGACCCCGTAGTTCAGTTGCCCCGCTTGTTTTCAAATCTCGATCTCTGATCGATGAGCCAGACCCGACACAGCACATACACCCCCTTTGTTGTACGACGCTACAGAGATACTATCGGGTACCGAGGGTGACACCTTGCTAAGTACTCCTGATGATATCTCTGTAGTATAGCTAGTCGGTCGTGGTTATCGAGGGTGATTCCTCTTTCACCATTTCCGATGACGCCTCTGTTGTGCAACCCCTCAAGTGTGGGACCCCCGAGGGTGATTCCTCTAAGCCCACCTGGACGGGTACATCGTTCGGAATCCAACGAGGGTGATACCTCGGATTCCCCCCGATGTTACAATCACACAGTTACTCGACCATGTTACTGGGATCTTTGGTGATTAGTTGTAAGACGGGTGGATTCCCGTGAGACTGTTTTGTTGGCCTAATTAAAATGTTAATGGATTTGGGTATTTGATCTGGGTTGGTCGGAGACCTTTTCGCACTAACCGACTATGCTGGAAGAATTATGGGTACTCGGCGTCGCGGTATCAGCCGAAGCTTTTTAGATGCCAGCAATCGTAGTGGCGCGTGCCCGAGTGGTCCCGAGATGCATTGCGCTTGTGATTAAGGGATGCTAGGACTGACGTCGGCCGCCCTCGCATCGTGCAGGAGCGCGGAGGGGAACTGGGCCCATGAACCCTTTGCGCTTAGGATTTAGACCGACGGGCTGACCTCTCTGATTAGTCTTAGGTGGGGTTGCGACGTGTCGATATTCCGACGAGTATTATCGAGCGTGACGGGATATGTGGTGCACCCCTGCAGGGATGAAATTAACTATTTGGATAGCCGTGTCCACGGTTACAGGACGACTTGGAGTTGTGCCCTGATCTTATACAACTACAATTGTTACTTAACTGGAATTAGTTGCCTCGGGATTGCTTCCTCGCAGGGAGTCGAGGGAGGATCTCTAGGCGTGACCTCACTTTAATATTGCTGCAACCATATGACTATTAATGTTTTACCCCTGTTCTACTCTCGTCTATTGCTGCAAGACCCTGAAGATGCTAGTCTTCGATAGGACTAGGCCTTCTCTCTCTATTCTCGCTTTGCTGAAGTCAGTCCAGATATAAAACCCCTTCTTTGATACTGGTGCATATTTAGCATAGTTTTGATGTAAGTCTTGCGAGTACTTTGGATGAGTACTCACCGCTGCTTTGCTCCCCCCTTGTCCCCTTGATCCGTTTGCTGCGACCAGATGATGGAGCCCAAGAGATGGAGGTCCCCGCCGACGACGACTGCTACCCTGACGGTGCCTACTACTACGTGGAGGCCGCTGATGATCAGGAGTAGTTAGGAGGTTCCCAGGCAGGAGGCCTCGCCTCGTTCGATCGTTGTATCTTTTGTGCTAGCCTTCTCTAAGGCACCCCATGTTTTATGTATGTACTCAGATATTTGTTGCTTCCGCTGACTCGTGTGTTTGTCGAGCTTCCGTATTCTAGCCCTCGAGGCCCCTGGCTTGTAATATGAAGCTGATGTTATTTTATTTGTGTCTAGAGTTGTGTTGTGATATCTTCCCGTGAGTCCTTGGGTTTGATCGTACGCATTTGCGCGTATGATTAGCGTACGATTAAACCGAGGGTGTCACAAGTTGGTATCAGAGCCGACTGCCTGTAGGTAGCCCCCTTTCCAACTCCTTGGCCGAAGTTGGGTCTAGTGTTTGAAAAACTTTACTAACACTGATGTTGTGGCTTACGGGCCCACATCTCAATTGGGTGGTATTAGTATCTTTTACTCCTTTCCTATACTCTGGGATTCTACTCTCTCTTCTCTTTCGGGACAAAGATTTTGCTAACTCTAACATTAGGTTCTCGTAAATACTTCCTCCCGGAGAGCCCCGTATTCCAGACGATGGCTTTATCCCTCAGAAGAACTGCAGTTACTCTTCGATGTTCTCTTGAGCTATTGTGCCCATTGCTTCTGCAATTTTCCCTTCCTTCGTCAACCACTACAGATGACTACATACAAATGTCGTTCATACTTTCTTCTCCAATTGCTCTTGTTTTACGAGATGCAACGGATTATCTTATCGAGGATTCGTCCATCACCAGTTCTCATGGGATTCGAGAGTTCTTCGAATTACTATTCGATCTTCCGAAATCCTCCCTAGCCTATTGTTCATGAGCTTTCTCACATGCTTGCATTATGGATAAATCCATATGTCTAGCCGCATTCATTAAATTCCTTTGTGAATTTCTTGTGATCTTATTGATTCCACCTTTGTGTGAATGCACACAATCATCTGTTGATACTCGTAAATTGTCCTTTCCGGCTCAGCCGTCCTTCCAGACCGAGCTGGTTCTCGACAAATCAATTTTTGGTTGGTTGTCCATCTAAGTCCATTCAACCTACTTGTATTTGATCGGAGCATCTGATTATGATACGCCAACCTGGAAATCATAATTCCTTTGGTGATTAAGTATCAGTGTTTTTCAGATGTTCTGTAAACTAATGCATTGCATCCTGTCTCCCTCTGATTGAGTACCGATACCCACATCAGGTCCTTTGTGGATTGTCAGACTCATCATGGGTTATTATCCAACGACATCTTTTGCTTTCGAAAATTCTTGTGATTGCTTTCTCTGATACATGATGCCATTGGTAAATTGTATCTTCTCCCTTTGATAAGTTGTACCATACAATTTGTCAGCCATGCCCTTCAAGCATGTGTTATTTACTCTTGAAGTTTGTGGTATATGTTCCTAAGATGCCCCGATGGGTTGAACCTATGCCTTCCTAAATCAATATGACCCGAAGAGTTTTCACGAGTCTTACTCTTCTGGTGTTATGCCGAATATTCTTTCAAAGCTACAACCTGATCAAGGGCGAGGAATAAATGGCAGGTGATGCATTGATGAAGTGGGAGTCGACCTTGAACTTTGTGTTCATGCCCATGGAAACGACGTTGATCCTGTCATAGAAACTTCTCGTATCAATAAGCATTCAATTTGTGGTTTAAATCTGGTATTGGTGATCTTGTCCTTTGCAATCATGGTTCCGACCATGTTGTCCTACCTTGATTTCATTCTTAGACGAGTTGAAGTACTTGTCTTCTTCAGATCAACATGCCGGTCCAAACCTTAAAGTTGATCTACCTCCGAGTATTATTCCTTGTAGCTCGAGGATATCGCGGAGCTATGGAACTTCTTGTGAGCTCCTCATCAACTATGATATTTTCCTTAATTCCAGTTGCCTCGTGTTTGAGTTGTTGGACACGCGAGTACATCGGTAACTGAATCGAGTACGCATTACGATTTAAATTTTTTTAGTAATCTTCCTTGCTGACGAGTTTGTACTCGATCCTGTCATTCCAAGCTGTTAAGCTACATCATCATCGTCATGTTGGAGCTCGACCATGCTATCTATACCCTTCATCCCTGGAACACAATTCCAACTGAGCGTTAAGCTTGCATCGAGCCTTCCACATCATGTTGGTTGTCTTGAAAGGCAATCTCAATTCTAAGCTAGCAGTCTTATCTGTGTTTCCGACAACCTCTTGCTTCATCATTCCTTGCTTGACGTCGTCGCTAAACGATTACATCTTCGTGAAGTTTCTCGACAAAAGTGTCGTGATCATCATCAACATTCTAAGTTCTTGCAGGGTATCAATCGAATGCATGTTGACAAATACCATCCTTGCCCCTCGATGATTGTATTATCATCGGCATCATTGTTTACCTTCCCTCCAACACAAACATGTTCATGTTTTGTGTTGTCCCTTAAGTCCCTTGCTATTCAGCTTACGTTATCTTCTACCTTGGAGTATTACTATCTTTGCTGTCAAGAATGTGGTGAGCATCATTGCACCTCTTAAGAATTCTTGATATAGTGATACTTCTCGATGTCACCATTCATTTCTTGGTCCCATGTTGTTCCAAACCGGAATACCAACAAGTGAACTCAGATGTGTGATTCCAATACTTCTGGCAACCCTGTTACCTTCAGGTTAACAACTGATGGTTTCATTCTTAGTGTGTTGGGTGTTGACTCATCATTTTAGCATTTGTCGTGCTGCTCACTGTGTAATTCCGAGTGCACCCTTTTACCAATGTTTAATTGTTGTTGTTCCCTCGAGCATACGACATTATACCAATTGATTTGACAAATGCTATCTCTTTGATATTATAATTTTGGCTGTCAAAATTTTGAGGGATTGTTGTTGAACCCATCAGCCACACCCTCAACTTCTCTATGTTCCACGATGAAGCTCTTGAAAGCATTACCCTTGTGCCTATCTCATGAAGAATATGTGGATAGTAGAAGTGTATTTTCCCAAAGTTCACGTGCACTATTTCCGCCGTGAATATGTGAAAGTCTTGTTTCGCTTCCTCTTGGGAAATACCAAATCATTCACGCATGTGCAAAGCGTTATATGTTTTGAAGATTTGTTATCTACACTTCATATAATTTCTCTTAGCACGCGAAGCCACTAACTGATTTGATCAAGGGAAAAAGAAGTTCCTTCATAAGAGCTAATCCAGACTTACACATGGAGCCTTGTTATCCTCGATGATGGTTTCCAAAAGAGAACTCAGTTGCTTTTTGACGTAAGAATTCTATGTGGGCACGAATGTCTTGACATTGTGTTCATATGTCTTAAAGTCGAACTCCTGATTCAAGGATTGCTTGTGTAGCTCGTATCATGAGAATCTTGTATCTTCATTTTTCTTCTCAGGCACTTTGAGTCTGAGGTGTCCCGACACCAATAATATTTGAATCTCGGACACATATCCAAATAATTATAACTTTGGTCTTTAGGAAAACCGGTACGGTGATGTCTTGCTTGGCACACCGGGCTGCAGGACCTATTGTTATAAATCCTTCCAGATGTAAGGTTCGCCATTTTGCCATGAGGAAATTGTATGATTTAGCTTTGCAAGTTGTTCCTCCTGGTTCCTCTTTGTATACCCATAAGTCCAACCTCTATCTGATGACCATGTCGATGCTACCCCGAAGCACGAATGTGGTACTTTAGATTTCAACAGGAACATTGGAAGCCCAATGCTAAATTGTTCCTGATCAATTATCCAAACCGTATGGTATGGGTAAACATCATGATTCTTCTTGTCTCTTTATCAAGATGGTTAGGTACTGGATGACCTATCATGCATACCATACCCTATGATTTCCTCGGGGATGGTATACTCTAATGCTTGTGTGTGTGAACACATTTTTTCCTTCCCATTGGTCTGTTTGACCTTTCTTGTGGCATAACTTATGTAAGAAGTGTTGATTCCCTGCTTAGGTAAAATTCTCGGTATACGACTCTTGTCAGTAAGACCCTGTTACTATTGTGGATAACATTCCTTTAGCCGCCGGCGGACGAGAACTTTGCCTATTGGCCCGCCTCGTTTCAACGGGCAGGAAGATGGTTCTATTCGTCCCCCGCCCTTGGTACCGATGTTGTTCCAACATAACTGACAGGTTATCCTCTGACATGTCTTGCTATCAAGGCCGTATAATATGTCACCCCTCTACCTACTCCCGGCCCACATGGTGGATCCCTAACCCAAAGTCCCACAGGATTGAAACCTAACTCTCCTGTACATCTTTGACTCCAAAGTATCCTTTACACTTGGCTTCGTATGAAATTCTCGAGCCATCGTCTAATTGAATGATCACTCTTTGGTCTGGATATTATCCAACATGCCGAACATTAAGTCCGCATTACTCTTGAGAATCTGAAGGCTGCTCAGTCTCGTCAGAAGAGTCAGTACGACCGGCATCATCAAGATATGGTCTACCAACCTGGCGAAAAGGCTTATCTTCGTGTCACACCAATGAGAGGCGCACACCGTTTTGTAACCAAGGGAAAGTTAGCTCCTCGCTATATTGGTCCTTTCACTGTTCTCGAAAGGCGTGGGAGAGTGGCTTATAAATTGGAACTGCCGGCGAACTTTTCTCAGGTTCACGATGTCTTCCATGTTTCTGAGCTCCGTCGCTGCTTCAAGGACCCTATTCGAGCAGTGGATCATGATATGCTTGAGATACAACAAGACCTCTCTTATAAAGAGCATCCGGTCCGCATTCTCGACCAAGCTGAACGTCAGACTCGTCGCAAAAGTCACCAAGTTCCTCAAAGTGAAATGATCAAATCATTCTGAAGATGAGGCCACTTGGGAACGCGAGGATCATCTTCGTGATGAATACCCCGAGCTCTTTCCTTCTACCTCTTAATTCTCGGGACGAGAATTCTTTTTAGTAGGGGAGAGTTGTGACACCCCGGTAGTTAAGCTACAGTAACCACACCATAATGATGCTAGGTCATCATGTTTTACTGAGCTAGGTTGTCACCTAATAAGAATCAAAGCAGTTTTAATATTTAGCTTAAAGACAAACGAATTAAATTTTCAGATGTAGAGAAATAAAAATGTTTGAGCTGTAGCAAATAATAATGGTTAATATATTTTCTAAACTAGCGTGCAGAAAAATATGTATATAAAGAAATAAGCATAAGGGTAAAATAAAACTGAAAATGAAATACAAATAAAGAAAAAAGAAACAAGAGAAAAAAAAAGACCAAACCCCCCCACCCCTGGCCCAACTGGGCCTAGTGGCCTAGCCGGCCAGGCCTCCAAGCGCCGCACGGGAACCCAAGCGATCTGGCTCCCTCCCCTCGCTCCCTGGCCGCCGCCGCCAGCTCACCCTCCCGCTCGTCTCGATCCCCACGTCCCGCCCCACCTTTCCCCACCGACCGAGAGGAACCCACCCTCACCTCTCGGTCTCCTCTCTCCCGCACCCACCCCACGACAGCCTCCCACCCCCACGACACCCCAACCCCCGCACCAGACCCTCCTCCTCGCGAGGAACCCCCTCCCCCTCGTCGGTCTCCCCCACGAGACCGACCGAGCCAGGCCCCCATCTCCGAGTGAACCCCTCCCCTCCAGCGAACCCCTCCCACCTCTCGCCTCGCTCCCCCTGGCGAGAGCCCCGCCGTTCCTCGGCCTGGCCCTCCCCGTCGCCCACCTCGCCCCGCGAGCCCCTTCACTGGCCTCCCAGAACCGGCGGTCTCGCCTCCCCTTCCCCACCCGACCGGCCACCACCCGAGGCCCCCTCTCCAACCCGAAGCCACCCCTCCTCACCTCACCAACTCCGGCGAGCCAACCCGCCGGCCGGCCTCACCTCGGCCGCCCCCCTACTTCAACGCCGGCCCCCCTCCAGGAGGGCCTCTTCCTCACCGACTGACCTCGCCGGCTCCGTTACCGCCGTCACCACCGGCATCACCACCACCGCGGCACCATCGGCACCGCATCGTCTTCCTCCTCTCCGTCACCTCCGCCTTCCCACGAACTCCGGCTTCACCGGGCCGTCTCATCAATGTTGGTGAGCCCCTCCTCGGGCTCCTCCCACCATCGCGTTCCCCTCACCGTCCCGGTTTCGTTCCGGCAAACGGGACACCGATCCATCGACGGTAGTGACCGGTAGGAAGATTTGAAGATGTTGTTCTTCTATGTTGAGTTAGAGCAGAGTTCTTCTTTGTAACTCTGTTAACAGAGAGAGAGATGGGAGTGTTGAGAGTTAAAATAAAATAAAATAAAAGATGTATTAGATGCCGTATGTATGTATGTATGTATGAGATGCGATGTATGTATTTGCGTATATAGGTATTTGGAGGAATACGATAATTGCATGATTATGTATCTGTGAAAAATATGAGTATATGGCCTAAAGTCACTTATCGGTGGGGCCAACGCACACGCTGTCTATGACAGGGAGGCCCCACGCGATAATTAAAAAATTAAAATAAAAATTAAATTATAAAAATAAAAATATATATTTATTAAATTAATAAATATATTATTGAATTAATTAGTTAATTAATTAAATGGTTAATTAATTAAATGGTTAATTAAAGTATGCCATGTGGGTCCCTCATTTAATTAAATGGATTAATTAATATTTAATCTTAATTAAAACTTGAGTCTATGACGTTTGGGACCCACTGGTCAGTTGACCAGTCAACTCCTGATGTCAGCATGACATCGCGATGATGTCATAATAGGATTTTATTAAAATAATTAAATCTGTTTTTAATTGTTAAATAATTAATAAAACTTTAAAAATTAATATAAAATAATCTGTAAGTCAGATCAAAAAAATTTCAACATGAAAGTTGGTCAGCAGAACGAGACGAACCCGGATACACGGTCCATTCGTGTGTCACGCGTCCCTAGCATAGCAAACATGGAACATTTCCATCGTTTCCAGTATGACCGGTAGTAGCCCGAGACCCGGAAAATATCGTCAGATATTCTCCCGACCCGTCTATGACGGATGCTGCTGCGTTAGCTCATGTCTAGCTTGCATCTTGCCATGTCATGCTTTGTGTTGCACCGTTGCTATTATTTATTGTTTCTTCCCCCTCTTCTTACCGGTAGACCCCGAGACTGACGCTGCTGCCGGGTACATCTACGACCCTGCCGATCAGTCCTTTGCCGCAGAGCAACAAGGCAAGCAAACTCCCCTTGATCATTCCTATATCGCCTATGTCTTTCTTCCTACTGCTTGCATTAGTATTTTGCTACTGTTGTAGTTAGCTCCTATATCTGATGCATAACCTATTTTTGATGAACTGCTACTTTTAGTCCTGTGCTTTAAATCTGCTTAGTATAGGTGGAGCAGTCATCCCCTCCGACCCCGTAGTTCAGTTGCCCCGCTTGTTTTCAAATCTCGATCTCTGATCGATGAGCCAGACCCGACACAGCACATACACCCCCTTTGTTGTACGACGCTACAGAGATACTATCGGGTACCGAGGGTGACACCTTGCTAAGTACTCCTGATGATATCTCCGTAGTATAGCTAGTCGGTCGTGGTTATCGAGGGTGATTCCTCTTTCACCATTCCCGATGACGCCTCTGTTGTGCAACCCCTCAAGTGTGGGACCCCCGAGGGTGATTGCTCTAAGCCCACCTTGACGGGTACATCATTCGGAATCCAACGAAGGTGATACCTCGGATCCCCCCCCCCCGATGTTACAGCCACACAGTTACTCGACCATGTTACTGGGATCTTTGGTGATTAGTTGTAAGACGGGTGGATTCCCGTGAGACTGTGTTGTTGGCCTAATTAAAATGTTAATGGATTTGGGTATTTGATCTGGGTTGGTCGGAGACCTTTTCGCACTAACCGGCTACGCGGGAAGAATTATGGGTACTCGGCGTCGCGGTATCAGCCGAAGCTTTTCAGATGTCAGCAATCGTAGTGGCGCGCGCCCGAGTGGTCCCGAGATGCATTGCGCTTGTGATTAAGGGATGCTAGGACTGACGTTGGCCGCCCTCACATCGTGCAGGAGCGCGGAGGGGAACTCGGCCCATGAACCCTTTGTGCTTAGGATTTAGACCGGCGGGCTGACCTCTCTGATTAGTCTTAGGTGGGGCTGCGACGTGTCGATATTCCGAGGCCGGGCAGGACCCAGAAAAGTATGTTCGGCCAGAGTGTTATCGAGCGTGACGGGACATGTGGTGCACCCCTGCAGGGATGAAATTAACTATTCGGATAGCCGTGTCCACGGTTACAGGATAACTTGGAGTTGTGCCCTGATCTTATACAACTACAATTGTTACTTAACTGGAATTAGTTGCCTCGGGATTGCTTCCTCGCAGGGAGTCGAGGGAGGATCTCTAGGCGTGACCTCACTTTAATATTGCTGCAACCATATGACTATTAATGTTTTACCCCTGTTCTACTCTCGTCTATTGCTGCAAGACCCTGAAGATGCTAGTCTTCGATAGGACTAGGCCTTCTCTCTCTATTCTCGCTTTGCTGAAGTCAGTCCAGATATAAAACCCCTTCTTTGATACTGGTGCATATTTAGCATAGTTTTGATGTAAGTCTTGCGAGTACTTTGGATGAGTACTCACCGCTGCTTTGCTCCTCCCTTGTCCCCTTGATCCGTTTGCTGCGACCAGATGATGGAGCCCAAGAGATGGAGGTCCCCGCCGACGACGACTGCTACCCTGACGGTGCCTACTACTACGTGGAGGCCGCTAATGATCAGGAGTAGTTAGGAGGTTCCCAGGCAGGAGGCCTCGCCTCGTTCGATCGTTGTATCTTTTGTGCTAGCCTTCTCTAAGGCACCCCATGTTTTATGTATGTACTCAGATATTTGTTGCTTCCGCTGACTCGTGTGTTTGTCGAGCTTCCGTATTCTAGCCCTCGAGGCCCCTGGCTTGTAATATGAAGCTGATGTTATTTTATTTGTGTCTAGAGTTGTGTTGTGATATCTTCCCGTGAGTCCTTGGGTTTGATCGTACGCATTTGCGTGTATGATTAGCATACGATTAAACCGAGGGCGTCACATCACCATACGTGCATGCTACGGGAATCACTAACTTCAACACAAGTATTTCTAGATTCACAACACCCTACTAACATAACTCTAAATATTACCGAACCCACATCTCAAAACTCATTGAGAGGAATCAAGATTTCTCTTTCTACTCAATGCACATGAAGATGGAGGTTTTTGCATCCTCTTTGGGTACCTATCACATTTGGGACTACTTTCATAGCACAAGCAAACTACCAAGTCACGCACTGCCGTGCTCTAAAAGATCTAAGTGAAGCACATAGAGCAAAATTATCTAGCTCAAAAGATATAACTGAAGCACGATGAGCATTCTAGCAAAATCACGATGAGTGCATGTCTCTCTCAAAAGGTGTGCAGCAAGTATGATTGTGACACAACAAAAAGAAAACACTCCTACGATACAAGACGCTCCAAGCAAAACACATATCATGTGGTGAATAAAAATATAGCTCCAAGTAATGTTGCCGATGGATTGAAGACGAAAGAGGGGATGCCTTCCCGGGGCATCCACAAGCTTAGGCTTTTTGGTGTCCTTGAATTTGTCTTGGGATGCCTTGGGAATCCCCAAGCTTGAGCTCTTTCCACTCCTTATCTCATCGTCCTTGAGAACATCACCCAAAACTTGAAAACTTCACAACACAAAACTCAAACAGAAACTTGTGATAACATTAGCACAAGAAAACAAACTACCACTTCTTTTGATACTGTGGCAAACTTGAATTCTATCTATATTGGTGTTGGGCTACTGTATTCTCACTTTTCCATGGCTAGTACCCCCCGATACTAACCATAGTTTCATCAAAACAAGCAACCAACTCAACAAAAAACAATCTGTCAAAAACAGACCAGTCTATAGCAATCTGTATACTTTGTATACTTCTTGTACCTCAAAAAATGTGAAAAATTATGACTGCGTGGGAAAAAGGCATATCAAGCAGCAGCAAAACAAATCAACTCCAAATCTATTTCTGAATAAAAATGAAAAATCATCTCGTGAGTGAAAAGTTTTTGTCTTTTTCCAGCAGGATCAAACAACCATTACCAAGACTAGTCATAAAGGTTTTGCTTGGCTCAAACAAAAAAAGAAACACAAAAAACACAATCACAACAGAATTGTGATGGTGTGGACGCAACAAAACAGAAAGAAAAGATAAATTCATTGGGTTGCCTCCCAACAAGCGCTATTGCTTAACGCCCTTACCTAGGCATAAAAGCGATATAATCACGTATCGTCGTCTTTGGTGCTCAAACCATAAGTGGCCATCATCATGGACTCATAAGGCAATCTTATTTTCTCTCTAGGAAAGTGTTCCATGCCCTTCCTTAAAGGAAATTGAAATCTAATATTCCCTTCCTTCATATCGATGATAGCACCGATAGTCCTTAGGAAAGGTCTACCAAGAATAATAGGGCATGTAGGATTGCAATCAATGTCAAGCACAATGAAATCCACGGGTACATAGTTCCTATTTGCAACAATAAGAACATCATTGATCCTTGCCATGGGTTTCTTGACAGTAGAATCAGCAAGATGCAAATTAAGAGAACACTCTTCAATCTCATTAAAACCCAGAACATCACATAAAGACTTTGAAATCGCAGAAACACTAGCACCCAAATCACACAAAGCATTGCATTCATAGTTTTTGTTTTTGATTTTGATGGTAGGTTCCCACTCATCATGAAGCTTTCTAGGGATAGAGACTTCCAATTCAAGTTTCTCTTCAAGAGATTTTATCATAACTTCGACGATATGATCGGTAAAGGCCTTGTTTTGGCTATAAGCGTGAGGAGAGTTTAACATGGATTGCATCAAAAAAATGCATTCAATCAAGGAGCAACTATCATAATTGACTTCTTTGAAATCCACGGTAGTAATTTCATTACTACTCAAAGTTTTAACACCTTCTACTCCACTTTCAATGCTTTTAGCATCAAGATAGATGGACTCCGAATCATTGGGGCACTTTTCAACCAAATTGGATTCATATCCAGCCCCATAATCATTAGGTTTGACACAAGAAAACAAAGATTCAATGGGAGTCACACCAAGCACTTTAAGATTTTCGTGATTCTAATCACGAGAACACGCCTTTTTGAGCCATTCATGTCTAGCACGAATTTGGGTGGTTCTTTCTTGGCTCTCAATCATGGAAACACGCATAGCTTTCAAAGTTTCATCCATGTTGACTTTGGGAGGAGCACATCTAACTTTCAAAGCATCAACATCACTAGACATTCTATCAACGCTCTTAGCCAAATCGTCAATTTTGAGTAGCTTTTCCTCTATGGACGCATTGAAAAGCTTTTGAGAGTTGATGAACTCTTTGATATTACTCTCTAGATCAGAGGGTAATCTATTGTAATTTCCATGAGTATTGTTGTAGGAGTTGCCAAAATTATTAGAGGAGTTACTAGGAAAAGGCCTAGGAACATAGTTTCCTCTAAAAGCCGTGTTGTTGCCAAAGTTATTCCTACCAACAAAATTAGCGTCCAAGCTAGCGTTGCTACTCTCAATCAAAGAAGACAAGGGCATATCATTAGGATCAGAAGGAGCACTTCTACTAGCAACCAAATTCATTAACTCGTCCATCTTAGCACTCAACGAGTTAATTTCTTCTATAGCGTGTACCTTCTTACTAGTAGGCGACCTTTCAGTGTGCCACTGAGAGTAGTTCGTCATGATGTTGTCTAAGAGTTTTGTGGCTTCCCCTAACGTGATTTTCATGAACTTTCCACCTGAGGCGGAGTCCAAGATATTTCTAGAAGCGAAATTCAAGCCAACGTAAAAGATTTGAATAATCATCCAAAGACTCACCCCATGAGCGGGACAATTTCTAATCATTAATTTCATTCTCTCCCAAGATTGTGCAACTTGTTCATGATCAAGTTGCTTGAAATTCATGATATCATTACAGAGAGAGATGATCTTAGCCGGCGGAAAATACTTGGATATATAAGCATCTTTGCACTTATCCCAAGAATCGATACAATTTTTGGGCAAAGAAGAAAACCAAGTTTTTGCGCGATCTCGCAACGAGAAAGGAAAAAGCTTCAATTTAATCACGTCATTATCCACATCTTTCTTCTTTTGCATATCGCAAAGCTCAATGAAGGTATTGAGATGGGATGCAACATCTTCACTAGTAAGACCGGAGAATAGCTCTTTCATAACAAGATTCAGCAAAGCGGCATTGATTTCGTATGACTCCGCACTAGTGGCGGGAGCACTCAGAGTACTAATAAAATCATTATTATTAGTATTCGAGAAGTCACAAAGTTTGGTGTTTTCATTCATGGTGACTTCGGCAAGCAAGCAAGCACACGAGTGAACAAGGAGCAAGCGAGAAAAAGGGCGAGCGAAAAGGCAAACGAAAAAGAACGAGAGGCAACTAGCAAAAAAAGTAAATGCAAGATATGAGTTTGTGACACCTAGTTCGATGAGTTCTTGACTTGATCTTCCTCCCCAGCAACGGTGCCATAAATCCTTCTACTACGTCAACAAAAGTCGTTCCACGGCAGTGGTGCCAGAGATCCTTTTGTCGTCCCTTGAGCTTGCGTTGGTTTTTCCCTTGAAGAGGAAAGGGTGATGCAGCACATGAGCAGTAAGTATTTCCCTCAGTTTGAGAACCAAGGTATCGATCCAGTAGGAGGGTCTTGTCAAGTCGAGAGTACCTGCACAAACACAAACGAGCTTGCACCCAATGCTTCAAAGGGGTTGTCAATCCCTTCAAGATTGTTTGCAAAGTGAGATCTCAAGGCGGAAAGTGCAACGAAGTAAAAAGTGTAAGGCTGAAAATATGGTGTGGAGTAGACCCGGGGGCCATAGTGTTCACTAGGGGCTTCTCTCAAAATAGCAAATATCACGGTGGGTAAACAAATTACTGTCGAGCAATTGATAGAACCGCGCAAAGTCATGACGATATCTAAGGCAATGATCATACATATAGGCATCACGTCCGAGACAAGTAGACCGATACTTTCTGCATCTACTACTATTACTCCACACATCAACCGCTATCCAGCATGCATCTAGTGTATTGAGTTCGTGACGAACAGAGTAACGCCTTAAGCAAGATGACATGATGTAGAGGTATAATCTCAAACCAATGATGAAAACCCCATCTTTTTACCCTTGATGTCAACAACATGACGCATGCCTCGCTACCCCTTCTGTCACTGGGTGAGGTCACCGCATGATATGAACCCAAAACCAAGCACTTATCCCATTGCAAGAATCATAGATCTAGTTGGCCAAACAAAACCCACAACTCGAAGAGAATTACAAGGATATGAAATCATGCATAAGAGAGATCAGAAGAAACTCAAATAAGATTCATAGATAGTCTGATCATAAATCCACAATTCATCGGATCTCGACAAACACACCGCAAAAGAAGATTACATCGGATAGATCTCCATGAAGATCATGGAGAACTTTGTATTTAAGATCCAAGAGAGACAAGAAGCCATCTAGCTACTAGCTATGGACCCGAAGGTCTATGGTGAACTACTCACGCATCATCGGAGAGGCAATGGTGTTGATGAAGAAGCCCTCCGTGTCCGAATCCCCCCTCCGACAGGACACCAGAACGTGTCCCAGCTGAGGTTTTGCGGAGACAGAAGCTTGCGGCGGCGGAAAAGTATTTTCGTGGCTCCCTCCGTGGTTTTGGATTTTTCGTGGATTTATAGGCGGAAGAAGTAGGGCAGAGGATCCATAGGGGGCCCACAAGCCTGCTAGGCGCGGGCCCCCCAGGTCGCGGCTAGGGGGCTTTGTGGCCTCCCCTGGTGCCCTCTGCCTTGGTTCTCAAGCTCCGTGCATATCTTATGTTCCAGAAAAAAAATCTTTTCGGAGGTTTTATTCCGTTTGGACTCCGTTTAATATTTTCCTCTGAAAAGGGTCAAAAACACGGAAAAAATAGGAACTGGCACTTGGCACTGAGTTAATAATTTAGTCCCAAAAAACATATAAAAGGCATACAAAATATCAAAAGTTTGACAAGATAATAGCATGGAACCATCAAAAATTATAGATACGTTGGAGACTTATGACATCACAATTATCACCTAAATCATGATCATTAGCACAATTAACTTTCATGCAATTCATATTAACATCATTGCAATCACACTTTTCATTCAATAAATGTATCAGAATAGCATTTACTTTTATCACTTCTTCATTATTACCTATTGGTTTAGGACAAGCACGAAATATAAAAATATTAACAAGTGGATGAAGACCCACATGTCTTTCCTTTTTTTTATTGACTCAATATGAAAGATAACCAAAATAAAGCAAGAAAATAAGGTGTGTGTGTGTGTGCAGGTACCCATGTTTGTTTGATGAAAACTATAGCACAAGACCCTCCAAACAAAATATATATCATGTGATGAATAAAAATATAGCTCTGAGTAATATTACTAATAGATTAGAGTTGAAAGAGGGGACGCGCCAGAGCTTAGACGCTTGGCTATTTTTCAAATCTTAGGGTTTTGCTGCTCCTTATTCCTTCGTTCATCGTGATCTCACTCAAAACTTGAAAACTTCAGCATACAAAACTCAACTCAAACTTTGTGAGATCTGTTAGTATAATAAAATCATCATTCACGGTAGGTACCATTATAAGTAGATTCATATTTTTCCTGTATTCTAACTTCTCCATGACTTATACATGCTCGTATAATCAATAGCATCATTAGAATAAGCACACTATGCAATAAAAACAAAATCTGTCTAAAATAGAATAATACATAATGATCTGAACTATAATCATACTTCCTTAACTCAGAAAATTCTGAAAACTTAGGAAAAAAATTGTATTCCAATATTGTGTAAATTTTTCAGAAATTTACCACGTTCTTGGAAAAACTGTGTATTCAAATACTAGGCATAAAATTTTCTGTTTCGACACATCATCAATTCAACTATCATCCACATCGTCTTAAAGGGTTTACTTGGCACAAAACTCAAAAGAAATGATATAAACATACTCATTATAGTATAAACAATCACGTTGACACACAAAATAGAAAATAAAAATACAGATAACTATTGGGTTGTCTGCTAACAAGCTCTTTCTTTATAACCATTAAGACATATTTTAAATTTTCATAATGCTTACATAAAAGACAAGAATTGAAGGACAAAGAGAGCATCATATATCATGTGACAAACTCATTTAAGTCTAACATACTTCCTAGGCATAGGCATCTTATAGGAAAACAAATTATCAAGACATGCAATATCTAAAACATGCATATAATAAGAATGAAACATTAATAATACCAACACAAAGAGAGGTAATTTTGTGACATGAAGATTTCTATAACCACATTTTCCTCTTTCAAGATAATTAAATGCAGGATCATAATCAAATTCAACGATATAGCTATGATATAAAATATTCTCTCCATGATCCACATGCATGCAAGTTTTAAAATCTTCCAAGATAATGGGATTACCATCAATTAAAGTTAAGACCTCCTAAACCCACTTTTATAAAAAAATCATAAGACTGAACACTCTCCGAATACGTTTGATTCTTTTTACCTAAACTTAACATTCTTCCAAACCCATTTTTAATACTATTGGATATTTTTTATTATTAATAGTATATTCACTATGAGGATGAAATAAATTTACAAGATCACAAGAAGCGTCATAATTATTACCCCAATCATGATCGTTAGCACACTTAACTTTCATGCAGTTCATATTAACATCATTGCAATTGCGCTTTTCATTAAATAAGTTTATCCCAATGGTATTTACTTTTATCACTTATTCATTATTATCTATTGGTTTAGGGCAAGCACTGGATTTCAAAATATTAACAAGTGGATGAAGATCCATATGTCTTTCCTTTTATTTTATTGACTCAACATGAAAGATGACCAAAATAAACCAAGAAAATAAGGTGTGTGTGTGTGTGTGTGTGTGTGTGTGTGCGTGCAGGTACCCTTGTTTGTTTGATAATTCTCCCCGTCGACAGTGCCCAAAATTCTTCCGTTACTTGTCATATGCATTGGGGTTTCCCAGAAGAATAAGGGTGATGTAGTATTGTACGAGAAAGTATATCCCCCATTTAAGAATCAAGGTTTATCGAACCAATAGGATATCACACAAACAAAGTGTCGACAATACCTGCACACACACAATCAAATACTTGCACCCTACATGGGCAAGAGGGTTGTCAATCCCCTTGCACTCGTTAATTGTAAGTATTACTTCTGATAGTGGTAGATACATAAATTACAAAACAAAATAAAAGTAAATAAAATGCAACAAGTAACTTAGGGTTTTAATAATATGAAGTGAATGGACCCGGGGCCATAGCTTTCATTGGAGGCATCTCTCTCAAGGACATAGCAACGGTGGGTAAACGAAATACTATTGGTAAATTGATAGAAATGCAAATAATTATGACAATATTCATGACCAATATATTGGCATTACATCCGAAACATGTAGACCGAAATGATTCAACACCTACTACTATTACTCCACCACTCGAGCGCTATCCATCATGCATCTTATGGTATTAAGTTCCTAACAAACAGAGTAATGCTTGGAGCATGATGATATAATTTATACAAAGTAAGACCAAATAATATGTTTGAACCCCGTTGTTTCACCCTTAGTAGCGAGAACAAAAATACATGCATCGATACACCTCTGTCATAGAGTGAGGACACCGCGAGATTGAACCTACTAGTATGCGCCACTTTCTCTAAAGACCTACTCATTAATTTTGGCCAAAAAAGCTTATAGGTCAAAAAGCATACATAGCTATAAAATCACACATAGATAAAACTTATAAAAGACGAAAACATTTTCAATGAATAGTCTGATCATAAAACCCACAATTCATTGAATTCCAACAAACACATTGAATAGGTCTTCGAAGAGTTCATTGTATTGAAAATCAAACGACACAAATACGCGCACGCGCGTGAGGAGAGAGATACATCTAGCTACTGCTATGAACCTGTAGGTCCTATGGAAACTACTAACACCTCATCATGGAGGCAACAAGGTTGATGAAGATGGACTCCGTGATTGATTCTCCCTCCAATAGAGTACCGGCGGAGGCCTCCAGATGGGATCACGGAGGAACATAGTCTTGCGGCGGCGATAAAATTGTTTTGGGTCTCCTTGTAAGGTTTTTGAAATATTTGCGAATTTATAGAAGTGAAATTGTATCAGGAGGACCTACGAAGGGCCAACAAACTTGGATGGCGCGCCCTACCCCCTCGGGCTCGTTGTCTGAGCTTGTGGCCCTCTCGTGCCTCTTCTGGCCTCGTATTGAAGCTTCTAGGGCCCGTGTTTGTCCAAAAAATCAATGTAAAATTTCATCGTGTTTGGACACCGTTTGGTATGGTTTTTCTGTGGAATAAATGTTGGAAATATGCCCTAGAGGCAATAATAAATTAGTTATTATTATATTTCTTTGTTCATGATAATCGTTTATTATCCATGCTATAATTGTATTGATTGGAAACACAGTGCATGTGTGGATACATAGACAAAACACTGTCCCTAGTAAGCCTCTAGTTGACTAACTCGTTGATCAAAGATGGTCAAGGTTTCCTGACCATAGGCAAGTGTTGTCACTTGATAACGGGATCACATCATTAGGAGAATCATGTGATGGACTAAACCCAAACTAAGAGACGTAGCATGTTGATCGTGTCATTTTGTTGCTACTGTTTTCTACGTGTGAAGTATTTGTGTTAGAGCATATATCTCCATATGTGGTTTTGGTAATTGATGACAATTCCTATGGACTAATGGTTGCCTTAAGTTACATTTATAGGATTTGTCCATAGGCACTTCTTGAAGTCCATCTGTTGGGTTCAAGGAGTTTATATGATGACCAAGATGGTATTCAAGGTATTATCCAAAGAATGGTCATAGAGACACATGGTTGATCAAGATCTCAGACAAAGAGTAAATCAAGATGATCAATACACAAAGCGTACAAGATGTACCGAGAGGGATCAAGTGATCCCATGGTATGGTAAGCATTGTCCATTACGTATTTGTGTACTAACCCATGGTCTTCGTGAGAGTTCTATGTGGGGGTTAGGTGTGTTTCCATGGGCTTGCGCCAAAGGGAAGATCTCATACAACCCATGAAGTATGACGTCAAGTTGTGATAATCATCAAGATTGCAATGTGCAAGTTCAAGTGGATCAGCACGAAGATATCATGCTTGAAGCTTGTCGTCCATTGTGGTGTCAATGGACTTGTGAAGATATGCTGAAGAGTGGCTCACCCATAGTGAGTATGGGGGAGAAATCAACTAGTCTTCATCAAGCCAACACAATCAAGAAAGGTGGTCCATCTTGAGGAAGCCAAGATCATCATCATCTAGCTCAAGAGGATGAGGTGCAAGGTATAGGTTTGCCCTTGATAGGTTTTCTGTTTAGGATAGATTGCTGTATTATCAAGGGGGCTCTCAAGTGAGTAGCTTGATCGTATCATTCGTTGAGAGCTCAAACCATTTGCATCCTTGCATCATACTTCTTGGTTCTTGTTTGGTGTTTCTCTTTGTGAGTTTTAGATCTTATGGTCATCTTCGTGACAAGCTCGAGTTCATCGAAAACGGAGTCCATATGCATCTACTATGATGTTTTCGATGTTGGAGTTTTTGCCGGTTCTTCATTCATAGAGGACTCACATCTCTATATCTTTGACATTTTCATAACCGCATGGTCTTAAGATTTCCAACAAGCTGTTTGGATAGCCCTTGTCGTCCTGAATCCAACAAGCTTGGGTTTGCTCGATTCGGAGCTCGTATGCGAAAGTTATGGCTGTTTCAGTGGCGAGCGGTAGTACCGCTAGAGTTGGCGGTAGTACCGCTGGCCCTAGCGGTAGTACCGCTGGCTCGCAGTAGTACCGCCCCTGGTCAGCGGTAGTACCGCTCCAGGAGCTTAGTACCGCCTGCCTAGCGGTTGTTCGTGGACGGACCTTTTTGCGAAGACTTTCTTAGCGATGGTAGTGCCGTTGCACTACCAGGGGCCCAGCGGTAGTACCGCTGGAGTGCCAGCGGTAGTACCGCTAGCTGGCGGTAGTACTGCTGGAGTGCCAGCGGTGGTACCGCTGGAGTGCCAGCGGTAGTACCGCTGGAGCTCGGGCAGAAAGTGGGGGTAACGGTCTGATTCCTTCCCCCACTATATAAAGGGGGTCTTCTTCCCCCTTGGTCTGATCCATCCGTTGAGCTCGTGTTCTATCTCCATTGTTGACATTCTTAGAGCTTGATTACTCTCTATCCCTCCAATGATTATTGCTTGTTCTTGAGGGAAAAGAGAGAGGAGATCTAGATCCACATCTCCACCAATCACTTTCTCCCCTATGTGAGGGGAACCCCTTGGATCTTGATCTTGGAGTTCTTTGTGAGCTCCTTATTCTTCCTCTCATATTTCTCCATAGCTTTTGTTGTTGTGGAGGGATTTGAGTGTGAGGGACTTGACCACTTCGTGTGTTCTTGCCATTGCATTAGTTGCATCGGTTTGAGTTCTCCACGGTGATACGTGGAAGTGAGAAGTTGAGAAGCTTACTACCTTTGGTACTTAGGACCCTTGATATTGTTCTTCGTGGATGCTTTGGCGTCCTAGAAGCTTGGTGGTGTCTCGGAGCTCAATCATTGTGGTGTGAAGCTCCGGGAAGCGTCGGGGTCTCCAATTAGGTTGTGGAGATTGCCCCGAGCAATTTGTACGGGTACCGGTAACCGCCCCCAAGGGTTGCCACGTGTACGGGTTCCGTGACCGCCCCCAAGGGTTGCCATTTGTACGGGTTCGGTGACCGCCCTCAAGGGTCCCTTAGTGGAATCACGACATCTTGCATTGTGCGAGGGCGTGAGGAGATTACGGTGGCCTTAGTGGCATCTTGGGGAGCATTGTGCCTCCACACCGCTCTAACGGAGATTAGCATCCGCAAGGGTGTGAACTTCGGGATACATCATCGTCTCCCCGTGCCTCGGTTATCTCTTACCCGAACCCTTTACTTATGCACTTTACTTTGTGATAGACATATTGTTTATTGTAATATATCTTGCTATCACTTAGTTGTTTATCTTGCTTCGCATAAGTTGTTGGTGCACATAGGTGAGCCTAGTTGTTTGTAGGTTTTGTGCTTGACATATTAAACGTTAGTTTTATTCCGCATTTGTTCAAGCCTAAACCTTAACTATTTCAAAGCGCCTATTCACCCCCCCTCTAGGTGACATCCACGTCCTTTTCAATTTGTTCCTATGACCATGAGATCATATAACTCACTGACACCGGAGGAATGCTTTGTGTGTATCAAACGTCGCAACGTAACTGGGTGACTATAAAGATGCTCTACAGGTATCTCCGAAGGTGTTCGTTGAGTTAGTATGGATCGAGACTGGGATTTGTCACTCCGTGTGACGGAGAGGTATCTCGGGGCCCACTCGGTAATACAACATCACACACAAGCCTTGCAAGCAATGTGACTTAGTGTAAGTTGCGGGATCTTGTATTACGGAACGAGTAAAGAGACTTGCTGGTAAAACGAGATTGAAATAGGTATGCGGATACTGACGATCGAATCTCGGGCAAGTAACATACCGAAGGACAAAGGGAATGACATACGGGATTATATGAATCCTTGGCACTGAGGTTCAAATGATAAGATCTTCGTAGAATATGTAGGATCCAGTATGGGCATCCAGGTCCCGCTATTGGATATTGACCGAGGAGTCACTCGGGTCATGTCTACATAGTTCTCGAACCCGCAGGGTCTCGACACTTAAGGTTCGATGTTGTTTTATGCATATTTGAGTTATATGGTTGGTTACTGAATGTTGTTCGGAGTCCCGGATGAGATCACGGACGTCACGAGGGTTTCCAGAATGGTCCGGAAACGAATATTGATATATAGGATGACTTCATTTGGTTATCGGAAGGTTTTCGGGCATTACCGGTAATGTACCGGGAATGACGAATGGGTTGCGGATCTTCACCGGGAGGGGGGACCACCCACCCGGGAGGGCCCAAGGACCTTGGGGGTGGCGCACCAAGTAGGTGGGGTCAGCCCAAGGCTGTCTTGCGCAAGAGAGAAAGAAAAACCAAAAGAAGAGAAAGAAAAAAAAGGAAAGGTGGGAAAGAAGAGAAGGATTCCACCTTCCAATCCTAGTTGGACTAGGATTGGAGGAGGACTCCTCCTCCCCTTGGTGGCGCAGCCCTTGGGGCTCCTTGAGCCTCAATGCAAACCAACCCTCCCCTCCTCCTATATATATGGAGCTATTAGGGCTGATTTGAGACAACTTTTGCCACGGCAGCCCGACCACATACCTCCACGGTTTTTCCTCTAGATCGCGTTTCTGCGGAGCTCGGGCGGAGCCCTGCCGAGATTAGATCACCACCAACCTTCAGAGCGCCGTCACGCTGCCGGAGAACTCATCTACCTCTCCGTCTCTCTTGCTGGATCAAGAAGGCCGAGATCATCGTCGAGCTGTACGTGTGCTGAACGCGGAGGTGCCGTCCGTTCGGCACTAGATCGGAGCGGATCGTGGGACGGATCGCGGGACGGTTCGTGGGACGGTTCGCGGGGCGGATCGAGGGACGTGAGGACGTTCCACTACATCAACCGCGTTTCTTAACGCTTCTGCTGTGCGATCTACAAGGGTACGTAGATCGGAGATCCCCTCTCATAGATGGACATCACCATGATAGGTCTTCGTGCGCGTAGGAAAATTTTTGTTTCCCATGCGACGTTCCCCAACAGTGGCATCATGAGCTAGGTTCATGCGTAGATGTCTTCTCGAGTAGAACACAAAAGTTTTTGTGGGCGGTGATGTGCGTTTTTCTGCCCTCCTTAGTCTTTTCTTGATTCCGCGGTATTGTTGGATCGAAGCGGCTCGGACCGACATTACTCGTACGCTTACGAGAGACTGGTTTCATCGCTACGAGTAACTCCGTTGCTCAAAGATGACCGACGAGTGTCGGTTTCTCCAACTTTAATTGAATCGGATTTGACCGAGGAGGTCCTTGGATGAGGTTAAATAGCAATTCATATATCTCCGTTGTGGTGTTTGCGTAAGTAAGATGCGATCATACTAGATACCCATGGTCACCACGTAAAACATGCAACAACAATTAGAGGACGTCTAACTTGTTTTTGCCGGGTATGCTTGTGATGTGATATGGCCAACGATGTGACGTGATATATTGGATGTATGATATGATCATGTTGTAATAGTTAATATCGACTTGCACGTCGATGGTACGGCAACCGGCATGAGCCATAGGGTTGTCCTTAAACTAACGTTTGTGCTTGCAGATGTGTTTACTATATTGCTAGGACGTAGCTTTAGTAGTAATAGCATGAGTAGCACGACAACCCCGATGGCAACACATTGATGGAGATCATGGTGTGACGCCGGTGACAAGAAGATCGTGCCGGTGCTTTGGTGATGGAGATCAAGAAGCGCATGATGATGGCCATATCATGTCACTTATGAATTGCATGTGATGTTAATCCGTTATGCACCTTATCTTGCTTAGAACGACGGTAGCATTATGAGGTGATCTCTCACTAAAATTTCAAGACGAAATTGTGTTCTCCCCGACTGTGCACCATTGCGACAGTTCTTCGTTTCGAGACACCACGTGATGATCGGGTGTGATAGACTCAACGTTCACATACAACGGGTGCAAAACAGTTGCACACGCGGAACACTCGGGTTAAGCTTGACGAGCCTAGCATGTGCAAACATGGCCTCGGAACACATGAGACCGAAAGGTCGAGCATGAATCGTACAGTTGATATGATTAGCATAGAGATGCTTACCACTGAAACTATTCTCGACTCACGTGATGATCGGACTTGAGATAGTGGATTTGGATCATGAACCACTCAAATGACTAGAGAGATGTACTTTTTGAGTGGGAGTTCTTAAGTAATATGATTAATTGAACTAATTGTCATGAACCTAGTCTAATGGTCTTTGCGAATTACGATGTAGCTTGCGCTATAGCTCTACTGTTTTTATATGTTCCTAGAGAAAATTTAGTTGAAAGTTGATAGTAGCAAACTTTGCAGACTGAGTCTGTAAAACCGAGGATTGTCCTCGTTGCTGCGCAGAAGGCTTATGTCCTTAATGCACCACTCGGTGTGCTGCACCTCGAGCATCGTCTGTAGATGATGTGAACATCCGACATAAACGTTTCTGATGACTACACGATAGTTCAGTGCAAAATACTTAATGGCTTAGAAGCAAGGCGCCGAAGACGTTTTGAAACGTCACGGAACATAAGAGATGTTCTAAAGAGATGAAATTGTGATTTCATGCTTGTGCCCTTGTTAAGAGGTATGCGACCTCCGACAAGATTCTTTGTCCACGAAGTAAAGGAGAAAAGCTCAATCGTTGAGCATGTGCTCAGATTATCTGAGTACGACAATCGCTTGAATCAAGTGGGAGTTGATCTTCTAGATAAGATAGTGATGGTTCTCCAAAGTCACTGCCACCAAGCTGTGAGAGCTTCGTGATGAACTATAACATATCAAGGATAGATACAATGATCCTTGAGCGATTCGCGATGTTTGACACTGCGAAAGTAGAAATCAAGAAGGAGCATCAATAGTTGATGGTTAGTAAAACCACTAAGTTTCGATAAAGGCAAGGGCTAGAAGGGATACTTCGTGAAACGGCAAAGGAGTTGCTGCACTAATGAAGAGACCCCAGATTAAACCCAAGCCCGGGACTAAGTGCTTCTGTTATGAGGGGAACGGTCACTAAGGCGGAGCAACTCTAGATACTTGGTAGATAAGAAGGCTGGCAAAAGTCGAAAGAAGTATATTTGATATACATGATGTTGATGTATACTTTACTAGTACTCCTAGTAGCACGAGGGTATTGGATACCGGTTTGGTTGCTAAGTGATTAGTAACACGAAATGAAAGCTACGGCATAAACGGAGACTAGCTAAAGGCGAGGTGACGATACGTGTTGGAAGTGTTTCCAAGGTTGATATGATCAAACGTCGCACACTCCCTCTACCACCGGGATTGGTGTTAAACCTAAATAATTGTTATTTGGTGCTTGCGTTAAGCATGAACATGATTGGATCATGTTTATTGCAATACGATTATTCATTTAAAGAGAATAATGGTTACTATATTTGCTTGAGTAATCACCTTCAATGGTTTATTGAATCTCGATCGTAGTGTTACACATGTTCATGATATTGGTGCCAAAAGATACGAGGTAATGATGATAGTACCACTTACTTGTGGCACTGCCGCTTGAGTCATGTTGGTATAAATTGCATGAAGAGGCTCCATGCTGATGGATCTTTATACTCACTTGATTTTGAATCACTAGTGACATGCAAATCATACCACATGAGCAAGCCCTTGTTTTCATTGAGATGAAACAAGATAGTAACTTGTTGGAAGTGATACATTTTGATGTATGCAGTCCAATGGGTGCTGAGGCACACAGTGGATATCATTATGTTCTTACTTCAATGACGATTTGAGAAGATACAAGAGTATTTACTTAATGAATCACAAGTTTGAAATATTGAAAAGTTCAATTCTGTTTCGGAGTGAAGTTCGTCGTAACAAGAGGATAAATTGTCTACGATATGATCATAGAAATGAATATCTGAGTTACGAGTTTTGGTACGCAGTTAAGACAATGTGGAAATTGTTTCGCAGTTCATGCCACCTGGAACATCATAGTGTGATAATGTGTCTGAACGTCATAGCCACGCACTATTTGGTATGGTGCATGCTATGATGTCTCTTATCGAATTACCACTATCGTTTATCGGTTATGCATTAGAGACAACCGCATTCACTTTAAATAGGGCACCGCGTATTTCCGTTGAGATGACACAGTATAGACTGAGGTTTAGAGAAATCTAAACTGTCGTTTCTTGAAAGTTTGGGGCTTCGACACTTGTGTGAAAAAGTTTCAGTCGAATAAGCTCAAACCCAAAGCGGATAAATGCATCTTCATAGGATATCCAAAACAATTGGGTACATCTCCTATCTCAGATCCGAAAGCAAAGTGTTTGTTTCTAGAAACGGATCCTTTCTCGAGGAAAGGTTTCTCTCGAAAGAATTGAGTGGGAGGGTGGTAGAACTTGATGAGGTTATTGAACCATCACTTCAACCAGTGTTTAGCAGGGCGCAGGAAGTTGTTCTTGTGGCGCCTACACCAATTGAAGTGAAAGCTGATGATGGTGATCATCGAGCATCGGATCAAGTTACTACAAGCCTCGTAGGTTGACAAGGTCGCGTACTACTGCAGAGTGGTACGGTAACCCTGTCTTGGAGGTCATGTTGTTGAGCAACAATGAACCTACGAGTTATGGAGAAAGCAATGGTGGGCCCGGATTCCGACAAATGGCTGGAAGCCATGAAATCCGAGAAAGGATCCATGTATGAAAACAAAGTGTAGACTTTGGAAGAACTACTTGATGGTCATAGGACTATTGAGTAAAGATGGATCTTTAAAAGGAAGACAGACGATGATGGTGATAAGTCACTATTAAGAAAAGCTCGACTTGTCGCAAAGATGTTTCCGACAAGATCAAATAGTTGACTATGATGAGACTTTCTCACTCGTAGCGATGCTGAAAGTCTGTTAGAATTATGTTAGTAGTTGCTGCATTATTTATGAAATATTGCACATAGGATGTCAAAACATTGTTTCCTCGACGGTTTCCTTGAGCAAACATTGTATGTGATACAACCAGGAGGTTTTGTCGATGCTAAAGATACTAGCAAGTATGCAAGCTCCAGCGATCCTTCAATGGACTGGTGCAAGCATCTCGGAGTTGGAATATACACTTTGATGAGATGATCAAAGATTTTGGGTTTGTACAAGGTTTATGAGAAACTTGTATTTCCAAAGAAGTGAGTGGGAGCACTATAGAATTTCTGATAAGTATATGTGGTTGACATATTGTGGATCACAAGTAATGTAGAATTTCTATAAAGCATACAAGGTTGTTTGAAATTAGTTTTTCAAAGGAATACCTGGATTGCGCTACTTGAACGTTGAGCATCAAAGATCTATGGAGATAGATCGAAAGCGCTTAATAGAAGTTTCAACAAGATGCATGCCTTGACAAGTTTTTGAAGGAGTTCAAAATAGATCAGCAAAGAAGGAGTTCTTGGTTGCGTTGTGAGGTGTGAATTTGAGTAAGACTCAAAACCCGACCCCGACAGAATAAAGAGAATAGACGAAGGTCGTCTTCTATGCCTTGGCTGTAGAATCTGAAGTATGCCATGTTGGGTACCGCACCTGATGTGTGCCTTGACTCAAAGTCTGTTGAGAGGTACAGAGAGTGATCCATGATTGAATCACTAGCAGCGGTCAAAATTTATCCTTAGTAACTGATGGACTAAGGAATTTTTCTCGATTATGGAGGTGGTTAAAGAGTTCGTCGTAAAGGGTTACGTCGATGCAAGTTTTGACACTAATCCGAATAACTATGAGTAGTGAAACGGATTCGTATAGTAGAGTAGATATTTGGAGTATTTCCGAATAGCACATAGTAGCAGCATCTATAAGATGACATAAAGATTTGTAAAGAACACACGGATCTGAAAGTTTCAGAACCGTTGACTAAAACCTCTCTCACGAGCAAGACGTGATTAGACCCCGTAACTATATGGGTGTTGGATTCGTTGGAATCACATGGTGATGTGAACTAGATTATTGACTCTAGTGCAAGTGAAATAAATGTTGGAAATATTCCCTAGAGGCAATAATAAATTAGTTATTATTATATTTCTTTGTTCATGATAATCGTTTATTATCCATGCTATAATTGTATTGATTGGAAACACAGTGCATCTGTGGATACATAGACAAAACACTGTCCCTAGTAAGCCTCTAGTTGACTAGCTCGTTGATCAAAGATGGTCAAGGTTTCCTGACCATACTCAAGTGTTGTCACTTGATAACGGGATCACATCATTAGGAGAATCATGTGATGGACTAGACCCAAACTAATAGACGTAGCATGTTGATCGTGTCATTTTGTAGCTACTGTTTTCTGCGTGTCAAGTATTTGTTCCTATGACCATGAGATCATATAACTCACTGACACCGGAGGAATGCTTTGTGTGTATCAAATGTCGCAACGTAACTGGGTGACTATAAAGATGCTCTACAGGTATCTCCGAAGGTGTTCGTTGAGTTAGTATGGATCCGCAAACGAATATTGATATATAGGATGACTTCATTTGGTTACCGGAAGGTTTTCGGGCATTACCGGTAATGTACCGAGAATGACGAATGGGTTCCGGATCTTCACCGGGAGGGGGGACCACCCACCCGGGAGGGCCCAAGGACCTTGGGGGTGGCGCACCAAGTAGGTGGGTCAGCCCAAGGCTGTCTTGCGCAAGAGAGAAAGAAAAACCAAAAGAAGAGAAAGAAAAAAAAGGAAAGGTGGGAAAGAAGAGAAGGACTCCACCTTCCAATCCTAGTTGGACTAGGATTGGAGGAGGACTCCTCCTCCCCTTGGTGACGCAGCCCTTGGGGCTCCTTGAGCCTCAAGGCAAGCCTCCCCTCCCCTCCTCCTATATATATGGAGCTATTAGGGCTGATTTGAGACAACTTTTGCCACGGCAGCCCGACCACATACCTCCACGGTTTTTCCTCTAGATCGCGTTTCTGCGGAGCTCGGGCGGAGCCCTGCTGAGATTAGATCACCACCAACCTCCGGAGCGCCGTCACGCTGCCGAAGAACTCATCTACCTCTCCGTCTCTCTTGCTGGATCAAGAAGGCCGGGATCATCGTCGAGCGGATCGTGGGACGGATCGCGGGACGGATCACGGGACGGTTCGTGGTACGGTTCGCGGGGCGGATCGTGGGATGGATCGCGGGACGGTTCGTGGGACGGTTCGCGGGGCGGATCGAGGGACGTGAGGACGTTCCACTACATCAACCGCGTTTCTTAACGCTTCTGCTGTGCGATCTACAAGGGTACGTAGATCGGAAATCCCCTCTCGTAGATGGACATCACCATGATAGGTCTTCGTGCGCGTAGGAAATTTTTTGTTTTCCATGCACGTTCCCCAACAATAAAAAACAAGCAGAAACTAGGAACTCGCACTCGACACCGAGTTAGTAGATTAGTTTCTAAAAATGATATAAATAACATATAAAGCATACAAAATCGATGATATAATAACGTGAAACAATAAAAACATTATAAATATGTTAGAGACATATCACTCAGCGGCGGTGGGGCCATTCACTCCTTCAACTCGGGCATGGGCAACGTTGGTCGTTTCTTTCGACGTGAGCCGTGCACTCACGTGGGTGCGCACACCGGTGAGGGTGGCCGTTTTTTGGAGAGGCATGGCGAGGTGGTGCACGGAGGCATCTCGTGGATGCATGTGGTTTCCAGCGGCGCATATCTGGTACTTGGTGGGCCGTGCTGGGGTGTAGGGTTACGTCGGTTTGTTTAGCGTGAAAGTGGTTGAGGTAGTCGGCTTTTTCCCGACATGTCCGAGGGATTATCTTGGTTTGTTTGTTGCTGTGAAGTCGGAGACATGATTTATTTGACGATGCATCGTTCCTCCCGCGGTGTCAGCCATGCATTGTTTTCCTTGGGTCTTCTCGCTAGAGTTGGAGTTGCGCTGTCCTCGTCACGGATGGTTGAGTTCTAACATGTATCTTCATTTATGCATGCATGACCTCTACAATGCGGTTTTGCTGGACGAATGTATACGGTGAAGTTGGATTCGCTTGCTTGGATACAGAAATAGCGATGGCAGGAGTTGGTGATGACACATGCTTGCTATCTCGTCGAGGCTCTTTTAAAACATGTGTGTGGAGTAATCCTACATCTACAAAGACTTACTTAAAAATTTTACGTACAAACTGATGTATAGGATTATGATTGATA
This sequence comes from Hordeum vulgare subsp. vulgare, assembly GCF_904849725.1. Lineage (NCBI taxonomy): Eukaryota > Viridiplantae > Streptophyta > Magnoliopsida > Poales > Poaceae > Hordeum > Hordeum vulgare. The sequence goes on along the minus strand of NC_058520.1, from coordinate 529,794,816 downwards.
ATTAAGGGATGAGGGGCCCCACCCTCACTCAAAATCAGGGAGGGAGAGAAGAATTAGTTTGGAAGTTTAAGTAAACATTTGTAAGTTTTTGTAGGTCTAGCATTATTGTTCCGTGTGTGCTTCTTGGCATTGTGACGATTTTCTCCTCATTTTGCGTTAATTAACTTAATAATTTTCTTTTGTTTAATTAATATGTAGGACAAATCTTTTGCCTTCAATTTAAAAAAGGAAAAATACTGCGACAGCCAATGTACTCCCGATCTGTCCACCAAATAGTGCAGAGGTTGTGTGTGTCGCACGCTGAGGCGGGCATCTACTAAGCTCTACTGAAGCAGATCACCGAAACGGAGGGAGTTGACGACAGTCTCCCATTCCCAGTCGAAGTTGCCATCGAGAAACTCCTCGACAGGAGAAGCACCAAGCTCCACTTCCACCTCCGACGAGTAGGACGAGGAGGACGACGGCGACAACCATCGCCGCGACGTGTCGCCGGGCGCCGCATGGGCGCTGTGCTCGGCCGAGAGCGGTAGCAGCAGAGGAGAGTTCCTGTTCCAGTCGTCGGCACCGACGATTCCACGAGCGATTGAGCCGGTGTCAACGACGGTAGGAGGCGCTGGCGCCGCCCGTTGCTGCTGGCACGCGTCGCCGAGGCCGGCTCCGCAGGTGTGCTCGCCGTAGTAGGCGATAATAAACGCCGCGGGATCCTCTTGCGACCGCTGCACCCGCCGAGTCGCGGCACAGCCCTCGCCACTGGACGAGCAGCGGTAGTAGAGCCTGCATGCAAATTAGCATGAGCCTCTGCTCTGATGTGATCGGTCAGCTGTGGATTAGGGGCATTTCACGTACTACCTCGGGTGGTTGCTTCCGTTGATGTCCTTTTGCCCGTACTTCCTCCACGCGAACCCGTCCGCCGTCGTGCCGGCATGGACCTCCCTGTGCGCCTCCGCGCCACGCACCCTGCGAGAAATCGACGGCAAATCTGTCAGTCAAACAAACACTCGTGATCGTGCAAAGGGTGGAGGAATTCTCTCGTTCGAACTTCTGCACCTTCTTTTGGACGGCATCGCGGCCGCGGGACCTGGACGGCGGGATGTAGCGCCGGGGTCCATAGCCTTCCTCTTTTTATCGGCGGCGACCGCGGTCACCGCGGCGATCACCCTGTCGCAGCAGCGGATGATCTCCGCGGCGAGCGCTTGGTGCTCTGCTTGCACCGGCGGGGACGCCGCCCGGAGCAGCTCCCCGAGGTGCGCCGCGGACTGCTGCCCCATCGTCATCAGCTCCAGCACCACGGCGGTCGGGGTGCCGAGCGCCATGGCGAGAGTCTCTGCTCTGCTAGCTCGATCGAACTTGGCACTATGGCGAGAGTCTCTGCTCTGCTAGCTCGATCGAACTTGGCACTATGGCGAGAGTCTCTGCTCTGCTAGCTCGATCGAACTTGGCACTAGAATTGGACAGTACGTGGACCAACTTCTTTTCTGCTTTTCGGTGTCGAGCTTGTGAGTGCGAATGGGTCGGCGGGTCGTGCCGGATCGTCGGCAATTTATACCAGAAACCTAAGACAAGGGAACCAACGGGGAAGCTGCATGGAAGGCGGCCGAAACCGCGCCAAGCACCCTACGCGACATATAAGGGCATTCCAATGTTGTATCATCATCGTTGGTAAAATTGCCATATAAATGATTTTGATGACATGGCGTATAATAAAAGAAAAGAGAGAATGAAATTGTATGAACTTGAAGCAACGTTTCACGCACAAGCTCCGAGGTAAGCATGGTTATTTCTTCCATGTTTAGTGGACCCGCTTAATTATTTTACATACGATTAACATACACTCCATTGAAGAGCTTGTATGATGTGTTTTTGGTTGTTGAGGTAGACATTTATACCAACGGTTGAACATACAGATTGTTGAAGATGCTCTAAGAGGATCTCGAACAGCCGCGCTACCCGCGGCGCGTTAAAAAAACAGCCCGCTACTCGTTGTTTGTCTGTTTTAGCGCGACGGTCAGCGTTGGTTCCAGCAGACACGTTAAAATGCAGCGCCCACGCGTAGCTACAGCAGACGCGTTAAAATGCAGCGCGTATGAGCAGTCGACGCTTGCCATATGTTGCATTTTTGACACATTTTAAACACAAAATGAATTTCAAACATCAAAATAAAGACATGACATAATTTAAAACACACAAACAAGTTTTTGATGACATAAAAAGTTTACGCCAACAAGATCATCCAACCAAGTTCATGCCCACATAAAAAGTTCACACCAACGAATGGCACATCAAGAATCAAGCCTCGTCCTCGTCCTCATCTTCATCTTCATCTTCATCTTCCTCTTCCTCCGATTCATCATCCGAAGCAGATTCTTCCTCCTCCTCTTCATTGTCGCGCGTGGTGTTGGCAAGATCTTCAACAACATCATGCGAAGGTGTTGACACACTGGAAGACATGCCGCCCATGGCGCCCGAAGGTGCTCCCATGCCTCTCATGAGAGACGCAAAACTCATGCCTTTTTACCTTTGGTGCATTTCCTCGAGCACCTTTTATGCGTCGGCCGCCGGTTCAACAAGTGAGCTCGCCGGCGCTTCGGTAGCCGCCGCGGCCGTCACATGCCCTGCAAGTTTCTTCCTCGATGGCTTGGACGAGCCGGAGCCGTCCGCCGCCTTGTTCTTCTTCACGAAAACCTTGCCCTTCTTCGGCCGCGCCGCATTTGGAAGCTTCAAGAAGGGGCACGTGGCCTCACGGCGGGCGCCGACGCGAGGCCACACGCCGCCGAGGTCATCCGTGGCGCCATAAAAACACCGCGTGCGACGCCGGTGCTTGGAGGAGCGCCCGCGGAGGCGAAGCCAAAGCTTCCCGCGCTAGGGTTTGTGGCGGCGGCGGCGGCCGCAGAGGGGTCGCAGGTGTAGGAAGGGGTGGGAGGGGTGCCGACGGGGGCGTCCATCGGGTCAGTTCGTCGGCGGCGATGCGCGGCGGGGCGAAGGTGACACAGTGGGGAGAGTGCGACGCGAGCGCTCGAGTGTGCAGCGCGCGGAAGCGGACGCACCAAATAAGCAGCGCGCTATGGCGATTCGGACAGCGTGTTGTACTCTATATGCCGCGCGCAGCGTTTATCGCGCGTCCGCTGGAGCACCTTTTGCTATTGCGCACGCGCTAAAACGACGAATTTTACAACGCGACGCTGTTTTAGCGTGGCTGTTGGAGATGCTGCAAAGACAACATATTTTTCCTAACCGATTGCCCGCACAAAGTATATATGATCCATCCATCCATCTTAGATGTCAAATCGACATGCGGCTCGTTCCATGCATGCATGTCAAATCAATATGCCCTATGTTTAAATATTGGATACCAGGTACAGAATGCCGGACTACTCCACCATACTAATATTTGGGAGACAAATTTATATCTCGTCGTAACTTCTAAATGAATTGTGCAAATTTGAATTCGTTTATGTATTTCACGGCTAGCTCTACGAAAAAAGTCCAATATCGATATATTTCTAACAAAGTTTCATACACTTTTCACCAAACTTCAGACAAGCTGTCTATAAAGTTCCTCGGTTTCAAATACATTTTCTATAAAAGTTCTTTAATATCTTTAATAAAGTGCAGACCCGCTATTGAGAAAAGTTTTTCATCTCTTGATCCTGCTTATTTAGCACTTTGCGGTGAAAACAAAAATTCTTCACTATTCCCTGCAAAAAGTTTCTTACGGAAAACACTGCTAATCTTCTAAAACTACATATTTCAATTGCAGTTAACAAAAGTTTGTTTAAAAATTATCCATGGCTGATCTGGTTCTAAAGATCTTAGTACTAGGAGTTGAAATGTATATAATGTTTTAATAACAAATTTTAATTTTAAAGATATCAATCATCTAAACTATCAAAAAACAACTAAAAGTAATGAAGTTTGAAGAAAGAGGAAAGATAACATAGGTATGCATGTGTTACTATATATACATGCATGTGCCAGCCGGTTAATTAGCAGGAAAAGAAAGAAAGAGGGGTCATACACATGCAAAAGGGTCCGAACTTATATGCTGTGATAGACGCTGGGGCGCGCAACAAGTAAGGAATAGTCATATTCGGCTTCAAATCCATTCTGGCTGGGAACCCAACTGCCAAACCCTTTCATTCCCTTTGGGAAACGCCTGCAGCCGGAGCGCCAGTCGAATCGTTCGTCGGGTCGCTCACGGCCCGCGCGGCTGTTTGGTCAGGCATGCAACATTATTTTGCTCAGATTTACTACAACCACGTCTAAATTTGCTACAAGTGTTTTTTATTTTGCTATAATTTGTTCATTAAAAAAGTTGTATCCATGTTTGATTGCAACTCGAGTTCGTTGAATTTTTTTTCTACACCACCGTTTGGTTTTTGATACAACCGTGTTAATTTTTGCTATAACCGGTATTATTTTTTGCTGCAACCGTTTACTAAAAAAGTTGCATACACGTTCATCAGAGTTGTAATCCGAGTTCACCGGATTGTTTTGCTATAACCCTTATTTTGTTTTGATACCACACATCATCAGTTTCTTTTTTTGTTACGATTACATTGATATTTTTTTGATACAACTATATTTTTGTTACAACCGTGGACGAAAAATTGCTACGCCGTAAACGAAATTTGTTGCATTAATTTTTTTTGCTGCATGAAGATCTAACGATATGACCCGGTATAGCTGACGGATCGAACGGCGCGCGCGGCCAGCCGAACGATTCGTTCGACGCGCTGGCGGAGAGGACTGCCCTTTCCCTTTGCACCTTATCGAAGAGAAACTCAGGAGCCAAGAGACGACTGATAAGCGATAACAATAACAAACTACATGCGTCAGACGCAAAAAATTGTAACCTGTGAGAAAGATCGAAGCTAAAGAAGTAGAGATACGCTCAGGCAGGCGTAGGGGGCGGAGTCCGAGTGAGATCGAAGGCGACGTGTAGTGGTTACGGCAACGCGTTGCCCTACGCATGTACGCCGTCACATGGGCGACCCGAGCTCACTCTCGTCTCACCAGTGATTGGGTTGGGTAACGTGACCTGACGTACGGGGTGATGCATAGGGCGTAGCAGTCCTTGTAGCACAGGGTCCTGATCAACTCCTACGAAAACCCTAATACACACACGCGCGGGAACACAGATGCAAGCAGGGAATCGAATACAGAAGTGCAAGTGTGCCCCTGGATTCGCCGGTGGTTGACCTTTGGCACGTGCGTGGTGCCTGCTCGCTCAGCGGCTCCGGCTCCGGATTCGGGGTTCAGGTTCAGTTCAATGTATGTGCCGTGCCAACTGCCAAAGCCCCCCCGTCGGGTCATAAACAATGAGATTCAAAGCGGCCGTGTAATTCCTGGACCGGCCGCGTACGTTACTTGATTGATTGATTGGTTGATTGATCCTCTTGCAGTTTTCTGCTATTGGGGAAAGACCCTTTTGCGAATCGAAGCGGCCAACACCGGTATAATACTGTACTATTTCTCATGTTCACGTTCATGTGCAGCTTAATTGCAGCCCGGGCTGATTCGAAGCGAGCTTATGAAACGTTGATTGGGCCGGGAGGACATGATGAGAACACTGCCAGTGCAGTCTTCCTCACCAAGTCTAACAGTTTTGTTCTAGAGCTCGAGCGCAATGAGTGATGGCCAGTGATCGATCCACGACGCTCCGGAAGCGAGATTAGGTTTGTTCCTTGCCAGAAAACAATGGGGCGTGGTTGGTTTCTCACTAGAGATGCCACGCATGTGCTGCAATAATGCCCTTTTTGGATTGCAGAATCTTGATATGATGATCTCCTTCTCTTGATAGAACGTGGAGCTGGACTGTCACAGTGGCCAGGCAATGGCCGGCAACCTTCCGTGAGCACGTACCGGTTTGACACTTCGGACTGTTCGGTCTCCAAAGCGGACATGACACGACGGCTAATCCATTAACTAATAATCACTTAAAAAAGCCTTGACAAGTAGTAAGTGCATGAGATTGGCTTCTTTATTCCGAAAGGGTGAGAGAATAATCGAGCACCTTGTGTGCACGGTGCCATTTTCTTCGAATTGACCTGACTTTCGATATAAAAATGTATATCGCATTGACCTGAGAGTCGCCACCAATGTACTAGTAATTCCCTTGTGGTCAACCTCTGCACAGGACGATGACCATCCGGATCATGTATTTCAGAAGGTTCCAAATTCATCATATACGCCAAACCAAACGGCTTAGACTTGCACGCATGGATACAAAAAATGGTCAGGTTTATGTATGTTCCCACTGGTCAGATTTTTCTTAAAAAACTTTCATCTACTTATTCATCAATATTTATGGCAGTACAGAGAACACTAGAAGTAATCAAAACAACATTCAGGTCCATAGGCTATTTAGGAACGACGATAAGCACTAGAACGAGTCAAAAATGCCACATCAAAATTGCTCCTCCCTTACAAGAGTCGGTTAAGCCTTGTTGTAGTAAATAGTCAGAAAGTCATAGGAAAAGCGCATCCAAACAATAATCATCGTTGATGAAGAAAACAGCAGCTCGGAAGTACTCCCTCCGTAAAAAAAAAGAATGTTTAGGTCACTAAACTAGTGATCCAAACATTTCTATTTCTTTATAAAGGAAGTACTAATATATAGCCACATGAACATAGGATAATGAAGACAAGATCCAAGTAGATCCATCAAAGACAAACGTCAATCGAATTTGCGAGATTCACCGAATATACACCCCCACAAGCAGGGGCGGACCTAGACAAAATTTTGACTGGGGGCACATCATTTGACTGGGGCCACATCTTATATAAAATGACTGATTTTGAAGCCTTTTCTTTTAAAATATGCACAAATACAAAGGTAATTCAAAATTTTGAGTGCCACTCAGTTGTACTTGGGTCCGCCCCTGACCACAAGCTCTCTGACGGCACTAATCGCACCACCGGAACGGGTGGTGGTGGGGGCGGGGGGGGGGGGGGGGGGTAGACGAGGTGAGTCTTGTTTCATCTTCTAGGAGCCGCCGTCATCATGTCTTTCCGGAAAAGACACAAATCCTAGATAAACACAGAAAACCTAAGAATGAAGAAAGAGCCCTCCCATCGCCAACAAGGACCGAGATTCATCATGTCCCCATTACCTAAGGCTAGAGATAAGATGAGGTAGACCTACGGCGCCACCGACACAGAGGCAGCAAAACGCTAATCGCCCAGACAACTCGCAAGTGCAGCGTAATTCATCACTGAATTACTTCCACGCGTGGATACAAATTATGGTCATACCCAGGCTTATGTATGTATGTAGAGCAAAGTCGCGAGCAATTCGCATTTGATGGGTCTTGGCAAGAAAATTGTTGTGCAAGCTACGTGTTTGACCGATCCAGGTTTGGAGGACCGCCAAGTAGGGAACGTAGGCCTACTGTCTTTGTTAACGATACGAGAAAACATGCACCAACCGATGCAAGAATTTCTCCTCTGCAGGTATTTGACCCGAATGCTAGCTAGGGTTTTGACAGTAATCAACCTCACCTCCCGCAGCTATCATGTCTGCTATGGTACCGAGAAAAACATATACGCGGCGTAGCTGCGACTCCCGGTTGATTGGCTTTAGCAGCTGGTTAAAAATTAGGGTTAGTATCGTCACGCACACACGCTTCCAGTTGGTGACCGCCGAGCGGGAAAACGACATTACTCCAAGGAAAATGACTGGATCTTACGTACCGTCTTTGAAGGGCTCCAAATGCCTTACTGTAAGGCTAACTATGTACCGAAATGCCACCTGCACAGTCTCTGAAGGGCTAGTAAGTAGTAACTGATTGGATAAAATCGCAGTGAACATCTCCATATAATGTTGTCGTACGGTCTCATGGAAGCAGGCAGCTGGCACATCACATGCATATGTACGAGCAGTTAACCGATTTGGCAAACATGCATGAGATTTCCCGAAGAGAACTCGGGGACCGTTTCATCGACCGAGTTCAGGGACGTGCACGCATGCTTATTTACTGACCAGATATCTCCATCAGGGACTTGGACAACTCCCATGCTCCGTACACGACCTTCTCCTTGAAGTAACCCAGTAGCTGATGGTCTCATGGTCAAATTATGTAATGTAGGACAAGTACTTGTTTTGCTGTTGTTTTATTTGCTGGAAAGCGCGTTGCAGGAAGCACATGAACATAGCTGTCAGCTGTGTATGCATGAGGTAGATCGGCACTTGGGCAGAGTGGTGCATGCATGTATTGTAGCAAGCCGCACGTGCAGCACGATTAGCTGACCGGTGAATAGTTTGTATACTGGTTACTGGATTGCTACGCTTCGGAACTAATGACCGGAGATCGTACGTGTTCAACAGAATGAAGAGAATGACTTGTGACTAGTAACTGACTATCAATTTCTCACCGGAGATCGTAAGCAGTTTGAGAATAAAGTAGTAAGTGACTAGGTCAGCGAAGCAGCAGCAAAGGAGTTGATCGAGTAAAATACGGTTACTACGTCGGCGACGTCAAACCTTGCAAATAGAAACAGGAAAAGAGTCTATTGTCAAAGGGGTCAACAGGACATGCGGTAGCTGACTCCAATTTCGAACTCTTTCTGGCTCTAGCTAGTAGAGGTATCGAGCATTTATTTATCTAATGTCTATGAGAAAACTACCGATCATACAGTATATCGTAGCAAGGAGTAGTACGTACTTTGGAACAAGTATTTGTCCTATTCGTTATGGAGATGGTTGGTGGCCGGGATGAGGGTCCTTCGACCATTTTCCTTTTGTTGAATGAGATGGCTCAGCATGTAGAAGGAATATTCCTCGACTTTCAATCCCTATTAATGGCAAGCTTCGATAGGTCTCAGTTGCATATTCTCGAGATCGATCCTCGTTTCGAATATATATATATAAAGGTATTTTAATCTTTGTGTGTTCGCTCCACAAAAAATTGTCAAATCCTTTATTTTTAAATAGCTACAATTCATTACATAATTTTTCTAACCATGCAACCATGACACATAAGCAAGTATGCATGTAAGACATAAATAATATTTTTTATTACTTTACGCATGCAGTGGTGCCACATCATCAATTCATCCATATTAGTCATAAATAGTTTTTTGCATTAGAGTTCATCCTACGTATTTTGTTAAAAATGACATTTTAACTATAATTTTCACTCTCTTTTCATTAGTTTTAGATTTTTTATAATAATTATTTATCCATTCTTTAATAATATTTCCGCAGCAAGCATGGGGCATCATCTAGCATATAACAAAACTAAGTCTTTATACAGAAAGGAGAGCATAGTTTTCGTCTCTCAACTACCGCAAGAGCCAAGAAATGGTGCCTAGTCTTTATAAAATTAAAAGCAAGTCCCGTAATTATTCAGATGGTATCTTTTCGTCCCTATGTCATATAATCTACCAGCATATGACATGAAGTTGGCTACACTATATAGCCCTTTGTCAATTCTTGCAACTATAGGACTTAGATCAAGAATAGATAGTTTGGTGGTACCCAACACAAGGTCTAAATAAGTGAAAGGTGAGCTCTCAACTCTGCATCCAAAGCTACTCGCAAACGGATGTACAATGTGATCATCAATATTATTGGGACCATAGAGGATTTATTGTAGTTAACAAAGATACCAGTAGATTGTCTAAATTTATCTAAAATGAGTGTCGAGTTGATGCCCATCAAGAGCCATGATCGTAAGGGTCTCGTCAACATACGTATGAATTATCAATAGGAAGATTTAGATGACCATTATGCCAAGCTTCCTTGATGATAAACTGAAGTAGGTTAGTAGCAATAATACCCCTCTCTTGGAATGAATAATTATCATAGGTACCCGCATTGAGCAAAACTAATGTGGAGACAGAGCATAAAACTTTATTCACCCACCGAATCCATTTAGGACCAAAGCCTTTTGTTTTTAGCATTATAAGGATATTACTATATTCTACTATATCAAAAGCTTTCTCAAAATCAAGCTTGAGAATTTTGATGGGCTTCTTGGAAAGATGTCATATATGAATGTACTCAAAACCCAACCAAGACAATCCTGGATGGGCTAGACCACCCTAAAGGATGCGAAGCATGAGGAGATGTTCCACCAACTCCACGCGGAGCTCTCTCACGAAGAGAAAGATATGTCGTGGAGTCACTCTGCCACCAACGATGATGCAGCAGGACTCTCCGGCTTGCGGTGGTGGTGAACATATCCTTAGGCACAAACATCTCCACCTACCTCGTGTGACAATTCTACTAAAGTTAATTTATCGCAATGTCATGGTAGGAAGGTTTAAACAATGATTGTGGTACTATTTAATTTCTTATGTTTTATGTGCAACTGGTTATAGTAGTATTTAAATTATATGATGAACTATTTGTTTTCTTCGTGTTTCTTTGGCTTTGGAAAACTTGGCTTTATGCATCTCCTCCTCCTCATCACCATGTAGACTTATGTCAACATTTTGAATAATTATGTGGTCTACCATTTTTTAATCATGAAGCGCGATTTGTCAACACAAATGTAACATGTGGATTATATATGCGGTGTGGCAACAAGAGGCTAAGTACGTGCACCTAGGTGGTCCGACACCATGCTAGGCTACTAAAGGACAATTACTTCAACCTAGTGGTTCTATTGAACTTCAAGTATAAGATGGTATGTTTTAAGAATGGATTGTTTCATAAACAAGTGGTGGTTGAGTTCTTATTAGTTGCGCCTAAGAAATGTCCATATTTTTATTTTTCCTTTCATTTTTCGCAGCATGTCCCCTACTTTGTATATTCTGCAACCCCAGAGAAGATGAGCATTGCCGTGGATGAGGAGACCATTAGGGCTCACCTTGAGACGCGAGAGCTCGAGCTTCATGGTTTTTGTGACAAAGAAAAATAAAATTGGTTGCACTCGTTGCAAGGATTGGCCGAAGCATATGAATTTGAATATGGGATGGACCTCTACTGGATATTTACCAACCCGATCTTAACATAATGGTGCATTTGATCTCTTCCTCCATACTGTTGTTCTCGGTGTTGACCAATTGTTCTTTTGAAGTCTTTAAATGTTAATGTGATTTAGGGTTAAAGTGTTGAACATGTGTTTAGAGTTCTTAGTTCTATGTGTTGAACATGTTGTATGGTACTATTGTTGAAGTGTTAAACATAAGAGTAGTTGTTTAGACATGTTATATACTACCGTTGAATTAGTAGTTGCGAACATCAGGTATATATATTGGTTCATAAATATTTTCATTACAACATAACATACTGCCATGGCAACAATATTTTTTCACCTAGGAGGTCGCCAATGGGCGGTGGAGAGCATTCCCAAGAATTGGTACACATGTAACAACCCAAAACTAGCACTTCCTTTATACATTGATTTGTGCATCATACTCATTTCATGAGAATCATATTTCATTTAATATAATTTGAAATGAGGAATATTTCAACCCTCACTTTTCTTAAGAAGGGAGAAAATCCTAAAATCTTGTCACATGTCCAAAATGCCCTTCTCAACCCTAAATATTTTGGCATGCAATTCGTAGATATTTTTATATGGACACAACCCAAAAAAACACAAGGATTAGAATGGTTTGAAACATCAAAACCCAAGTTAAAATGAACATTTACTACAATGAATATATTCTTATATATTTTAAATTAAGGGATTTCATGTGGTCGTTTCTCTTGAGAACCTATATTTAGCTTTGCAATACTACCAAGGAGCTACAATAGTTATTCCATAATTTCTGGATAAATATATCTCACACTTACGTTTGAACCCAAGTTAGTAACTTAAATGGATTTAATTCCATATAAACTATAAATAGGACTCTAAAATTGATTATTATTTTGTGTGTCCAACTAGTATTGACCTAGATTACCTCACATTTGGAGACCATATGAAGCCCTAAATAGTTATTAAAGAGCACCAATTTCCTTTTGTTTTTACTAAAAGAACTTGGTCTAGGCCCCACAACTGATAGGAGTTGGATAGCTATCCACCTCCCGTGGGTGTACTATAATTTTTGATTGTTCATGCTATTATATTATCCATCTTAGAAACACTCTATGCAATTTTATATCATTTTTGGGAACTAAACTATTACCCAGTGTCAAGTGTGAGTTAATGTTTTCTTCCTATTTTTTGTTTTATAGAAAAACAATACCACACATACTCCAAACGCTACGAAACGTTTTGACGATTTTTTTCTAGACCAAAAGACGTCCTAGTAGCTTTGGGAGAGGACGAGAAGACCAACTAGGAGCTGACAAAGCAATAGGGCGCGTCCCGGCGGTAGGACTCGCCGTGATGTCTTGTGGGACCCTCATGGCTCTGTGTGACCAAATTCTGATGCTATACATTCCCAAATATCCTGAAACCCCAAAGAGTTAACCGAAACATTTTTTCACTGCCACAAGTCTCTGTTCTTCTACAATCCCATCTAGAAGCCTTTTTCGGCACTCTGTCGGAGGGGGGTCGATCACAAAGGTCTTGTACATCAACTTTGCTACTCCTCCGATGATGTGCGAGTAGTTCACCACACACCTACGGGTCCATAGTGAGAGATAGCTTCTTCACCTCTTTGATCTTCAATACCATGTTCTCTTCGAAGATCTATTAGATGTAATCTTCTTTTGCAGTGTGTTTTTTGGGATCCGATGAATTGTGGGTTTATGATCAGATTACTCATTCAAAGTAATTGAGTCTATTCTCAACTTTAATATGTGTGATTTTTATAGCTTTGTAATGCTTTTCGATCTATGGGTTTTCTTTGGCCAATTGATCTATCAATCTTAAGTGGAGGTGGTGCACAGTAGTGGTTTCAATCTTGCGGTGTCCTCACCCAATGTCATAAGGGGAAGCGAGGCACGTATTGTATTGTTGCTACTAAGGATAAAATAATAGGTTTTAATCATATTGATTGGTTTATTATATCTAAATTATGTCATCTTGCTTAAAGCATTACTTTGTTTGTCATGAACTTTATACCACAGATGCATGCTGGATAGCGATCGATTGGTGGAGTAGTAGTAGTAGATCCGGGCAGGAGCCAGTCTACTTGTCACGGACATAATGCCCACCACACATCAGGTCATGGCCACCTTTGGGCCCACCCTGTAGTGTGGTGGCTCCCCTGTGTGGCCTCCGGTATCCCCCTGATGCTTCCAGGTCTTCTTTTGATTCAGAAAAAACATAAAAATGTTTCGAGGCAATTGGACTTCGTTTGGTACTGTAAACGTGAAAAGCCAAAAACATGCATAAAATAACAACTGGCACTGGGCACTCGGTTAATAGGTTAGTGCTCAGAAATGATATAATTTGATATATAAACAACCAAAAATTATTCTAGGATGATAATATTATAGCATGGAACAACCAAAAACTATATATACATTGGAGACGTATCACCTCCGTCGTAGGAGGCATCATCTCCATCAAAATATTCACCAACACCATCTCATCTAAAACCCTAGTTCACCGCTTGTATCTAATCTTTGTACCAAAACCTCAAATTGGTACCTCTCGGTTGCTAGTAGTGTTGATTACATCTTGTAGTTGATGCTGGTTGGTTTACTCGATGGAAGATTATATGTTTAGATTGTCACTTACCTATTTATCATCTTTGAACCAGAACATGAGTATGATTTGTCAGTAGTTCCGATTGCTCTTGGGGACATGAGAGAAGTCTTGTCATAAACTATCACGTGAAGTTGGTATTCGTTAAATATTTTTATGAGATGTATGTTGTGTTTAGTCTACTGGTGTCATGTAAATGTTGATTGCATGACAAGTCATCATACTTGGGCCTAGAAGAAAGCATTGTGAAGTAGGAAGTAGATGATGGGTTGCGAGAGTGAGAGAAACTCAAACCCTAGTTTATGTACCATTCCGTAAGGGGCTGATTTGTATCCATATGTTTTATGCTATGGTTAGATTTATATTAATTCATCTTTCGTAGTTGTGGATGCTTGTGGGAGAGGGTAATCATAAGTGGGTTGTTTGTACAAGTAAGAACAACACCTTAGCATTGGTCCAACCACATATCAAGTTATCAAAGTATTGAATGTGAACCAACTAAAACACAGTAGGCATGACTAGACGGAATTCCCATGTGTCCTTGAGAATGATTTGCTCACTATAAGAAACACTTTTGGCATGTACTTTGCATAATAAGGATTGGCCTATCTTGCTTCACATTAGTACTATTTTAGTTGTTACTCGCTACAAATTATCTTGCTATCAAACTATACATTACCACCACTTTTAGTACTTGCAGAGAATACCTTGTTGAAAACTACTTATCATTTCCATCTGCTCCTCGGTGGGTTTGAAACTCTTATTGATAGGACTATGACTGATCCACTATACTTGTTGGTTATCAATGGCCTTTTCTGACATCGTTGCGTGGGGAGGAAGCGCCTTTGGTAAGGAAACATTTACACTGAGTGTTGAAATTTATTTTACTAGTTACTATGGAAAGTAATCCTTTGATACACTTGTTCGGGGTATCTTCACATTGATATGAAGTGGTAAGAGACACTCCTCAACCTACTATACCTACGGAAAATATTTATTATGAGATCCCCTCTGGTATTCCAGAAAAACTGCTAGCTAATCGTTATGTCAGAGATGGAACAATACACCCTGATATGCACGTAATCTATATAGATATAGTTTGTGAATTGTTTAAGCTTGCAGGTTTATCAAGGCTGGAGTTAAGAACAAAGTATTTCCCTTAATGTTGGGGGTGGGGGGTAAAGCGTTTCACGGTGTAGGCTATTGGATGAATCTGGAGCGTCGGACTAGAACCGATTGAAATTGGAATTCCATCACAACTTTGTCCTATGCACTTGGTTCATCGTGATTGGAAATATATATATATATATATATATATATACATATATATATATACATATATATATATATATATGTATACATACATATATATATACATATATATATATGTATACATACATATATATATATATATAATTTTTGTCCTTGTGAAGGAGAAAGCATCACTCAAGCTTTCGGGAGGCTTAAATATATGTTACATACATGCCCCAATTATGAGCTCTCGAGAAGAATGATTATTGAAAACTTTTATGCTCAGCTTTCTGAAGATTATAAAATAATTCCCAACACTTCTTTTTATGGTTCTTTCGAGAAGAAAAGCAACTCTGAATATTGGGAGATCTGTAATAAATCAGGTATGACTCTTAAATATGATTGTGTTAAATCTTTTCTAGAAACATATATTTTTCATAGCTTGAGTGTGAGATAGTAGCTATATTTTGTTAATACTTTGCTACTCATATTGATATTCCTAAGAGAAGTGGTTTAAATTTCACCCACCTATTGAAATTACTTGTGAAGAACTAACTATTACTAAAACTGAAACAATTACTTATATTTTTAACCCAGTTGTCCCTGCTACTTATATCGGGAAACCTCATTTCCTTGTAAGGATTAAGGAGCATGCTAAGGCTACAACTATGGTTCATAAGAGCAATACTAAAACACCCAAATCCTTTGAGAAAATTAAAGTAGAACATTTTATTACAATGGTTAAAGATCTCTTGCTTTATAATATTGACGGGCATTTTATTTACTTCTGTGATGATGATGCTAGAATTGCCAAGCATGTTAGAAAAGAAAAGGATTTGCTAGATAAGAATAAGAAACTTGATGTCATGCCCATTGTTTCTGTTAAGATTGGATATCATTGTTACCATGGTTTGTGTGATAAGGGTGCCAGTATTAGTGCTATTCCTTATTCTCTATATCAAGAAGTCATGCATGACATTGCACATGCTGAGATAGAAGATATGGGTGATACTATTAACCTTGCAAATAGGGAATACTTTTTCACTGCTTGGGAATGTGAGAGATGTTGAAGTTTTATGCAATAAGTTTAAATACCCTACTGATTTCTTAGTACTTGGATCACATCAAGATAATTATGTCCCATTAGTTTTGAAAGACTTTTCTTAACCACTTTTAATGCTGAAATTGATTGTGCTAGGGAAAAGGTTAATGTTACACTCACTCATATATCCCTTAAATATAATTTCTCCAACTTCAACAGAAAACCTCATGATAAAGAATTGCCTAGTAAATATGATATTATAGGTATTGATTCTATTGCTATACCTCATTTCGATCCTTTAGAACAATATTTGATATACCATGAAAATGATATGCATATGAATCAGATAACTGGAAATATATGAGATACTCTTTATACAAACACCTATCCATAAACATAATTTTCTTATTGAAACTTTAGGAGATCCTCTACCACCTAAGAGTGATCCCGTGTTTGAACTAAAGACACCCCCTCACACTTTGCAATATAACCTTGATAAAATGAAGATATATCATGTTATTATCAATGCTAACCTTTCAGTACACAAAGAAAAGAGATTATTGTAAACTTGAAGGAAGCAATCTGCTCCAATTGGATACATGACACGTCTCCAACGTATCTACTTTTCCAAACTCTTTTGCCCTTGTTTTGGACTCTAATTTGCATGATTTGAATGGAACAAACCCGGACTCACGCTATTTTCAGCAGAATTGCCTTGGTGTTATTTTTGTGCAGAAATAAAATTTCTCGGATTGACCTAAAAATTTACGAATAAGATTTTTGGAATTAATAAAAAATATTGGTGAAAGAATCAACCAGAGAGGGGAAACCACCTGGCCACAACCGTGCAGGGAGTGACCCACGCGCCCCTGCCTTGTGGGGGCCCCTGTGGCTCCACCGACCTCGTTTCCACTCCTATATATTCCTATTCGGGGAGAAAAAACCCAGAGAGAAGATTTCATCGCGTTTTATGATATGGAGCCACCGCCACCTCATGTTCTTCCTCGGGAGGGCACATATGGGGTCTGATTTGGGCTCCGGAGAGGGGAAATTGACGCCGTCGTGATCACCAACCATCCTTCATCACCAATTTCATGATGCTCTCCATCGTCCGTGAGTAATTCCATCATAGGCTTGCTGGACGGTGATGGGTTGGATGAGATCTATCATGTAATCGAGTTAGTTTCGTTAGGGTTTGATCCCTAGTATCCATTATGTTCTGAGATTGATGTTGCTATGACTTTGCTATGCTTAATGCTTGTCACTAGGGCTCGAGTTCCATGATTTCAGATCTAAACCTATTATGTTTTCATGAATATATATATATATATATATGTGTGTGTGTGTGTGTGTGTGTGTGTGTGTGTGTGTGTGTGTGTGTGTGTTTGATCCTATCTTGCAAGTTGTAGACATGTATTACGAGTTATGATCCGCATCCCCGAGGGTGACAATAACTGGGATTCTTTCCGGTGATTACCGTAGTTTGAGGAGTTCATGTATTCACTAAGTGCTAATGCTTTGGTCCGGTTCTCTATTAAAATTAGGCCTTAATATCCCTTAGTTTCCATTAGGAACCCACTGCAATAGGAGGGTAGGACAAAATATGGCATGCAAGTTCTTTTCCATAAGCACGTATGACTATATATGGAATACATGCCTACTATACATTGATGAATTGGAGATAGTTCTGTATCACCCTATGTTATGACAGTTGCATGATGAATGCCATCCGACATAATTATCCATTAGTGATCCATTGCCTATGATGCTTTCACATATTGATCTTTGCTAAGTTACTTTTCCGTTGATATTGTTACAATCACTACAAAACTGCTACTGTCACGTTTGCCACCGTTACCTTTACTTCCATACTATTTTGCTACTAAATAGTTCGCTGCAGATATTAAGTTTTTCAGGCGTGGTTGAATTGAAAACTCAGTTGCTAATAGTCGAGAATATACTTTGGCTCCCCTTGAGTCGAATCAATAAATTTGGGTTGAATACTCTACCCTCGAAAACTGTTGCGATCCCCTATACTTGTGGGTTATCAAGACCTTTTTATGGCGCCGTTGCCGGGGAGCATAATTTTATTCTCTGAGTCACTTAGAATTTATAACTGCTGATCACAATGAAGAATCTGAAAGAAGCTAAAAACAGATATACCCCTCAACTACAAGGGCAGGTAAGGAACTACCATCTAACTCTGCACTTGATTTACCGTCCGTTATGAGTAAATTTGCGACACCACCACCTGCTACTGAGTCTAATATGTCGCAAGTAATTGATGATGGCACTTCTGCTATGCATGATGCTTATGATGATACTTTGCTTGATACTATTGTGCCACTTGGTGAATTTCTTGATGAACAAATTGCTAGAGTGAATGCTGAAAGTGATGATATTTCTGAATCTGATGAAATTATTGAAACTGAACACTCTCTTGCACCTACTAGACCTAGCTCTCCTAGATATGAATTGCCTAATATACCTAAGGGTTATGTTATGGAAGGAGAATTAGCTAGGGACTTTCTTGCTTGAAGGATAGAGATGATCTTAAGAAATTGTTATGCAAATGGAAGGAAAAAATCTTTGAATGCTAGAATGCAATATGATCCCAAGTTTGCTACTTCACCTATCTATATTACAGATAAGGATTATGAAATCTATGTCGATCCTGAGTTAATTACTTTGGTAGAATCTAATTCATTCCATGGTTATGAATCTAAAACTGTTGTGGCACACCTCACTAAATTGAATGATATAGTCACCCTATTTAGTCATGAGGAAAAATTTGTTATTACTATATTCTTAAGTTGTTTCCGTTCTCATTGAAGGGTGATGCTAAGATATGGTTTAATTCTCTTGCTCCTGGTTGTGTGCGTAGTCCCTAGGATATGATATTCTACTTCTCTGAAAAATATTTTCCTGCCTATAAGAAACAAGCCGCCTTGTAGAAAATATTTAACTTTGTGCAGATTGAAGAAGAGAGTCTCCCACAAGCTTGGGGGAGGCTTCTCGAGTTACTTAATGCTTTGCCTGATCACCCTCTCAAGAAAAATGGAATACTTGATATCTTTTATAATGGACTAACCGATGCTTCTAGGGACCACCTAGATAGTTGTGCTGGTTGTGTTTTCAGGGAACGAACTGTTGAACAAGTTGAACTACTATTGAATAATAATTGAGAAATGATAATGATTGGACTATTTCCGAACCACCGCCAAAACCAACTCTGAAGAAAATAGGTATTCTATTCCTCAGTCCAGAAGATATGCAAGAGGCAAAGAAATCTATGAAATAAAAAGGTATTAAAGCTGAAGATGTTAAGAATCTACCACCTATTGAAGAAATATATGGTCTTGATAACCCAACACAGGTAGTGGAGGTAAATTCTCTTCATAGATTTGATGAAGGTGATATTCCTTACAATAAGTCTTCTAGCCAATGCTTGGATGAATTTGATAACTTTGTTGTTAAACAAGAAAATTTCAATGCTTATGTCAGTACACAATTGAAACATAATGCTTATATGTTTGATCGCTTGGGTGATTATATGAGTAGAACTTTTAATGACCTTAGGCTTATTAGTAAACATGCTTCCATGGTGACTACTCAAGTAGAACAAGTACTCAAGGCACAGAATGATTTGCTCAATGAGATGATTAGTAAGAACAATGATCAGTGTGTTAGAGTTGTGACTAGAGGTGGTAGAATGACCCAGGAACCTTTGTATCCCAAGGGCCATCCTAAGAGAATTGTGCAAGATTGTCAAAGAGTTAATATTGATGCACCTGGTCCTTCTAATAAAAGGAAAAAGAATGATGATAGGATTATGCATGCTAGTGAACCTGTTATAGAGTCACATGAAAACCCAAATGATATCTCTAATTTTGATGTTGAGGCACAATATGGTAATGAACATGAACCTAGTCATAATATTAATGATGATGTTCATGTCGACGCTCAACCTAGTAATGACAATGATGTGGAGATTGAACCCACTGTTGATCTTGATAACCCAAAAGCTAAGAATAAGATATATGATAAAAGAGATTTTATTGCTAGGAAGCATGGTAGGGAAAGAGAACCATGGGTTCAGAAACCCATGCCCTTTCCTCCTAAATCATCCAAGAAGAAGGATGCTGAGGATTTTGAGCGCTTTGCTGAAATGATGAGACCTGTCTTTTTACGTATGCGCTTAACTGATAATTTGAAAATGTCTCCTTATGCTAAGTACATGAAAGATATTGTTACAATCAAAAGAAAGATACCGGAAGCTGAGATTTCCACCATGCTTTCTAATTACACTTTCAAGGGTGGAATACCAAAGAAATTAGGAGATCCCGGAGTACCTACTATACCATGCTCTATTAAAGGAAATTATGTTAAAACTGCTTTATGTGACCTCGGAGCTGGTGTTAGTGTTATGTTTTTTCTTTATATCGTAGACTTGACTTAAATAAGTTGACACCCACTGAAATCTCTCTGCAAATGGCTGATAAATCAACTGCTTTACCCATCGGTATTTGTGAGGATGTGCCTGTTATGGTCGCAAACGTTACTATCCTAACGGACTTTGTTATTCTTGATATTCCGAGGACGACGGTTTGTCGATCATCCTTGGTATACCGTTTTTGAATATTGCAGGGGCTGTTATTGACTGCAACAAAGGCAATGTCACTTTTCATGTCAATGGTAATGAGCATACGGTACACTTTCCGAAGAAACAATCTCAATTTCACAGTATCAACTCCATTGAAAAAATTGCAACGTTCACTATGAGAGACTTTGAATTCCCTCTTCCTACATCCAAAAAGAAATATTATATACTTATTTTGTGGGACATGCATATCCCCATTGAGGTAGCCTAGTGTTATCTGAAAGTTATGTGGTTCCTTGTCATTCAAAATTCTTTTGTCAATAAGACTTGATCAACCTTATTGATGGATTCTTTTTGACGGGCATGAGATGGATGAATTTAGAAAGAACAACCTTTTGTACCCAACTTTTATTTTCCGATCCTTAAGTTTCAATTTAGTAAAATGTTATTATTTCTCTGTTTTCCGTTTTATCTGCGCAATAGAAAAAATGACCTGAAAAATAAAAGTTACTAGAACTCCCTGAAAATTTATTATGAATTTTTCTGGAATATTTAAAAAATTTAGGCACTAAGAACACATGAGGGGGCTGCACCAGTGGGCCACAAGCCTGCTGGGCGCGCCCCTGGCTTGTGGGTCCCACGTGGGGCCCCTTCACTTATTCCAGTACCCATCCACTCCTTCTTCCTCCAGAAAAAATCCCACCATTGCTCAAACCCGTGTTTTAGCTCATCTTGCTACCATTTTCGTGTTGGGGAACGTCGCATGGGAAACAAAAAAATTCCTACGCGCACGAAGACCTATCATGGTGATGTCCATCTACGAGAGGAGATTTGCATCTACGTACCCTTGTAGATCGCACAACAGGAAGCGTTAAGAAACGCGGTTGATGTAGTGGAACGTCCTCACGTCCCTCGATCCGCCCCATGAACTATCCCACGAACCGTCCCGCGATCCGTCCCACAATCCGCTCCGATATAGTGCCGAACTGACGGCACCTCCGCGTTCAGCACACGTACAGCTCGACGAGGATCTCGGCCTTCTTGATCCAGCAAGAGAGACAGAGAGGTAGATGAGTTCTCCGGCAGCGTGATGGCGCTCCGGAGGTTGGTGGTGATCTATCTCAGCAAGGCTCCGCCCGAGCTCCGCAGAAATACGATCTAGAGGAAAAACCGTGGAGGTATGTGGTCAGGCTGCCGTGGCAAAGTTGTCTCAAATCAGCCCTAATACCTCAGTATATATAGGAGGGAGGGGGAGGGCCTTGCCTTGAGGCTCAAGGGAGCCCCAAGGGGTCGGCCTAACCAAGGGGGGGGGAGTCCTCCTCCTCTAATCCTAGTCCAACTAGGATTGGAAGGTGGAGTCCTTCCCTTCCTTCCCACTTCCCTTTTTTTTCTCTTTTCCTTTGATTTCCTTCTCTCCTGCGCATAGGGCCTCTTGGGTTGTCCCACCAGCCCACTAAGGGCTGGTGCGGCACCCCTAGGGCCTATGGGCTTCCCCCGGGTGGGCTGGCCCCCCCGGTGAACATCCGGAACCCATTCGTCACTCCCGGTACATTCCCGGTAATGTCCGAAAACTTTCCGGTAATCAAATGAGGTCATCCTATATATCAATCTTCGTTTGCGGACCATTCCGGAAACCCTCGTGACGTTCGTGATCTCATTCGGGACTTTGAACAACATTCGGTAACCAACCATATAACTCAAATACGCATAAAACATCGTCGAACCTTAAGTGTGCAGACCCTGCGGGTTCGAGAACTATGTAGACATGACCCGAGAGACTCCTCGGTCAATATCCAATAGCGGGACCTGTATGCCCATATTGGATCCTACATATTCTACGAAGATCTTATCAGTTGAACCTCAGTGTCAAGGATTCATATAATCTTGTATGTCATTCCCTTTGTCCTTCGGTATGTTACTTGCCCGAGATTCGATCGTCGGTATCCGCATACCTATTTCAATATCATTTACCGGCAAGTCTCTTTACTCGTTCCGTAATACAAGATCCCGTGACATACACTAAGTCACATTGCTTGCAAGGCTTGTGTGTGATGTTGTATTACCGAGTGGGCCCCGAGATACCTCTCCGTTACACGGAGTGACAAATCCCAGTCTTGATCCATACAAACTCAACGACACCTTCGGAGATACCTGTAGAGCATCTTTATAGTCACCCAGTTATGTTGTGATGTTTGATACACACAAGGTATTCCTCCGGTGCCAGTGAGTTATATGATCTCATGGTCATAGGAACAAATACTTGACACGTAGAAAACTATAGCAATAAAACAACACGATCAATATGCTACGTTCATAGTTTGGGTCTTGTCCATCACATGATTCTCCTAATGATGTGATCCCGTTATCAAGTAACAACACTTGTCTATGGTGAGGAAACCTTGACCATCTTTGATCAACGAGCTAGTCAACTAGAGGCTTACTAGGGACAGTGTATTTTCTATGTATCCACACAAGTATTGTGTTTCCAATCAATACAGTTATAGCATGGATAATAAATGATAATCATGAGCAAAGAAATATAATAATAACTAATTTATTATTGCCTCTAGGGCATATTTCCAACATTTCGATATCCTTGCTCAAAGCCCCATTTGCAAAACTATTTTAGGGGATTGATCATCGGTATGTAACTCCTTCAATGGTCCAATTATTTTTCGTTCTAGTGCTTTATACGTTGCAAAATTTTGCTGCATTGGTGACCCTGTTCTTGAGCTTGCATGCCAAATTTGCAGGCTCCCAAGTAGTTTTGATGCATGATATAGCTTCTAGGCACTTGTGGGAGTAGTTGCCAAGTTTTGATTGAGCTTTGTTCACCCTTATGTGGCGTCACTAAAAATTTCAGATTTATTTTTTAGAGAAAGAAAAATGTTAAGGAAAATATACGAAGGTGGTTTCTCGAGCAAGAATACCCCGAGACTTGCGATGCATGATACGTCTCCAACGCATCTACTTTTCCAAACTCTTTTGCCCTTGTTTTGGACTATAATTTGCATGATTTGAATGGAACTAACAAGGACTGACGCTGTTTTCAGCAGAATTGCCTTGGTGTTATTTTTGTGCAGAAATCAAAGTTCTCCAAACGTCCTGAAAATTTACGGGGAGCAGTTTTGGAAAATATCAAAAATATCTGCGCGAAGTTCCACCTCAGGGGGTGGGCCAGTGGGCCACAAGCCCCTGCTCCGCCACCACCCCCTGGTGGCGGTGGGCAGGCTTGTGGGGCCCACAGGCACCTACCGCCCCCAATTCCAGCTCGATAAGTTGCCTTTCGTCCCAGAAAAAATAAAAAGAGAAGTTTTCGCCGCGTTTCCGATACGGAGGCGCCGCCACCACCTGTTCTTCATCTAGAGGGAAGATCTGGAGTCCGTCTTGGGCTCCGGAGAGGGGAAATCGTCGCCATCGTCATCATCAACCTTCTTCCCTCTCCAATTCCATGAAGCTCTTCGTCGTTCGTGAGTAATCTATTCGTAGGCTCGCTGGGCGGTGATGAGTAGGATGAGATCTATCATGTAATCGAGTTAGTTTTGATGGGGATTGATCCCTAGTATCCACTATGTTCTGAGATTTGATGTTGCTACTACTTTGCCATGCTTAATGCTTGTCACTAGGGCCCGAGTGCCATGATTTCAGATCTGAAATTATTATGTTGTCACCAATATATGTGTGTTTTAGATCCGATCTTGCAAGTTGTAGTTACCTATTATGTGTTATGATCCGGCAACCCCGGAGTGACAATAACTGGAACCACTCACAGTGATGACCATAGTTTGAGGAGTTCATGTGTTCACCAAGTGCTAATGCGTTGGTCCGGTTCTTTATTAAAAGGAGAACCTTAATATCCCATAGTTTCCTTTTGGATCCCGCTGCCACGGGAGGGATGGACAATAGATGTGATGCAAGTTCTTTTCCTTAAGCACGTATGACGACACACGGAATGCATGCCTACATCACATTGATGAACGGGAGCTAGCCACATATCTCTCTGTGTTATAGCTGTTGCATGATGAATATCATCCAAACAAATCACCAACCCATTGCCTACGAGTTTGTCCTACTGTTGCTACTGCTGTTACTTGTCTTGCTCTGCTGCTGCTGCTACTACTGTTGCTACTGCTATAACTTGTCTTGCTCTGCTGCTGCTACTACTACTATTGCTACTACTGTTACTTGTCTTGCTCTGCTGCTCCTGCTACTACTGTTGCTACTGCTGTTACTTGTCTTGCTCTGCTACTACTGTCGCTTGCTACTGTTGGTACTTGCTACTGCTGTCACTACTACTGTTCCTTGCCACTGCTATTGCTCGTTACACTGCTGCTACCTGCTACACTGTTGGTTCACCTACCATTGACAGGAATTGACAACTTCCGTCAACGTGGCAACGAAGGCGCCATTGATACAATTGTTAGGAATAGTCTGCCGTCAATAGATCGTTTCTGACACCGTTGTTATCATACTACTTTGCTGTTACTACTGTGCTTGCAAATACTAATCTTTCAGGTGTGGTTGAATCCGACAAATTTAGCTGCTAATACTCGAGAGTATTCTCTCACCTCCTTTAGGCGATCTACAAATTTGGGTCGAATACTCTACCCTCGAAAACTGGTGCGAACCCACGCGCTGGTGGGCCATCAACAACATTCTTCCAGTTTCATTGCCGGGGAGTGATAGCAGCATTCTTCTGGTGCCGTTGCAGGAGAAGGTTCGTTGTCATAAGCATTCGTCTAGCTAACACTAGAGATTGCAGGATCAACACTTTCCTGGCGCCACTGCCAGGGAAGCACAGCTGACGTCAATACGCGAGCCCGACTTTGAGCACCCAAGGGAAGCTCAAGTACGGCCTTGTAAATGGTCGTCGGAATCATTCATGGTCCGGGCCGGATTCAAGAAAGAATTTTACGAGTACGTACGAAATGATGGCCTTGAAGATTTTGTTTCAGACCAATGCAAACAATATGATCAACTCAGTGATTCCTTCGTGCGGAGGTTTGAATTTTCATCCAGCTGTAATACGCAATCCGTTCTATTTATTCTTTATGATGAATCTTATACTATGGACCTAGAAGATTTTAACCGTGCATGCAAAATTCCATAATGGGTTAGCCATAGTGATCCTCACAAAGCCAAATATAATGATTTTCTTGCTAGCATCACCGTGGGAGAAACTAGAAATATTACACACGCTACCTTGGCCTGCCATACATTATCTTGCTCTCTTCATAGGTAGATGTATTAACGGTAAACATGAGCATTGCCACCTTTGCGTACCTGACCTTAGTATATTCTTAAGAGTGCGATCATCGGTGATAGACGATATAACTTAGGAACTATTATTGCTAGGAGGCTACATAAAAATGCTAAGGACGGAGATTTCTTTGGTGGAATTTATGCCACCCGTGTAGCTAATTATCTCTTGGGGAACGTCGCATGGGAAACAAATATTTTCCTACGCGCACGAAGACCTATCATGGTGATGTCTATCTACGAGAGGGGATGAGTGATCTACGTACCCTTGTAGATCGTACAGCAGAAGCGTTAGTGAACGCGGTTGATGTAGTGGAACGTCCTCACGTCCCTCGATCCGCCCCGCGAACAATCCCGCGATCAGTCCCACGATCTAGTACCGAACGGACGGCACCTCCGCGTTCAGCACACGTACAGCTCGACGATGATCTCGGCCTTCTTGATCCAGCAAGAGAGACGGAGAGGTAGAAGAGTTCTCCGGCAGCGTGACGGCGCTCCGGAGGTTGGTGATGACCTTGTCTCAGCAGGGCTTCGCCCGAGCTCCGCAGAAACGCGATCTAGAGGAAAAACCGTGGAGGTATGTGGTCGGGCTGCCGTGGAAAAGTCGTCTCAAATCAGCCCTAAAACCTCCGTATATATAGGTGGGAGGGAGGGGACCTTGCCTTGGGGCTCAAGGAGCCCCAAGGGGGTCGGCCGAGTCCAAGGGGGGAGGACTCCCCCCCCCAAACCGAGTTGGACTTGGTTTGGTGGGAGGGAGTCCCCCTTCCTTCCCACCTCCTCTTTTTTTTCCTTTTCTCTTGATTTTTTCTTCTTGGCGCATAGAGCCCTTTTGGGCTGTCCCACCAGCCCACTAAGGGCTCGTGTGCCACCCTCAAGGCCTATGGGCTTCCCCGGGGTGGGTTGCCCCCCCCGGTGAACTCCCGGAACCCATTCGTCATTCCCGGTACATTCCCGGTAACTCCGAAAACCTTCCGGTAATCAAATGAGGTCATCCTATATATCAATCTTCGTTTCCGGACTATTCCGGAAACCCTCGTGACGTCCGTGATCTCATCCGGGACTCCGAACAACATTCGGTAACCAACCATATAACTCAAATACGCATAAAACAACGTCGAACCTTAAGTGTGCAGACCGTGTGGGTTCGAGAACTATGTAGACATGACCCGAGAGACTCCTCGGTCAATATCCAATAGCGGGACTCGGATGCCCATATTGGATCCTACATATTCTACGAAGATCTTATCGTTTGAACCTCAGTGCCAAGGATTCATATAATCCCGTATGTCATTCCCTTTGTCCTTCGGTATGTTACTTGCCCGAGATTCGATCGTCAGTATCCGTATACCTATTTCAATCTCGTTTACCGGCAAGTCTCTTTACTCGTTCCGTAATACAAGATCCCGCAACTTACACTAAGTTACATTGCTTGCAAGGCTTGTGTGTGATGTTGTATTACTGAGTGGGCCCCGAGATACCTCTCCGTTCACACGGAGTGACAAATCCCAGTCTTGATCCATACTAACTCAACTAACACCTTCGGAGATACCTGTAGAGCATCTTTATAGTCACCCAGTTACGTTGCGACGTTTGATACACACAAAGCATTCCTCCGGTGTCAGTGAGTTATATGATCTCATGGTCATAGGAATAAATACTTGACACGCAGAAAACAGTAGCAACAAAATGACACGATCAACATGCTACGTCTATTAGTTTGGGTCTAGTCCATCACGTGATTCTCCTAATGACGTGATCCAGTTATCAAGCAACAACACCTTGTTCATAATCAGAAGACACTGACTATCTTTGATCAACTGGCTAGCCAACTAGAGGCTTGCTAGGGACGGTGTTTTGTCTATGTATCCACACATGTAAATGAGTCTTCATTCAATACAATTATAGCATGGATAATAAACGATTATCTTGATACAGGAATTATAATAATAACTATATTTATTATTGCCTCTAGGGCATAATTCCAACAGTCTCCCACTTGCACTAGAGTCAATAATCTAGCCCTCACATCACCATGTGAATTGCATTGTAATAAATCTAACACCCATACAGTTCTGGTGTTGATCATGTTTTGGCCGTGGAAGAGGTTTAGTCAGCGGGTCCGCTACATTCAGATCCGTGTGCACCTTGCATATATTCACATCCTCTACCTCGAGGTAGTCGCGGATGAGGTTGAAGCGTCGTTTGATGTGTCTGGTCTTCTTGTGAAACCGTGGTTCCTTTGCTAAGGTAATGGCACCAGTGTTGTCACAGAACAAGGTTATTGGATTCAGTGCGCTTGGCACCACTCCAAGATCCGTCATGAACTGCTTCATCCAGACACCCTCCTTAGCCACCTCCGAGGCAGCCATGTACTCCGCTTCACATGTAGAATCTGCTACGACGCTTTGCTTGGAACTGCACCAGCTTACTGCACCCCCATTAAGAATAAATACGTATCCGGTTTGCGACTTAGAGTCATCCGGATCTGTGTCAAAGCTTGCATCGACGTAACCTTTTACGACGAGCTCTTCGTCACCTCCATACACGAGAAACATCTCCTTAGTCCTTTTCAGGTACTTCAGGATATTCTTGACCGCTGTCCAGTGATCCACTCCTGGATTACTCTGGAACCTACCTGCCATACTTATGGCCAGGCTAACATCCGGTCTAGTGCACAGCATCGCATACATGATAGAACCTATGGCTGAAGCATAGGGGACGGAGCGCATATGCTCTCTATCTTCATCAGTTGCTGGGCACTGAGTCTTACTCAATCTCGTACCTTGTAAAACTGGCAAGAACCCTTTCTTGGATTGTTCCATTTTGAACCTCTTCAAAACTTTATCAAGGTATGTGCTTTGTGAAAGTCCTATCAGGCGTTTTGATCTATCCCTATAGATCTTAATGCCTAGAATGTAAGCAGCGTCTCCTAGGTCCTTCATAGAGAAACTTTTATTCAAGTAATCTTTTATGCTCTCTAAAAACTCTACGTTGTTTCCAATCAGTAATATGTCATCCACATATAATATTAGAAACGCCACAGAGCTCCCACTCACTTTCTTGTAAATACAAGATTCTCCAACCACTTGTATAAACCCAAATGCTTTGATCACCTCATCAAAGCGTTTGTTCCAACTCTGAGATGCTTGCACCAGTCCATAAATGGATCGCTGGAGCTTGCACACCTTGTCAGCATTCTTAGGATCGACAAAACCTTCGGGTTGTATCATATACAACTCTTCCTTAAGGAAACCGTTAAGGAACGCCGTTTTGACATCCATCTGCCAGATTTCATAATCGAAAAATGCAGCTATTGCTAACATGATTCTGACGGACTTAAGCATCGCTACGGGTGAGAATGTCTCATCGTAGTCAACTCCTTGAACTTGTGAAAAACCCTTTTCCACAAGTCGAGCTTTATAAACGGTCACATTGCCGTCAGCGTCCGTCTTCCTCTTAAAGATCCATTTGTTCTGAATAGCCTTGCGGCCCTCAGGTAGTACCTCCAAACTCCACACTTTGTTCTCATACATGGATCCTATCTCGAATTTCATGGCTTCCAGCCATTTGTTGGAATCTGGGCCCACCATTGCTTCTTCATAATTCGCAGGTTCATTGTTGTCTAACAACAAGATTGATAAGACGGGATTACCTACCACTCTGGAGCAGCACGTGGTCTCGTCGACCTGCGTGGTTCGACAGAAACTTGAACTGGAGTTTCATGATCCTCATCATTAACTTCCTCCTCAACCGGCGTCGCAACGACAGAGGTTTCCCCTTGCCCTGCGCCACCATCTAGAGGGATGAGAGGTTCGACAACCTCGTCAAGTTCTATCTTCCTCCCACTCAATTCTCTCGAGAGAAACTCCTTCTCGAGAAAAGCTCCGTTTTTAGCAACAAACACTTTGCCCTCGGATTTGAGATAGAAGGTGTACCCAACTGTCTCTTTTGGGTAACCTATGAAGACGCACTTTTCCGCTTTGGGTTCCAGCTTTTCAGGCTGAAGCTTTTTGACATAAGCATCACATCCCCAAACTTTAAGAAACGACAACTTAGGCCTTTTGCCATACCACAGTTCGTATGGTGTCGTCTCAACGGATTTTGATGGTGCCCTATTTAAAGTGAATGCAGCTGTTTCTAATGCATAGCCCCAAAATGATAACGACAAATCAGTAAGAGACATCATAGATCGCACCATCTCTATTAGAGTACGATTACGACGTTCGGACACACCATTACGCTGTGGTGTTCCAGGCGGTGTTAACTATGAAACAATTCCACATTGTCTTAAGTGAGCACCAAACTCGAAACTCAGATATTCACCCCCACGATCAGACCGTAGGAACTTGATCTTCTTGTTACGATGATTTTCCACTTCACTCTGAAATTGCTTGAACTTTTCAAATGTTTCAGACTTGTGCTTCATCAAGTAGACATAACCATATCTACTTAAATCGTCAGTGAAGGTTAGAAAATAACGATATCCGCTGCGTGCCTCCAGGCTCATCGGACCACACACATCGGTATGTATGATTTCCAACAAGTCACTTGCACGCTCCATTGTTCTTGAGAACGGAGTCTTAGTCATCTTGCCCATGAGGCATGGTTCGCACGTGTCAAGTGAATCAAAGTCAAGTGACTCCAAAAGTCCATCAGCATGGAGTTTCTTCATGCGCTTTACACCAATATGACCTAAGCGGCAGTGCCACAAAAATATGGCGCTATCATTGTTAACTCTAACTCTTTTGGTCTCAATGTTATGTATATGCGTATCATTATCAAGATTCAATATGAACAATCCTCTCACATTCGGTGCATGACCATAAAAGATGTTACTCATAGAAATAGAACAACCATTATTCTTTGACTTAAAAGAGTAACCGTCTCGCAATAAACAAGATCCAGATATAATGTTCATGCTCAACGCAGGCACTAAATAACAATGATTTAAGTTCATCACTAATCCTGACGGTAACTGAAGTGACACTGTGCCGACGGCGATTGCATCAACCTTGGAACCATTTCCTACGCGCATCGTCACTTCATCTTTCGCCACCCTTCGCCTATTCCGCAGTTCCTGTTTCGAGTTGCAAATATGAGCAACAGAACCGGTATCGAATACCCAGGCACTACTACGAGAGCCGGTTAAGTACACATCAATAACATGTATATCAAATATACCTGATTTTTCTTTGCCCGCCTTCTTATCTCCCAGATACTTGGGGCAATTGCGCTTCCAGTGACCCATACCCTTGCAATAGTAACACTCCGTTTCCGGCTTAGGTCCAACTTTGGGTTTCTTCGTCGGATTGGCAACAAGCTTGCCGCTCTTCTTCGAATTGCCCTTCTTGCTTTTGCCGTTTCTCTTGAAACTAGTGGTCTTATTCACCATCAACACTTGATGCTCTTTACGGAGTTCAGACTCTGCGACTTTCAGCATCGCAAACAACTCGCGGGAGACTTGTTCATCCCTTGCATGTTGTAGTTCAACACAAAGCCTTTATAGCTTGGCGGCAGTGATTGAAGGATTCTGTCAGTGATAGCTTCTTGCGGGAGTTCAATCCCCCGCTCAGCTAGACGGTTTGAGTACCCAGACATTTTGAGCACATGTTCACTGACAGATGAGTTTTCCTCCATCTTGCAGGCATAGAATTTATCGAAGGTCTCATACCTCTCGATCCGGGCGTTCTTCTGAAAGATAAACTCCAACTCCTGGAACATCTCAAATGCTCCATGACGCTCAAAGCGACGTTGAAGTCCCGGTTCTAAGCCATACAAGACTACACATTGAACTATTGAGTAGTCCTCCTTACGTGCTAACCAAGCGTTCTTAACATCCTGATCAGCCGTAGCGGGTGGTTCATCTCCTAACGCAGCATTAAGGACATAATCCTTCTTCCCAGCTTGTAAGATTAGCTTAAGATTACGAGCCCAGTCTACAAAGTTTCTTCCATCATCTTTCAACTTAGCTTTCTCTAGGAACGTATTAAAATTCAGGATGACTGTCGCGTGAGCCATGATCTACAACACAAATATATTCAAAGTGGACTTAGACTATGTTCAAGATAATTAGAGTTTAACTTAATCAAATTATTCGCTGAACTCCCACTCAAAAAGTACATCTCTCTAGTCATTTGAGTGGTTCATGATCCACTTACACTAGCTCAAGTTCGATCATCACGTGAGTTGAGTATAGTTTCAGTGGTAAGCATCCCTATGCTAATCATATCATCTATATGATTCATGATCGACCTTTCGGTCTCATGTGTTCCGAGGCCATATCTGCACATGCTAGGCTCGTCAAGCTTAACCTGAGTGTTACGCGTGTGCAACTGTTTTGCACTCGTTGTATGTGAACGTTGAGTCTATCACACCCGATCATCACGTGGTGTCTCAAAACGACGAACTGTAGCAACGGTGCACAGTCGGGGAGAATACAATTTCGTCTTGAAATTTTAGTGAGAGATCACCTCATAATGCTACCGTCGTTCTAAGCAAAATAAGGTGCATAAAAGGATTAACATCACATGCAATTCATAAGTGACATGATATGGCCATCATCACGTGCTTCTTGATCTCCATCACCAAAGCACCGGCACGATCTTATTGTCAACGGCGCCACACCATGATCTCCATCAACGTGTTGCCATCGGGGTTGTCGTGCTACTCATGCTATTACTACTAAAGCTACATCCTAGCAAAATAGTAAACGCATCTACAAGCACACACGTTAGTATAAAGACAACCCTATGGCTCCTGCCGGTTGCCGTACCATCGACGTGCAAGTCGATATTTCTATGATAACATGATCATCTCATACATCCAATATATCACATCACATCATTGGCCATATCACATCACAAGCATACCCTGCAAAAACAAGTTAGACGTCCTCTAATTTTGTTGTTGCATGTTTTACGTGGTGACCATGGGTATCTAGTAGGATCGCATCTTACTTACGCAAACACCACAACGGAGATATATGAGTTGCTATTTAACCTCATCCAAGGACCTCCTAGGTCAAATCCGATTCAACTAAAGTTGGAGAAACCGACACTTGCTAGTCATCTTTGAGCAACGGAGTTACTCGTAACGATGAAACCAGTCTCTCGTAAGCGTACGAGTAATGTCGGTCCAAGCCGCTTCAATCCAACAATACCGCGGAATCAAGAAAAGACTAAGGAGGGCAGCAAAACGCACATCACCACCCACAGAAACTTTTGTGATCTACTCGAGAAGACATCTACGCATGAACCTAGCTCATGATGCCACTGTTGGGGAACGTCGCATGGGAAACAAAAATTTTCCTACGCGCACGAAGACCTATCATGGTGATGTCCATCTACGAGAGGGGATGAGTGATCTACGTACCCTTGTAGATCGTACAGCAGAAGCGTTAGTGAACGCGGTTGATGTAGTGGAACGTCCTCACGTCCCTCGATCCGCCCCGCGAACAATCCCGCGATCAGTCCCACGATCTAGTACCGAACGGACGGCACCTCCGCGTTCAGCACACGTACAGCTCGACGATGATCTCGGCCTTCTTGATCCAGCAAGAGAGACGGAGAGGTAGAAGAGTTCTCCGGCAGCGTGACGGCGCTCCGGAGGTTGGTGATGACCTTATCTCAGCAGGGCTCCGCCCGAGCTCCGCAGAAACGCGATCTAGAGGAAAAACCGTGGAGGTATGTGGTCGGGCTGCCGTGGAAAAGTCGTCTCAAATCAGCCCTAAAACCTCCGTATATATAGGTGGGAGGGAGGGGACCTTGCCTTGGGGCTCAAGGAGCCCCAAGGGGGTCGGCCGAGTCCAAGGGGGGAGGACTCCCCCCCCCCAAACCGAGTTGGACTTGGTTTGGTGGGAGGGAGTCCCCCTTCCTTCCCACCTCCTCTTTTTTTTTCCTTTTCTCTTGATTTTTTCTTCTTGGCGCATAGAGGCCTTTTGGGCTGTCCCACGAGCCCACTAAGGGCTGGTGTGCCACCCTCAAGGCCTATGGGCTTCCCCGGGGTGGGTTGCCCCCCCGGTGAACTCCCGGAACCCATTCGTCATTGCCGGTACATTCCCGGTAACTCAGAAAACCTTCCGGTAATCAAATGAGGTCATCCTATATATCAATCTTCGTTTCCGGACTATTTCGGAAACCCTCGTGATGTCCGTGATCTCATCCGGGACTCCGAACAACATTCGGTAACCAACCATATAACTCAAATACGCATAAAACAACGTCGAACCTTAAGTGTGCAGACCCTGCGGGTTCGAGAACTATGTAGACATGACCCGAGAGACTCCTCGGTCAATATCCAATAGCGGGACCTGGATGGCCATATTGGATCCTACATATTCTACGAAGATCTTATCGTTTGAACCTCAGTGCCAAGGATTCATATAATCCCGTATGTCATTCCCTTTGTCCTTCGGTATGTTACTTGCCCGAGATTCGATCGTCAGTATCCGTATACCTATTTCAATCTCGTTTACCGGCAAGTCTCTTTACTCGTTCCGTAATACAAGATCCCGCAACTTACACTAAGTTACATTGCTTGCAAGGCTTGTGTGTGATGTTGTATTACCGAGTGGGCCCCGAGATACCTCTCCGTTCACACAGAGTGACAAATCCCAGTCTTGATCCATACTAACTCAACTAACACCTTCGGAGATACCTGTAGAGCATCTTTATAGTCACCCAGTTACGTTGCGACGTTTGATACACACAAAGCATTCCTCCGGTGTCATTGAGTTATATGATCTCATGGTCATAGGAATAAATACTTGACACGCAGAAAACAGTAGCAACAAAATGACACGATCAACATGCTACGTCTATTAGTTTGGGTCTAGTCCATCACGTGATTCTCCTAATGACGTGATCCAGTTATCAAGCAACAACACCTTGTTCATAATCAGAAGACACTGACTATCTTTGATCAACTGGCTAGCCAACTAGAGGCTTGCTAGGGACGGTGTTTTGTCTATGTATCCACACATGTAAATGAGTCTTCATTCAATACAATTATAGCATGGATAATAAACGATTATCTTGATACAGGAATTATAATAATAACTATATTTATTATTGCCTCTAGGGCATAATTCCAACATTATCTTGGGATACCCATAAGGGAGAATGATACTGAGTTACCACTTGCTTTTCTCGATTATAAGGCTATGGTGCGCTACCAGTTCCTTAAGATAAATGAACAAGACCTCCTTTACCAACTAATTTTTGATACACATCATGCTGTCCATATTACCCTTCCCGCTTCTGCCTTCTTTAACTTTCAGGAAAACGGAGGTACTTTATAACCAGAGAGGAGGCAGACGAGTACGAGAGAGAGGCGAAGGCCGCTCGCCTTCACACTAAAGCCGTTCAACTGGCAGCTACCGCAGCCCAGTACAACCCCAACTATGAATTTTGATATTATCCCTGCCAGCCATGGCCTTAGACCAACTTAGGCAAAATGCCGAAGCTTGGGGGAGTATGTATTTCTCACCGACATTACATTCATGTTCACACACTCATTCAAGTTGTCGGTGTTCATACTTTTTCATTGTACCATCCATACTAGTTTATTTCTTCTTTTTGTTTTCTTCTTGTGTGTTTCATTAACCTTGAGAAAATCCAAAGAAATTAGTTCTAGCTTTACCTTCTAGTTTGTTTAGTTGCAGTGTTAAAAGAAAAGCCAAAAAGATTTTTCGTTCTTCTTTTGCTTGTTGGGGGCTTTCCCGTGTAAATAGTTTTTCTTTCTTCTTTGAGGTTGTAAGGAGAAGACCACGATGACATGCTGAGTGGATCTCATATGCATTATCGTTTATCTATCAGAGAGCACATATTACCTTGTCTTATCTTTTGAGTTATTGCTTGGAGATTCCAACTTAGTCCAATGCCCGTGAACTCTTATTATTATTATTCAGACTCTTCGGCCGTGCAAATGAAAGGCAATAATGAAGATATATGATAAAGTGACGGCGATGAGAAAAGCTGGTATGGAGTCGACCTATTTTGTTTTTGTAAATATGATTAACTCATCGTTCTGGATTCAACTCGTTATGAATTGAACATGTTTGCAATGACAATTAGATATTATAGTTACTTATGCCATGCTTAATTAGCTAGGAGTGAATAATGGTTTGTCTTGAGTGCCAACATGCACATTAAAATGGTTGTGATGTAGTATGATAGAATGGTATCCTCCTCCGAGTGATTCGAGTGGCTTGACTTGACACATGTTCACGCATGTAGTTGAAACAAAACCAACATAGCCTCCACGATGTTTATATTCATGGTAATTTATATCCTACTCATGCTTGCATTCAATGTTGGTTAATCTCAAAGCATGTTTATGACTGTTGTCGCTCTCTAGTTGGTCGCTTCCCAGTCTCTTGCTACCCTCCAGTTGTACTAAGCGGGAATACTACTTGTGCATCCATTTCCATATACCCAAAGTTGTTCCATATGAGTCCACAATACCTACCTATATGCGGTATTTACCTGTCGTCCCAAGTAAATTTGCATGTGCCATACTCTAAATCTTCAAATGCACATTCTATTTTGTATGCCCGATTCGCTCATGTGGTGACTAGGGGCTATCAGTATCTTCCATGCTAGGTGGGTTATTCTCACGATGTGTGTTGATTCACTATCATTCACGAGAAAGTGGCTGGTAATCGGGATGCCTAGTTCCATGCTCAAAAGTCAAATCAACGTATAATAAAACAAAACTCCCCCAGGATTATTGTTCGTATGGACGGTACCCATGGATTCGGCCCGCCATGGAGTGTGACCGGTCGGTGGAGGGGGAGTAAAAACTTTACTATTCTGTTTGGAAACCGCCTATAATGTAATTAGCATGGAAGATATTGAGATCTCTTAGTTGTAATGTTGACAATGAAAGCATACCGCCCAAAATATTGACTCATCCCTCTTCTAAAAGCTCGAGCTCTGGCACGTGTGTAAATCAAGCTTGAGCTCGGGCCTATCTATTTTACTTTACTGTTGAGTCAACCTCTTCTTATAAAAAGGCACCAGTTAGAGAGCACCTCATTTGTATGCATTGTTATTAATTGATATTGAGTATGATTATGACTGGATCACTTTTACCATGAATTACAATGTCTAGTCAATCCTTTTTCTTCGGAGATGCTGTGCATTTATGTGTTTGCGGTCTGAGAAGGGGCTAGCAAGATACCAGTTTATCATATTATATTATGATGGGTTTGATAAAATTGTTGTCATCCGAGACTTATTATTATTTCTCGCTAGTTGATTATGCCATTGATATAGGTAAATATGAGACCTAAATATTATTGTAAATGTGGTTAATCTATAATCTGAGCTGAAGATGTGAACATAAGTTAGACATATTCACAACAACAAGACCAAACAGAGTTTGTAAAAGTTTTTCTTTATCACTTTCAGTTTATCAACTGAATTGCTTGAGGACAAGCAGAGGTTAAGCTTGGGGGAGTTGATACGTCTCCAACGTATCTACTTTTCCAAACTCTTTTGCCCTTGTTTTGGACTCTAATTTGCATGATTTGAATGGAACTAACCCGGACTCACACTGTTTTCAGCATAATTGCCTTGGTGTTATTTTTGTGCATAAATAGAAGTTCTCAGATTTACGTGAAAATTTAAGGAGAAGATTTTTGGAATTAATAAAAATATTGCCGAAAGAATCAACCGGAGAGGGGCCACCACCTGGCCAAAAGCGTGCTGGGCGCGCCCCCCTAGGGCGTGCCCCTGGCTTGTGGGGCACCTGTGTTGGAGAACGTAGCATGGGAAACAAAAAATTTCCTACGCGCACGAAGACCTATCATGGTGATGTCCATCTACGAGAGGGGATTTCCGATCTACGTACCCTTGTAGATCGCACAGCAGAAGCGTTAAGAAACGTGGTTGATGTAGTGGAACGTCCTCACGTCCCTCGATCCGCCCCGTGAACCGTCCCACGAACCATCCCGCGATCCGTCCCACGATCCGCTCCGATCTAGTGCCGAACGGACGGCACCTCCGCGTTCAGCACACGTACAGCTCGACGATGGTCTCGGCTTTCTTGATCCAGAAAGAGAGACGGAGAGTAGATGAGTTCTCCGGCAGCGTGACGGCGCTACGGAGGTTGGTGGTGATCTAATCTCAGCAGGGCTCCGCCCGAGCTCCGTAGAAACGCGATCTAGAGGAAAAACCGTGGAGGTATGTGGTCGGGCTGCCGTGGCAAAAGTTGTCTCAAATCAGCCCTAATAGCTCCATATATATAGGAGGAGGGGAGGGGAGGCTTGCCTTGAGGCTCAAGGATCCCCAAGGGCTGCGCCACCAAGGGGAGGAGGAGTCCTCCTCCAATCCTAGTCCAACTAGGATTGGAAGGTGGAGTCCTTCTCTTCTTTCCCACCTTTCCTTTTTTTCTGTTCTTTTAGTTTTTCTTTCTCTCTTGCGCAAGACAGCCTTGGGCTGACCCCACCTACTTGGTGTGCCACCCCCAACGTCCTTGGGCCCTCCCGGGTGGGTGGTCCCCCCTCCCGGTGAAGATCCGGAACCCATTCGTCATTCCCGGTACATTACCGGTAATGCCCGAAAACCTTCCGGTAACCAAATGAAGTCATCCTATATATCAATCTTCGTTTCCGGATCATTACGGAAACCCTCGTGGCGTCCGTGACCTCATCCGGGACTCCGAACAACATTTGGTAACCAACCATACAACTCAAATACGCATAAAACAACGTCGAACCTTAAGTGTGCAGACCTTGCGGGCTCGAGAACTATGTAGACATGACCCGAGTGACTCCTCGGTCAATGTCCAGTAGCGGGACCTGGATGCCCATATTGCATCCTACATATTCTACGAAGATCTTGTTGTTTGAACCTCAGTGCCAAGGATTCATATAATCCCGTATGTCATTCCCTTTGTCCTTCGGTACGTTACTTGCCCGAGATTCGATCGTCAGTATCCGCATACCTATTTCAATCTCGTTTACCGGCAAGTCTCTTTACTCATTCCGTAATACAAGATCCCGCAACTTACACTAAGTCACATTGCTTGCAAGGCTTGTGTGTGATGTTGTATTACCGAGTGGGCCCCGAGATACCTCTCCGTCACTCGGAGTGACAAATCCCAGTCTCGATCCATACTAACTCAACGAACACCTTCGGAGATACCTGTAGAGCATCTTTATAGTCACCCAGTTACGTTGCGACGTTCGATACACACAAAGCATTCCTCCGGTGTCAGTGAGTTATATGATCTCATGGTCATAGGAACAAATACTTGACACGCAGAAAACAGTAGCAACAAAATGACACGATCAACATGCTACGTCTATTAGTTTGGGTCTAGTCCATCACATGATTCTCCTAATGATGTGATCCCGTTATCAAGTGATAACACTTGCCTATGGTCAGGAAACCTTGACCATCTTTGATCAACGAGCTAGTCAACTAGAGGCTTACTAGGGACAATGTTTTGTCTATATATCCACACATGCACTGTGTTTCGAATCAATACAATTATAGCATGGATAATAAACGATTATCATGAACAAAGAAATATAATAATAACTAATTTATTATTGCCTCTAGGGCATATTTCCAACAGTCTCCCACTTGCACTAGAGTCAATAATTTAGTTCACATCACCATGTGATTCCAACGAATCCAACACCCATATATTTATGGGGTCTGATCACGTCTTGCTCGTGAGAGAGGTTTTAGTCAACGGTTATGAAACTTTCAGATTCGTGTGTTCTTTACAAATCTTTTTGTCATCTTATAGATGCTGCTACTATGTGCTATTCGGAAATACTCCAAATATCTACTCTACTATACGAATCTGTTTCACTACTCATAGTTATTCGGATTAGTGTCAAAGCTTGCATCAATGTAACCCTTTACAACGAACTCTTTAACCACCTCCATAATCGAGAAAAATTCCTTAGTCCATCAGTTACTAAGGATAAATTTTGACCGCTGCTAGTGATTCAATCATGGATCACTCTCTGTACCTCTCAACAGACTTTGAGTCAAGGCACACATCAGGTGCGGTACCCAACATGGCATACTTCAGATTCTACGGC
The DNA here is from genome assembly GCF_904849725.1 of Hordeum vulgare subsp. vulgare. NCBI lineage: Eukaryota > Viridiplantae > Streptophyta > Magnoliopsida > Poales > Poaceae > Hordeum > Hordeum vulgare. Next base: position 529,755,049 of record NC_058520.1, on the reverse strand, counting down.
CAAGGCGTAGAAGACGACCTTCGTCTATTCTCTTTATTCTGTCGGGGTCGGGTTTTGAGTCCTACTCAAATTCACACCTCACAACGCAACCAAGAACTCCTTCTTTGCTGATCTATTTTGAACTCCTTCAAAAACTTGTCAAGGCATGCATCTTGTTGAAACTTCTATTAAGCGCTTTTGATTTATCTCCATAGATCTTTGATGCTCAACGTTCAAGTAGCACAATCCAGGTACTCCTTTGAAAACTCCTTTCAAACAACCTTGTATGCTTTACAGAAATTCTACATTACTGCTGATCCACAATATGTCAACCACATATACTTATCAGAAATTCTATAGTGCTCCCACTCACTTCTTTGGAAATACAAGTTTCTCATAAACCTTGTACAAACCCAAAATCTTTGATCATCACATCAAAGTGTATATTCCAACTCCGAGATGCTTGCACCAGTCCATTGAAGGATCGCTGGAGCTTGCATACTTGCAAGTATCTTTAGGATCGACAAAACCTCCTGGTTGTATCACATACAATGTTTGCTCAAGGAAACCGTCGAGGAAACAATGTTTTGACATCCTATGTGCAATATTTCATAAATAATGCAACAACTACTAACATAATTCTAACCGACTTTCAGCATCGCTACGAGTGAGAAAGTCTCGTCATAGTCAACTGTTTGATCTTGTCGGAAACATCTTTGCGACAAGTCGAGCTTTTCTTAATAGTGACTTATCACCATCATCGTCTATCTTCCTTTTAAAGATCCATCTTTACTCAATAGTCCTATGACCATCAAGTAGTTCTTCCAAAGTCTACACTTTGTTTTCATACATGGATCCTCTCTTGGATTTCATGGCTTCCAGCCATTTGCCGGAATCCGGGACCACCATTGCTTTCTCCATAACTCGTAGGTTCACTGTTGCTCAACAACATGACCTCCAAGACAGGGTTACCGTACCACTCTGCAGTAGTACGCGACCTTGTCAACCTACGAGGCTTGTAGTAACTTGATCTGATGCTCGATGATCACCATCATCAGCTTTCACTTCAATTGGTGTAGGAGCCACAGGAACAACTTCCTGCACCCTTCTACAGACTGGTTGAAGTGATGGTTCAATAACCTCATCAAGTTCTACCACCCTCCTACTCAATTCTTTTGAGAGAAACCTTTCCTCGAGAAAGGATCCGTTTCTAGAAACAAACACTTTGCTTTCGGATCTGAGATAGGAGATGTACCCAACTGTTTTGGATATCCTATGAAGATGCATTTATCCGCTTTGGGTTTGAGCTTATTCGACTGAAACCTTTTCACACAAGTGTCGAAGCCCCAAACTTTCAAGAAACGATAGTTTAGATTTCTCTAAACCTCAGTCTATACTGTGTCATCTCAGCGGAAATACGCGGTGCCCTATTTAAAGTGAATGCGGTTGTCTCTAATGCATAACCCATAAACGATAGTGGTAATTCGATAAGAGACATCATAGCATGCACCATACCAAATAGAGCGTGGCTATGACGTTCACACACATCATCACACTATGATGTTCCAGGTGGCATGAACTGCGAAACAATTTCCACATTGTCTTAACTGCGTACCAAAACTCGTAACTCAGATATTCATTTCTATGATCATATCGTAGACATTTTATCCTCTTGTTACGACGAACTTCACTCCTGAAACAGAATTGAACCTTTCAATATTTCAGACTTGTGATTCATTAAGTAAATACTCTTGTATCTGCTCAAATCGTCATTGAAGTAAGAACATAATGATATCACTGCGTGCCTCAGCACCCATTGGACTGCATACATCAAAATGTATCACTTCCAACAAGTTACTATCTTGTTTCATCTCAATGAAAACAAGGCCTTGCTCATGTGGTATGATTTGCAAGTCACTAGTGATTCAAAATCAAGTGAGTATAAAGATCCATCAGCATGGAGCCTCTTCATTCAATTTATACCAACATGACTCAAGCGGCAGTGCCACAAGCAAGTGGTACTATCATCATTACCTCGTATCTTTTGGCACCAATATCATGAACATGTGTAACACTACGATCGAGATTCAATAAACCATTGAAGGTGATTATTCAAGCAAATAGAGTAACCATTATTCTCTTTAAATGAATAATCGTATTGCAATAAACACGATCCAATCATGTTCATGCTTAACGCAAGCACCAAATAACAATTATTTAGGTTTAACACCAATCCCGATGGTAGAGGGAGTGTGCGACGTTTGATCATATCAACCTTGAAAACACTTCCAACATGTATCGTCACCTCGCCTTTAGCTAGTCTCCGTTTATGCCGTAGCTTTCATTTCGTGTTACTAATAACTTAGCAACCGAACCGGTATCCAATACCCTCATGCTACTAGGAGTACTAGTAAAGTACACATCAACATCATGTATATCGAATATACTTCTTTCGACTTTTGCCAGCCTTCTTATCTACCAAGTATCTAGAGTTGCTCCGCCTCAGTGACCGTTCCCCTCATAACAGAAGCACTTAGTCCCGGGCTTGGGTTTAATCTGCGGTCTCTTCATTAGTGCAGCAACTGCTTTGCCATTTCACGAAGTATCCCTTCTAACCCTTGCCTTTATCGAAACTTAGTGGTTTTACTAACCATCAACTATTGATGCTCCTTCTTGATTTCTACTTTCGCAGTGTCAAACATCGCAAATCGCTCAAGGATCATTGTATCTATCATTGATATGTTATAGTTCATCACGAAGCTCTCACAGCTTGGTGGCAGTGACTTTAAAGAACCATCACTATCTTATCTGGAAGATCAACTCCCACTTGATTCAAGCGATTGTCGTACTCGGATAATCTGAGCACACGCTCAACGATTGAGATTTTCTCCTTTACTTCGTGGACAAAGAATCTTGTTGGAGGTCTCATACCTCTTAAAAAGGGCACAAGCATGAAATCACAATTTCATCTCTTTAGAACATCTCTTATGTTCCGTGACGTTTCAAAACGTCTTCGGCGCCTTGCTTCTAAGCCATCAAGTATTTTGCACTGAACTATCGTGTAGTCATCAGAAACGTGTATGTCGGATGTTCACAACATCTACAGACGACGCTCGAGGTGCAGCACACCGAGTGGTGCATTAAGGACATAAGCCTTCTGCGCAGCAATGAGGACAATCCTCGGTTTTACAGACTCAGTCTGCAAAGTTTGCTACTATCAACTTTCAATTAAATTTTCTCTATGAACATATAAAAACAGTAGAGCTATAGCGCAAGCTACATCGTAATTCGCAAAGACCATTAGACTATGTTCATGACAATTAGTTCAATTAATCATATTACTTAAGAACTCCCACTCAAAAATACATCTCTCTAGTCATTTGAGTGGTACATGATCCAAATCCACTATCTCAAGTCCGATCATCATGTGAGTCGAGAATAGTTTCAGTGGTAAGCATCTCTATGCTAATCATATCAACTATACGATTCATGCTCGACCTTTTGGTATCATGTGTTCCGAGGCCATGTCTGCACATGCTAGGCTCGTCAAGCTTAACCCGAGTGTTCCGCGTGTGCAACTATTTTGCACCCGTTGTATGTGAACGTTGAGTCTATCACACCCGATCATCACGTGGTGTCTCGAAACAAAGAACTGTCGCAACAGTGCACAGTCGGGGAGAACACAATTTCGTCTTGAAATTTTAGTGAGAGATCACCTCATAATGCTACCGTCGTTCTAAGCAAGATAAGGTGCATAAAGGATTAACATCACACGCAATTCATAAGTGACATGATATGGCCATCATCATGTGCTTCTTGATCTCCATCACCAAAGCACCGGCACGATCTTCTTGTCACCGGCGTCACACCATGATCTCCATCAACGTGTCGCCATCGGGGTTGTCGTGCTACTCATGCTATTACTACTAAAGCTACGTCCTAGCAATATAGTAAACGCATCTGCAAGCACAAACTTTAGTTTAAAGACAACCCTATGGCTCCTGCCGGTTGCCGTACCATCGACGTGCAAGTCGATATTAACTATTACAACATGATCATCTCATACATCCAATATATCACATCACATCGTCGGCCATATCACATCACAAGCATACCCTGCAAAAACAAGTTAGACGTCCTCTAATTGTTGTTGCATGTTTTACGTGGTGACCATGGGTATCTAGTAGGATCGCATCTTACTTGCGCAAACACCACAACGGATATATATGAATTGCTATTTAACCTCATCCAAGGACCTCCTCGGTCAAATCCGATTCAACTAAAGTTGGAGAAACCGACACTCGCCGGTCATCTTTGAGCAACAGAGTTACTCGTAGCGATGAAACCATTCTCTCGTAAGCGTACGAGTAATGTCGGTCCGAGCCGCTTCGATCCAACAATACCGCGGAATCAAGAAAAGACTAAGGAGGGCAGCAAAACACACATCACCGCCCACAAAAACTTTTGTGTTCTACTCGAGAAGACATCTACGATGAACCTAGCTCATGATGCCACTGTTGGAGAACGTAGCATGGGAAACAAAAAATTTCCTATGCGCACGAAGACCTATCATGGTGATGTCCATCTATGAGAGGGGATTTCTGATCTACGTACCCTTGTAGATCGCACAGCAGAAGCGTTAAGAAACGCGGTTGATGTAGTGGAACGTCGTCACGTCCCTCGATCCGCCGCGTGCACCGTCCCACGAACCGTCCCGCGATCCGTCCCACGATCCTCTCCGATCTAGTGCCGAACGGACGGCACCTCCGCGTTCAGCACACGTACAACTCGACGATGGTCTCGGCCTTCTTGATCCAGCAAGAGAGACGGAGAGGTAGATTAGTTCTCCGGCAGCGTGACGGCGCTCCAGAGGTTGGTGGTGATCTAATCTCGGCAGGGCTCCGTTCGAGCTCCGCAGAAACGTGATCTAGAGGAAAAACCGTGGAGGTATGTGGTCGGGCTGCTGTGGCAAAAGTTGTCTCAAATCAGCCCTAATAGCTCCATATATATAGGAGGAGGGGAGGGGAGGCTTGCCTTGAGGCTCAAGGAGCCCCATGGGCTGCGCCACCAAGGGGAGGAGGAGTCCTCCTCCAATCCTAGTCCAACTAAGATTGGAAGGTGGAGTCCTTCTCTTCTTTCCCACCATTCCTTTTTTTCTCTTCTTTTGGTTTTTCTTTCTCTCGTGCGCAAGACAGCCTTGGGCTGACCCCACCTACTTGGTGCGCCACCCCAAGGTCCTTGGGCCCTCCCGGGTGGGTGGCCCCCCTCCCGGTGAAGATCCGGAACCCATTCGTCATTCCCGGTACATTACCGGTAATGCCCGAAAACCTTCCGGTAACCAAATGAAGTCATCCTATATATCAATCTTCGTTTCTGGACCATTCCGGAAACCCTCGTGACGTCTGTGATCTCATCCGGGACTACGAACAACATTCGGTAACCAACCATACAACTCAAATACGCATAAAACAATGTCGAACCTTAAGTGTGCAGACCTTGCGGGCTCGAGAACTATGTAGACATGACCCGAGTGACTCCTCGGTCAATATCCAATAGCGGGACCTGGATGCCCATATTGGATCCTACATATTCTATGAAGATCTTATTGTTTGAACCTCAGTGCCAAGGATTCATATAATCCCGTATGTCATTCCCTTTGTCCTTCGGTATGTTACTTCCCCGAGATTCGATCGTCAGTATCCGCATACCTATTTCAATCTCGTTTACCGGCAAGTCTATTTACTCGTTTCGTAATACAAGATCCCGCAACTTACACTAAGTCACATTGCTTGCAAGGCTTGTGTGTGATGTTGTATTACCGAGTGGGCCCCGAGATACCTCTCCGTCACACGGAGTGACAAATCCGAGTCTCGATCCATACTAACTCAACGAACACCTTCGGAGATACCTGTAGAGCATCTTTATAGTCACCCAATTACGTTGCGACGTTTGATACACACAAACATTCCTCCGGTGTCAGTGAGTTATATGATCTCATGGTCATAGGAACAAATACTTGACACGCAGAAAACGGTAGCAACAAAATGACACGATCAACATGCTACGTCTATTAGTTTGGGTCTAGTCCATCACATGATTCTCCTAATGATGTGATCCCGTTATCAAGTGACAACACTTGCCTATGGTGAGGAAACCTTGACCATCTTTGATCAACGAGCTAGTCAACTAGAGGCTTACTAGGGACAGTGTTTTGTCTATATATCCACACATGCACTGTGTTTCCATTCAATACAATTATAGCATGGATAATAAATGATTATCATGAACAAAGAAATATAATAATAACTAATTTATTATTGCCTCTAGGGCATATTTCCAACACCCTGTGGCTCCACCGACCTCGTTTCCACTACTATATATTCCTATCCAGGGAGAAAAAACATCAGAGAGAAGAGTTCATCGCTTTTTATGATACGAACCCGCCGCCACCTCATGTTCTTCCCCGGGAGGGCAGATCTGGAGTGTGATTTGGGCTCCGGAGAGGGGAAATCGACATCGTCGTCATCACCTACCATCCTTCATCACCAATTTCATGATGCTCTCCGTCGTTCGTGAGTAATTCCATCGTAGGCTTGCTGGACGGTGTTGGGTTGGATGAGATCTATCATGTAATAGAGTTAGTTTTGTTAGAGTTTGATCCCTAGTATCCATTATATTCTCAGATTGATGTTGTTATGACTTTGCTATGCTTAATGCTTGTCACTAGGGCCCGAGTGCCATGATTTCAGATCTGAACCTATAATGTTTTCATGAACATATATGTGTTCATGATCCTATCTTGCAAGTTGTAGACACCTATTACGAGTTATGATCCGCATCCCCCAGGGTGAGAATAACTCAGATTCTTTCCGGTGATTACCGTCGTTTGAGGAGTTCATGTATTCACTAAGTGCTAATGCTTTGGTCCGGTTCTCTATTAAAAAAGGCCTTAATATCCCTTAATTTCCATTAGGACCCCACTGCCATGTCATGCAAGTTTTTTTCCATAATCACGTATGACTATATATGGAATACATGCCTACATTACATTGATGAATTGGAGCTAGTTCTCTATCACCCTATGTTATGACTGTTGCATGATGAATGTCATTCAACATAATTATCCATCACTGATCCATTGCATACGATATTTTCACATATTGATCTTTGCTAAGCTACTTTTCCGTTGCTATTGTTACAATCACTACAAAACTGCTACTGTCACATTTGCCACAGTTACCTTTACTTCCATACTACTTTGTTACTAAATACTTTGCTTCAGATATTCAGTTTTTCAGGTGTGGTTGAATTGACAACTCAGCTGCTAATACTCGAGAATATTATTTGGCTCCCCTTGAGCCGAATCAATAAATTTGGGTTGAATACTCTACCCTCGAAAACTGTTGCGATCCCCTATACTTGTGGGTTATCACCACTCGCGGATTTGTGCCTTCGACATAATTGATCTTGATAGTTCTGGAGCGATAAACCTCTTCGGCGATATAAGGTCCTTCCCTTTTTGAAAGAAGGTTACCTACAAAGAATCTGAAATGAGAATTGTACAAAAGAACTAGGCCTCCTACATTGAATTCCCTTTTTTGGATTCTCTTGCCTTGCCTTATTTTAACTTTCTCTTTAAAGAACTTGGCATTTTCATAAGCTTGTGTCCTCCATTCATCTAAGGAATTATATCAAATAATGTTTGATCGCCGGCAAGTTTGAAATCATAGTTAAGTTCTTGAAGTGCCCAATAAGCCTTATGTGTTAACTCAAGAGGTACATGACATGCTTTTCCGTGGACCATTTTATATGGGGACATTCCCATAGGAATTTTTAAGCATATCTATAAGGCCATAAAGGATCATCAACATTCTTAGGCCAATTCTTTTTGGATCTATTAAAAGTCTTTTGTAAGATAACTTTAATTTTTGGCTACTTAATTCAACTTGACCGCTAGACCGAGGATGATAAGGTGATGCAATTATATAGTTTACATCATATTTAGATAGAAGTTTACGGAAAGCACCATGAATAAAATGTGAACCACTATCAGCTATTAAATATCTAGGGACCCCAAACCTCGAGAAAATAACATCTTTAGGCATTTTAATAGGAGTGTTGTGATCATCACTACTAGTTGGAATAGCTTCTACCTACTTAGTAACGTAATTAAGAACAGTATACCCATTAGAGGAAGGAAAAGGTCCCATATAATAGAAACCCCAAACATCAAATGGTTCAATAGCAAGTGAATAGTTCATAAGCATTTCCTGACGCCTACCAACGTTACCAATTCTTGGACATTCATCACAAGAGAGGAGAAACTTACGTGCATCTTTGAAAAGAGTAGGCCAATAAAAACCAGACTGTAGTACCTTATGTGCACTTCTATCACCAGTGTGGTGTCGTCCGTAGGCCTCGAAATGACACTTTCGTAGGATTTGCGCATGTACATGCTCAAGTACACAATGACTAGTAACACTATCTCCTCCTTTATAAATATGTGGGTCATCTGAGAAGTAATATCTTAAATCGAAGAACTTCTTCTTTAATGGGTAGGTGAAACTAGGTAGTATATATTTAGAAATAATATAATTAGAATTGTCAGCATACCAAGGTGTACTACAGGAAGCATTTATAGAAGCTAATTTCTCATGAGGAAAATTATCATCAATAGGCAGGGGATCATCAAGAACATTTTCCATTCTAGACTAATATGCTACCGAGTTTTCAGCTCCCTTTATATGAAAAATATGCATATCAAACTCTTGAAGTAGAAGGACTCATCAAACCAGTCTAGGCTTAGCATCTTTCTTTTCCATAAGGTTTTTATTAAAAGCATGATCAGTGTGAATAATAACTTTGGAATCAGCAATAAAATGTCTAAACTTACCACATGCAAACACAATTGCTAGGAATTCTTTCTCAGTAGTAGCATCATTTCTTTGGGCATTGTCTAGAGTTTTACTAGCATAATGGATAACATTCAATTTCTTGTCTACTCTTTGCCCTCAAACAACGCCAACAACATAATCACTAGCATCACACATGATTTAAATGGTAGATTCCAATCAGGTGGTTGAATAATAGGTGCAGAAATTAAGGCTTTCTTAAGTATTTCAAAGGCTTCTACACAATCATCATAGAAAATAAAAGGAATATCTTTTTCAAGAAGATTAGTTAATGGCCTAGAAATGTTTGAGAAATATTTAATAACACGCTTATAAAAACTAGCATGATCAATAAAACTGCTTATACATTTTACATCTTTAGGACATGGCATCTTCTCTATTACATCATATTTAGCTTTGTCTACCTCAATTTCTCGTTCAAATTTTTTATGCCCAAGTACTATGCCTTCATTCACCATAAAGTGGCACTTCTCCCAATTCAAGACAAGATTAATTTCTTCACATCTATGCAAAACTCGATCAAGGTTGCTTAAGCAATAATCAAAATAAGTCACGTAAATGAAAAAATCATCCATGAACACCTCAACAATCTTTTCACAAAAGTCAGAGAATATAGCAATCACACATCTTTGAAAGGTAGGAGGTGCATTGCATAAACCAAAAAGCATACATCTATAAGCATAGGTTCCTAAGGGGCAATTAAAAGTAGTTTTATCTTGGTCTTCTTTTGAGACAGGTATTTGAGAAAAAACAGAATATCCATCAAGGAAGGAAAAGTGTATGTGCTTAAATAATCTTTCTAATATCTGATCAATAAAAGGCAAGGGGTAATGATCTTTTCTAGTAACTTTTTCTAATTTCCTGAAATCAATTACCATCCTATAACCAGTTACTATTCTTTATTTGATAAGTTTATTTTTATCGTTAGGAACAACGGTTAAGCGTCCTTTCTTAGGAACACGATGAACAGAACTTACCCATCTACTATCAACACTAGGATAAATTATATCTGCCTCGAGAAGCTTTAGTATTTCAGTTCTTACCACTTCCTTCATTTTAGGGTTCAAGCGACGTTGATGATCAACGACAGGTTTAGCATCTGGTTTGATATTAATCTTGTGCTGACATAGAGTGGGACTAATGGCCTTAAGATCATCAAGAGTATATCCAGTAGACAGCTATCTGCTTCCTCACAGTTTTAAGTAATCTCTTTTCTTCATGTTCTGAAAGGTTAGCACTAATAATGACATGATATATTTTCTTTTCATAAAGATAAGCATATTTTAGAGTATAAGGTAACTTCTTTAACTCAAACACAACATCTCCCTTAGGTGCGGGATGATCCCCTAGAATGTTAATAGGAAATTTGTGTTTAAGGATATGTGTTTCTCTAAATAATATTTCATCTATTTTGTTCCTTTCATTCATATACATATCATTCTCATGGTCTAGCAGATATTATTCTAACGGATGAGTAGGAGGTACAACAATAGAAGCAAGACCAATTATTTCACCCTTACTAGATAACTCTTTCTCATGTGGTTGTCACCAAACTTAGAGAAATTAAATTCATGAGACTCATCACCAAAGCTTACTTTAACCTTTCTGTAACACAATTAATTTCAGTATTAACGGTTTTCAAGAAATGCCTACCAAATATAATGGGACAAAAACTATCTTGTTGTGGACCAAGTACTAACAAATCAGTGGGGTACTTCATTTTTCCAGACAATACTTCAGCATCTCTAACAATCCCAAGTGGTGAAATAGTGTCTTCGTTTGCAAGTTTAGTAGTAACATCAATATCTTTAATCTTAGAGGGTGTTACGCAATTCATAATTTCCTGATATAGGATAAAAGGCATAACACTAACACTAGCACCCATGTCACAAAAGCCATGATAGAAATGATCTCCAATCTTACAGAAACAACATGCATGCCAACAACTCATTTTTTGTGTAGCTTATCATGTTCGTTTCTAACAAGTTTTGCAATTCTAGCAGCTTCATGAGAGAAGTATATGACATGCCCATCAATATTATCAACTAGGAGATCTTTAACCATAGCAATATTAGGTTCTAATTTTATTTTCTCAGAAGGTTTAGGTGTCCTAATATTACTTTTATTAACCACGGTTGAAGCTTTAACATGTTCCTTAATCCTAAAAGGAAAAGGCGGTTTCTCAATGTAAGCAGTAGGCACAACTGGATCAACATGGTAAACAATTGTTTCTTCTTTAACTTTGATGGGTTACTCCAATAATTTTTCAATAGGGCGTATGTAATTTAAACCACTTCTCCTTAGGGAGATCAACATGAGTAGAAAATGATTCAAAGAAAGAAGCTAATATCTGAGAGTTAAACCCATATTTATTGCTAAACTTATGAAAAGTATTAGTTTCCATAAAAGATTTAACACAATCAAACTCAAGCTTTACAAATGACTCTTTAACTTTGTTGAGTTTCCAATCTTTACATTTGCGTTTAATTATTTCCAGAAGATCCCATTTGAATTCAATAGTTCTCTTCATATAGCAACCAGTGGAAGAAGAATCAAGTATTAGTTGATCATCATGAGGAAGCTAAGCAACGTTTTGTGTAATCATTTCCCTTGAGAGCTCATGGTTAGGGCAAGTGTGTGTCATATATTTAAGCCTCCCCCAAGCTTGAGCGATGCTTTCTCCTTCGCATGGCCAGAAACTATATATATAGTTCCGATCACGATGAACTAGATGCATATGATAAAACTTCTGATGAAATTCCAGCTTCAAACGATTCCAGTACCATGATCCAATACCATGCAATAGCCTATATAAAATCAATACTTTTATTACAAAGATAAAGGGAAAACCTTCTTATTGACTTTGTCCTCAAATAAAAATGCAAGCTTAAATAAGAGATCTCGTCTACATATATCAAGTGCAGATCATGATGAGTTGTACCGTCTCCTGCATAAGGATTGGCTAGCAGTTTTCCTAACATACCCAAAGTAATCTCTTAATAAATGTTTTCAGTAGGTTCAGTAGGTTGAGGGGCAACTTTTTCCACTTTTTGTCAGGGTGAAGATACCACAAACATGCCCTTCAAAGGAGTACTATCCATAGTGACAAGCAACAGTAAAATTTAGCGCGTACCAAAAATATTTCCTTACCAATTTCCACTTACCAAAAGCACTTCACTCCGCGGCAACGGCGTCAGAAAAGAGTCTTGATGAGTCAAAAGTATAGGGGATCAATCGTAGTCCTTTCGATAAGCAAGAGTGTCGAACCCAACGAGGAGCAGAAGGAAATGATATGCAATTTCCAGCAAGGCATTCTCTACAAATGTTGTGAGTAACATGAATAGATAGTTTTGTAGTAAGATAACTAGTAACAAGTGACAAGTAATAAAAGTAGAAAGTATGCAGCAAGATAGCTCAATCCTTTTTGTAGCAAAGGACATGCGTGAAAGTACTCTTATATAAAGCAAAGCGCTCCCGAGAACACATGGAAATTTTTGTCTAGTCATGTTTATTATGTTGTGTTGATTCACGTTCATTACTTTAATAATTTGATATGTGGGTGGATCGGTGCTTAGGTGTTGTTCTTAATTGAACATGCAACCTACCTATGATTACCCCCCCCCCCCCTCACAAGCATCCACAACTACGAAAGAAGAATTAAGATAAATCTAACCATAGCATGAAACATGTGGATCCAAATCAGCCCCTTATGAAATAACGCATAAATTAGGGTTTGGCCTTCTCTCACTATGGCAACCCATCATCTACTTATTACTCCACAATGCCTTCCCTTAGGCCCAAATATGGTGAAGTGTCATGTAGTCGATGTTCACATGACACGAGTGAAGAAAACAAGAACATACATATCATCAAAATATCAAACGAATACCAAATTCACATGATTACTTATAATAAGCCTTCTCCCACATCCTCAGGAACAAAAGTAACTACTCCCTGTCATGTCATCAGGAGTGCCACTCGCCACCCCCGTGCCCAAGTCGATTGACGTGAAAACGCGCTGTCGCCTGCGCTCCTACCTCAACTATAGCGGCGGCGACATCAGTTCGTTAGCTTGGAGTGCCCTAACGACGCACGATTATGCCATGGGGAGCGGTGTCGACGAGACTGCGCAATGCTATGTGACGGGGATACTACCCCCGGGTGTACCAAGAGCGGAGATTATCCATCTCCAAGACATTTGAGGCCGCCTGGGCCCCCAGGCCAGCTAGCGATAACCGGCCCACTTGGCCGACCCAAGCAAGGCCGGCTGGAGATAGCCGGCCCATTCAGCCAACCCAAGCGCGGCCGGTTGGCAAGAGCCGGCCCCTTCCACCCACAAGTACGGCGGGTTGGCGATAGCCGACCCCATTTCTAGCCTACACGTACCCGGCCGTCTAGCGGTAGCCGGCCACCTCTTCGACATGTATCCGGCCGCCTGGCGGGGCTCGGCCAGCCGCTTGTCCTCTTGCGAGATGCGCGGCCGGCTCCCGTCTCATTCGACCGTATCGCCGTATGCAGACAAGACAAGACGAATGATCAGAGGCTATCACGGCAGCAGTACGCGCTGACATGTACAGTTGTCCTGCGGCGTGATGCTAGGAGGGTCACCGAGGCTACAGGGACCCCGACCCTGAGTGAGCAAGGAGGTCTTGTAGCCACGTTCCCCCTCTATCGCACCCACCTGATAGCTCGGCGCACCGACCGCTGCTGCACACGACCGGCGGGTCCCATGACAAGACCCAGCCGTAGGTGGGCCTCGCAGCCGGCCCAAGAGGCCGGGAGTCGGCCCCCACCCCACAATCCTACCGTTACCACTGTAACTCCTGGCTGCACTATAAAGCCACGTCCCTACCCACTAAGAGAGGCAGGCTGAAAGACACAACATTCCCACGATCACGCAGAGAACACCATCTGAGGCAGCAAGTCCGGCAGCCAGCGCTCTGTTCTCCCTCCCCACGAACAACTCAAGGAGCAACCTTTGTACTGTGATTATCTTATAGTCACTCAGGCAGGACTAGGGGTTTTACCTCATTGGAGGACCCTGAACCTGGGTAAATCGGCGTCATGCGTGTTGCGCCCACACCCGCTCCCAGATGTCGTCGGCGTGCATCGGCCCCAACCTACGAGTTAAGCGACCCCATGGCATTTGTCCCGGAAATACCACGGCACTATGTGTCGGCCGGAGTTCACAGACTCCGACGTCCCACCGTCATACGTCGCGACGGACCAGGACCTGGCGTATGCCTGGGCCCTAAACAGTTCCTTGACGACGATGGAGACGAGCAAGCACCGTCTCCCCGCATCGACGCGGATATGACCAAGTACGGCGAAGTGTAGTCTCTGAGCGAGATCACCGTCGCCAAGAGCGCCTCCTCCAAGGATGGTTGTCCTCTCTCCTACTCGCGTCATCGATGGTTGTGGCCGCACTACGCGTGGTGCAGGAGGAAGCGGAGAGGATCGTCCGTGAGCATCAAGCGACTGTCGGGAAGCCCCCTTCCGCCACTCGATGCCCGACGATGACTCTGACAACGGCTCCGGTGACGATGACGGAGGAGCCGCCGGCCAGCCCGACATGGCTTACGAGGTCACCATCTAGTATAGGTGGTGACGTGGTGTAGGGTTATGGTTTTAGTTCGCGGAACGAAATATCATCCGATTTTATGTAAATATTATCCCACTTCCAGTGAATATCGTTTGCTTTATTCGAGTTTCAATCAATTTTTTTTTATTTTCGTTCAAAATCCATTTAAAATACAACCGGATACATGCGAATAGTTTTGGATGGTTGGCTGCCGCATCCGTGTCTATGAACTGGTCCATCCGTTCGCGGACGGACACCAGGCAAATTTGCGCGTCAGCCATGAAGATGCCCTAAGTAACTTTAGGTACAGTAGGACCTATTTTTAGGCGTAGGATTATCGTGTATCAACAGAGCATTCCTTTTCGTTTTTCTGAACCTATTTGCAGATCTCCCTTTGCTAATTAAGAACGACTTCCTGCAGGAGGGTCCTCACCGAGTCCACCACACCGCGTAATAGCGTCCCCAGCCCCAAGCCAGGTTTACAGTGCATCGCTCCCAACCGCTTGAGCTGCGACGACCCTTCCTCCCATCCCTCTATATATTAGCTCTCGTGCAAGTGCAGCTTCTACTTCCGCCCGCCCCAGCCACCAAAGCTCTATACTATACAACGAATTAACTCTTGCGCGCGCACAGAACTCTTACTCGATAACGGCGTCGGCAGCCAGGTCGCGAGGCAGCACAACCATGCAGGCGCAGTCCCGTCTCATCATGAACCCCAACGTCGGCGTCGCCGGCTACGACGACTCCGCGGCGGCCGACGAGCAGCACAAGGCGGTGCTGAGGGAGCTGACGCACGGGCACGAGCTGACGGCGCACCTGCAGGCGGAGGCGCTGCGGGCGCTGCGCGGGCAGGGCCAGGCCGAGGCCACCGCCGCATTGATCCTGCAGGAGGTGTCCCGCGCCTTCTCCGTCTGCATCTCCATCATGGGCGGCTCCGCCCCGGCCGCGCCGCCGCCCGACGCGACCCCCGTCGTTGCCACCGGCGCCGCGAGCGCGCGCCGTCCTAGAGACGACGGCGTCCCGAGAAAGTGAGTCGCCCAGCTGCTAGTACTACTACTACTACTAGTATTATTACATACCTGCAGTAGGGTATAAGCTTTCAGAAAATGGCCGAGAAACAAAACAAGTGGATTATGTGGGGGAACTGATTGTGTGGAGTCCATTCTTCCTTCAACAGGGTAACAGTGACTTCCTCGCCATACTCCGACGGGTACCAGTGGAGGAAGTACGGCCAGAAGAGGATCATGAGGACGAGCTTCCCAAGGTCAGTTCATTTCTATATATCTCGGCGTCTCTGTTGCTTATCTTATCCAGATAACTAAATAATCAACGGACGATGAGCGATTAAGTTGCCATGTCGCTCTAACAAGAAACGAACATGCTCCTAAATAAAAGCTATAGCTACTACTACTACTTATCTAGGCGCGCGCAAGGTTTAGATCGTGACGCTTGTAGCGCGTACGGGATAGTAGGAAAACGTGCATGATTAGGCTGATTCAGATTTCTGATGCCCACGCGATGGCACCGGGAGATCGGGAAAGGGAAGCGCGCAAAGGACAAACACAAAATGCTGCGCGCTTGCCACGCAGCGACCTCAAAAAGGATGCTTGATCCTGGTGAGCAACCGATCGGATCCCCAGTTCCCCACACGGCCACACGTTTGAAAGCATCGGCAAAGCGGAGAGATGGGTCCATTCCAAGGGGATACAAAGTAAAAGCCAGTTTCGATGCTGACCCTGTCTTCTCTTTCAGGTAAAGGGAATGTTTTCCTGACCATCCACAATTTTCGTCATCCCTGAAAGTTACGTTCTGTGTGGCGGGATCCTCGTGTGTGTTACTGTGTGTTATTTGCCACGGTGAACGATTGGGTCGTCACTGATTTGACGTTCGATAGTTAGGAGGAGGAAGTAGGAGTACTGTTTATTAGAGGCATCTCCCTACGTCACCAACCGCTAAATAATTGGTCTCGAGCGACGTCACCGCGTATAGCCAGCCAGCTAGCCGCCATGCATGTGCTAAGATGAGACGGAATACTCCTACCTAATGATATTCTACTCTACTGCGCACGTACCTGCTGGACATGTGTAAACGAATCGTAGTTCTTACTCCTACTTGTGTACGTGTACACGCAGGTGCTACTACCGATGCTGCTACCATCGCGAGCGCAGCTGCCCGGCGACGAAGCTGGTGCAGCAGCAGCAGCCGCACGGCGACGGCGACCAGACCATGTACAACGTCATCTACGTCCACGAGCACACGTGCGACCACGCTGCTCCGGCCGAGCCGGCGGCGCGCGGCTCCGCGCCCGCCCCGCTCGGCTTCGCCGCCGGGCAGCAGCGGGGCGGCGTCGGCCTGGACCGCGGCTCCATGGAGGAGCTCGAGCGGCAGGCGCTCGTGTCGTCCCTCGCCTGCGTGCTTCAGGGCCGCCACCAGAGCTACTCCGGGTCCGGGGCCGGCACGCCGGACGGATCGCCCTCGCAGGGCCGCGCCGGCGACGTGGGGCTGGATGTCATGGACTACGACATGACGGGCACGCTGTACTTCGCGGCGTCCTCATCGTATGGGCCGGGCGGCGACGGCATGATTCCTTGAGGTGGGGGGAGCGCGTGTGATGGATCGTGTCGATGAGATGTAGATTGAGGTTCAGAGAGTCTGCATGAGAAGCGCGAGCGCAGCAGTTTTTTCGCGGGTGCTTACAAGGACGGCACACCGCTTGTCAGCCTACTTATTTTTTTTGTCGGCCTTCTACTTAATTATAGTAGTAGTAGCTATGTTTGATGTACGTGCGTGTACGTACAGGCCATATACAGGTCACACTGTCCGTCCCTATATATATTAATATATACGGTATTGTAAGATCTAATATGTGCAACTAAATCGTATTACAGTGTGCGAATCTCCAGTCAATTTTGATCAAGCTGGAGCTTTCAACCTGATGATTTCCCCACTTTTGTTTTATCCTCTTATTTTCCTCATCTTTGGCATATTTTCCTCAGAGGTATTCTTATTGTAGCAAAGAGTCTTCCTCCCTGCTGCATTTAGCAAACACTTTATTAGAGTATATTTTTCATCTTTATTTTCATCCTCTTTTATTTTTAACCTGATTTCCTCTCTTAGTATTTTCCATTGTTTCTATCTTCTATATAATTCCATTAGTGATGTCGGGCGACGCAGTGGGCACGGGATGTTGAGAAGGCCCTCGCGGCGGTGGATGTTGGAGAGGCAGAGTCACACTCTCCGGCATCCCATAGGGTGCACCAGTGCGGGCGACGCAACCACGTCGTGGTGGACGTCGGCTCCTCCTAGGAAGGATCCGTCATCGACTGACACGATACGAGTATCGGCTCCGACGGGGAAGAGTAGGGCACGGAAGACGACGGAAGCTCGACTCCCGTGAGATGTCTACTGTTACATGTCCTACTCTACCTCGCCGACGACCAGACCAACGCTACGAGGAACGCAGCCAGCCACCGGACATGGACACGCCGAGCTACACTTAGTATTATAGGTTTACGTTGTACTCCCTCCGTCCGAAAATACTTGTCCTAAAAAATGCATATAATGGATGTATCTATAATTAAAATAAGTCTAGATACATTTATTTCTAGGACAAGTATTTCCGGACGGAGTTGTATGTAATAATATGAATTTGAGGTTTGCAAAGAAAAGTTGACCCTGGCAAAGAAAAGTGTGGTGGATACCTAAAAAATCTATTAAACCCAATAAAATTGCAATAAACTTTGCGCAACAAAATGCAATGGACTCAGTCTACAAACGCACATATTTCAAAAGGTGCATTACACACACTAGTATTAAATCATACTCCCTCCGTTCCTAAATATAAGTCTTTTTAGAGGTTCCACTAACAGACTACATACGGATGTATATTGACATATTTTAGAGTATAGAGTCACTCATTTTATTTCGTATATAGTCCCCTAGTAAAATCTTTAAAAAGACTTATATTTTAGAGTGCCACACTAAAATAGAAAATAGTGCAAAAATAAAATGGATGAAAAACCATGAAAAATATCCAATCTGAATCAAGTTTTCAATATCTGATCGAAATAAAAGCAATTGTGAAGTGGTTTTAGAATAGCACGTTTAGTCCAAGAGCAAAAGTTTTAATAAGTTTCTAAGTCGCATTATCGGAAAGTTGGTATCAAATATTTTGGAAGATAGCTCTTTTCAACCAATAAACCTACTGTTTACAAAGTGTGGCACACACATATGAACCATAATTAAGTATAAACATGTGAAGTATAGAGAACTATTCAAAATATATGTATTTACACGTATCATAGAAAGTTAGCGTGGTTATTATAATAGTTATGATATTTATTCTCTCTTCTCGTGTAGGATTGTTTGTAACACATTAATGGAGCTTGGAATAGGACGTAGAAAATGATATTGAGCTAACTACTGAAACTATATGAAACTGTTTTCTAGATTTGGGGGCAGACTATAGATTGGTACTTTGGTCACCTAAATGATGGGGAGGAGAGAGGTAATTTACATCTATTGTAAAAATAAATATGGCACATCTAGATGCTTAAGTTTTTTATTCAAGCCAATGTTTCATATATGTGTGTACTTCAAAAAATAGGAAGAACCTTTTAAATTTCAAGAAACTTAAGAGCTATTCAGCCCATTCGATTTCTAGAAAGGTTTTGTGTGGGTCAAGGATGGTCTCTTTAGTCAGAAGTTCCTCGAGGACCGAGAGTACTATGGGCACAAGATTTTTTGCCCAACAGATGGTCCAGGAACATTTGTTTAGCAAAAAATCTTGGTTAGCCGACAATATCTGAATTTACATAATATTTCTTAACGTCAACATGTTTCTGTTGTGGATGTCCTTGTAAGTATACCACTGAATAATACTCCCTCTCTCAATTAATATAAGAGCGTTTAGATCATGCTTTTATATTAGTTGACAAAGGGAGTAGCTTTTGGTGTGCGCTTCTTGGTAATAATCAGACGACCTAGTTATAACTCATGAATAGGTTGGAAACGTTTAACCTATCACAAGAATTCAATGTCCTCCACTGAAATTTGTATAGATTGGGTGTCTTCTCAGTGCGATATATGTATACTGACATAGTCAACAAGAGGTACATGTTTCATGGGTAAAACATTTAGAAACTCAAGCTCCAGCTGAAAATCTAAAGAACTTTATGTGGTATATATATATGTGTAAGTGAGTGGTCTTGGAAAAAGACAACTTGGTGAAACACGGATGACAATGTTGTTAAAGTATTGTTATGGCCAGGAGGAAATGACACACCACTTATTTTTGTAGATAGATCTCGGGACTTGTATGCCATGTAGTTCACATTGATTTTAATCTTCAACCACCAACGATCATCACAATCATTTTCAGAAACTGATTGATAGGTTTACACCCAAAGTTTAAGGCTTAAATATGTGCGAAAGATGTCAAGTTGATTTTGTTTTATCAGGATTAGAATTTCTATTTTTTACAGGTCATCTACAAGGCTATCCACTGGATCCACATGTTATCTACGTCTCAACTTTTAAATGCGCGGGAACCTCTGATCTATGAGTGCAGCCACGTAGAGATTGTACCATGGGCTTTGTACGACTGAAACGGATGGTGTTTTAAGAGCATCTTCAATAGATGATGTATCTTTTGATGATGGTTTAAATTTAGAGCATTAAAAGTGCTTTTTATATCTTAAAAAAGGCACAACTCCAATAGATAGTCTAAAATGAAGATGTAAAAAAAGAGCAACTCCAACAGATGGCCGAAAACGAAGATATAAAACCGGCCGGCGGCCGTGCAGCTGCTGGTCAGCCACTGTACACCCGCACATATTGCAAGAAACATCTAAAACAACATAAAAAAATTATACATGTCCGCAATATCAAATTATTACATAGTTCTTCAAAGCCATGAGATCAGATGCAACACAAATACAAACATAGTTTTGCGCAGTACAACATAGTTTTTCACAAACAGATAATGAAACTATGCGGCTCTTTCGCCATGCCATTTCCAATGCGCTTCCATCAAATCTTTCTGAAGTTGATCATGCACGTCGGTGTCTCTAATCTCGTTGTACACCTTCATGAAACGTCTGATCGATCATCCCGAATGAGGAGTCAACTGAGCTCATCTACAATGCAGACAACCATCATCAAACATACTATCCAATCCCTATTTAAATCATCAAGTTTCATTATTTTTTTACCTTGGGGAAATCCGTCGAACACCTTGTGCGCAGGGTGGAAGAAGATGGCCAACGGTTGGATTGGTCGCTGCTGTGGACGGCTGCGGACGGCAGCGCAGAGGAGAAGGGAACACGGCGGCCGGCGGAGTGGAGCTATATGGGCTGCCAGACTGCCAGGGTCGGCGAATCCAGCCGCGGTGGTTCCCGAAACGGCGGCGGCGTGGTGGCTGCGAGATGCCCTTCGGCGGTGGAGGCGACGTGGCGGAGGGCGGCGACGGCGATTTGAGGCGATGGTGGCGACGACGACAGCGGCTTGGGTGGTGTCAGCGGCGACTTTGGGCGGCTGGTGCTCGGTCACGGGCGGGCGGTCGCGAGACGAAAGGGGAATGAACTGGCGGTTGGTCGTTTGACGGGCGGCTGCGGTTTTACATCAGTTGTATCTCGTGATGCAAATTTGCATCACGAAGTTCTCATTTTTACATCTTCAGAAGGCGGCGTTGTAAACTTTTGTACATATGGACCATCTATTGGAGCAGCGTTTTTTGTTTGCGAAGATCCAAAAGTTAGGTATTTTTACATATGAACCGTTTACTGAAGATCCGTTAACAATATGGTCAGTGTGATTTATTGTATCGTGCAATCCATGTTATTGGTTGTATTAGCCTTTCTCCCAGATCGTAGGAATATACTTACAAATGATACATTGGGATAACGATGGTTGCGTGCTTTAATTAATTGGTGTAGACATTGGCGTATATAGTCTTTTTTGAAGAAAAAAATAACGTTCAATTTGTGTTTACCTATTCATATTCAAGGAGTTGTTACATAAAAAACAAATGTGTACATGAAACCACCTCTAAGGCTGGTCATAGTGAGAGTAACTCAACAAGTAACATAGCCCATTCAAGAGATAAATTCGCTTATGTAACATGTAATTAATGAGAAAAGAGGTGTTCAAACTAACATACTACGATGTTTCTCGAACATAACGCAATCCAAAGTAAAATGAATCTATAATCTAACGAATGCAATCATATCTATGACACTACTATTTCTACATTACTTTACATTTTAAAAATAACAACATGGACTAATGTTCTATGCATGACACTAATCTAAGTTACTCTTCACTATGACTATGACTAGCCTAAAAGAAGAGATACACAACAATTATGCAAACTAGGTAAGGTGGCCCCGTTCAAACTTTCTTTATACTCCCTTTGTATCTAAATACTTATAGTTCAAAAACAATATTCTAGTCCTGTCCAATTATAAGTATTTAGAGGACCCCTCAAACCCTTCTCAAACGCGTGGGCCAACCGTCCGGTTACTGAGCGGTTACGAAAAAACGATCCATACGAACACCTTAAACCGGCCTCAAACATCCGGGCTAACCGACACCGCTCATATCTAGCCCAAATATGGGGCGGATGAGGGGGAGCCCGGGCACGCCCTTGTGGCCCGTGCTGGCCCGCATCTACCCCATATATATTCTTTCCCATCCGCTCGCCGGTCCAAACCGTAGCCATTTCACTCCACTCCCATCCGCCATCCAAGCTCACCTCCAGCATGGCGAGCAGCGGATCTGATCCTTCACCTCCAGATCCGTCGATCACGAGCTCGTCCCACGCGACCTCGAGGAGGAGATGGTCGTCCGGGTTGCGCTCCGCCGCTCCCGGGAGGTGGACACACGACGACAGTGCTCGGACTCGCAACGCCAGGAATCCATTGCGTCCGCACAGTCGGTGCTTGGATCCGGCGTCGCTGCCTCATCGGAGGCGATGCGGTCCATCTAGCATCCGAACGATGTGGCGGGAGCACAACTCCTCCATTAGCATGCCGAGCACGAAGCATGACCGTCCTCGGACGATGTCACGGCGCGGCGTGCCCGTCGGGCGACGCAATGGGCACGGGATGTTGAGAAGGCCCTCGCGGCGGTGGATGTTGGAGAGGCAGAGTCACACTCTCCGGCATCCCATAGGGTGCACCAGTGCGGGCGACGCAACCACGTCGTGGTGGACGTCGGCTCCTCCTAGGAAGGATCCGTCATCGACTAACACGATACGAGTATCGGCTCCGACGGGGAAGAGTAGGGCATGGAAGACGACGGAAGCTCGACTCCCGTGAGCTGTCTACTGTTACATGTCCTACTCTACCTCGCCGACGACCAGACCAACGCTATGAGGAACGCAGCCAGCCGCCGGACATGGACACGCCGAGCTACACTTAGTATTATAGGTTTACGTTGTACTCCCTCCGTCCGAAAATACTTATCCTAAAAATGCATATAATGGATGTATCTATAATTAGAATAAGTCTAGATACATTCATTTCTAGGACATGTATTTCCGGACGGAGGTAGTATGTAATAAAATGAATTTGAGGTTTGCAATTTAAGATATCCAAACGTAGAATGCATTATTTAAAATATGACCGATCAATGCTCGTGGAGGTCCGACTATGGATGTTGTTAGGTTGAGAGGGGGTATAAAAGACCCATCAAATCAGAGAATGTTGAAAATAGGCACGTCTCATAATTGCTGCCATAACGATATAGCTACAGACGTAGGCAGACACATTTCCACTCCCCGTGCGCCCATGATCGCGACCATGGCATTTGCCTTTACCCAGTGTGGCCGTATCAATCGGTTTGACCGACGGGCGACGGGGCTCGCTTATCGTGCGATCGTTGCACGTACAGACCAAAAGCCACTGACGGGTGCGTCGGACGTGTGAAACTTGCGAGTTAACGGCCCGTCGCACGCCGCACGCCGCACGCCGGAGCCCGTACAAGCCCCCGCTTTCCCGTGCTTTTGTCCCCGGCCGGCGGCGACGGTAATCCCGTTTCGTCGCATGCTATTGCTGGGGGGGGGGGGGGGGGGGGGCTCCGCTCGCGGACCGCGACGCGGCACTAGCGGCCGGGCTCGCCGGACCGTGACATCACGGGCGCGCGCGTCACGCTCCGCCGCCGCGTCGACGTCACCCGTGTGTCCGTCGCCCCCGCCGTCCGATGCCCGAGGGGGCCGCGGATCGGGTGGTGCGGGAGCGCCCCGGCCCGCACGTGATAAGCGTTGAGCCGCTAAAGCAGCAGCAGCTTCATACCGGCTTCCTCCGTTTCCTTCCCGCCCTCTCACCGTCACCAATCCTTTTTTATCCCTTTTTCCGCAAAGAACTCTCTCTGATGAGGCGGACAGACAAAACAGTGCATGGACCATATGGGCCGTGTCCGGGTCTGTTACGAATCGTACCGGCCATCTTTTGTCAACGATCGTTGGTGTCCAAGCATCATAACACACACGACGTACTGCGTGGTCTGCAACGGCTGGAGATGCTATTTAGGTGCATGCATTCGTCCAGCAGAATCCTAAATACCAAGAAACAAACATACAGCTCAGGTATGGCCTGGCCAGTTTAAAAGCTCGGGCCTGGCCAAGGCAGGCCGAAGCACGGTTGCAGCAGCTTTTTGTAGCTGGGTCCTGTTGCTAAAAATGGCCCCCATGCTACTCATGATTAAGAGCAAACGCAAAAGGCCAACGAGCGTGGTGTTTATATCCCAGGATCAACATCTCCTGATTCAGCGAATCTCACTATGGCTCGTGTCCTGTCAGTGAAATATAAAGCGAGATTCAGCGATCAGGGAATAAGGGTATGTTTGCTTGGTCACCTCAGTAGCGTGCCTGAGAAAAATAGATGGCTGAGAGCAGCTCCAACGAGGCGATACAAAGGGACGCGCGTTTTATACGTTTTTATCCGTTTGAATCGGTCAAGTGGATGCGCGCGTCCGGTTTTTTATTCGGGTCTGCGGTGGCGTTCAATGGAAGGCCGATCCGTTGATGACGACGTGTCAGAAACAGAAACATAATCATAATTAAACATAAAATGGTCGGTCAAACGTCGGCCAAAGTCCACTTAAACATAAATTAAAAATTAAAAACTCTAAATAAATAAACGCACGCCCGCACGCTGCCCTATACCGCCTTGCCCTTGCCCTTGCCCTTGCTGTCATCGTCCTCGCTGTCGGTGAGGTCAACGAAGACGGGGGGAGGCCCAGCCCAACCGAAAACGGCTTGATAGGCCGCTAGGGCAGCCTCCTCCGGCGCTTGCTACGACGGTGGCATAACAGTGAGGCGGTCGCGCTCCTCTTCCTCCTGCTCCTCGAGCCGCAGAGCCTCAACGTCAAGGTGCAGCAGCTGCTCATATTGCATCTGCACCTCGCCGTCGGCCCCCTCCTGGGCAAGCCAGTGCGCCTTCCAGCACTGAAGGTGGGCCGCCTCTTCTTCCGGCGTGGCGACGTAGTGGCAGGGTGGCGCGCTCACCCACTCGCGATACTCACCGGTCCACGCGTAGGACTCCCCCGGCCAAGTGGGGGGCAGCGGTGACCACTTGCGCGTGGGTATTGGCTATAGCTCCGTCTCGGCCTTGGGCGGCGATGGCAGCGATGGCGGCATGAAAAGGGGCGCATGAACGGAGCCCAGACCATCCCAATGCGCGTCCTCCTCAAGCCATCTAGCCTCCAGCGCATGCTGCAGGGCCTCCTCGAGGGCGGCTTGGTACTCCGCCTTCGCCTCCTCTTACTCTGGCTCTACCTGCGGGGGAAGCGGTGGAAACTCATGGTTGGCGTGGGTGCCTCGTCGTCGTTGCTCCTCGTGTTCGAGGGCAAACCAGGCCTCCCAGTTGGGAGAGTCGACGGCGTACTCGGGCATCCGTCGCTACGCCGGTGTGAGCTGCGCCCGGCGCCTCCGCACCTCCTCGTCGTGCGCCCGCTGTGACTGCGGAACCACCAGCACCGGGATATGCTACGGATCAAGGTGCTAGTGGTGCGGCAACGTCACGTCGGGGTAAGACAACGGCTGCATGTACTCTCAGTGCCACCGCGCTTGGTACACCGGGATGTGCAGACGGCGTCGACTTGAGCGGTCACGTGCCGACGACGGAGGGGGAGGGGGAGGAGGAGCACGGGAGGATGAGGTGTCGGGGTGCCCTTTTCCTTGGCGATGTCGGAGCTACTATCGAAGAGGCCCATTGCTAGGGTTTGGGGTGTCACCGACGAGGAAGCATGAAGGGGGTGGTGGGGGGCCAGATGTGGACGGAAGTGGATGAGCCCCCCCCCCCCCCCCCCCCCCCCGTGCATGCGTGGGGTTAAAAAATGTTGCTTCCACTGGTGACTAGTGGGCCTGGTGTCCGTGGTCGTCATAAATTAGACGAGGGTGCTAGTTGAGTGGCTGCAAGTGGGACCGCGGCGTACATCGAGGAGACGCATGGTGCGTCCGGGCCGACGCATTTCAGGCGCATATTTAGGCCAAAAATGGCTATAATCCTAACCCTATCATACCCCTAACCCCAACACAACCATAATCCTAACATCCAAACAACCCTAATCCTAACCCCATCATACCCCATATACTAACATACAAACAAGTGCAACAATATCATACACATTCCAAATTTCATAAAGAACTAGGATTTCCTCACATTTGCAAAAAGTGAGCAAATGGGATTTTTTTGGATGAGAGGGAGGGGATCAAAGGATTTTACCTTAAAGGAGGGATTGGAGACGAAATGGACGGACCAAATCTTCAGATCTGCTTGATTTCGAGAGGGATTTGAGGAAGGGGAGAGGGGAAGTCGAGGGAGAACTCGCTCTGGTGATGGAGGTGAATGAGGAGGGGGTGGGGGAGGGCCGGGCCGCGGCTAGATAAGTGGGGGTGTGGCGCCTAAGCGCTCGGCGCCACACTGCCGCAAGTGCAACGCCTGCGGCTTAGGTGTCACACTGCTGGGTGTGTGGTGGGGTCGGACGCCAGTGTGGTCGGTGGTGTGGCGCCTACGTCTAAGGCATCACACAGTGTAGTGTGGCACCTAAGTGTCGGGCGCCACACAAAAGGATCACCTCAGCAAAATGTTTTCAAACACAGCATAGTTTGTGAAGATTTTCGCCCACGGATCAGATTTGTCGAGTTGGCCGACCTGAGTAGCGTGCCTGACGAAAAATAGATGGGTGAAAGTAGACGGACGAAAAATAGATGGGTGAAAGTAGACGGAGATTATTGCGAAAAGTGTTTGCAATGGCCGAGCTTTACTGAGCTCGTTACTTCTTTTAGCGAAAATAACTTTTTCGCAGCTCAAAAAAATCTAAAAAAATATGTAGACATATATTTGTAATATACATGTATGAAGTTTCATGAACATATATATTCATATGTGATGTACAAAAAAAAGACAAATACACATGTTAAAATGGGCTTTCCTTTTTTTTGTATTTGGGCTAGATATTTTCTTTTTTTGTGTAGCATGCAAATAATCAAATTAGATAATAAATTCCCATACATACTTTGAGGATATGCATATTTCTTCTTACAAAAAGTTTAACATTTTTTGAAACGTCTAAATATATTTTCAATATTTTTGCGCAATGAGCTCCATGGAGCTCGGTTGTTGCAACGCCATTTCAAGATTCTTACAACTTCAGCCTGACGAGGCAACCTAGCTAAGATGTTGTTTGGTTTATGCTTGAGGCCTCTTTCAAT
Organism: Hordeum vulgare subsp. vulgare; assembly: GCF_904849725.1. Lineage (NCBI taxonomy): Eukaryota > Viridiplantae > Streptophyta > Magnoliopsida > Poales > Poaceae > Hordeum > Hordeum vulgare. The sequence goes on along the minus strand of NC_058520.1, from coordinate 529,727,862 downwards.
GCAAAGGTGCTTACATGAGGTGCTAAGCATATTTAAAAGTTTAGCAACTAAAGTCCTTAATGCATTGTTGCTTAACTTGTTGTTGCTAAGCATCCTTCATTCAATAAATTTGGAGCTAAAGTTGTTGGGAAACACTTGCTATCTATAGTCTCATGGGATGAAAACATCAGACCACTTGTTTGTCGTTGATCTCTACGCCATCCCACGACTGATAGCTCACTAAGAAAGCGGTCCAAACCATCCGGTTCACACGCACCTTCCAACCATCGCACATCTTCATCTCTATCCCCAAATCTAGCACTTCCTTGTTCCTCGCTCCTCCGGACGTCATCGATGAGGCGATGGCCGATCCGTCTGCGCACGCCTCCTTGGTTTTCCTCCGCCAGTATCCGACCCCCTCCACTGCCGAGATCAGCCTCCATGCGTTGCTTCCAACACACCGCATCGTTGAGGCGTCGACCTGGAAATCATCTCCTCGCGTCCATTTGATCTCCCTGCCGAAGCTACCCAGGTTTGGATCCTCGTGTACGGCACCACAATCCGATGTGTCCTGTTGTCTACCTCCTTCCTCAGTGCTCCAACCCGACCTTAGGTTGTCGCGCCCGCGCCCGCCATCACTAGGGATTTGCTTGCCTCACCTGGCTTCGTGATGATAACTCGGTGCGGTAGTAGGAACGAAAGGCATGCTTTTTGTCCGATCATCTTCGCGCCTTCGGGAGTCATGGTTCGAAAACAAAACCACCAATGGAGGATTTGCACGAATCGCCTGCAACACCATTCTTATCTGACCTAGGTTTTGGTTCATCTCATCTTGATAATTTTTAATTTCTGCATAGCTAGTTTATCTGTAACATAATTTTTTTTGCTGAGTATTGATTGATATTTTTATTCAGTGTGATTTTTAGCTTCCAAGTAATATTACTATACTTCTTGGGTCTAGAAAATATGCTTCTCTCTTTGTAAACAAACCAAGACTTCATATGAACTAGTGTAACTATGACGATTTTTTTTCTTTTTAATGGAAGTGAAATAATATTCTTTTTGGAAGCAATTCTCTAGTTGGTGGAAACAAGATTAAGATGCTTCTTAAACATGTGAAATATTTTCCGTTTTTGACAAAATAAGGTTCCAAGCTGTCGTCTAGTCGATGGAAGCAAGATCATGATGCTTCTAAGACATGAGGAATATTTCCCTTTTTGATGGCACGAGGTTCGAAACAATTGTCTATTCGATGGAAGCAAGATCATGATGCTTCCCAAGCATGTGGAATATTTTCCTTTTTTTGAGAGAAAAAGGCTCGAAGCAGTCGTCTAGTCGGGGGAAGCAAGATTGTGATGCTTCTGAAGCATGTGGAATATTTTTCCTTTTCAACATAAGAAGGTTCGAACCAATCGTCTAGTTGATGGAAGCAAGATCGCGATGCTTACAAAATATGTGGAATATTTTTTATTTTTGTCCGAAGAAGTTTCAAACCAATTCTCTAGTCGATGCAAGCAAGATCGTGATGCTACCAAAACATGTGGAATATATCTGTTTTTTACACAAGAAGGTTTGAAGTAGTTGTCTTGTAGATGGAAGCAAGACCATGATGGTTTTAAATCATGTGGAGTATTTTTCCTTTTTGACAGAAGATGGTTTGTTGCAATTCTCAAGGATATAGAAGCAAGATCATGATTCTTTTGAAACATTTGAAATATTTTTATTTTGGATGGAATGATATTTGAAGCAATTCTCTATTTGTTTAGTCGATGGGAAAGATCTTGATGCTTCTAAGACATAATATGCCGACATGACAAAAATAATCAAAAATATTGAGCAGACATTCACCAGATAAGAAAATTCTCTAATTAATGGAAACATAAACTAATTACAAATAAAAGTAGAAGCACATGCATCTCACGCAAATTTGGCGTTGCCATGTTGGTTAAAAGTTTTGCTTCCTGAAAAGCAAGCTTCCTAAAATGTGCAAGTTGCATCCTAAATTCAAGGACCAAGAATGCATATCCTCAAATAAACGGCGTGATTCGTGGAGGGAATTAATGGTGGATTTTGTACATAGAAAATAACTTCCCAAGCTAGTTTCCACTCGCCAACGCACACATCAGATTGAATCAATCGAAGGGCTGATGACTGGTCTGATAGGAGGCAGGCCATCAGTAGTGTGATGCCTAGCGTTGCCCAAAGTTGTTCATGCACTGGTGAGCTTCTTTCATTTAACTGTTTTGCCTAGGTTCACGCGCTTATCATTGTATCTTTCTCGGGTCATCACACTCATATCTCTTCTATTAATTAACTTGCCACATCATATTTTTTGCCTACATGGCAGCCTTAGCACATGTACGAGGTGGGGCATTCGGAGGAGCCTGAGCGTATGTGAGCATGATGCAATAAAAATTATATAAAGCATTGATTTCTAAATGCATTCAGTACATGCATACACCCATAAATACACTATTGACTCTTTAAAGGCATGGTTAATAGTACAACCAATTGCTGACTACTCCCTCCATTCCTAAATATAAGTCTTTCTAGAGGTTCAACAAATGAACTACATACGGATGTATATAGACATGCTTTAAAGTATAGATTCATTCATTTTGCTCCGTATGTAGACAACTAGTGAAATATCTTAAAATACTTATATTTAGGTACGGAGGGAGTATATGATATTGATATGTCATCCATAGCCAAGCTTAGAATCGGCAAGTACAGTAGGTAGATGTAAATAAATACTACTTTATTGGTACAAGGCCCACCATTCTGTCTTACAAAATGGTTAGGGTTGTGTGTTACATTCGGCTATTAGGTTGTAGCCCGCTTCTCCTCTCTCTTCTCTTCTCTCTCTTCCAATACAACACAAATATATTATTTTAAGTCTTACAACCCACCTATGTCATCCTATTGTACTTGCTCTTAAGTAAGTTGCATGTGTGTGCCTTAGTCTGAGGCCTCCGATTATGGTGGCCTCACTCCAGCTAATCACATGTCTGTGTGGTCAGGTTAGGCTAGCTTCATGAATGCTTAGGGTAGCAACCAAACAAGGTTCACGCTAGTGTCTGGTAGGCTTGTGGCGAGGCAAGTTTTTCTTAGGATAGCAACTAAACAACCCCTAAATGGTTGTGTGCCTTTTAGGGGCACCTGAGATGACCCTTTGTCAATATATTTGTTCTCAATTGATGGAGAGAAATTATAGAGTTCAATGGATCATAGAGAGGAGGTTCGTGACATTGAAGGAGTAAGGGTTTGCAGAAACACATCATCTATTTCACATTTACTTTGTACTCATGATTCCCTAATACTTGGGATCAGGGTTAGTTTCAGAAACACCCATACCCTCTTGTCATGGGTGAGCTCTCGCGACGGCACCCAGTCGATCTCCCTGCACCGGCCTGCCCCGCACCCCCCTCCACACTCTCTCTCTCTTCTTCCTCCCTCCCCCTGAGCTCCTCTCATCGTGCCCTCTATATTTCCTGTGTCATAAATCCTCACCGAAGTTCTGTCCGTGTTGGGCCTCGATCTTGCCCTCACACCAGTGCCTCTTCGGCGTCCACGGTGATGCCCTCCATCATTGCGACCCTTCCCCTGCTTCACCCTTGTCAGCCCCGCTCTCCCTCCGATGTCATGTCCCATCGCATCATCACCGTCCACCTCATGCGACAGCATGGTGGATGACGACGACGTGAAGGTGGTGCTGGATTCTCCGTCAGAGGAGATGGCCGTTCATTTTTGCGGACTAGATCCTGTGCCGCTAGCCTGTTCATGCTTGGATCCCGCGGGCCTCCCATGGGGGCGACGATTGGTTGTCGCGAGGCAAGCTCCCATGGTGTGATCTTGTCTAGATTCTGGTTCTAGGGGCGTGCAATGAGAAGGATCTTCTTTAGCTCGAAGGCGCGTCTTAGGTCGATGGTGGTCTGAGACCACGAGTTGGTGTCGAGGGGTGTTGATGTTTGCACGAACGCTAAACGTGGAGGTTGGGCTTAGGTCCGTGATAGTCCGAATGCGTGATACGTCTCCAACGTATCTATAATTTTTGATTGTTCCATGCTATTATGTTATCATTTTAGAACAATTTTTATGAACTTATCTACCAATTTATATTATTTTTTTAGCACTAACCTATTAACCCAATGCCAGTGCCAGTTCCTGTTTTATGCATGTTTTTCCACTTTTCTATTAACCCAGTGCCGAACGCTAAACTTTTTGTGAATTATTTATGGACCAAAACAAGGCCGTGGAGCATCCGGAAAATCCGGGAGGTGCACGAGGCCCCCACAAGCCATCAGGGCGCGACCTGTGGGGCCTGATGGCTTGTGGCCGCCTCGTGGCTCTCCCAACCCCGTTCTCTAGCTTATAGATTCCTATTTACCCTAAAACCTTCAGAGGGGGCCGCGAAACACTTTTTGCGCCACCACAAGTCTCTTTTCCAATGGGAGACCATCTAGAGCTCTCCTTTGGCACTCTACCGGAGGGGGAATAAATCACACAGGGCTTCTTCATCAACCTTGCTGCCCTCATGATGATGTGTGAGTATTTCACCACAGACCCACGGGTCCATAGCAGTACCTAGATGGCATCTCTCTCTCTCTCTCTCTCTCTCTCTCTCTCTCTCTCTCTCTTTGATCTTCAATAAAATGATCATCGCATCTTTGCTTTGATACATATGATGTAACTCTTTTCTACGATGCGTTTGTTGGGATCCGATGAATTGTGGGTTTATATTCAGATTATTCAAGATAAATATTTGAGTTCTCTCATATATAATATGATTCTTATGTGCATGATTAGGATAGCTTTGTAATTCTCTCTGATCTATTGAAATAGTTTGGCCAACTAGATTGATATTTCTTTGGTGAGAGAGGTGCATTGTAGTAGTTTCAACCTGGTGAGTTTCTATATCCCAATGACAAAAGGGGACAAGTTGCGTCTTTGTGTTGCTTCTCTTAAGGGCTAAACGATGGGGTCTATTCATAATGGTTGAGTTTACTTTGTCTACATCATGTCATCTTACTCCAAGCATTACTTTGTTTGTTCATGCATGTGATGCCTATATTTACATGATCATTGCCATGAAAATCGTATAACTATCCGCTCTTCTATCAATTGCTAATCGTAATTTGTTTACCCACCGTGTGATATATTCATGGGAGATGCCATTAGGGAAAGCTATGCCCCCCCGGGTCTATTCACAACATATTGCTAAAACCTCCAATTCCTTGCTGCCATTTGTTTACTTTTATTTTATTTTGAATTTTTAATTATCTACAATTTTGTGTGCAACCGCTGAAGACGGTTGTGGGTGATATTCCTATTGGTTCTATAAACCTTGGTTTCATAACTGAGGCAAATACTTATCCACTTTGTGCTGCGATAACCCATTTCATTTCATGGAAAACCCAACGCAGATCACGAGTATCAGGAAGGATTTTTGGCGTCGTTGCTCGGGAATATCATCACCAACTGTAAAGTAACTCCACACAAAATTTCATTAACTTCTTCCTCTTTTTATTTGCTGGTATATTTAGTTTGTCTCTCATAAAAAAATAAAATAAAAAATGTTTACCTTTGTTTGTCACTAGTTTGCATCTTTGCTCTCTAGTTTTACTTGCCTAGCTATGCTATCTTTATCTTTATCACACACTAACAGAAAATAGAGGAAAAATTAAAGGTAAATGGATTCTCATCCACTAGCTAATCTTTTCAAAATACCCGTCTATGTTGAAACAATTGTTAGTGAGAGTGCACGAGATTATATTTATGAGGTCTTGCGTGAAAATCATGAATCCAAAAGTTGTGAAATTTATAAAGTGATTCATGATAGTTCCTTGAATGAAAAGCACGATTGCTATATTGTTGAATTTGAATATGATCCTACATGTGATCATTATGAGAGGGGCAAATATGGTTATAGGAATTTTTATGTTGCTCACTTACCTCTCTTGATATTCAAATTGTTAATTCTTCATTCTTCCTACTTGCTTATGCTAAACACTTCTTGTCTTGATAAATTGTTTTCTTATACAATGCTTATGCATAGGAAGTATGTTAGGCTTAAATGTTCTTGTTACATGTTTTATAATGCTCTCTTTGTAATTCAATTCTTGTCGTTTGTATGGACGATATCCATGGATTCGTCTCTCCGTGGAGTGTGATTAATTGGTGGAGGGGGAGTAACAACTTTACCATTATGTTTGGGAACCACCTATAATGTATACCCTCCGTCCTAAAATAAGTGTCTTAAGCTTAGTAGAATTTTGTACTAGAGCTAGTACAAAGTTGAGACCGTTATTTTGGGACGGAGGGAGTATCTAGCATGGAAGATACTGAGATCTCTCGTTTATTACATTGACAATGAAAGCATACCGCTCAAAATTATTATTCGTCTCTGTTTTAAAAGCTTGAGCTCTCGCACCTTTGCAAATCAATGCTTCCCTCTACGAAGGGCCTATCTGTTACTTTCTAGTACTTAATTTTATGCAAGAGTCATGGTGATCTTCATGACTTCCTATATTTCACCTTTTTATCTTGGCAAGCATCATGTGGTGGGGAAAGATCCAAGCATATATGACCATTCAAATATATTTGATCATGATTATTATTATTGACAATTATCTATATGATAAATAAGTTGGGAGGCGAAGCATTAAGCCCATATCTTTCTCCGTGTTCGATGGATGCTATTTGTTCGTAAAATATGCTTTGGGTGTCAATAATTATGGAAGACTATATGATAGTTGAGTATGTGAAATTTGTGAAATCAAAGCTCTTACATAGACCCTTCCTGAAAATAAGATGAATTGTAATTGTTCGATGACTAGGATTATGGGTTGTTAGTTTTCAAGAAACTTTTTGGTCTATACTTTAACATGTGAATAGCTTGTTACTTGATCATGAGAAGTTTTATGAGATGAGCTACTATTTAAGGGTTGTATTGATGCTAGAAAAAGTGATTGGAGGTATCATTGATCAAACTTGTGCACTTGCTAGCATTCACACCTCATAAATTATTTATTTTATCATTTACCTACTCGAGGACGAGCAGGAATTAAGCTTGGGGATGCTGATATTGTTAGAGAATATTTCTCCATATGTTGTTTTGGTAATTGATGACAATCCCTATGGACTAATGGTTGCCTTAAGTTATATTCGAAGGATTTGTCCATAGGCACTTCTTGAAGTCCATCTGTTGGTTTTAAGGAGTTTATATGATGACCAAGGTGGTATTCAAAATATTATCAAAATATTGGTCATAAAGACACAAGATTGATGAAGACTAAGCAGAGAGTAAATCAAGATGATTAACACACAAGGCGTACAAGATGTACCGAGAAGGACCAAGTGATCCCATGGTATGGTAAGCATTGTCCATAACGCTTTTGTGTACTAACCCATGTCTTTGTGAGAGTTATATGTGGGGTTAGGTGTGTTTCCATGGGTTTGCGTCAAGAGGAAGATCTCATTCAACCTATGAAGGATGGCATCAAGTGGTAATCGTCACCAAGATTGCCGTGTGCAAGTTCAAGTGGAGCATCACGGAGATATCATGCTTGAAGCTTGCCATCCATTGTGGTGGCAATGGACTTGTGAAGAATGTGCTGAAGAGTGGCTCACCCATAGTGAGTATGGGGGAGCAATAAATAAAGGTGCATCTTGAGGAAGCCAATATCATCACCATCTAGCTCAAGAGGACTAGGTGCAAGGTATAGGTTTGTTCTTGATAGGGTTTTCTATTGTAGGATAGTTTGCCGTACTATCAAGGGGGCTCTCAAGTGAGTAGCTTGATCGTATCATTCGTTTATAGCTCAAACCATGTGCATCGTTGCATAATATCTTGGTTCTTGTTTGGTGTTTCTCCTTGTCAGTTTTAGAGCTTATGGTCATCTTAATGACAAGCTCGAGTTCATCGAAAATGGAGTCTATATGCATCTTCTATGATGTTTTCGATGTTGGAAGGTTTTGTCGGTTCTTCATTCATAGAGGTCTCACATCTCTATATCATTGGCATTTTCATAACTGCATTTTTTTAAGATTTTATGTCGCTATTGGATAGCTCTCGTCGTTGTGAATTCAACAAGCTTGAGATTGGTCGATTCGTAGTTGGTATGCGAAAGTTATGGCAGTTTCAGTATCCAGTGGCAGTACCGCTCCTCGAGCGGTAGTACCGCCCCTGGAGCGGTAGTAATTTTCTACTACCACTCCCGGATGTTAGTACCGCTCCCTCAGACGTTCTGGCAGCGGTAGTACCGCTCCGGTCGGGCTGTGAGTGAGGGTAAGGGTTGGATTGTTTCCCCTGCTATATAAAGGAGGTCTGCTTCCCACATTGGACCTTATCTATCCGTTGAGCTCGTGTTGTTCCCACATTTTTGACCTTCTTAGAGCTTGCTAACTCTCAATCCCTTCAATGATTCTTGCTAGTTTTTGAGGGAAAAGAGAGAGGAGATCTAGATCCACATCTCCACCAATCACTTTCTCCTCTATGTGAGGGGAACCCCTTGGATCTTGATCATGGAGTTCTTTGTGAGCTCCTTGTTCTTCCTATCATAGTTCTCCATAGCTTTTGTTGTTGTGGAGGGATTTGAGTGTGAGGGACTTGGCCACTTTGTGTGTTCTTGCCACTGCATTAGTTGCATCGGTTTGAATTCTCCACGGTGATACGTGGAACTGAGAAGTTGATAAGCTTATTACCCTTGGGTACTTGGTACCCCTAGAAGCTTGGTGGTGCCTCAGAGCTCAATCATTGTGGTGTAAAGCTCCGGGAAAGCGTCGGGGTCTCCAATTAAGTTGTGGAGATTGCCCCGAGCATTTTTGGTCACCTCGTAGCCATATGCCATTGTGGTGAAGCTTCGTGGTGTTGTTGGGAGGGTGCAATTAAGTTGTGGAGATTGCCCCAACCTTGTTTGTACGGGTTCGGTGACCGCCCTCAAGGGTCCCTTGGTGGAATCACGACATCTTGCATTGTGCAAGGGCGTGAGGAGATTACGGTGGCCCTAGTGGCATCTTGGGGAGCATTGTGCCTCCACACCGCTCCAAACGGAGATTAGCATCCGCAAGGGTGTGAACTTCGGGATACATCATTGTCTCCGCATGCCTCGGTTATCTCTTACTCGAACCCTTTACTTATGCACTTTATTTTGTGATAGCCATATTGTTTCTTGTCATATATCTTGCTATCACTTAGTTGTTTATCTTGCTTAGCTTAAGTTGTTGGTGCACATAGGTGAGCCTAGTTGTTTTAGGTTTTTTGCTTGACAAATTAAAGGTTAGTTTTATTCCGCATTTGTCCAAGCCTAAATCGTAATTATTTTAAAGTTCCTATTCACCCCCTCTAGGCGACATCCACGTCCTTTCAATTGGTATGAGAGCTAGGTCTCTCATTATTAGGTTTAACCACCTAGAGAGTAAGGATGTCGACTAGGGGATTAGGATTCACTGACACTCTTAGTTTTGATGGCACAAATTTTGATGTTTAAGTAATTCGCATGCTTAATCACTTTAGGGTGTTGGAGCCAAATTTAGAGCGAATTGTAGATATGGGTTTTTCTCCTCCAAAGGATTCTCAAAATATATCTTTAAAGGATGAGAAAAACTCTTATCTCAATGCTCAAGCTTCTAATGTGTTTTTTGATGCTTTGAGTAATGTAGTTATATTTCAACTCATGTCATTCCAGGATGCTCATGAGTTGTGGACAAAGCTTCAAGATAAATATGGTGTGTCCAAGATTTGTCGGAATGATTGTTCTCCCTCCACCTCCGGTCGTGTGGTCTTCTCAACTTCATCGACTTCATCTACATGGGGATTGCCACAAGGTAATGATATGGTGAGTAGTGGTGATCATTGCAATGATAATAGTGGACTTATTGTTGATGATCCTTCATCACTATGTTATTCCAATGCTTCATCTTTTGGCGTTAACACTTCGAGCACTCTAAATGTTTTACATGCTTGTGTTGATAGTCCTTGCATATCATGTAAAAAGTGCTTGAAAAAATCTCATGATGACATGCTTTCTATATCTTGTTGCCATGATAAAAATGTATATATTTCCTCGAGTTGTGCTGCTAACAATGTAGAGGAAATCCATCACTCCATTGAACAAGATGTGGCATTGAATCATGCTTCAAGGGATCCTACGTCATCATCTATTGTTTCTCACTTTTGCGTTATGGCTAAGGCTTCAAAGGTATCTCCTACCTTGACTCCCAATATATCTCTTGATGATGATGATGATAATAGTGAGGATGATGATAATGATGAAGAGAGTGATAATATTGCATCCTTAAAATTTAATGGTGAAATGATTTTTAAATCTCTTTATAAGAATAAACTTGCTTGTTCCAACTTCATGGAAATCATGTCTATTGCCACCGAGGGCAAGAAATACATTGAGGAGTTGGAAGCTCATCTCGAGGAGCATGAGGCCACCATTGTGACAATGGAAGGTCATGAGCGTGATTACGCTGATGAGATAGCGGAGCTATCCCAAGCTCTTGAAAATGAACAAACCACCAAGGAATCTCTTGAGGAGACCTTTGTTCTAGAATTATCTAGATTAAAGGAATCCCATGACAGAGCCCTCGAGGTAGCTAACGATTTTAGAACTAAAAATGATAAGCTTGAAGTTGCTCACGCTAAAATCCTTGAGGACTACGAGCACCTCGAAAATGGCTCAAGGGCTATTAAGAGTTCGCTCATCGAACTCACCGAGTCTCATGCCCAACTTAAAGATTCTTATGTTAAAGATCTTTCCAAGTTGCCTTCTCCTCTTGTTGTTAATGATGATGCTTGTGCCACTAACTCTCTTTCTTGTGAAGCATCCATATTAAAGGAGAATGTTGTGCTAAGGGCTCAACTTGAGTTGCTATCTAGCAATTATGGGCAATTGCAAGAAAGTCATGTAATGCTTACAAGCTCTCATGAGGATCTTCTAGTATCCCATAATGTGCTAAAATTAACTCATGAGGCTATTACTACCAAGGTAACTTCAAGTGAGCCTCATGTGGACATTAGCACTACTTCTAGTGAGAATGCTATCTTGCCATGTGCTAGTCCTCATAATTCCTCTACTCATAATCTTGCTACATCTTGTGATGAATTACTTTCCTTGCCTTGTTGCTTTAATAATGATGCTTATACTTCCTCTAGTACTTGTGTTGATACTAACCATGTAGAGGAAATCGAAGAGCTCAAGGCCCAAGTCACTTCCTTAAAGAAAGACTTGGAAATGAGTCATGAAGGGATGTACACACTCAACAATGCCTTGTGTGGGCAAAAGTCCTCAAATGACAAAGGTGGACTTGGATTCAATTCCAACAAGAAGAAGAAGTCCAAAATCTTAAAGAAGAAGGGCCAAGAACAAGTCAAGAATTTGGCCAAGATTGTTTGCTTCCACTGCAAAATTGAAGGGCACCGTGTTAGATCTTGCCCATTAAAGAAGAAGCCCGAAGTCACAAGCAACAAGGGAAGCGGCCACAAGTTCAAACACATACTCAACCACAAGTTGAATAAAGGACTCTCCCCAAGAAGACTCAAGCCAACACTCCTCAAGTTGAGAAATCAATTGGGAAGAAAGTAAAGGGTAGATGATGCTACTTATGTCGTGAGAAGGGTCACTTCACTTCTTATTGCACGAAAGGTAATTTATCCAACCCAATCATTATCTATGATATCTATTCTCTTGTGAAGGATAAGGATGGAATGTGTTTGCCAAATTTGTTGGTACTCAAAGTGGTGTCAAGAAAAGAACCATTTGGGTAGCCAAGCCTATTGTGACTAACCTCTTAGGACCCAACATGGTTGGGGACCAACACGCTCAAACTTGATCAATAGGTGATATTGTAGGACATTGGAGACTTGGATACATAACGAATAATTAAGGGGTCTTCATCATTCATATTATCTCAAGCCAAGTCATTTATATTATCGAGTTTCTATCTTATACCCAATGTGCCTCCTTACGGTAACTTGTACTTAAACTGTTTACATTGTTAGTTACTTGCCCCGTTGCATGTTGTGGTTTTGTACCGTGCATGTGTTTGTATATGTTGTGCTTCCAACTTCCTTATCTTGAGTAATCAAGTACGTGTATATTGGTTTGCACATCATGTATATGCGAGTCTTGTGTTGAGCCTTTTTTGCATCCTCTTTGTATCTTTGTTGGCTCTTTTGAGGGATTAATGTATTATACCATTATGGGGGAGTGATGTGCTTTGCGCACCTCTGATACGTCTCAAACGTATCTATAATTTTTGATGGTTTCACGCTGTTATCTTGTCATCTTTGGATGTTTTATGTAACTTTTATATCTTTTTTGGGACTAACTTATTAATTCAGTGCCAAGTGCCAGTTCCTATTTTTTCTGTGTTTTTGACTCTTTTCAGATCTGATTTTGGAACGGAGTCCAAACGGAATAAAAACCCTGAAATGATTTTTTCCCGAACGGAAGAAGATCAGGGGGCCTCTGGGCCAAGCTAGGTGGGCTCCAGGGAGCCCACAAGCTCCCACTCCGCCACCAGGGGAGGCGGAGGGGTCAGGGCTTGTGGCCTCCCTGGCCGCCCCCTGACCTAGATCCTTGGCCTATATATTCCCAAAAATTCAGCAAAAAATCAGGGGAGCCTCGAAAATAGTTTTCCGCCGCCGCAAGGTTCCGTTTCCGCAAGATCTCATCTAGAGACCCTTCCCGGCGCCCTGCCGGAGGGGACTTTGGAGTTGGAGGGCTCCTTCATCATCATCATCGCCCCTCCAGTGACTCGTGAGTAGTTCACTTCAGACCTATGGGTCCGTAGTTAGTATCTAGATGGCTTCTTCTCTCTCTTGGATCTTCAATACAAAGTTCTCCATGATCTTCATGGAGATCTATTCGATGTAATCTTCTTTGGCGGTGTGTTTGTCGAGATCCGATGAATTGTGGATTTGTGATCAGATTATCTATGATATATATTTGAGTCTTTGCTGATTTCTTATTTGCATGATTTGATATCCTTGTAAGTCTCTCAGAGTCTTGGGTTTTGTTTGGCCAACTAGATCTACGATTCTTGCAATGGGAGAAGTGCTTGGTTTTGGGTAGACAGATTATCTATGATATATATTTGAGTCTTTGCTGATTTCTTATTTGCATGAATTGATATCCTTGTAAGTCTCTCAGAGTCTGGGGTTTTGTTTGGCCAACTAGATCTATGATTCTTGCAATGGGGAAGTGCTTGGTTTTGGGTTCTACCATGTGGTGACCTTTCCCAGTGATAGTAGGGGCAGCAAGGCACTCATCAAGTAGTTGCCATCAAGGGTAACAAGATGGGGTTTTCATCATTGGTTTGAGATTATCCCTCTACGTCATGTCATCTTGCTTAAGGCGTTGCTCTGTTCTTATGGACATAATACACTAGATGCATACTGGATAGCGGTCGACGTGTGGAGTAATAGTAGTAGATACAGAAAGTATCGGTCTACTTGTTTTCGACGTGATGCCTATAGATATAATCATTGCCATAGATATCGTCACGACTTTGCGCGGTTCTATCAATTGCTCGACATTAATTTGTTCACCCACCGTCTACTTGCTTCCATGAGAGAAGCCACTAGTAAACACTACGGCCCCCGGGTCTATTCACATCCATCATTTACACCTCCGCTTTTACTTTGCTTTGTTACTTTGTTGCTTCCAGTTCTCACTTGGCAAACAATCTATAAGGGATTGACAACCCCTTCATAGCGTTGGGAGAAAGATCTTTGTGTTTGTGTAGGCACTTGTGATACTCCTCCACTGGTTCGACACCTTGGTTCTCAAACTGAGGGAAATACTTACCACCGCTACGCTACATCACCCTTTCCGCTTCGAGGGAACACCAACGCAAGGCTCCAAGACCACAGGGAAAACCCTTTGCATACTTGCCTAGGAAGTCCCTTAAGGCGTAGCCGCAGCAGAAGTATTTCTGAGGAGGATCAAGTCAAGTATTCTCCCGTAAACGTGCCTATTTCTGGCGCCATTGGAAGATCTTTTGTTGCAGTAGAAGAAGTATTTCTGGCACCGTTGCCGGGGAGGAGAAATCAAGATCTATCCAAGTAGGTCTCACAAACTCATCTCTTGCATTTACTTTTGTTGCCAGTTGCCTCTCGTTTTCCTCTCCCCCACTTCACATTTGTCGTTTTCATTTGCCTTTCTCCTTTGTCGTTTTCTTTTGCCTTTTGCCTTTTTCGTTCGGCCTTTTTCTCTCGCTTGCTTTCTGTTCGCTTGTGTGCCATGTGCCTTCAATATGCTTGCATCTTCGTTTGTTAATCTCTTTAAGAGACCCACTTATGTGGAACGAATTGCTAGTGAGTTGAGGGCACTTGACTATCTTTATGGAGTTTTGCGTGAGATGCGTGAATCTGAAAATTGTGAGGAAGAAATTTATGAAGTGATTCACGAGGTCTCCTTGGATGAAAAGCATGATTGCAATGGTTTCACTATAAATCCTATTAGTGACAATCATGCTAAAAATATGCAAAACCCTAAGCTTGGGGATGCTAGTTTTGCTTTGTCCACTACTTGTTGCAATAATAATGATTGGGGTGATGATCTTTCTTATGATCTTGAAAATTTGTTCAAACCTCATGATGAATATGATATTTGCAATGATATTGAAAGTGGGTTTGGAGAAGTCATGACTTTAGTTGATGATAATCCCACTATTTTTGAAGAGCGTCAACTTTGCATGCATGTGGATCATGAAAAGAATATCCTTTGTGATAGTTACATTGTTGAATTCGAATATGATCCCACATGTAATTGCTATGAGAGAGGAAAATATTTTGGTAGAAACTTTCATGTTACCAAATTACCTCTCGTTATGTTGAGATTGGTATTGTCTCTTTCTTCTTCCTTGCATTTGGTAACTATTGGTTGTCTTGCCAATTTGTTTCCCTATAAAATGCCTATGCATAGGAAGTTTGTTAGACTTTGATTTCATCACCTTTTGCCTAGCTAAGGGTGTTAAACAAAAGCGCTTGTTGGAGGCAACCCAACGAATATATCCTTTTTCTTTCTGTTTTTTGTTTTCGACACTTTCATAATTCTGTTATGATTGTGTTTTTGTGTTTCTTTTTGCGTTTGTGCCAAGCAAAACCGTTATGATTAGTCTTGGGGATGATCGTTTGGTCATGTTGGAAAAGACAGAAACTTTCTGCTCACGAAAATAATTTTCATTTTTTTTCTGTAAGAGATTTTGAGTGGAACTTTTTGCTGCTAATTTCTACGCAAATTCTTCAGACTGTCGTAAGTTTTCAGAATTTTTGAAGTACCAGAGGTATAGGAAATATACAGATTTCTACAGAGTGGTCTGCTGTTAACAGATTCTGTTTTTGTTGTGTTGGTTGCTTATTTTGATGAAACTATGGATAGTATCGGGGGGTATTAGCCATGGAAGATTGAAAGTACAGTAACCCAACATCAGCACAAGTAGAATTTAAGATTGCTACAGTACCTAAGGAAGTGGTGGTTTGCTTTCTCATACTAATGTTATCACGAGTTTCTGTTTAAGTTTTGTGTTGTGAAGTTTTCAAGTTTTGGGTGAAGTTCTTATGGACAAAGAGATAAAGAGTGGCAAGAGCTCAAGTTTGGGGATGCCCAAGGCACCCAAGAGATTCAAGGATGCCGTAAAAGCCTAAGTTTGGGGATGCCCCGGGAAGGCATACCCTCTCTCGTCTTCAATTCATCAGTAACGTTACTTGGGGCCATATTTTTATTCACCACATGTTATGTGTTTTTGCTTGGAGCGTCTTGTATCGTAGGAGTCTTTTATTTTTGTTGTGTCACAATCATCCTTTCTGCACACCTAGAGAGAGAGAGAGACATGCACACACCATGATTTTGTCGAGCTTCACTTATATCTTTTGGTAGACAATTCAGCTTACATGTGCTTCACTTATATCTTTTGAGCTAGATACTTTTGCTCTATGTGCTTCACTTATATATTTTAGAGCACAGTGGTGCGTGACTTGGTAGCTGATCTATGCTTTGAAATTAGTCTCAAAAGGGGTAGTTATCCAAAGGGATACGAAAACTTCCACCTTCATGTGCATTGAATAGTTAGAGAAGTTTGATTCATCTCAATTAGTTTTGAGTTGTGGTTATGGTAATATTGAAGTCATGCTAGTAAGGTGTTGTGGATCTAGAAATACTTGTGTTTAAGTTAGTGATTCCCTTAGCATGCACGTATGGTGAACCTCTATGTCATGAAATCTGAGCATGATTAGTATATTGGTTGTCATCCTTTGCGTGGCGGTCGAGATCGCGTGATGGTTTATACCTACCAACCCTTCCCCTAGGAGTATGCATTGAATGCTTTGTTTCGATTACTAATAAAATTTTTGCAACAAGTATATGTGTTCTTCATGACTAATGTTGAGTCCATGGTTTAAATGCACTTTCACCTACCACCATCACTATCTTCTTAGTGCCGTGCAACTTTCGCCGGTGCACAAAACCCACCATTAGCCTCCCTCAAAACAACCACCATACCTACCTACTATGGCTTTTTCAAAGTCATTCCGAGATATATTGCCATGCAACTACCACCATGACATGTGCCACCACGTCTACATTGCCATTGCATGATCGTAAGATAGCGAGCATGATGTTTCCATTGATGTCTATGCCGCTAGATTATTGCCACGGTATACTACCGAAGGCATTCCATATAGAGTCATAGTTGCTCTAAGTTTTGAGTTGAAAGTGTGATGATCATCATTAATGGAGCATTGTCCCATGTGAGGAAATAAAAGAGGCCAAAGAATCCCACCAAAATAAATAAATAAATAAATAAGAGGCCAAAGAAGCACACCAAAATAAAAAAAATGAGAGAAAAAGAGAGAAGGGACAATGCTACCACTTTTTCCACACTTGTGCATATTAAGCACCATGATCTTCATGATTGAGAGTCTCTCGTTTTGTCACCACCATATAGCTAGTGGGAAATTTTCATTATATAACTTGGCTTGTATATTCCAATGATAGGCTTCCTCAAAATTGCCTTAGGTCTTCGTGAGCAAGCAAGTTGGATGCACACCCACTAGTTTTCTTTAAGAGCTTTCACATACTCGTAGCTCTAGTGCATCATTTGTATGGCAATCCCTACTCATTCACATTGATATCTATTGATGAGCATCTCCACAGATCATTGATATGCCTAGTTAATGTGACTATCTTCTCCTTTTTTGTCTTGCAACCTCCACCACACTCCACACCATCTATAGTGCTATAACCATGGCTCACGCTCATGTATTGCATGAGAGTTGAAAAGGTTTGAGAAAGTAAATGTGTGAAACAATTACTTGGCCAATACCGGGGTTGTGCATGATTTAAATTTGTTGTGCAATGATGATAGAGCATAGCCAGACTATATGCTTTTGTAGGGATAACTTTCTTTTGGCCTTGTTATTTTGAAAGTTCATGATTACCTTGCTAGTTTGCTTGAATTATTATTGTTTCCACGTCAATAGCAAACTATTTTTTTGAATCTAATGGATCTGAACATTCACGTCACATAAGAGGAATTACAAAGGACACCTATTCTAGGTAGCATGAAAGCATCAAAAATTCATCCTTTATCACTTCCCTACTCGAGGACGAGCAGGAGTTAAGATTGGGGATGCTTGATACGTCTCAAACGTATCTATAATTTTTGATGGTTTCACGTTGTTATCTTGTCATCTTTGGATGTTTTATGTACCTTTTATATCTTTTTTAGGACTAACTTATTAATTCAGTGCAAGTGCTAGTTCCTGTTTTTTCTGTGTTTTTGACTCTTTTCAGATCTGATTTTGGAACGGAGTCCAAATAGAATAAAAACCTCGAAATGAATTTTTCCCGAACGGAAGAAGATCAGGGGGCCTCTGGGCCAAGCCAGATGGGCTCCAGGGAGCCCACAAGCTCCCACTCCGCCACCAGGCGGGAGGCGGCGGGGTCAGGGCTTGTGGCCTCCCTGGCCGCCCCCTGACCTAGATCCCTGGCCTATATATTCCCAAAAATTTTGCAAAAAATCAGGGGAGCCTCGAAAATACTTTTCCGCCGCCGCAAGCTTCCGTTTCCGCGAGATCTCATCTAGAGACCCTTCCCGGTGCCCTGCCGGAGGGGACTTTGGAGTTGGAGGGCTTCTTCATCATCATCATCGCCCCTCCAATGACTCCTGAGTAGTTCACTTCAGACCTACGGGTTCGTAGTTAGTAGCTAGATGACTTCTTCTCTCTCTTGGATCTTCAATACAAAGTTCTCCATGATCTTCATGGAGATCTATTCGATGTAATCTTCTTTGGCGATGTGTTTGTCGAGACCCAATGAATTGTGGATTTGTGATCAGATTATCTATGATATATATTTGAGTCTTTGCTGATTTCTTATTTGCATGATTTGATATCCTTGTAAGTCTCTCCGAGTCTTGGGTTTTGTTTGGCCAACTAGATCTATGATTCTTGCAATGGGAGAAGTGCTTGGTTTTGGATTCTACCATGTGGTGACCTTTCCGAGTGACAGTAGGGGCAGCAAGGCACGCATCAAGTAGTTGCCATCAAGGGTAACAAGATGGGGTTTTCATCATTGGTTTGAGATTATCCCTCTACATCATGTCATCTTGCTTAAGGTGTTACTCTGTTCTTATGGACTTAATACACTAGATGCATGCTGGATAGCGGTCGACATGTGGAGTAATAGTAGTAGATGCAGAAAGTATCGGTCTACTTGTTTTGGACGTGATGCCTATAGATATAACCATTGCCATAGATATCGTCATGACTTTGCGCGGTTCTATCAATTGGTCGATAGTATCTTGTTCACCCACCATCTACTTGCTTTCATGAGAGAAGCCACTAGTAAACACTACGGCCCCGGGTCTATTCACATCCATCATTTACACCTCCGCTTTTACTTTGCTTTGTTACTTTGTTGCTTTCAGTTCTCTCTTGGCAAACAATCTATAAGAGATTGACAACCCCTTCATAGCGTTGGGAGCAAGCTCTTTGTGTTTGTGCAGGCACTTGTGATACTCCTCCACTGGTTCGATGCCTTGGTTCTCAAACTGAGGGAAATACTTACCACCGCTATGGTACATCACCCTTTCCGCTTCGAGGGAACACCAACGCAAGGCTCCAAGGCCACGGGGGAAATCCTTTTCATGCTTGCCTAGGAAGTCCCTTAAGGCATAGCCGCAGCAGAAGTATTTATGAGGAGGATCAAGTCAAGTATTCTCCCGTAAACGTGCCTATTTCTGGCGCCATTGGAAGGTCTTTTGTTGCAGTAGCAACCTCACAATCCTATAAATGTGTATACATGAGTAATACCACTTAGTATTGATATTACAAGTTTATCTAGTCTCTATGTGGTATGTCCTACTTATGAGAAATTCAAATTCTAAATGGTTCATTAATTATCTCTTGTTGGTTTTCATTTGCCACCTGCTAATAAAAGTTGGGTTACCACATTATGGGGGACTAATATGCTATGTGCATATTACAAGCCTAGAAAATGTGTATATTTGAGGTATTACCACCTAGTGTTGATATTGTAAATTATCTTGTTCCTAGGTGGTATGTTAGCTCTACAAGTGTCATTTTCTTGCATTTTAGGAGTAAAGATGATGTTGGATATTTTTGCAATCTACCAATGGGAATTGTTTCCAAATACTTCTTGTCCTTTGACAATTGGTATTCCCTTCATGTCATATAAATTGCTAATCATCTTTACATTGGATTTTATGTATCGTTTGTCTTCCTTGCCTCTTGTGGATTGGCTTGAACATGTCTTGTGTTTCTACAGATATAGAGAAAGTGATGATACCATCTTGTGCATTTTTATTCAAATGGAAATTCTATATAATTCACATCCCTTGGGGGAGCTATCCTATTTTCTTTGGAACACGCTCTTTATACACCTATCATAAACTCTTTTGATCCCCATAAAGTGTGCGTTGATGGGAGGCAAGTCTTGCTGTTTATGCTGCTTTGTGCCATCACGAAAATTTATCGAGGGTTTGGTTTGTTTGGAACCTAGCTCTCTTTTGGAAACTAGATACCTCGTGTTTGTTTTCCTTCAATTGGTATCTTGTTTCCTTTTGTCTCGCATGTGTCAATGGATATCATTCCTTGATGTATCTTTTAATTGGTATCCTTCAAGTGATAGTTTTTCGTTTGGTATTTTATTTTCACTTGATACCTTGTCTTTGGGTGTCTTATCAACTATGTGTTGATTTGATTTTTGAATGCCTTGAGCATGCATATTTACTATATATATATAGTTTATTTTTGCATGCTTTCTTTCCTTGACCCGATATATAGGGGAAACTCCACCTTGTCATAAATTCGCTAAAGTGTGCATGAAATTCAATTTCATATCAATATGCACATATTTATGTGGAGTTTGTCCTATGTATTGTTGGTTTTCTAACTCTTTGGTCCCAATGAGTTTGGGCACCATTTTGTTTGTGTTGTTGTTCTAGAAACAATTGGAGATGCATTGGATGCTCGGCTCACCTACAAGGAAGGTGCTGGCACCATGGACTTATTGGAGCCAAGCTAGGATGATCGATGATCCATTATCTACTACATCAATCCAATGCTATCTCGGTAAAAAATATCTACTTTATGCATACATTTCTTGCATTCAACCTTTCGTAGGTTGCATCATGGCATGAATTTCTTGATTCGTTCTTGTGGTACTTATTTCCTTCCTCAAAGCATCCGAACGATGATGTCTTATTGCTAGTTGGGATGTCTTTGATGTTCATAAGTTGGAAGTTCATATTGTACAATAAGAAAATATTAGGCCATCTGCTATGCTTGCAAGCAAAGATCTTATTGGTAACATTTATGACTTCCTTTTGGATATCTTGTTTGTTCCTTCTTGTAACCATTTCGTGTGTACATCCTTCTTTGTGGATATATATCATCATGATTGTCTTCTACCTAAAATATTTTACACATGAGAGAAGTTACATCTCTAGTTGATATCCTCTTTTCTTTCACGTCCACTGTTGCATTTCCCTTTTCAGTTTTTGGTGGCTTCGTGAAAGGATTTGTCTTCAGTGCGGATCTTTTATCCTTGCATCTTGATACACTCTTTGGTGGTGAAGATTATTTTTCCTCATGCTTGTCTTGACGAGGGTTTTGACATTTTGGTTGGTATCCCTTCTCTTGACAAGGTTATTATTTCCTTTCTTCACCATGGGTTGTCACAAGTGTGGTTTCTAGTTTTGTTTATTAGTAAGCTTGTGAACCCATTTGCTAGTAGTTGTGTGGGGGAAGGATATGTCTTGCACTTTGTTTCTCATTACTTAAAGACTACGTTGATGAGTAATGCTCATCCTTATCTTAGTCTTCTCGAGTGCCTTGCCATGACTCACAGACATCAATTTGGTTGAGCCTATTATTATATTGCCTCTTTTACATGTTGCTCAACCATATGGTTTGTGCAAGTGATATGCTTATTGTCTCATCTATTTCCTTGCACTTGTTGTGTGTTTTTATTAATTTAGGGGGAGCAACGATCCTATTCTGTGGACTTGTATCAAATACAAAAATAAATTATTAGTGCACAAATCATGGGGAGCTTCTCTAGTTTTGATAAAACACTCCTTTGCCCTTATCATAATATCTTTTTTTTCATGTGGTTCATAGGACCATATGATTGCTTGTTCCTATTGGTACCTTTTGATTGCTTGCTTCTCTCTTTTGTATGTCTTTGTGACAAACGATCATTCTTGCAATATTTGGGTCCTTGATATAGTTCGTTTTCCTCCAACATTTATCATTGTATTTGTGTATTTCTTTGCACTATTGTTGAGAAGTACATACTCTTTGGAGGACCACCTACTATATTGGCTTTCTAAACTTTTTGTCCATTTTGGCAATCGATGCCAATGGGGGAGAAGTTTAGAGAGTTTAGTTTGGTGATGCTTAGAGGGTTTTGCTTTTATTGCTTAAGCATTTACATCTTGTACGCATGCATTATTGCTTTGTATGTGTGCACTTGGTTATGCCTATTTCCTTATATAAAATCTCTTGTATTGATAGTCATCAATTACCAAAATGGGGGAGATTGTTAGAGCATATTTCTTCATATGTGGTTTTGGTAATTGATGACAATCCCTATGGACTAATGGTTGCCTTAAGTTATATTCGAAGGATTTGTCCATAGGCACTTCTTGAAGTCCATCTCTTGGTTTCAAGGAGTTTATATGATGACCAAGGTGGTATTCAAAGTATTATCCAAATATTGGTCATAAAGACACAAGATTGATCAAGACTAAGCAGAGAGTAAATCAAGATGATTAACACACAAAGCGTACACGATGTACCAAGAAGGATCAAGTGATCCCATGGTATGGTAAGCATTGTCCATAACGCTTTTGTGTACTAACCCATCTCTTCGTGATAGTTCTATGTGGGTTTAGGTGGTTTTCCATGGATTTTCGTCAAGAGGAAGATCTCATTCAACCTATGAAGGATGACATCAAGTGGTGATCGTCAACAATACTGCGGTGTGCAACTTCAAGTGGAGCATCACGAAGATATCATGCTTGAAGTTTGCCGTCCATTGTGGTGGCAATGGACTTGTGAAGAATGTGCTGAAGAGTGGCTCACCCATAGTGAGTATGGGGGAGCAATAAATAAAGGTGGTCCATCTTGAGGAAGCCAAGATAATCATCATCTAGCTCAAGAGTACTAGGTGCAAGGTATAGGTTTGCCCTTGATAGGTTTTTCTATTGTAGGATAATTTGTCGTACTATCAAGGGGGGCTCTCAAGTGAGTAGCTTGATTTTATCATTCGTTGAGAGCTTAAACCATTTGCATCCTTGCATCATATCTTGGTTCTTGTTTGGTGTTTCTCCTTTTGAGTTTTAGAGCTTATGGTCATCTTCATGACAACCTCGAGTTCATCGAAAACGGAGTCCATATGCATATTCTATGATGTTTTCTATGTTGGAAGTTTTCTTCAGATTTTATGTCGCCCTTGGATAGCTCTTATCGTTGTGAATTCAGCAAGCTTGAGTTTGGTCGATTTGGAGTTCGTATGCGAAAGTTATGGCAGTTTCACTATCGAGCGGTAGTACCGCCCGTGGAGCGGTAGTAATTTTTTACTACCGCTCTCGGGCGGTAGTACCACTCCCTCGGACATTCTAGCAGCGGTAGTACTGCTCCTAGCAGCGGTAGTACTGCTCCTAGCAGCGGTAGTACCGCTCCGGTCGGGCTATGAGTGGGGGTAACGGTTGGATCTTTCCCCCGCTATATAAAGGAGGTCTTCTTCCCTATTGGATCTTATTTATACATTGAGCTCATGTTATTCCCCCATTGTTGACCTTCTTAGTGCTTTCTAACTCTCAATCCCTCCAATAATTATTGCTAGTTCTTGAGGGAAAAGAGAGAGGAGATCTGGATCCACATCTCCACCAATTACTTTCTGCTCTATGTGAGGGGAACCCATTGGACCTTGATCTTGGAGTTCTTTGTGAGCTCCTTGTTCTTCCTCTCATATTTCTCCATAGCTTTTGTTGTTGTGAAGGGATTTGAGTATGAGGGACTTGGCCACTTTGTGTGTTCTTGCCATTGCATTAGTTGCATCGGTTTGAGTTCTCCACGGTGATACGTGGAAGTGAGAAGTTGAGAAGCTTATTAACCTTGGGTACTTGGTACCCCTAAAAGCTTGGTGGTGCCTCGGAGCTCAATCATTGTGGTGTAAAGCTCCGAGCAAGTGTCGGGGTCTCCAATTAAGTTGTGGAGATTGCCCCGAGCATTTGTGGTCACCTCGAAGCCATATGTCATTGTGGTGAAGCTTCGTGGTGTTGTTGGGAGAGTCCAATTAAGTTGTGGAATTGCCCCAACCTTGTTTGTATGGGATCGGTGACCGCCCTCAAGGGTCCCTTAGTGGAATCACGACATCTTGCATTGTACGAGGGCGTGAGGAGATTAGAGAGGCCCTAGTGGCATCTTGGGGAGCATTTTGCCTCCATACCGCTCCAAACGAAGATTAGCATCCGCAAGGGTGTGAACTTCAGGATACATCATCGTATCCGCGTGCCTCGGTTATCTCTTACCCGAACCCTTTACTTATGCACTTTACTTTGTGATATCCATTTTGTTTCTTGTCATTTATCTTGCTATCATTTAGCTATTTTTCTTGCTTAGCATAAGTTGTTGGTGCACATAGGTGAGCCTAGTTGTTTCAGGTTTTGTGCTTGACAAATTAAACGCTAGTTTTATTCCGCATTTTTTCAAGCCTAAACCATAATTATATTAAAGCGCCTATTCACCACCCCCTCTAGGCGACATCCACGTCCTTTCAATTGGTATGAGAGCTAGGTCTCTCATTATTCCATTGGGAGGGAGTAGTTCACCCTCAGGGCTGAGGTTATGTACCAGTAGCTATGTGTTTCATCTCTCTCTCGTGTTCTTGAGATGGCACGATTTTGATGTATCGCGAGCTTTATTAATATAGATGAATCATATGGAGTTTTCCCCTCTCTATCTTCTTGTGGTGAATTGGGTTTTCCCTTTGAAGTTTTCTTATCGGATTGAGTCTTTAAGGATTTGAGAACACTTGATGCATGTCTTGCGATGGGATATCCGTGGTGACAATTGGTGTTCTATTGATCCACTTGATGTATGTTTTGGTGGTCAACTTGCAGGTTCCGTGACCTTGGGAATCTATGCATAGGGGTTGGCACATGTTGTCGTCTTGACTCTCCGGTAGAAACTTTGGGGCACTCTTTGAAGTTCTTTGTTCTGGATTGAACATGATGAATCTGAAATTGTGTGATGCATACCGTATAATCAAGCCCATGGGTACTTGTGGTGACATTGGAGTATCTAGGTGACATTAGGGTTTTGGTTGATGTGTATCTTAAGGTGTTATTTTAGTATGAACTCTAGGGCTGTTCGTGACACTTATAGGGATAGCTCATAAGATTGATCGGAAAAGATAACTTTGAGGTGGTTTCGTACCCTACAATATTTTTTTCGTTTGTTCTCCGCTATTTGTGACTTTGGAGTGAACTCTTTGTCACACGTGAGGGATTTATATATGATTCAACTATGTTAGTATTGTTGGGAGAACTTGCACTAGTGAAAGTATGTACCCTAGGCCTTGTTTCCAAGCATTTATACAATGTTTTGCTTGTTGTTTACTATAATGTTACCTTGCTGTTTTTATATTTTCATATTACAAAAACCTATATCTACCATCCATATTGCACCTGTATCACCATCTCTTCGCCGACCTAGTGCACCTATACAATTTACCATTGTATTGGGTGTGTTGGGGACACAAGAGACTCTTTGTTATTTCATTGTAGGGTTGCTTGAGAGAAACCATCTTCATCCTATGCCTCCCACGGATTGATAAACCTTAGGTCATACACTTGAGGAAAACTTGCTATTGTCCTACAAAACTCTGCGCTTGGAGGCCCAACACGAGTCTACCAGAAGAAGGTTGTGTAGTAGACATCATCATCTAAAGTATTTGTCGTCTGCTTGCCATGTACGACTGCTACGGTGACAGAAATCCTTCTGTTGCCTCTTGAGCTTGCATCGGTATTTCCCTTGAAGAGGAAAGGGTGGTGCAGCACAAGACCAGTAAGTATTTCCCTCAGTTTGAGAACCAAGGTATCAATCGAGTAGGAGAATCGCGCGAAGTCCAGAGTACCTGCGCAAACACAAAAGAACTTGCACCCAACGCTATAAAGGGGTTGTCAATCCCTTCAAGATTGATTGCAAAAGTGAGATGTGAAGCCGGAAAGTGCAAGGAAGTAAAATTGTAAGGCTGAAAATATGGTGTGAATTAGACCCGGGGGCCATAGTGTTCACTAGAGGTTTCTCTCAAAATAGCAAATAATACGGTGGGTGAACAAATTACTGTCTAGCAATTGATAGAACCGTGCAAAGTCATGACGATATCTAAGGCAATGATCATACATATAGGCATCACGTCCGAGACAAGTAGACCGATACTTTCTGCATCTACTTCTATTACTCCACACATCGACCGCTATCCAACATGCATCTAGTGTATTGAGTTCATGACGAGCAGAGTAACGCTTTAAGCAAGATGACATGATGTAGAGCGATAAACTCAAACCAATGATGAAAACCCCATCTTTTTACCCTTTATGGCAACAACACGATGTGTGCCTTGTTGCCCCTTCTGTCACTGGGAGAGGTCACCGCACGGTATGAACCCAAAACCAAGCACTTCCCCCATTGCAAGAATCATAGATCAAGTTGGCCAAACAAAACCCACAACTCGAAGAGAATTACAAGGATATGAAATGATGCATAAGAGAGATCAGAAGAAACTTGAAGCGACCTGACTCAAGACGAGTCAAGCCTCTACGTTTCTGTGCCATCCCTGGATCAGTATGCTGGCACACACAGTACATCAATGTTTATATCAAAGTGCAATCACATGTAAATAGCGTAAAACTGATATATACCTTAATTATCTCAGCGGAAGCAGTCAAGGGAGTGGAGTCCCAATAAACACCAACGGCAAGTTGAGTGTAGACCGTAACCCTGAATCGTACTCTTACTCGTCGAAGAAAAGTATCTGCAACATAAGACGTTGCAGCCGTGTAGGTCAGCATATTGAATATGCCGACAAGTCACATAAGAGAGGGGTAAAGTAATAATCAACTATGTCTACATGCACATTTGGTCGGTGGAGCTAAGTTTTGCATAAAGCCAGTTTTATCCTACAACAAGAGGGGTTGAAAGCAAAATGTTACTACAAGGTTTGTTGTTAACGAGATGGTTCCGCCAACCAGTTCTCGTACCCGAGTTGTCAATAATTACCCTCATCAAATATATTTAATGGTGTTGAGAAATCCAGATAACTTCAGTTCCTTTGGCTCAAGTTGTCCATGACCGTGGACACGGCTAATCGATTAGGTTTGAGTACTCTGCAGAGTTTTGCACACGTTCCCCACAAGATTTGATTTCCTCCGGGTTTGTCCTCGTACTTCAGGATGTTTGAAGACCGGATGATCAAAACATGGTCTTTCAACGGGTCCCTCTGAATCCCTGTCGGTGCCCATCCATTCCTACCGTCCGTCTACATCTGCTAGCACCGCCTATCCAGAGTCGCCGCGTTGTCCAACCAAGCCAGAACCCATAATGACTTGTGGCTGTGCAGGTAAGCCTTGGGTCTTGAAAATATCCATCCGTCTCTTTGAGCCTGGGTGAAGCTTTCCGTAGGATGTCATGGCCTCTCCAGCATCCCGGGCATCCACTGGGTTTTCCAGGGAGCCGATCAACCGTCCTTCACCCAGTGTTGCATTGCGTCCGAGGTCTTGAAAATCTTGTCTTAGTCCGGTCTTGATTATTATATCAACCTTGCATCACTCGTGGTATACACTCAACCGATAACCCGTCTACTCAAGCATAGCATTAAGAAATTGTCGTCCCGGGGCCAAGTATCGGGGTTGTTGTGTTCCTACCACATGATACTACAACTATACTAAAGTTTCCAAGTACCTAGGCAGCATGCAATTGGGTATAGGATGGTAGAACTACGATGCATAAAACATAGGTGAAAGTATGATCAAAGTGACTTGCCTGTGACGTTGACGAAGAAGAGTTCCTCGAGAAAATAACTTGATAGACTACTCGTCACTCTCCGATGCAATCTATATAACAAACATATCATCCACATAAGCACTCATACTAGCAATCATTCTAGCAATCAAACAAAAGAGAGAGAGAGAGCGAAAGAGAAACCGAAAGAAACTTCAAATTGGACTAAAGAGTCTTCTACTACGTCAACCACTAAATAGTTTTGTCTAACAGAAAATATTAACAAAGAACTAATATATAAATCTAACTAAGATAAAATAAAGTGTTTTTCACAAAACCTTTGAAAGTATTCCCAAACGGGATTTGAAACAACGGTGAAAACAATTGCACGTTACTACGGAGCTAGAATTGTTTTCATAAAAACAAATAAAACTAAAATAAGAACTTGTTGCAAAACTACTGTTAACTAACATAACCAAAACAATAATAATGTTTCTGAAATAATAAAGAAAGTATTTTAAAACAAAAGTAGAAAATGAATTAGCTGAAAACCGAAAAGCGGTGAAACAGAAATTGTTTCACATGAAATAATGAGTTAAAATACTCAAACAAAGCTGAAATTTTTACCACTGATACTTAAGATCACTAGGGATGAGTACCAAAAGGAATCAAATTAAAAGCTATTTTTAACCTCCTGGGAGGAAAAATAGTGTTTAAACTAAATCTGCTCTAACTTATATTTAAAAATTTCAAACATAGACAAATTATATATTTTTAAAAACTACAGGAAATTTGTGACCTACTGGAAAAAGAATCAAAGTCATTGGACTTCGGGATAAAAAGTTGTGGCTAAAACAAGATTGAAAGTTTCTGTTTTTGCAGTCGAAACAGAAAAAAACTGCTGCTACTAGTACTAACACGTGGCAAGCTGCGGAGGGGTGTTTGTTTCTCGGTTTGGAGCAAACGGCCTATCACTAACAAAGGTGCTGGTTAATTCCTAAGTGAAAATAAACCCACTGGTTTTCTGGGATAAACCGAAGAGGTATTCTCTGTTCTAATCTAAGCCTTACTTATTAGATCCAACGGTTGTAAACAATCTGAACATGCAATACAGAGAGATGGAGGGGGAGATCACCGTGGCTGGGTGCTGGGCAGTGCTACGGCGAGGCACGTTGCCGGCGAAGGGGGAAGGGGGGCTCCGGGGCGGTGAGGAAAATGGGGAGACGGCGGCGGGGTCCTTCTCCTTCGCGGGGAGGCGTTGGGCGGCTCAGGTGCTGCTCCTGGCCATGGGCAGTAGGAACTGCTGCTCGCGGCGGTGGTGCAGGGCTAGGGCGGCGGCGAGGGGAGAGGGGTGCTGGCGGCGGTGGTAAGGGGCGGCGGTGGAGGGGTGGCGGGGGGTGGCAAGGGGGCGCTGGTGGCGGTGGTGCAGCGACGGCAGGGTGGTGCTGGGGCTGGTGCTGCTGCTGCTGCGGGGGTGGGGTGATGGGGTGCTGGCGGCGGTGGTGCAGCCACGGGGTGGCGCTGGGCAGGGGCTTTTATAGGCCATGGGGAGGGGTACTAAGAGCATCTCCAACAGCCGCGCTACGCGCCGCGCCTAAAAAACCTGTTTGCCGCGCGCTGGTCGCCTGGTTTGCCGCGTCGCGCAGCGCTGGCTCCAGCAGCAGCTTTAAAATGCAGTGCGCGCGCTCCGCTCCAGCAGCGCGCTAAAATGCAGCGCGCGCGCCGCTCCAGCAGCTTTCAAATATAGGGCATATGGACACAAAATAGTTTGAAACATTCATCAAAATGCAATGAACATGTGAAATTTTTAACACAAACAAGTTGATGAATAAAAGTCATGCCCACAAGTTCTTCCAACCAAGTTCAAAATGCAAACCAAGTTCAAAATACAAGTTCATCCAACAAAGTTGAAGACATAAACACATCAACCATCTTCCTCGTCTTCTTCCTCTTCTTCCTCTTCTTCCGCCGACGATTCTTCCGCCTTCGAAGATGAATCTTCCTCCCTAACCTCATCACGCACCGCATCACGTGTAGCTCCGACGGTCTTGGCAAGTTCTTCAACGGCATTTTCACGGGTATGTGTGTGAGGCACATCGAAAGACATTCCACCCATGGCCGGAGGTGCACCCATGCCTCCCATGGCGACCGGAGGTACACCCATGCCTCCCATGAGAGAAGCAAAACTCATGCCACCCATGCCTCCCATAGCGTTGGAGGGTGCTCCAAAGCCACCCATGCCTCCCATAGCGTTGGAGGGTGCTCCAAAGCCACCCATGCCTCCCATGGCGCCGAAGCCACCCAAGCCTCCCATGGCGCCGAGGCCCATGCCTCCCATGGCGTCGAGGCCACCGCCACCCATGCCGCCAAGGCCACCGCGGATCATGGCTCTTTTTTGAATCAAGACTTCTTCACGGGCAAGGTTGACATATTCCTTTTGCGCATCATTGAACAAAGATGTGTCCAAGAAGAACAAGTGCTTTTCCCATTCCAACAACTTAGCTCGCTCCTCCATGCCCACCTTCCTCTCCTCCAATGCCACTTTCCTCTCCTCGGCGGCCACCCTCCTCTCCTCGGCCGCCAACGTCCTCTCCTCGGCCGCGGCATCTTGGTTCCTTGCCATTTTCCTCACCTCGTTCGCTTCTTTTCTTGCCTTCACAATAGCTTCCATAGCATTTGTGAGCTCATCATCTCCTTTCCTCTTCTTCTTTTCGGTTTTGTCCTTCTTGCACCCATCCGGTCGTTTTGGTTTCGAGTATGAAACCAAGTTGGGTGTGGGGCTTCTCTTGCCGTCATCACTTGATGCATCATCCTCCTCCTCATCATCATTCAACTCAATTGTGCGCTTGCGTTTGTTTCTCAAATGCAAATCATCCAAATCTTCACGCTTCTTCCATTTCTCATCATCCTTCAACACTTCATAGCAATGAGGCAAGGTAAAGATCTTTCCTTTCTTGATCTTCCCCTTCTTGGTTGTCCTCGTCTCTTCTTTGAACAAGTTTTGTGCAATGTTGTACTACAAGAAAAACAAAACAAGTTAGCACTTCGGACACCAAAAACAAGTATGATGAACATGTATGAGATGCCACTTACTCTATCATCCTCATTTGTGCCACTTGGGTTAAGCTTGTCAACTGCCTTTTGTGCGGCCGCCCACTTTTGACAATCCGAGTTGATTGTCGACCATCAGGACCGAAGTGATCTCTCAGAGCGGTCAATTCCACTCACGTTCTGAGCATGAAAGTGTTCTTTCATTCGCCCCCAATAAGCATCTCTACTTTGATCACCTCCAATGGATGGATCCCTCGACACTTGCAACCAAGTATTGCATAGTAATTTGTCATCGTTGGTGGTGTAATTGCCCGCTCTTCCTTTCGGCGCCTCGACAATGCCCTCACCCTCCTCGTCCACCTCAAACTCATGGTCGTCCAAATGGATGTCATTGGTTTGAGACCAATGCGAATTGTTGGACCCAACACCCATTGTTGACATGTATGCATCATCATTGAGACTACAAATGCAAATATAAGCTATCTATATGATGATGCATTGAAAAAATAACAAGAAAATAAAAGTTGGAATTTTTTTCAGCTTGGGAGCATTTCGTCGAACACGTGGTGCGCGTCGGCCGCCGGCTCAAAGAGTGAGCTCATCGGCGCTTCGGTAGACGCCGCGCCCGTCCGCCGCCCTGCAAGCTTCTTCTTCGCCTTCGAGCTGCCGGAGCCGTCCGCTGCCTTCTTTTTCGCGGATGTTTTTCCTTTCTTCGGCTTCGACTCAGTGGGGAGCTTTGACGGCGCGGCGGCAGCACGGGACTGCGCCGGCGCGACGCCACCCGTCGGCGTGGTCATCCGCGGCGGTAAGAAGAGGCTGCGCGCGAGGCCGACGGTCGGCGGAGCTCCGGTGGCGGCGGCGGCGCCAGCGCTAGGGTTTTCGGCGGCGGCGGCTGTGGCGGCGGCGGCGGCGGGAGGGTCGCGGCTGTACAGCGGGGTCAGCGGGGCGCCGGTGTGCGCGTCCATGGTGGCCGGGGCGCTGGCGCCGGCGCGCGCGGGTGTGAAGGAGGAAGGAAAGGGCGAGTTCGCGCGCGCGCTCGAGTCTGCCGCGCGCGGAAGTGGACGCCCGAAATTAACCGCGCGGGATGAGGCTATGGCCAGCGCGCCCAACTCGTTTTAGCGCGTTTTTTGCGCGCCCGCTGGAGCTGTCGGCCGCGTTGCGCGCGCGCTATAGTCCCTTTTTTTGCGGCGCGGCGCTAGTATAGCGCGGCTGTTGGAGATTCTCTAAGGAAAGGAGAGGGAGGCAGGATACGGGAATCGCTGGGTGTTCCTGGGAGGGCTGCGGGCTTGGTTTCGGTGCTGGTTCAGAAAGGAAAGAGCGAGGGAAGAGAAAGAGAAGAAGGCCGATGGGGAGAGTCTCGGCCAGGGGAGGTCCACTTGGCAGAGAGAAAGGAGGCAGGGAGAGGTACTTAAGGAAGGGAGAGGGAGTGCTGGGAAGGAGAGGGAGGCAGGGATCGGTTCGTTACAGAGGAAGAAGGAAGGAGGAGGGAGAAAAGGTAGGAGAAGGGTGGGGTGACGTGGAGAGGGACTTGGGGAGGGAGGGAGGCGGTGGAGGAAAAAAAGGCACGGGAGAGGCGGTGGCTGGATTCAAGGGATTTGATCCCAGGAAAAAAAGAAGAGGCTCAGGCCAGGTTAAAGAAAAAAAGATTTTTCCTTTTTTTTAAACCTAGCCAAAACAGAAAAATATAAAGGCTAAAAGGAAAAATAAATCAATATATCCATATATGGTATTATATACGCAGAAAATCAGAAAATAGATCTCTACCCAAATAACATTTTTTTTCTAAAGCCAAAATAAAAACTTTAGAAAAAATTATTTTTTCCAAAATCCCTAAAAGTATTATTTCTTTTTGCAAATAATTTTCAAATGATCCTCTAAGGTTGAGGTTGCAAATAACATTCAGAATGCCCGGGTATTTGAGGGTCATGTTCCTCCGCTCTTTTTTGTTTGACAGAATGCATTTCCCGGCATTTGGTTGCACGAAGAAAACGAATGAAAATGCAAAGAATTCAAATGCAAATATCTCCGTTCAAATTCCGTATAATTGAAGAAGTCATGTCATCTTCTCTCGTTGCTTTTAAAAGCTTTAATTTGAATTCACCGGAGAAGGGGAAAGTCATTTTATTCCCTCTCGTTCAAAAGTTTCGAAAGTTTCAAATTTCACACAAGTTTCAGTCACTCAGCAAACAAACAAACAATCAATCTAATAATTATATTAACATTCCAAAATTTATAATTTTGGGATGTTACAAAACTCAAATAAGATTCATAGATAATCTGATCATAAATCCACAATTCATCGGATCTCGACAAACACACCGCAAAATAAGATTACATCGGATAGATCTCAATGAAGATCATGGAGAACTTTGTATTGAAGATCCAAGAGAGAGAAGAAGCCATCTAGCTGCTAGCTATGGACGCGAAGGTCTATGGTGAACTACTCACACATCATCGGAGGGGTCATGGTGTTGATGAAGAAGCCCTCCGTATCCGAATCCCCCCTCCGACAGGGCACCAGAACGTGCCCCAGATGGGATCTTGCGGAGACAGAAGCTTGTGGCGGCGGAAAAGTATTTTCGTGGATCTCTTCTTCAGTTTTGGAATTTTTCTGAATTTATAGGCGGAAGAGGTAGGGCAGACCTGCCACAGACCTGATAGGCGCGGGCCCCCTGGTCGCGCCTAGGGGGCTTGTGGGGTCCCCTGCTAGCCCCTGCCTTGGTTCTCAAGTCTGGTGCGTATCTTCTGTTCCGAAAAAATCTTTTCGGAAGTTTTATTCCGTTTGGACACCGTTTAAAATCCTCCTATGAAAATGGTCAAAAACACGGAAAAAACAGGAACTGGCACTTGGCACTGAGTTAATAAGTTAGCCCAAAAAAGATAAAAGGCATACAAAACATCCAAAGTTTGACAAGATAATAGCATGGAACCATCAAAAATTATAGATACGTTGGAGACGTATCAAGCATCCCCAAGCTTAATGATGACCCACAAGTATAGGGGATCAATCATAGGCCTTTCGATTAGTAAGAGTGTCGAACCCAACGAGGAGCAGAAGGCTCTGATAAACGGTTTTCAGCAAGGTAATAACTGCAAGCACTGAAAGTAGTAGTAACAAGTGATGGTGTAGTGAGGTGAAGCGCAAGTAGTAGCAACGGTGCAACAAAGTGGCCCAATCCCTTTTGTAGCAAGGGACAAGCCTGAACAAAGTCTTATAAGAGGAAAAACGCTCCCGAGGACACACGGGAATTTCTGTCATGCTAGTTTCATCATGTTCATATGATTCACGTTCGTTACTTTGATAGTTTGATATGTGGGTGGACCGACGCTTGGGTACTGCCCTTACTTGGACAAGCATCCCACTTATGATTAACCCCTCTCTCAAGCATCCGCAACTATGAAAGAAGAATTAAGACAACGTCTAACCATAGCATTAAACTAGTGGATCCAAATCAACCCCTCATGAAGCAATGCATAGACTGGGGTTTAAGCTTCTGTCACTCTAGAAACCCGTCATCTACTTACTACTCCCCAATGCCTTCCACTAGGCCCAAATAATGGTGAAGTGTTAGGTAGTCGATGTTCACATAACACCACTAGAGGAAAAACAACATACAACATATCAAAATACTGAACGAATACCAAATTCACATGACTATTATTAGCATGACTTATCCCATGTCCCCAGGAACAAAACTAACTACTCAAAAAGCATAATCATAATCATGATCAGAGGTGTAATGAGTAGCATCAAGGATCTGAACATAAACTCTTCCACCAAGTAATCCAACTAGCATCAACTACAAAGAGTAATCAACACTACTAGCAACCTTACAAGTACCAACCGGAGTCGCGAGACGGAGATTGGTTACAAGTGATGAATTAGGGTTTGGAGATGAGATGGTGCTGATGAAGATGTTGATGGAGACGAGTCCCCTTTGATGAGAGGAGTGTTGGTGATGATGATGGCGACGATTTCCCCCTCCGGGAGGGAAGTTTCCCCGACAGGATTGTCCTGCCAGAGCTCTAGATTGGTTGTGCTCAAGTTCCGCCTCGTGGCGGCGGCGCCTCCTCGAAAAATCTCCGCCTTAATTTTTTTTTCCGGATGAAACCCTTCATATAGCAGAAGAGAGAAGAGGGGGGGGGGGGCAGTGGGCCACCAGGGTGCCCACAAGCCCTGTAGCCACGACGAGGGGGTAGGCTGCGGCCACCAGGCTTGTGGGCCCTGGCAGCTCCCATCTGGCACTTCTTTCGCCCAGTATTTTTATATATTCCCAAAAAATTCCACGTTGATTTTCAGGGCATTTGGAGTTGCGCAGAATAGAGGACTCAGACTTGCTCCTTTTCCAGTCCAGAATTCCAGCTGCCGGTATTCTCCCTCTTCAAATAAACCTTGCAAAATAAGAGAGAAAAGGCATAAGTATGGTACCACAAAGTATAATAACAGTCCATAAAGCGATAAATAACAACGTGAAAGCATGATGCAAAATGGACGTATGAACTCCCCCAAGCTTAAACCTCACGTGTCCTCAAGCGAAAACTAAGATCCATAAACATGTTCACATGTTTAGGGATGAAGGTTTCGATAAAACATAATACGGACATGAGGGCAACATGACCACACATAGAACAACAATACATCATAAAGATTCTTATGGGAAAGTAACAGTTCCTTCACAAAGCAAAGTATGAATCAAAAACCTTACCGAGAAGTAGCCAACAACAATCCATAGTCATTGAAGCAATTGCAATTTATTATAACATCAGAAAGAGTCAAATAAGAGCTTGTAAAGCAAATCCACATACTCAATCATCTCTTTTGTTTTCCACAATTGTTACAACTCACGTGGTACTCATGGCATCAAAGTTTCAGTTGGACACAGAGAAAGATAGGGGCTTATAATTTTGCCTCCAACCATTTACCTCAAGGGTAAAGTCAACAATAATAAAGCATAAGTACTCATCTCCAAGTTGATATATGAATATAGATCTTTCCCAAGCATATGACGTTCACCAAGATGAAGACGGAATAGGGAATTGGTGTTGATCACCATGACTTTCACAAGGACAAAAGTAAAGGTACAAGATAGGCCCTTCGCAGAGGGAATCAGAGGTTGTCATGCGCTTTTGTGGTTTGGATGCGTGTCCTCTTAGTGCGGAGGAACGTCACTCTATATTGCCTCCTGTGATAATGAACTTTATTATGCAGTTTGTCGCTTTTATGTCTTCCTCATCACAGGTTCGTATAAAGCTTATTTTCCACACACTAATAGAGCATACATATTAGAGAGAAATTTTTATTGCTTGCACCGATGACAACTTACTTGAGGGATCTTATTCAATCCATAGGTAGATATGGTGGACACTCATGGCAAGACTGGTTTGAAGGTTTTTGGATGCACAAGTAGTATCTCTACTTGGTGCGGGAGTTTTGGCTAATATGAGGTGGAAGAAATCGTCATATGCTAAGGAATCTCTAGACATATAACATTGTTTGGAATCAAGCAAACACAATTCATTATGTTGTCTTTCTTGTCCAACATCTACTTCTAAGCATGTAATCGTTTGGTGAGTTCTCACAATTGTAAAAAGTGTCTAAGATGATATATTTATATGTGAACCTCTCTTTCCTTATTACTTCTTATTAATTGCAACAATGACTGGGGTCTATGTTGGTCTATTCTCAACAAGTTTCAATCATCATACTTGTTATATGTGAAGCTATCACTTTCCATAAGATCATCTCATGATCTTTCATGCTATCGTTCTTTTCATACTTTTGATCACGGCACAAAACAAAGCCCTTGATTAAGATACTCTTTATTATATAGCTCGCAAGCTCGAATACATCGGGGGAGACACAAGGCAAAAGACTCAACTAGACACTGAAGACTTATCCCACTAAGTGAAGAAAGTAAAAACTGAAAAAGATAGAACTAAAACAAAGGTAAAAGCAAAATATATAAAGGTGATACGATACCAGGGAAACTCCCCCAAGCTTGGCAAAAGCCAAGGGGATTGCCCATACAAATGCTCAGTTGTCTTCCTTTGGTGGTGATGATGGTGGAGTCTTTGCCTTTGATTCCAAGAGAGCTATCAATCATTGATTTTTACCTTGGAGATCTGCAACATGATTCTCCAGCAAAACAACTTCACGAGAAAGGGAAATATTGCGAGCACGAGTTGTTTCACAAAACCTAAAGAGTTCAATCAAGGATGGAGACAACACGTGAAGGAAGGGTTGGAGAAAATCCACTCCTTCAACGTGTTCAATGTTGAACATAGGTTTACCTTGCTCCCTAGCTTGGGTTTTCTCCTTAGCTTTGTCCTTGGCTTCCGTGACTTCTACTCTTTTCAGATCAGCATCTACTTCTTCATGAACTTGAGGGAGATTATTCTCCCCAATAGATTCCTGAGACATCTTTGCTCTAAATCTGCGGCAGACAACTCGAAACGAAAATAGAGGAAAACTACGCGATACGGAGATCAAAACCCTCGGGCGTATATATAATGATTTTTTTCTCGACCAGAAGGAGTGCTCCGCAAGAAAACGGAGTCCAGGAGGCACACGAGGTGCCCACAAGCCCTGTAGCCGCGGCCAGGGGGGAGGCCACGACTACCAAGCTTGTGGCCGCCTCATGCGCTCTCCCGACTGCTTTTTATTTTTCTATTTTTCCATAAAATCCAAAATAGAGAAAATTTCATACTGGAAAAGTTTTGGAGTCCAATTACTTACCGAAACACATACTCTTCATTTTCGGGGTCTGAAACAGGCTGATAAACATCCCTTATGTACTCCTCTGGAGTTATGATATTGATGATATTGGTCTCAACATTTATGGGAGTACCAAAGATATAATGCTTGATTCTTTGCCCATTTACCACTCTCGGAAAATTACCTTCCATGTTATTGATTTTGATGGCACCGGAATGCTATAATTCCTCGATAACGTAGGGACCTTCCCATTTAGAGAGAAGCTTGCCTGCGAAGAATCTTAAGCGAGAATTGTATAGCAGGACATAATCACCTACATTGAACTCACGTTTTCGTATTCTTTTATCGTGCCATCTCTTAACCTTTTACTTGAACAACTTGGCATTCTCATATGCGTCAGCCCTCCATTCATCTAATGAGCTGATATCAAACAACCGCTTCTCACCGGCAAGTTTGAAATCGAAGTTGATCTGTTTGATTGCCCAATAAGCTTTGTGTTCTAGCTCAAGAGGTAAATGACAGGCCTTACCATAAACCATTTTATACGGCGACATGCCCATGGGATTCTTATAAGCAGTCCTATAAGCCCATAGTGCATCGTCAAGTTTGCTAGACCAATTTTTTCGAGATCTATTGACAGTCTTTTGTAAGATCAATTTGATCTCCCTATTACTCAACTCCACTTGACCACTAGACTGAGGATGATA
This sequence comes from Hordeum vulgare subsp. vulgare, assembly GCF_904849725.1. NCBI lineage: Eukaryota > Viridiplantae > Streptophyta > Magnoliopsida > Poales > Poaceae > Hordeum > Hordeum vulgare. Next base: position 529,689,866 of record NC_058520.1, on the reverse strand, counting down.
AGGAGATGCAATTCTATGGTTGACATCATACTTAGCGAGCATCTTGCGGAAAACACCATGAATGAAATGTGAACCGCCATTAGTCATCAGATATCTAGGGACTCCAAATCTTGGGAAAATGACTTCTTTAAGCATCTTAATAGAGGTGTGATGATCAGCATTTCTAATGGGGATAGCTTCTACCCACTTAGTGACATAATCAACATCAACTAAGATGTGAGTATACCCATTGGAACTCGGGAAGGGTCCCATATAATCAAAGCCCCAGACATCAAATGGTTCAATGACAAGTGAATAGTTCATAGGCATTTCCTGACGTTTACTGATGTTCCCTATTCTTTGACATTCGTCACAAGACAAGACAAACTTACGGGCATCCTTGAAGAGAGTGGGCCAATAGAAACCTGATTGCAATACCTTATGAGCAGTTCTATCTCGAGCATGGTGTCCTTCGCACGCTTCGGAATGACACTTCTGCAGGATCTGTCCCTATTCATGTTCAGGCACACAACGTCTAATAACACCATCTACTCCTTCCTTATAAAGGTGAGGATCATCCCAAAAGTAGTGTCTCAAATCAAAGAAGAATTTCTTCTTTTGCTGGTAGGTGAAAATGGTGGTATGTATTTGGCTACGATATAGTTTGCGTAATCAGCATACCACGGTGCACTATGTGAAGTGCGGATGACATTCAATTGCTCATCGGGAAAGCTATCATCAATAGGTTTTGGGTCATCAAGGACATTCTCTAGCCTGGATAAGTTATCTGCTACACGGTTATCAGCACCCTTTTGGTCAACAACGTGCAAATAAAATTCCTGTAGCAGGAGAACCCATCTGATTAGCCTAGGCTTAGTGTCCTTCTTCTCCATAAGGTACTTAACAACAACATGATCAGAGTGAATAATGACTTTGGAGTCAACTATATAAGATCTGAACTTTTCACATGCAAACACGACTGCTAAAAATTCCTTCTTCGTAGTGGCATAGTTTCTTTTGGCACTGTCTAGAGTTTTACTAGCGTGGTGAATAACATTCAACTTCTAGTCAACTCTTTGTCCTAGAACAGCACCAACAGCGTAATCACTAGCGTCGCACATGATTTCAAAGGGCAAGTTCCAATCAGGTGGTTGAACAATAGGTGCGGTTATCAAGGCCCTCTTAAGTATTTTGAAAGCTTCCTCACAATCCTCATCAAAAACAAAAGAAACATCCTTCTGCAAGAGGTTGGTGAGAGGCCTAGAAATCTTAGAGAAGTCTTTAATGAACCTTCTATAGAAACCCTCATGACCTAGGAAACTTTGTATACCTCTGATATCTGTGGGGCAAGACATTTTCTCAATTGCATCAATCCTAGCCTTATCAACTTCAATGCCTTTCTCAGAGATTTTGTGTCCTAAGACGATGCCTTCATTAACCATGAAGTGGCACTTCTCCCAGTTGAAGACGAGGTTGGTATCCTTGCATCTCTGTAAAACTCAATTAAGGTTGCTGAGGCAATCCTCAAAGGAAGAACCGTAAATAGAGAAATCATCCACGAAAACCTCAACAATCTTTTCACAAAAGTCAGAGAATATTTCCATCATACATCTTTGAAAGGTGGCAGGTGCATTGCATAAGCCAAAAGGCATACGTCTATAAGCAAAGGTACCGAAGGGGCAGGTGAAAGTGGTTTTCTACTGATCAGATTGTGCAACAGGTATTTGCGAGAAACCTGAATAACCGTCTAGAAAGCAGAAGTGTGTGTGTTTAGATAGCCTTTCTAGCATTTGGTCGATAAACGGCAAAGGATAATGGTCTTTCCTGGTTTCCTTGTTCAGTTTCCGGAAGTCTATCACCATCCTATAGCCAGTAATAATCCTCTGTGGGATTAGTTCATTCTTATCATTAGGAACGACGGTGATACCTCCCTTCTTAGGTACGCAATGTACAGGACTTACCCAATCACTATGAGCAACAGGATAAATGATTCCTGCTTCCAGAAGCTTTAATATTTATTTTCTCACGACCTCTTTCATCCTAGGATTTAACCTCCATTGATGATCAGCGACTGGCTTAGAATCAGGATCGGTTTTAATCTTGTGCTGACATAGAGTGGGACTAATACCCTTAAGATCATCAAGAGTATATGCAATAGCAGCACGGTGCTTCCTCAAAGTTTTTAATAACTTCTTCTCATCGTGATTCGAGAGGTGGGCACTAATAATAACAAGATATATTTCCGTCTCATCAAGATAGGCATACTTAAGTGTATCTGGTAACTGTTTTAGTTCGAACACAGGATCACCCTTTGGTGGGGGAGGATCCCCAAGCAGTTCAACAGGTAGATTATTCTTAAGAATATGATATTGTTCTAAAGCAATTTTATCTATCTCATCTCTTTCATCCATATGCATATCATTTTCATGCTCAAGCAGATATTGCTCTAAAGGATCCGTAGGAGGCACGACAATAGAGGCAAGAGCAATGATTTCATCCCTACCAGACGACTCTTTTTCATGGGGTTGTGTTCCAAACTTGGAGAAGTTAAATTCATGAGACACACCCTCGAAACTAACAGTGACAGTCTGTTTAATGCAATCAATATGAGCATTGACAGTGTTGAGAAAGGGTCTACCAAATATGATGGGACAAAAGCTATCTTGTGCAGTAGCAAGGATGAGGAAATCAGTAGGATACTTCGTCTTACCACACAAGAATTCTACATATCTCACAATTCCCACAGGGCAGATAGTGTCTCTATTAGCTAGCGTGATAGTGACATCAATGGGTTCTAACTCAGCAGGTGCAATCTCATCTTTGATTTCATCATATAGGGACCGGGGTATTGCACTAACACTAGCACCCATATCACATAAACCATGATAACAGTGATCTCCTATCTTGACAGAAACAACGGGCAGGCCAACTACAAGTCTGTATTTGTCTTTTGCGTGAGGTTTAGCAATTCTAGCGGAGTCCTCACAGAATTTGATAACATGCCCGTCTATGTCTTCGGCTAAGAGATCTTTGATAATAGCAACACTTGGTTCAAATCTAATTTCCTCAGGGGGTGCAAGTGGTCTAATGTAGCCTCTACGTATCATAGTTGAAGCTTTAGAATGATCCTTTATCCTAACAGGGAAAGGTGGTTTCTCAATGTAAGCACTAGGAACAACAGGATCACTATAGGCAATGACTTTCTCTTCAACTAGATTGGGTTTAACTATGTTGACTTCTACAGGAGGATGATACTTAAACCACTGCTCTTTGGGAAGATCAATATGAGCAACAAAAGATTCACATAGAGAAGCTACTATCTCAGAGTCAAGTCCATACTTAGCGCTAAAATCTCTAGAAGTGTTCGTTTCAACAAAAGATTTAACGCAATCAAACTGGAAATTCATACCTGACTCCTTACCTTCTTCAAGCTCCCAATATTCACAGTTTAGTTTAATTCTTTCCAATAAATTCCACTTGTGGTCAATATCCTTCTTCATAAAAGAACCGGTACAAGAAGTGTCAAGCATGGTACGATTTTCATGCGAAAGCCGAGCATAAAAGTTTTGAGTGATAATTTCTCTCGAGAGCTCATGATTGGGGCATGAATATAGAATTGATTTAAGCCTCCCCCAAGCTTGAGCTATGCTTTCCCTGTCACGAGGCCAAAAGTTATAAATATAATTCCGATCACGATCTACTAAATGCATAGGATAAAACTTTTGATGAAATTCCAATTTCAACCGATTGTAGTCCCATGATCGAGTATCATCACATAGCCTATACCAAGTCAACGCCTTATCCTACAAAGATAAAGGAAATACTTTCTTCTTTACCTCATCCTCGGGCAAACCAGCAAGCTTAAATAAACCACAAACTTCATCTACATAGATTAGATGCAAGTCTGGATGTGATGATCCATCTCCTGTAAAAGGATTAGCTAGCAGTTTCTCAAGCATACCCGAAGGAATTTCATAAAAGATATTTTCAGTAGGTACCTTAGGTTGAGGAGCAACTCCTCGTGCTTCTGTTCGTGGTGAATATACCCCGAACAAATTCCTCAAAGGAACAGTTTCCATAGTGACAAGGACAATAAATTTCAGCACAGTATATAAATGTTTCCTTAGCAAATTCCACTTACCAAAGGCGCTTCACTCCCCGGCAACGGCGCCAAAAAAGAGTCTTGATGACCCACAAGTATAGGGGATAAATCGTAGTCCTTTCGATAAGTAAGAGTGTTGCACCCAACGAGGAGCAGAAGGCTCTGATAAACGGTTTTCAGCAAGGTAATAACTGCAAGCACTGAAAGTAGCGGTAACAAGTGATGGTGTAGTGAGGTGAAGCGTAGCAGGTGAGCAGTAACAACTAACAAGTAGTAGCAACGGTGCAGCAAAGTGGCCCAATCCCTTTTGTAGCAAGGGACAAGCCTGAACAAAGTCTTATAGGAGGAAAACCGCTCTCGAGGACACACGGGAATTTCTGTCATGCTAGTTTCATCATGTTCATATGATTCGCGTTCGTTACTTTGATAGTTTGATATGTGGGTGGACCGGCGCTTGGGTACTGCCCTTACTTGGACAAGCATCCCACTTATGATTAACTCCTATCGCAAGCATCCGCAACTACGAAAGAAGAATTATGACAACGTCTAACCATAGCATTAAACTAGTGGATCCAAATCAGCCCCTTACGAAGCAACGCATAGACGGGGGTTTAAGCTTCTGTCACTCTAGCAACCCATCATCTACTTACTACTCCCCAATGCCTTCCTCTAGGCCCAAATAATGGTGAAGTGTTATGTAGTCGACGTTCACATAACACCACTAGAGGAAAAACAACATACAACATATCAAAATACCGAACGAATACCAAAGTCACATGACTATTATTAGCATGACTTATCCCATGTCCTGAGTAACAAAAGTAACTACTCACAAAGCATAATCATAATCATGATCAGAGGTATAATGAGTAGCATCAAGGATCTGAACATAAACTCTTCCACCAAGTAACCCAACTAGCATAAACTACAAAGAGTAATCAACACTACTAGCAACCTTACAAGTACCAATCGGAGTCGCGAGATGGAGACTGGTTACAATTGATGAACTAGGGTTTGGAGATGAGATGGTTCTAACGAAGATGTTGATGGAGACGAGTCCCCTCCGATGAGAGGAGTGTTGGTGATGACGATGGCTGCGATTTCCCCCTCCGAGAGGGAAGTTTCCCCGGCAGGATCGTCCTGCCAGAGCTCTAGATTGGTTCTGCTCAAGTTCTGCCTCGTGGCGGCGGCGCCTCCTCGAAAAAGCCCCTCCTTGATTTTTTTCCGGACGAAACCCTTCATATAGCAGAAGAGGGGGGCCAGTGGCCACCAGGGTGCCCACAACCCTCGTAGCCGCGGCAGGGGGGTAGGCCGCGGCCACCAGGCTTGTGGGCCCGTGGCAGCTCCCCTCTTGCACTTCTTTCGCCCATTATTTTTTATATATTCCCAAAAAATTCCACGTTGATTTTCAGGGCATTTGGAGTTGCGCAGAATAGAGGATTCAGACTTGCTCCTTTTCCAGTCGAGAATTCCAGCTGCCGGTATTCTCCCTCTTCAAATAAACCTTGCAAAATAAGAGAGAAAAGGCAAAAGTATGGTACCACTAAGTATAATAACAGTCCATAAAGCGATAAATAACAACATGAAAGCATGATGCAAAATGGACGTATCACTTAACTCCTGCTCGTCCTCGAGTAGGGAAGTGATAAGGACTGAATTTTTGATGTGGAATGCTACCTAGCTTAGTTGTCCTTTGTAACTTATTTCATGTGACATGAATGTTCAGATCTGTAACACTCAAAACAATAGTTTGCTATTGACATGAAAACAATAATACTTCAAGCAAACTAGCAAGGTAATCATGAACTTTCGAAATAACAAGGCCAAAGAAAGTTATCCCTACAAAATCATATAGTCTCGCTATGCTCCATCATCCTCACACAACTAATTTAAATCATGCACAACCCCGGTATTGGCCAAGTAATTGTTTTCGCACTCTTACTTTTTCAAACCTTTTTTAACTATCACGCAATACATGAGCGTGAGCCATGGATATAGCACTATAGGTGGAATAGAGTGTGGTGGTGGTTGTGGGACAAAAAAGGAGGAGATGGTCACATTGACTCGGTGTATTAAAGGGCTATGGAGGTGCGCATTAATATATATCAATGTGAATGAGCAGGGATTGCCATACAAAGGATGCACTAGAGCTATAAGTATGTGAAAGCTGAAAAGGAGAACTAGTGTGTGTGCATCCAACTTGCTTGCTCACGAAGACCTAGGGCAATTTGAGGAAGCCCATCCTTGGAATATACAAGCCAAGTTATATAATGAAAATTCCCACTAGCATATGGTGGTGACAAAACAAGAGGCTCTCAATCATGAAGAACATGGTGTTATTATGAAGCACAAGTGTGGAAGAAGATAGTAGCATTGTCCCTTCTCTCTTTTTCTTTTTTTTATTTGGGCTCTTTGGCCTCTTTTTTTCTCTCTTTATTCCTCGCATGGGACAGTGCTCTAATAATGATGATCATCACACTTTTATTTACTCACAGCTCAAAGCTTAGAACGATGATGACTCTGTAAGGAAATGCCTCCGACAGTGTACCGGGATGTGCAACGATCTAGCTTGGCGTATGACGTTGAAACATCTCGCTAGCTTTCTTATGATCATGCAATGGCAATATGAGAGTGACGACACAAGTCATGAGACGGAACAGTGGGGTTGCATGGCAATACATCTCGGAATGGCTATGAGAATGCCATAGTAGGTAGGTATGGTGGCTGTTTTGAGGAAGGAATATGGTGAGTTTGTGCACCAGCGAAAATTGCGCGGTACTAGAGAGGCTAGCAATGTTGGAAGGTGAAAGTGCATCTATACCATGGACTCACCTTAGTCATGAAGAACTCACATACTTGTTGCGAAAGTTTTTATTAGTAATCGAAACAAAGTGTTAAACGCATACTCCTAGGGGAAGGGTTGGTAGGTGTTAACCATCGCGCAATCCCGATCGCAACACAAAGGATGAAAATCAATAGATCAATTATGCTATGACTTCCTAACATAGAAGTTCACCATGCGTGCATTTTACGGGAATCACTAACTTCAACACAAGTATTTCTAGATTCACAACACCCTACTAACATAACTCTTAATATTAACAAATCCACGTCTCAAAACTAATTAAGAGCAATCAAACTTTTCTTTCTACTCAATGCACAGGAATATGGAGGTTTTTGTATCCTATTTGGGTACCTATCACCTTCGGGAATACTTTCATAGCACAAACCAACTACCAAGTCACGCACCGCCATGCTCTAAAAGATCTAAGTGAAGCACATAGAGCAAAATTGTCTAGCTCAAAAGATATAAGTGAAGCACGATGAGCATTCTAGCAAATTCACGATGAGTGCATGTCTCTCTCAAAAGATGTGCAGCAAGGATGATTGTGACACAACAAAAAGAAAAGACTCCTACGATACAAGACGCTCCAAGCAAAACACATATCATGTGGTGAATAAAAATATAGCTCCAAGTAATGTTACCGATGGATTGAAGACGAAAGAGGGGATGCCTTTCCGGGGCATCCCCAAGCTTAGGGTTTTTGGTGACCTTGAATTTGGCTTGGGATGCCTTGGGAATCCCGAAGCTTGAGATCTTTCCACTCTTCATCCATTTGTCCATGAGAACATCACCCAAAACTTGAAAACTTCACAACACAAAACTTAAACAGAAACTCGTGATACCATTAGCACAAGAAAACAAACTACCACCTCTTTAGGTACTGTAGCAAACTTGATTTCTATTCATATTGGTGTTATATTACTGTATGCTCACTTTTCCATGGCTATTACCCCACGATACTATCCATAGTTCCATCAAAACATACAACCAACTCAACCAAAACAGAATCGGTCAAAAACAGACCAATCTGTAGCAATCTGTATACTTCGTATACTTCTGTACCTCAAAAATTCTAAACAATTACGAATTCCTGGGAAAGAGTCATATCAACCAGCAGAAAAAAGAATCAACTCAAAATCTCTTTCTGAATAAAAATGAAAATTAATCTCGTGAGCGAAAAGTTTCTATCTTTTTCCAACAGGATCAAACAACCATTACCAAGACTAGTCATAAAGGTTTTGCTTGGCTCAAACACAAAAAGAAACACTAAATACACAATCATAACAGAATTATGATGGTGTGGACGCAAAAAAAACAGAAATAAAAAGATAAATTCATTGGTTTACCTCCCAACAAGCGCTATTGTTTAACACCTTAGCTAGGCATTGATAATTCAATGATGCTCACACACAAGACAAGAATTGAAGCACAACGAGAGGATCATAAAGCATGTGAAAATCACATCTAAGTATAACATACTTCCTATGCATAGGCATTTTATAGGAAAACATATTGTCAAGACAACCAATAGTTACCATATGCAAGGAAGAAGAAAGAGACAATCTCAACATAATGAGAGGTGATTTAGTGATATGAAAATTTCGACCACAATATTTTCCTCTCTTATAACAATTACATGTGGGATCATATTCAAATTCAACAATATAGCTATCACATAGGATATTCTTTTCATGATCCACAAGCATGGAAAGTTGACGCTCTTAAAAAATAGTGGGATTATCATCAACTAAAGTCATGGCTTCTCCAATCCCACTTTCAATATTATTGCAAATATCATAATCATCATGAGGCTGAAACAAATTTTCAAGATCATAAGAAAAATTATCACCCCAATCACGATCATTGCAACAAGTAGTTGACATAGCAAAACTAGCATCCCCAAGCTTAGGGTTTTGCATATTTTTAGCATGATTGTCATTAATAAAATTTAAAATGAAATCATTGCAATCATGCTTTTCATTCAAGGAGCCCTTGTGAATCACTTCATAAATTTCTTCATCACGATTTTCAGATTCACGCATCTCAAGCAAAACTGCATAGAGAAAGTCAAATGCACTCAACTCACTAGAAAATGGTTCAACATAATTGGATCTCTCAAAGATATTAGCTAGTGGATGAGGATCCATATCAATAGATTTTCAGCAAGCGAAGATGCAAGCATATTAAAGGCACATAGCACACACGCGAACAGAAAGCAAGCGAGAGAAAAGGGCGAACGAAAAAGGCAAATATTTTTGTAAATTTTTGTTTCTTGAGAAGTGGGGGAGAGGAAAACGAGAGGCAAAAAAGTAAATGCAAGAGATGAGTTTCCGACACTTACTTGGATGAGTTCTTGACTTGATCCTCCCCGGCAACGGTGCCAGAAATTCTTCTGCTACGGCGACAAAAATCCTTCTGTTGCCTCTTGAGCTTGTGTCGGTTTTTCCCTTGAAGAGGAAAGGGTGGTGCAGCACATGAGCAGTAAGTATTTCCCTCAGTTTGAGAACCAAGGTATCTATCCAGTAGGAGAATCGCGCCAAGTTTAGAGTACCTGCGCAAACACAAAAGTGCTTGCACCCAACGCTATAAAGGGGTTGTCAATCCCTTCAAGATTGATTGCAAAGTGAGATCTGAAGCCGGAAAGTGCAACGAAGTAAAATTGTAAGGCTGAAAATATGGTGTGAAGTAGACCCGGGGGCCATAGTGTTCACTAGAGACTTCTCTCAAAATAGCAAATAATACGGTGGGTGAATAAATTACTGTCGAGCAATTGATAGAACTGCGCAAAGTCATGACGATATCTAAGGCAATGATCATACATATAGGCATCACGTCCGAGACAAGTAACCCGATACTTTCTGCATGTACTACTATTACTCCACACATCGCCCGCTATCCAGCATGCATCTAGTGTATTGAGTTCATGACGAACAGAGTAACGCTTTAAGCAAGATGACATGATGTAGAGGGATAAACTCAAACCAATGATGAAAACCCCATCTTTTTACCCTTGATGGAAACAACATGATGTGTGCCTCGCTGCCCCTTCTGTCACTGGGAGAGGTCACGACACGGTATGAACCCAAAATCAAGCACTTCTCCCATTGCAAGGATCATAGATCAAGTTGGCCAAACAAAACCCACAACTCAAAGAGAATTAGAAGGATATGAAATCATGCATAAGAGAGATCAGAAGAAACTCAGATAAGATTCCTAGATAGTCTGATCATAGATCCACAATTCATCGGATCTCGACAAACACACCGCAAAAGAAGATTACATCGGATAGATCTCCATGAAGATCATGGAGAACTTTGTATTGAAGACCCAAGAGAGAGAAGAAGACATCTAGCTACTAGCTATGGATCTGAAGGTCTATGGTGAACTACTCACGCATCATCGGAGAGGTCATGGTGTTGATGAACAAGCCCTCCGTATCCAGATCCCCCTCCGACAGGGCACCAGAACGTGCCCCAGATGGGATCTTGCGGCGACAGAAGCTTGCGGCGGTGAAAAAGTATTTTTGTGGATCTCCTCTTCAGTTTTGGAATTTTTCTGAATTTATAGGCGGAAGAGGTAGGGAAGACGTGCCACAGGGGCCCCACAAGCCTGCTAGGCGCGGACCCCCCGGCCGCGCCTAGGGGGCTTGTGGGGTCCCCTGCTGGCCCCTGCCTTGGTTCTCAAGTCTGGTGCGTATCTTCTGTTCCGTAAAAAATATTTTCGGAAGTTTGATTCCGTTTCGACACCGTTTAAAATCGTCCTCTGAAAAGGGTCAAAAACACAGAAAAAACAGGTACCGGCACTTGGCACTGAGTTAATAAGTTAGTCCCAAAAAAGATATGAAAGGCATACAAAACATCTAAAGTTTGACAAGATAATAGCATGGAACCATAAAAAATTATAGATACGTTGGAGACGTATCAACGACACATGGCAAAGGCCTTTGCCATCCGCTGCCTACCGACAGACGGCAAAGAAGGCCCTTTACCGGCGCAAGCAGCCATAGAAGTTTTGCCGACCGCCGGCGGACGTCAAAGGGCTTTGTCGTCTGTGGAGTATCCCTTTGCGGTCTGTCGTGGCAGTTGACAAAGAAGTCGATTCCTGTAGTGTTATGGTTTCCCTCCACCATCCCTAGCTGCATGGGCCTTGGGAGGAAGGGGCGCCCAGCCCACGAGGGGCTGATGTGCCTCCCTCTCAGCCCACGTGGTCCTCCGGGGTGGATGGATGATGACCCACAAGTATAGGGGATCAATCGTAGTCCTTTCGATAAGTAAGAGTGTCGAACCCAACGAGGAGCAGAAGGCTCTGATAAACGGATTTCAGCAAGGTAATAACTGCAAGCACTGAAAGTAGCGGTAACAAGTGATGGTGTAGTGAGGTGAAACGTAGCAAGCGAAAAGTAACAAGTAACAAGTAGTAGCAATGGTGCAGCAAGTGGCCCAATCCCTTTTGTAGCAAGGGACAAGCCTGAACAAAGTCTTATAGGAGGAAAAACGCTCCCGAGGACACACGGGAATTTCTGTCATGCTAGTTTCATCATGTTCATATGATTCGCGTTCGTTACTTTGATAGTTTGATATGTGGGTTGACCGGCGCTTCGGTGCTGCCCTTACTTGGACAAGCATCCCACTTATGGTTAACCTCTCTCGCAAGCATCCGCAACTACAAAAGAAGAATTAAGACAACGTCTAACCATAGCATTAAACTAGTGGATTCAAATCAGCCCCTCACGACGCAACGCATAGACTGGGGTTTAAGCTTCTGTCACTCCAGCAACCCATCATCTACTTACTACTCCCCAATGCCTTCCTCTAGGCCCAAATATGGTGAAGTCTTATGTAGTCGACCTTCACATAACACCACTAGAGGAAAAACAACATACAACATATCAAAATACCGAACGAATATCAAACTCACATGACTATTATCAGCATGACTTATCCCATGTCCCTAGGAAAAAAAGTAACTACTCACAAAGCATAATCATAATCATGATCAGAGGTGTAATGAATAGCATCAAGGATCTGAATATAAACTCTTCCACCAAGTAATCCAACTAGCATCAAGTACAAAGAGTAATCAACACTACTAGCAACCTTACAAGTACCAATCGGAGTTGCGAGACGGAGATTGGTTACAAGAGATGAACTAGGGATTGGAGAGGAGATGGTTCTGATCAAGATGTTGATGAAGATGCCTCCCCTCTGACGAGAGGAGTGTTGGTGATGACGATGGCGACGATTTCCCCCCTCTGGGAGGGAAGTTTCCCCGGCAGGATCGTCCTGCCGGAGTTCTAGATTGGATCTGCTCAAGTTCCGCCTCGTGGCGGCGGCGAAACCACGAAAAAGCTCCCGAATGATTTTTTTTCTATTACGAAACCCCTCATATTGTAAAAGAGGGGGGCTAGTGGGCCATCAGGGAGCCCACGAGCTTGCCCTCCGCCACCAGGGTGTGGCGGTGGCAGGGCTTGTGGCTCCCTGGCAGCTCCCCTCCGGTACTTCTTTCGCCCAGTATTTTTTATATAATCCCAAAAAATTCCATGTAACTTTTCAGGGCATTTGGAGATGTGCAGAGTAGTGGACTAATATTTTCTCCTTTTCCAGTCCAGAATTCCAGCAGCCTGAATTCTCCCTCTTCAAATAAAATTGCAAAATAAGAGAGAAAAGGCATAAATATGGTACCACAAAGTAATATAACAGCCCATAAAGCAATAAATATCAACATGAAAGCGTGATGCAAAATGGACGTATCAATGGACCCCTTCCGGTCGACACACGAAACCCTTCCGGCACTCTCGGTACACTCCCGGAAATGCCCGAAACTATTTTGGAGCCCGAATACCACTTCCACATATATAAAATTTTACCTCCGTACCATACCGGAACTCCTCTCACATCCAACGTATCATCCGTGACTCCAAACAACATTCGGTAACCTAGATATACATCCCAAAACTACTCTAACGTCATCAAACATTAATCGTGCAGACCCTACGGGTTCGAGAATCATGTAGACATGACTGAGACACCTCTCTGGTCAATAACCAATAGTGGGACCTAGATTCCCATATTATTTCCTTTATATTCCACGAAGATCTTTATTCCACCATGATGTCAAGATTTAGTTAATTTCATATGCAATTCCCTTTGAATAGTGATGTGTTACTTGCCCAAGATTCGATTGTCAGTATGTTTGTACTTGGTTCCGTATCATTACCAAAAAATATATTTACTCATTTACTAATACAATATTCCATGGCCAACTCATTAGCCACATTTGTTGCAAGTTTCTTGTGATGCTGTATTATCGAGAGGGCCTGGAGATATCTCTCCAACATATGGAGTGACTAATCCCAGTCTTTCCCTGCCAACCCAACAAACACCTTCGAAGATACATGTAGAGCACCTTTTTGATCACCCAGTTATGAAGTGACATTTAGATACACACTAAGTATTCCTTCGGTGTTAGGGAGTGGCACGATCTCATGGTATAAGTAACAGATACTTGACATAATGAAAGTTGTAGAAAAAACTAGGTGGACCGATCATATCCTAAGCTTATGGTTTGGTCTCGTCCGTCACATCATTCTCCTAATTATGTGATCCCATAATCAAATGACAACTCATGTCTATGGTTAGGAAACCATAACCATCTTTGATCAACGAGCCACTCTAGTAGAGTCTCACCAGGGACACGATGTTGTTTGTATATCCACACATGTATTTAAGTTTCTGGTTAATACAGTTCTAGCATGGATAATAAAAATTTATCGTGAACAAGGAAATATGATAATAACCAATTTATTATTGCCTCTAGGGCATATTTCCAACAATTTCTACAAAAATTCTGGTAGGTCCCGGGAACCTCTAGTAATGTTCAGAAGGTTATAGAACCTTCTGCAAAAATCCAAAGGGTTCTCGGTGCGATGACTCCTTGGTTGGGCTAAGTGATAAGGCCCACGAGTCCTTAGATAGATGCACAAAGGGGTTGTATGGTAGGGGGCTAGACGTCGTGGTTCCTAGCATTTACCCTGGGCAAGTTACCGGTGCGTTTGGCATTTACATAAATGTTGAGATCTCTAATGTTTCGTGTTCAAATTTGAGAGGACTCTTCCTTGCGATCCAAACCAACTTTGGGGAGCCCCTACCTAAGTTGCAATCCAAGGGCTCAGCATATAAATAGAGGGGTAGCCCCTGGAACACAAGTTTCTCCCATTGTCTTAGCCCCCCATCTCTCTCTCTGTTTAGTTCTAATCTTGATCTTGACATGATCTAGTTCTAGTTCTCTAGTTCCTCATAATAGAGAAGCCCCATGAGGTTATCTTCTCCCTCCTCTAATTCTCCGGCGATGATTAGATCTGGACAGTGAAGCTCCACGGGATCTTGAAGCATGTATACCTGCAATTCATAGAGATGTCGTGCTTTCGGTATTTGGTTCGAGGGATCGTTTGTGAACACTTCGAGGGACTACATCAACGATCTACACCAACTCTATGCAACTCAACTTTGTTAACTATCTGAAATAAACTTCTAATGCATCCTCATAGTGTTCATGGGACCTTGATCATACACAAAAAATGTTGTTTTCTACTACGTTTCCCAACAAAGAAGGTAACGAGTACCTTGCTGGAATAAAGATACTCCCACCGTTTTGGTTTATAAGTCATCTTACGAAAATCAAATAATCCCAAAACACTTAGGCACGGTGCATTAACTTTCATCTCGTTTTTTTTTACATGAATAAAGGAATCAACCAATAAGAGACGTGGGGCGTGTATGTTTTTAATGACTTGAGACTAACTAGCACGACATGCAGTGGTCAGTTCATTGCATGCAATGGTATTAATTAGCAAAATCACATTAGTTTTCTTGTTTTCCTCTCCGTCTTGGTCACGGTGCACAACCTAAGATGACCTATACACCGAGGCGGAGGGAGTATACATTCTTTCACACTGTGAGCTTGAGCTTCAGATGCTTTAAAGAAGAGCAACTATAATCCATGAATAATATATACGAGATCCTAGAGCTTCCCCTAGCTAGTTTCATCGGGGTAATGTTTTCAACTTCGCACTGCTGATCTAGAGCCATGGAGAGTCCCTCATCCACAAAAAAGAACACGCAGGTGATTAACGGGTCACCCTATGTGAAGACCCTTCTGAGGTAAAATTAATCTAGAATTTCCCAGTTCATCCTCATCGCGTATCTCACTCGTCAAACACAATTCATTACTCACAATATCCATTTGTGTCAGAAGACATACTTGGACAAGGCACCTTCCAGAATCTTCCATTCGATGCGATCATAAGCCTTGTCACGTATAACTTATAAGCAAAGTTAGTGTTTTTCTGCACTTTGCTCTGCTAGATCTTGTAGGAGAACTCGAATGCGGTGTTGGCATTGTGAGTAACCATCCTTCCCGTAATGAACGTGCTTTGACTTTTAGACACAATCTCATCGATGAAAGGCCGCACCCAGTTGACACGACACTTGGAGATCACCTTGTATATGACATTGAAAAGGCTTATTGGATGAAAAACTTTTAGTCACTTGGGTGTGTTACCTTTAGGCATAAGAAGGATCACCATGTCATTTATGCCTTCAAGCATAACTCCATTCACACAAAATTCCTTCTATGCGGCAACTAGCTACATCATCACACATAAATACAAATTTCTCCAATAAAAATGAGTTGGAAAACCATCAACACAAGACTCTTTTAAAGGCCTAATTTCTTTTGGAGTGAACTCTGTAAATAACCGATCATTCATCCCAAGTGTCACTTTGGCCGAAAGGAGATTGAGTAAGACATCTCGGTTTAGATTGTTCTTAGCCTTGTACAACTATTGGAAACATTGAGTGTCATACTCGCCAATTCATATGCACCTTCGACCTAGTTACCTCCAGTATTACACATCTTACTTTTTTAATTTTGTTTTGTCGCCAAGTTGCCTTTTGCTGCAAGTATTTTTTATTTTTTTGCTCTCTTAAAGTCATTTAACCCTTGATCTTTGATGTCATAGGTTTTCCTTTCTGTACAAATATTTATTCAACTCAAGAGACTACCTACGAATGAACCGGCCTCTTCAGCCGAAGGACTCTATCCCATAAGTTGAAGAGTTGTTTCCGAATGAACTACACCTGCCTCGTAATGGACCCAACTTTCTTACTACCTTGCTTCACATTAGTCAAATTCTTGGAAATCCCATGCATATATAAATTTGGCTTATTCTTCTTCTTCCAAGCTGCCTCAGGTTCAGTTGAAAGTGTTTCATTTCTCTCCCACATGGCCTCATAGAGGAATAATATTGATATTTTTTTCCTTTGAGGTGCGTCTTAATAGTCAAGTAATAAGGGAAAGTGATCACTCCTTGAGGAAACAATATGCGTGACCTACGCATTTTTGAATCTGTCACTCCAACAAGGAGAGGCCACAAATCTATGAATTCTAGGTTTAACATTCTTCTACTCTGTTTATTGTCACGAGTTCAGGGCTTTCCTTTGTATCCAATATCATGAAGATTACCAAAATACAACATATCCCTGAACCAAGAAATTTTCCCTTCCAATCTCTAGGAACACGGGAAATGTTCATCTTACCACATGTTTTCATTAAAATCCCTTATCATCATCGAAGGTTCATAGCCTAACTATTTTATGGCTACTTTGCATACTGGGTAACTAAATAAGCTTAAAACAACTCAGTTCGACTTCAACACGACGAAGGAAGTCTTTTCTCGACAAATGGTGGATTTTATCGACTTAAAATGAATAACCTAGTATATACAAAGACAATGACTACATACCCGGAGTGTGTATAACTAAGATGCACATAGGTAATATCAACACATACACATAAATAAACACGCTCACAAAAAGCGAGTCATGTAGACCAAAGCCTAAGCAAGGAAAAAAATGCCCATAAGAAAACAATACAAGAATCTATAAATTACATCAATTACTATATTCACATCAACCATCTCTTGACACCACAAACACCGATGTTCTTCACCAGCAATGTCCGGTAATTGATCCTTGCCACCCTCACACTCAACTGGAATCGACACATATGTCGAGTGCCGAAAACACTCGGCAAAGGGCGGAGAACGCTCAGTAAAGACTATGCCAAGAGTCGTACTCGGCCAAGTGCATCTATCGTATACCTCTTCGGCAAACAAGAATTTCTTGAGAGCTAGAACACGGACAATCGGCAAACACTTTGTCAAGGCCGAACAGTGCCTCTTGGCAAACAAAAACTTCATGACCGTTGGTTCCGTCATTTCTTTGTTGAGAGACACTCTCGGCATAGCAACCACAGCCAAGTGCAAGGATATTGTTGGTAAACGTTGCATGGGAAACAAAAATTTTCTACGCACACGCAATACCTATCCATGGTGATGATCATCTACGAGAGGGAAGAGTGAATCTAGATACCCTTGTAGATCGCTAAGCGGAAGCGTTTATAATGCGGTTGATGTAGTGGAACATCTTCTCAATTCAAATTGCAGCGTGCTCCGCGATCTCATCACGATCCGTCCCGCGATCCAGTCACGATCCATCCCGATCTAGTGCCGAACGAACGACACCTCCGCGTTCAACACACGTACAGCTCGATGATGATCCCCACCTTGTTGGTCCAGCAAGAGGGGCGGAGAGGTTGATGAGTTCTCCAGCACGGCGGCATGCTGGTGGTGGTGGATCTATTCTAGCAGGGCTTCGCCTAAGCGGTGTTGAAAAAACGATCTAGAGGAAGAATAGATCTAGAGAGAAGTAGAGGGAGCACGTGGCAATTAGGGTTAGCCCTCATCTCTAAAACCTCTAGTATATCACTACTGGAAAAACATAATTTGCCGACAGCTTTAAGCTTTACCGTCAGCAATTTCACGGGGCTGACGGCAAAGAGACTTTGCCCTCAGCCAAAATAAATGCTGACGGCATAGGAGAGGCTCACGGCATAGAAAATCTATGCCGTCCCCTTTATCTAAGCTGTTAGCCAGCTGACGGCAAAGGACAAAAACATTGTCGGCATAGGGAGGCTGACGGCATAGGGGGCTAACCCGGTCGCACGTTCGACCAGTGCTTAACGGGGGCCGTCTTTGCCGACACCCAGCTGAGGGCAAAGACTAACGGTTGTCTTTGCCGACAGCTGGCTGAGGGCAAAGACTAACGCGTGTCTTTGCCGACAGCTGGCTGAGGGCAAAGCCACGTGCCTTATCCCCCTGTGCCACGACCTAACCCCTCTTCTCTCTCTCACGTACCTCTCCCACCCTGCTCTCCCGACCCGCCGCCGTCGTCGACCCTACTCGCCCTGCGCCGCCCCTGCTCGCCGGCGCCGCCCCGCGCCCGCCTTGCCCTGCGCCGCCCCGCGTCTGCCCCGCCCTGCGCCGCCCCGCGCCCGTCCCGCCCTACGCCGCCCCGCCCCGCCCCACGCCCGCCCCGCCCCGCGCCACCCCTACTCGCCGGGGCCGCCCCGCGCCCGCCCGTACTCGCCGGCGCCGCCCCGCGCCGCCCCTACTCGCATCTGCCCCCGTGCCCGCCCCTACCCGCCTTTGCCCCGTGCCGCCCCTACTCGCCGCCGCCCCGCGCCAGCCCCGCCCCGACTCGCCGGTGAGCTCCTCCTCCCCTTTTTTTGTTTTTTTTGTTTATTTTTCCTATGTTAGGGCCTCTTAGATTTACAGGATCACAAAAACATGGGAATAGGAAAAATGTAGGAAAACTATCGGAACTAGTGATTTGGCAGTCGTTGCATGCTTAGGAAAATACATGTTTTGTTGGTGCGGAAGTCGTTGCATGCTTAGGAAAATACTTTGTGGGTTGCACCTATTTAAGAATAGAAAAGGGTTGCATGCATAGAAAATATATTTAGTGGGATTGTAGATTAATTATGTGGCATACATGCATGGTTTGTTGGTGTGGAAGCATTGCATGCTTAGGAAAAATACTTTGTGGGTTGCAACTATTTAAGAATAGAATATGCATGTGTAAAACTGAGGATTGAAAAACAGAGGAAAAGTACATGAATATGAAACAAATGAAACGTTTGAAATGGAGGCCTTAGTTAGATCCTATGGAATTTGCATTCCTGCGTTTTTCCTATGAAAAATCCTTCAAATCAAAGGAGGCCTTAGTTAGATCTGTTAGTAGTGGATTTTTAGTTAAATTTAGTTAGCAATTACTTAGTGGTAGATTTTTAGTTAGATTTAGTTAGCAATACATGTTAGTACATGTAAGTATTAGTTAGCTAGCTGTTAGTATTAGTCAGCTAGCTGTTAGCAATAGAAAGAAAATAACAATAAGAAAAGAAATAGAAGAAGAGAAGAGTAACAAAACTTGAATAATAAATTATTAATAATATATGTTAGTATTAGTTAGCTTAATTACCGCGAGTGCGTATTTGTGTTGATTGAGTGCATTTAAATGTGAAGTAGCTTCTCCGCGAGGGATTGGTTTTCGACGACCTCCCCTGCATTCGAAAGTGAGCACATTTGTTAACTCCTCCTCCACCCCCTTTATTTTGCTCTGTTCCGGCCTTCCAGCTGATGACACTATCTAGCTAGGTATTTTTAGTATTAAAATACAAAGGTGTTGCGTAACCAATATGCGTCTCCCATTCGAAAGGGTTCCTGTCATAAATATGCATGCATTTGCGTATTTATAACGGTGATTCTTTCGAATTGTCCAACGTTATCCATGGACAGACCGGGTATGTGTAGATTGGGTCGTTTCCCACGCTTTGCTCCGGATCCCATGCAGAGTTTCGACAACTCCTCCTTGTTGTTCTCCGGGTACACATCCTCTCGGTTAGTTGCCGAGACGTGTATCAGGAGAACAGCGGGGAGGTGCTGCCAAAATTTTGCGTTGGGTCGGGAGCAGAGCATGGGGAAATGACCCAATCTACACATACTCGGGTGGGATTAGGACCCATCTTTACCTAGTAGTTGGTAGGTGTGCATGCCGTGCATCCCAATGTATTAACCATGATTAAAAAATGGCCATAATTAATTTAACATACTTGATGAATTGATAATTTATATTGTTTTATATGTGGATACTATGTAGCTAGCTTGCCAGAATGACTGATCGTGAATGGATGTATACCGGTCACCATAGTCAGAGAGATATGACCGATGAATGGTTGAGCAAAACCTATGAATTCGTGGAAACGGCGTTTTCTAAAGGCCAGCCAAAAACATGGTGCCCCTGCACTAAGTGCAAGAATTATTCGCGACACACAAAGGATGTAATGGGTAAACACCTGCAGATGCGTGGTTTTACTCCCGGCTATACCTTGTGGACATTTCATGGTTAGTCGGCTCAACGTAACAGAGACGAGGTGTTGCGTCGGCGAACCGATGATTATGGTACAGGGATTGAAGACATGGTGAATGACTTTGATGATGCTCGGAACAAGGACGAAGAGATGGAGGAATCCGCGAAAGCCTTCTATGCCATGTTGGAGTCTTCAAAACGTCCTCTTCACGAGCACACTAAGATTTCTCAGCTAGATGCCATCGCACAAGTAATGGCTCTGAAAGCCCAGTTCAACATTGGAAGAGACCTGTTTGACTCAGTGATGACCCTATTTGGGCGCTTTCTACCAGAAGGTCATATTATGCCTTCAAACCTATATGAGTCAGACAAAATCCTTAGTGCACTCAAGATGCCGTATGAGCAGATACATGCTTGTGAGAAGGGATGTGCCTTATTTAGGAAAGAGTATGCGGACGAAACATATTGTCCATTTTGCAAGTCCTCCAGATATGTTGAGGTAGAAAACGGTGAAGGTGAGAAGAAGCAGAGCAAAATCCCCGTGAGTGTCCTACGGTATCTATCGATCCTACCAAGACTTCAACGACTTTACATGCTCGAAGAAACAGCAAAACAGATGACATGGCACAAACATGGAATTAGGAAAGAGTTAGATTAACACGGAGTTCTGATGTTGGTACACCCTTCAGATGGTGACGCATGGAAGGCATTCGATAGTATACATAAGGAAAAAGTTAAACAACCAAGGAATTGTCGAATTGCCATCAGCCTCGATGGGTTCAATCCTTTTGGTATGACGGCTACCCAATATAGTTGCTGGCCTGTATTTGTCATTCCCCTCAATCTTCCACCATCATCCATTATGCAAAGAAAGCACATATTTCTGACGTTGATAGTTCCAGGGCCAAAATACCCGGGGAAGAATATGAGTGTGTACATGCAACCGCTGATGGATGACTTGAAAGAATCTTGGGTGAATGGGGTCAACACATACGACGTAGCTATGAAAGAGAACTTTCAAATGTATGTTTGGTACCAATACTCGTTGCATGATCTGCCAGCATTTGCGCTTTACGTTGCCTGGTGTGTGCATGGAAGGTTCCCATGCCCACAATGCAAGGCAGCTCTAAGTTTCATTGGTTGCCGGTGGGTGGGAAGTATTCCTTCTTTGACTTGCATAGACAGTTCTTGCCTATGGACCATCCATTCAGAAAAGACAAGAACAATTTCATGAAAGGTAAAGTTGTCAAACACTCAGCACCACCTGCGTTGACGGGGACACAAATTAATGAACATTTAAAATCTATGGAGCCTGATCCAAACCGTCCAGGGTATTTCTTGGGTTATAATGAGGAACACGCTTGGACCCACAAGCCATGCATCTGGGATCTCCCCTACTTCAAAGATCTCTTACTTCCACACAACATTGACATGATGCACACTGAAAAGAATATCGCCGAGGCCCTTCTTGGCACATTTTTCGGCACTGATAAGGGCAAAGATAATACAAAGGCTAGAGTTGACCAGGAGACTCTATGTGATAGGCCATCACTAAACATGCGAGAACCAAAATGAAGAAAAAAATGGTCCAAACCACCTGCCTGGTACAATCTTGAGAAGGGAGCAATAAGGGAAATCCTCTTGTGGGTACAAGAAAAGTTGTTGTTCCCCGATAGGTATGCTGCGAATCTAGCGAGGGGAGCAAGCATTGAAAAAATCAAAAAAATTGGGCTCAAGAGTCATGATTGGCACATATGGCTTGAGCGGATAATGCCGGTGATGTTGCGTGGCTATATCCCCGAGGCGGATTGGCTAGTATTGGCCGAGTTGAGCTATTTCTTCCGTGTTCTTTGTGCTAAAGAGTTGTCGCGTGCCTTGATAGATGACATGGAAGAGTTGGCGCCTGAGTTGCTGTGCAAGTTAGAGAAGATTTTTCCACCGGGCTTCTTTAATCCGATGCAACACATGATTTTGCATCTCCCAACCGAGGCAAGATTGGGTGGCCCTATGCAAAATCGTTGGTGCTACGCAACTGAAAGAATGCAGAAGACACTTCGAGAAAAATGTAAAAATAAACGTAGAATTGAAGCATCGATGGCCGAGGCGTTCATTACCGAGGAGGCGGCAAACTTCGTAACAGCACACTATGATGCCACTATGCACAGCTTGCATAATCCAAAGCCTCGGTACAATCTGGGCGACCCCAAACGACATGAATCCAATCTCAGCCTTTTCAAAGGGAAGCTCGCACCTTCTGGTGTGGGAAAACCAAAGTTGCTGTGCATCGAGGAGTGGCGCACACTAACGATGTATATATTGAACAATTTAACAGAAGTTCGGCCATACATCGAGTAAGTGCTCTGTACATTGTTTCACAACTTTTAACAAGTTTTGTGTCTAACAACTATTATTAATTGATACAGTCAATACGTCGAAAAATTCTCGAATGGTGTTGCAATCGAAAAAGAATCCATTCTCGAGTATGAACTTCTTGAAAAGACAGGAGGCGGCTATCCCGGTTTCATCTCTTGGTTCAAAAAAACGGTACCTCCCTTATATATAATAAGTGATTTCCTTTGTTGCTATTACTCATGAGTAACACACCAAACTCTATCTTTTCTTAACTTCTAGGCTAATTCAGATGAGCAAGTCGACGATGAATTGAGACAAATAGCTAATGGTTTTGACTTTAAGGTCCGTACATTTCAGAAGTACGACATCAACGGGTATTGCTTTCGTACTGCTAGCAAAGAGCTTTCAATGCGCGGTCGAAAAACAAACAATTCCGGTGTCTCTGCTATAGGCGAGGGAGGTGTCGAGTATTATGGAAGACTTGAAGAAGTCTACGAACTTCATTATTATGGTGAAAATCCTCCGAACGTTGTTGTGTTCAAATGTCATTGGTTCGATCCTACTAAGACAAGACGGACTCATGAACATCTTGGGATCGTCGAAATTCGACAAGACACGCAGGTAAGCGGTGCCGATGTCTATATTGTGGCTCAACAGGCCACCCAAGTTTTCTATCTGCCATACTGTCGTCAAAGTGTTAAGAACCTAGAAGGTTGGTATGTCGTGTTCGATGTGCCGCCACATCTTAGACCACCTCCCCCAAATGAAGACGATTATGAACCTCAAATTGACCCAATAACATATGATGGAGAATTCTTCCAAGAATCACTTGGTGTCAGACGTCGTACCCGAAACTGCTCTACGTCCACCCTGAACACGGAGGAACAAGACTCACGTGATGATGAGGAAGAAGTGGAAGTAGAAGAAGTTACCAATGTCGATGAGCTATCAATGCTTGATCGGTTACAAAAAGGCCTTCCACATGATGTCCCTGAACCCGATGACGATATCAGTCATGACGACACGTGTGATACTGATGATGATTTTGCTTCAATTGACCATGGAGAAGAGACAGATGATCCAGACTATTAGTACTTTGTATGCATCCAAACATTGTTGTTTAATTATTCAATTATTAGTTGAATTATTCATGTATTTATTATTGTTCATTTAATTATTGTCCTTGAATTTGTACTAATTATTTAACTATTTATCGTTAGAGGTGGTGAGACATGGCAGGCGGGGATAAGTTGAGGATAGCACCTGGGCAGCTACGGAGAACTTTGTTGCAGAGCTTTGCCGAGGAGCCCCGTGAGAGAGCCGTAGGAAAGAAGAGAGGCAGAGGACGTGGTCGTGGGAGAGGGAGGCTGCATGATAGGAGCCAGTCGCCACCACCCTCAGCTACTTCTGTCTCAGCCACTTCACCCTTGCAAACGAGGGTGTCACCGGTGCGGGATCCTACCGTCCAGGAGCAGACACCGATGCAGGGGCTGAGGCGGAGGCTGAGGTGGAGGGGGCTGAGGCGGAGGGTGCTGAGGCGGAGGCGGAGGCGAAGGGTGTTGAGGCGGAGGCTGAGGCGGAGGGGGCTGAGGTAGCGGCTGAGGGGCTGCCAGCAAGTCGGTCTACCAACGTGGTATGACACGAGTTCCAGACCGATTCGAGTTGCAACACAGGCAGTTCATTAAGCCAGATGGCGAGAAGTAAGTTGATATATATTGTGTACCTTATATCATTATATTTCACCAAGTAGCTAATGTCTTTGCCTTATCATTATGTAGGGGGTGGGATTACCCGCAGAATACCCGGAATCCAAACTGCCTCCTTGGTGCTTTACTTAGGGAGCACTTCCCCGGGATAGTGGAGTTACCCGGTGAGGGTATGGTTCCCGAGCCAGGACTCAAGTGAGAGCACTACCAAGCCGCTCTGCTCCCGGAAAACACACATGTCAATGGTGTTGTTTGCGTGAGCGTGGCCGACAAGGTGTTGGCTGATTTTTGGGTAACTATTATTTTACCCAATAAAAAGTATACAATGTTATATATTGTTATTTCCTTCCAAATCATTTCACTATTCATCTGTGCATCTATTTGGCATAATTGCAGAGTTACTTTAGGGTCGAGGAGGGGCGGAGGAGGCGGCCAAGAAGAACCTCGTGAAAGAGTGCAAGAGTTTATTGAATAACACGAGGCACGAGCTGAGTGTTCAGGCTGTTCGAGATTGGTACGCCAAGCAAGGGGAGCCGAAGACAAAGACTGAATGTCGAAAGATTTTCCTTGATAAGACCGGGTACATGGAGGTATGTACATTCCAAAGATCAATTCTTAGGTCTAGTTAGGTCTATTTAGTTATAATACTTAGTTTCATTCTTCATTAACTTACATTCATAGGTGCCCCCGAGATGGTTGGCCGATAAGATGGATTGTTGGGAGATGATAGCGGACAGGTGGTGCACAGAGGCTTGGTTGAGCACCCACACTATGGCCAAGGACCGTCGTGCCCAATTGGTTGGTGTGCCATACAACCAAGGCAAGTCCAACATCAAGAAATACGCCAAAAAATGGGTATGTGTGCCTTGTTTTGTTTCATCAATAATTCGTTCGTTCATGATTTTTCTTGTACTAATTCTTTGTCTTTTCGTGTAGGCCAAACACAATAACCAGCCCGAGCCTGAGGGATACGCCGCGTTTAGCATGGCCCATAAGGGCTCGTACAAGACGGCGAAGGCATATTCTGAGGGGGACGGGCCGTCGGCGTACACAAGCATGTCCGCCTACAACAAGATGACGTCTTATTCTGAGGTGGTCAAACAGCTGCGCGGGCCTGACTTTGACCCGAGCCAGAATCCTATCGATCCAGAGGCTTTAATGATCTCTGGTGGCGGTAAGAGTCATGGCACGCTGGCCATATGTGATGGCTTCGTCCCTATCACTGAGACTCTATCTCAGATCAAGTCGAGGCAAACGAGCTCCGCTCCTGCAATACGGCAACTCGCGAGGCCAGTTGATCTTGCCATCGAGGTTAGTTTTCTTCATTATTTCTTTCGTTCTTTTGTCCGTGGATGGATGATGAAAATTCCTTTTGAGGAGTGGTTGCAGGCCGCACTTATGAAGGAGAGGGAGGCCACCAGGCTCTCCTTGGTGGAGAGGAACCGGAATACGCAGAGGTTGCTTGACGAGGAGAGGGCACACAATAATGCCCATGCGAAGGCCATGCATGACTTCGTTGCGGTAAGTCAGTTGTGTGAGAAGCAAGGCTATGTGTGAGACGCAACAAGGCTATTTCTTTGACTCCTCGAAAACTAATTTGCAGGCTATGTGGGAGAAGCAAGGTTTCCGCCCCCTCCGCCGATGCCTTCTCCAGTGGGAACGGTGAGTTCCCTTTCAATGACCAACCTTGCACGGTCTTATACCATTGTCTGTCGCCGTGCTAACCACATATTTTAACTCTTGCCTTGTTGCAGCATCATTCCAGAGTTGAATCCCACGATCCCTTTACTTCTCTTGGTGAGAGCCCTAGCAACCCAGCGACCAACGGAGATGCAACTTCTCCTCCGTTTCTTGGCATTCGGTAAGTTATTCCTCTCCTTCTTATTCTTCTTATTGTTTAGATCAACTTAGATTATGCCAGGCTTTAGTTAGCTTAGTAAATTCTAGTTGATATTAGCCATGGTTTAGTTAGCTTAGTAAATTCTAGTTGATATTAGAGATCAAAAATGACATAATTAGTTTAGAAAGTTTTAAAAGAAACCAGAAGATAAGAACAAACAAGAGATGAAGAAATAAGAGAAGAAGAAAGAGGAGAAAAAGATAACTTCTCTTCTTTCTTTTTCTCTATCTTCTTCTTCTTCTTCTTCCACTTCTTCCACTTCTTGTTCTTGTTCTTCTTCTTCTTCTTCTTCTTCTTCTTCCACTTCTTCTTCTAATTGCTTAGCTTAATTTAGATAACTTCTTTCTTATTGTATTCTTCTTCTAACTTCTTTCTCATTATGCAGATTTTGATAAAGCAGCATGGCATATGGATGGATGCTCGAGGGACTTTTTAATGCACTTGTGTAGTCTTAGATGAACTTTGTAATGCAATTGTATTTGTGGATGCACTTGTGATGCTTTGTAATACTTTGTGATCTTGTTTGCACTTTAATTACATATATTCGTGCTGTTTGCACTTGTGTTGTGCTGTTTGCACTTTGTGATGCACTTGTGGTGCTGTTTAGGGGCTGCGCAAATATATATATGTTGCTGTTTGTATCTATGTTTTGCAAATGCAGGGAATTCACAGAAAAAAAATATGAAAAAAAAGCAGAGAGGGTCTTTGCTTACAGCTTACTGACGGCAAAGGCTTTGCCGTCGGTGGACTGACGGCAAAGAAGACACGTGGCGGCAGCCTGTGTATCCTGGCAATTCTGGGAATACCAAATTTTCGGCTTTGCCGTCAGCTGGACTCCAGCTGTCGGCAAAGAGGCGGCCAAGGGGACCCAGGGGTTTCGGCTTTGCCGTCAGCTTTGCTACGGCTGTGGGCAAAGAGGGGACCTAGGGGTTTCGCCTTTGCCGTCAGCTTTGCTACGGCTGTGGGCAAAGCCTGTTGTTAACCTTCTAACGGAGCTCGGCCTGCGCCGTTGCCGCCACTCCTCTTTGCCGTCAGCCCGTGCCACAAAGTTGATGGCAAAGTCTTTGCCGTCGGTCGAGCTCCGGCTGTCGGCAAAGAAGGTGATTGTCGATAAAATCTTGGCCGGTACCTTTGCCGACAGCACACTGACGGCAAAGCCTTTGCCATCAGTTAAACTGTCCTTTGCCGTCAGCTCTGACTGTCGGCAAACCAGCAGATTCCAGTAGTGTATATAGGAAGGAGGGAGGGAAGGAGGCAGCCTCAAACCTTCAAGGTTTGGCCAAAATTGGAGGTGGAGGAGTCCTACTCCAATCCTACTCGGAGTAGGATTCCTCCTCTCCACTTGGAAACTTTGTCCATCTTTTCCAACTTTGGGTTTCTTTGGTTCCCACCTCCAATCCGCCTTGGACTTAAGTGGAGGCTTCGGCCAGCCCACTAAGGGCTGTTCCACGTCCTCCCACAGCCCATGAGACCCTTTGGGGTGGGTGGGCCCACCTAGTGGACACCCGGAACTCATTCGTCACTCCCGGTGTACTACCAGAAATGTTCGAAACTTTTCCAGAGTTCAAAAACCACTTTCCTATATATCAATCTTTACCTTCGGACCATTCGGAGCTCCTCGTGACATCCATGATGTCATTCGGGACTCTGAACAACCTTTGGTTATCAACACCTATAACTCAACTATAACGAAACATCACCGAACCTTAAGTGTGCAAACCCTGCGGGTTTGAGAACTTTGAAGACATGACCTGAGACACTCCCCGGTCAATAAGCAATAGTGGGACCTGGATGTCCATACTGGGTCCTACATATTCTACGAAGATATCTATCGGTTGAACCTCTATGTCAAGGATTCACTTAATCCCGTATGCTATTCCCTTGTCCTTCGGTATGTTACTTGCCCGAGTTCAATCCCATTACTGGCAAGTATCTTTACTCGTTCTGTAATACAAGATCCCGTGACTAACTCCTTAGTCACATTCCTTGCAAGGCTTATTGTGATGTTGTTTTACCGAGTGGGCCGTGACAACCCACAAGCGTATGGGATCACAACAGTTTTCGAGGGTAGAGTTTTCAACCCAAATTTGTTGGTTCGCCAAGGGAAGCGAAAGAATATTCTCAAGTATTAGCAGATGAGTTTATCAGATTCAACCACACCTGAAAGATTAATGTCTACAAGCAAAGTATCAGTAGCAAAGTAGGATGATAACAACGGTGCCAGAAACGATCTGTTGACGTCAGACTATTCCTAACTGTTGTATCAATAGCGCCAGAAAAAGGTACGTTGACGAGAAACTATTCTCCCCCGACAAAAGTGTCGGAAAAGATCTTGCAACAAGTAACAGTGGAGTAGCAAGGAACAACAGTAGCAGCAGCAGCAAAGTAAGAGCAGTAAGAGCTAAGTGACAGCAGTAGCAACAGTAGCAGCAAAGTGTCCCAATCCCTTTTGTAGCAAGGGACAAGCCTAGACAAAGTAACGTAGCGAGGACCAGTAGTAAAAGACTCATAGGCAGTGGATCGGTGATGGATGAGCATGACGGATGTGATTCATCATGTAACAGCTATAACACGGAGAGATATGTGACTAGCTCCCGTTCGTCAATCTAATGTAGGCATGTATTCCGTATGTAGTCATACGTGCTTAGGGAAAAAAACTTGCATGACATCTATTGTCCATCCCTCCCGTGGCAGCGGGGTCCTAATGGAAAATATGGGATATTAAGGTTCTCCTTTTAATAAAGAACCGGACCAACGCATTAACACGCGGTGAATACATGAACTCCTCATACTATGGTCATCTCCGGGAGTGGTTCGGCTATTGTCACTCCGGAGTTGCCGGGTCATAACACATAGTAGGTGACTACAACTTGCAAGATAGGATCTAAAACACACATATATTGGCGACAACATAATAGGTTCAGATCTGAAATCTTGGCACTCGGGCCCTAGTGACAAGCATTAAGAATAGCCAAGTAGTAGCAACATCAATCTAGAACATAGTGGATACTAGGGATCAATCCTCGTCAAGAACTAACTCAATTACATGATAGATCTCATCCAACTCATCACCGTCCAACAAACCTACGATGAGATTACTCACGAACGACGTAGTGCATCATGGAATTGTCGATGGAGAAAGGTTTATGATGACGATGGCGACGATTTCCCCTCTTCGGAGCCCGAAACGGACTCCAGATCTGCCCTGCAGATGAAGAACAGGATGTGGCGATGCCTCCGTATCGCAACACGCGATGAAACCTTCTCTCTGATTTTTTTTTCACGCGAAACGGAAGATATAGAGCTGAGTTTGGGGGCGGTGGTGCCACGTGGGCCCCACAAGCCTGCACGGCGCGGCCTAGGGGAGTGGCCGTGGCCTGTTGGATTGTGGCCCACTGGCACGCCCCCTCTGGTGGATCTTTGCGCAGGTATTTTTCTTTTATTCCAGAAAAAATCTCCGTAAATTTCCAGGACATTCTGAGAACTTTTATTCTAGGGGGGTGGCCGTGGCCTGTGGGCTTGTGGCCCACTGGCACGCCCCCTCTCGTGGATCTTTGCGCAGGTATTTTTCTTTTATTCTAGAAAAAATCTCCGTAAATTTTCCGGACATTCCGAGAACTTTTATTTCTGCACAAAAACAACACCATGGCAATTATGCTGAAAACAGTGTCAGTCCGGGTTTGTTTCATTCAAATCATGCAAATTAGAGTCCAAAACAAGGGCAAAAGAGTTCGGAAAAGTAGATACGACGGAGACGTATCAACTCCCCCAAGCTTAAAGCCTTGCTTGTCCTCAAGCAATTCAGTTGACAAACTGAAAGAGACAAAAGAAAAACTTTGACAAACTCTGTTTGATTTTGTTGTTGCAACTATGTCTAACTCATATCCAGAGTTTCAGCAAGATCACAAGCAAACCACGTAAGCAAATGACATCTAGGTCTCACGGTAAATTCATATCAATGGCATAATGAACTAGCGAGCAAATAATAATAAGACTCAAGTGTCAATACTTCAATCAAAACAACATGAAGCAGTACGTATAGATGGTATCTCGCTAGCTCTTTCTGAGACCGCAAAACATAAATGCAAAGCACCTTCAAAGAACAAGGGTAACTAAACATTGTAATTCAAGGCAATGAAGATCCAGTCACAGTCATACTCAACACAGTTAAAAGAAAAGCATAAAAATGACAGAGGTGCTCTCTAATTGGTGCTTTTGTAAGAGGAGGATGACTCAACAGGAACATAAATAGACAGGCCCTTCGCAGAGGGAAGCATTGATTTGCAGAGGTGCCAGAGCTCAATCTTTGAAAACAGAGATAATAATTTTGGGTGGCATGCTTTCACTGTCAATGCAATGACTAAGAGTTCTCAACATCTTCCACGCTACACATGTTATAGGCGGTTCCCAAACAGAAAAGTAAAGTTTTGACTCCCCCACCACCAATCAATCACACTCCATGGCTAGCTGAATCCTCGGGTACAGTCCATACCAACATCAATCCTGGGGGAGTTTTGTTTGCAATTATCTTTTCGATTTGAGCATGGAACTGGGAATTCCAATTACCGACCCCTTTCTCGTGAATGATAGTGAATAAACACATATCGAGGATAACACGCCTAGCATGGAAGATACCAATAGCCCCCTGTCACCACATGAGCGGTTCGGGCATGCAAAACAGATTATTTCTTGAAGGTTTAGAGAGTGGCGCATGCAAATTTACTTGGAACGGCAGGTAGATACCACACATAGGTAGGTCTGGTGGACTCATATGGAACAACTTTGGGTTTATGGAGGTGGATGCACAAGCAGTATTCCCGCTTAGTACAAGTGAAGGCTAGCAAAAGACTGGGAAGCAACCAACTAGAGAGCGACAACAGTCATCAAAATGCATTGAGATTAACTAACATTGAGTGCAAGCATGAGTAGGACATAAATCACCACGAACATGAACATCATAGAGGCTATGTTGATTTTGTTTCAACTACATGCGTGAACATGCGCCAAGTCAAGCCAGTTGAAACATTCAAAGGAGGATACCATCCTATCATACTACATCATAGTCATCTCAACATTCATGTGGGCAACCAAGACAGACCATGATAAGCTCCTAGCTAAGTAAGCATGGCGTAAGCAACTATGATCTCTAAGTTGTCATTGCAAACATGTTTCTCTCACAACAAAGCTGAACTAGGAACAATGAGCTAGTCATATTTACAAAAACAAAATAGATCGAGTTTATACCAGCTTTTCCAGGCTCAGTCACTTCATCATATATCGTCATTATTGCCTTTCACTTGCACGACCGAACGATGTGAACAATAATAAGAGTGATCGTGCATTGGACTACGCTGGAATCTGCAGTCAAACACAAAGGAGAAGACAAAGTAATATGGCTCTTTGAAAGCTAAAGAGGTATGCATGCAAGAGCCACTAAACAGTGTAACCAATATCTTCTACCTTGACCCAAAGGAAAAGAAAACTATCTACACGGGAAAACTCCCAACAAGCAAAAGAAGAAAAAGAAAATCTTTTTGGTTTTTCTCAAACTAGACAGACAAACGAAAAGAACACGAGAAAAAGAAATAAACTAGCATGGATGATACAGTGGCAAAGTGTGAACACCGGCTAACAAAGTGAAAGCATAAGCAAGAATGTAAAGTCGGTGAGAACACGTACTCCCCCAAGCTTAGGCTTTTGGCCTAACTTGGTCTACTCCCAAGGATGGTCCTGGCGAAACCCAAAATCATAATGGTGGTTATACGGGAGCGCTGCAGCCACTGCCTGAATAGCTGCCTCACGGAGACGAGCAACCTTTGCCTCCCTCTCATACTCCTCTGCCTCTCCTCTGGTTATGTAATATCTCCGTTTTACCTGAAAGTCAAAGAGAGCAGGAGCAGGAAGGGTAATATGGAAAACACGTTGCCGGTTAAATATCAAACGGTATAGGAGGGATTCATCATCCCTCTCAAGGGACTGGTAGCGTGTCAAAGAGACGCGGTCAAGGAAAGTTGTATGGAGCGGGGGATCTCCTTCGCGGATGGGTACTCCAAGAAAATTTGCTATGCGAGTGGCATAGATGCCACCAAAGAAATCCCCTTCAATAGCATTCTTATTCAGCCTCCTTGCTATAATAGCTCCCATGTTGAAACTTTTGTCGCCTGTCACTGCGCTCTTAAGGATACTAAGGTCGGGTGCGCAGAGGTGACAATGCTCAATCTTGCCATTAATGCATCTGCCTATGAAGAGGGCAAAGTAATGCAAGGCAGGAAAATGAATACTCCCCATGGTAGCTTGCGTAATGTCTCTAGTTTCTCCAACCATAATACCAGCACAAAAAATCTCTAACCGAAGATTTAGGAGGATCACTGAGGCTACGCCAAGTAGGTATTTTGCAAATTCTATTAAAATCCTCTAAATCCATGGTATACGATTTATCATAGAGATGAAACAGTACCGATGTTTCACGACCAGCTGAAAATTTGAATCTACGAACAAAAGAGGAAGTGAGAGCAACATACTGTTCACGTTTATCGGTGATGAATTCTTCGAGTCCGACGTTGTGAACAAGTGCATCAAACTCATCTTTGAAGCCTGCCTCAATCATAAATTTATCAGAAGGCCATTCACATGGTTGAACCTGTGCGTCCCTAGGTTGGTAAGTATCAGGCTCCCGAATCGCAAGACGGGGACCTCTCTTGCTTGTGGAACCACCATGAAAGTTTCTCCTGAACATCTTCCTTTTCAAAAAAATTCAGTGACCCAAAGGAAAAGTGAACAAGGCTCAACTAAACTCGTAGCAACTACTCCAACAAGTGCCTAGAGACCATATTACGCATCAAAACTACTTGGGACCAGCTAGAATTAGCATGCAAAGCTCAAGAACATGGTCACCAAGGCAGCAAAAATACGCGGAGTATAAGGCACTAGAGCAAAAACTAATTGGACCAATGGAGGAGTCACTTACCAAGGAGTAATTTCCCCAAAACAGTTCGGAGAATAGTGATTTGAGCAAAGAGATCAAAAATCCCAGCAAAAGGAGCAAGAACACGGGTTTGAGCTGCGAAACGATTTTTTCTGGAGGTAGGAGAAGCGGATGAGAGCAAGAATGAGTGGAGGGGGTGCCTGTGGCCCCCACAAGCCTGGGTGGAGCGGCCAGGGGGGTGCCCGCGCCCCTAGGGCTTGTGGCCCACTGGTGCGGCCCCCAGACACACTCTTTGTCCCAGAATTTTTCAAAAAATCTAGAAACAATCATACTTGATTTTCACAGCGTTCGGAGAACCTTGATTTTCGGGGTACTTTCCTACCGGACGCTAAAACAAAAAACAGGGAAAACTAAACTAAATCTATCATTTTTCTTCTAAGCAACCTAAAGCGAAAGCTTAAAACGGAGGTTTGTGACTCCTCGATTCATCCATCTCATGGTCATCAAAAGAAATCCGTCAATGGGGTTGATCAAATCCCCTCGACAAAACTTTCTCGAATCGCAAAAGAAGACGGAGAATTGTCGAATAGTCACTAGTTCACCTCAATGGGGATGTGTATCTCCCCAACAAGCAAATCATACTTCATCTTGAGACGAGGAATAGGGCATTCAAAGCTCCCAATAAGAATCGATGAAGTTTTTTCAATAACATTGATGCAATGTACTCGATATTGTTTCTTCGGAAAGTGCACCGTATGCTCATCACCGTTGACATGGAAAGTGAGATTGCCTTTGTTGCCTTCTATAACAGCCCCTGCAGTTTTTAAAAAGAGTCTTCCGAGGATGACAGCCATGGCATCGTCCTCGGGAATATCCAAGATAACAAAGTTTGTTAAGATAGTGGTGTTAGCAACCACAACAGGCACATCCTCGCAAATGCCGATAGGGAAAGCACTTGATTTGTCGGCCATTTGCAGAGAGATTTCAGTGGGTGTCAACTAATCCAGTTCAAGCCTACGATAAAGAGAGAGAGATAGGCATAACAATAACACCGACTCCAAGGTTGCATAAAGCAGTTCTAACGTAGTTGCCTTTAATGGAGCAAGGTATAGTGGGCACACCGGGATCACCTAGTTTCTTAGGAGTTCCACCCTTGAAAGTGTAATTGGCAAGCATGGCGGAGATCTCAAGATCAGGTATCCTCCTCTTATTAGTCACAATATCTTTCATGAACTTAGCATACAGAGACATCTTAAGCATATCCGTCAAACGCATTTGCAGAAAGACATGTCTGATCATTTCAACGAATCACTCAAAGTCCTCATCATCCTTTTTCTTGGATGGTTTGTG
This sequence comes from Hordeum vulgare subsp. vulgare, assembly GCF_904849725.1. NCBI lineage: Eukaryota > Viridiplantae > Streptophyta > Magnoliopsida > Poales > Poaceae > Hordeum > Hordeum vulgare. The sequence continues at coordinate 529,655,442 of NC_058520.1, read as the reverse complement.
AGGAAAGGGCATAGGTTTCTGAACCCATGGCTCCCTTTCTTTACCGTGCTTCCTAGCAGTGAAGTCATTCTTATCGTATCTTCTATTCTTAGGCTGTGGGTTATCAAGAGCAACACTAGGTTCAATCTCCACATCCTTTTCATTGCTAGGTTGAGCATCTTCATGAACATCACTATTGATATTATCATTAGGCTCATGTTCATCACCAGACTGTGTTTCAGCATCAGAAACAGAGGCATCTTTTGGACTCTCAGGTGTAGCAGCAACAGGGTTGCTAGCGTGCAGGCTCCTATCATCTTTCTTCTTCTTTCTAGGATGACTAGGTGCATCAGTGCTAACTCCTTGAGAATGTTGTTCAGTTCTCTTCGGATGACCCTCAAGATACAGTGGTTCCTGGGTCATTCTACCGCCTCTAGTGACGACTCTGACAGAATTGTCATTCAACTCATTGAGCAAGTCATTCTGAGCTTTAAGTACTTGTTCTACCTGAGCAGTAACCATAGAGGCATGTTTACTCAGAAGCTTAAGATCATTGACATTTCTGTCCATGCAAGCACTTAAATGACTAAGCATACCAGCATTCTGTTCCAATTGTCTACTAACATAATCATTGAAACTCTGTTGTTTGGCAACAAAGTTAACAAATTCATCCAAGCATAAGCTAGCAGGTTTATCGAAAGTAATATCACGCTCATCAAATCTACGCAGAGAATTTACTACTACTACCTGTATCGGGTTATCGAGACCATGGATCTCTTCGATAGGTGGTAGATTTTTGACATCTTTAGATTTAATGCCTTTCTCTCGCATAGATTTCTTAGCTTCTTGCATATCTTCAGGACTGAGGAATAGAATACCTCTTTTCTTCGGAGTTGGCTTAGGAGGTTGTTCGGGAATAGTCCAAGCATTCTCATTGCACAAGATGTTATTCAATAGAATCTCGGCTTGTTCTACAGTTCGTTCCCTAAAAACACTATCGGCACAACTATCTAGGTGGTCTTTGGAAGCATCGACAAGTCCATTATAGAAGATATCAAGTATTTCATTCTTCTCAAGAGGGTGATCAGGCAAAGCATTCAGCAACTGGACGAGCCTCCCCCAAGCTTGTGGGAGACTCTCTTCTTCAGCTTTAGCAAAGTTGTATATTTCCTGCAAGGCAGCTTGCTTCTTATGGGCTGGTAAATATGTTTCAGACAAGTAGTAGACCATATCCCTGGGGCTACGCACACAACCAGGAGCAAGATAAGTGAACCAGGTCTTAGCATCATCCTTTAGCAAGAAAGGAAACAACTTGAGCATATAGTAGTGGCGGATCTTTTCCTCACTAGTGAATAGGGTGGTTATATCGTGCAGTTTGGTAAGATGGGCTACAACCGTCTCAGACTCGTAACCGTGAAAAGGATCACATTCGACCAGAGTGATTAACTCAGGGTCGACAGAGAATTCATAATCCTTATCAGTCACAAATATAGGCGAAGTGGCAAACTTCGGTTCGTATTTCATCTTAGCGTTCAGAGATTTTTCTTTCCACTTGTGCAGTAATTTCTCAACATCATAGCTATCCTTACACGCAAGAAAGTCCTCAGCTATATCTCCCTCCATAACATAGCGCGTATCAGGCATAACAGGCATAGTAGCAGGTTCTACTTCAATAGTATCAGCAGTTTCATAAGTATCATCACATCTAGCAGCAACTCGAGCAAGTTGTGCATTAAGGAATGCACCTAGTGGCAAAGCAGTATCAGGCATAGCATCATCAGGCATAGTATCAACCATAGCATCATCAGGCATAGTATCAAGAATAGCACCATGGGCAGCAGAAGTAGCATCATCAAGCATAGGCGACATATCAAGATTTCTAGCAGGAGGTGAAGTCGCAAACTTACTCAAAACTGAAGGTGAATCAAGTGCAGAGCTAGATGGCAGTTCCTTAGCTCTCCTCGTAGTGGAAGGCGGGATTTTAGTTCTTGGATCTTTCAGATTCCTCATAGTGATCAGCAGACGTCAATCCCAAGTGACTCAGAGAATATAGTTGTGCTTCCCCGACAACGGTGCCAGAAAAAGCCTTGACAACCCAGAAGCGTATGGGATCGCAGCAGTTTTGAGGGTAGAGTATTCAACCCAAATTTGTTGGTTCGGCAAGGGAAGCGAAAGAATATTCTCAAGTATTAGCAGCTGAGTTTATCATATTCAACCACACCTGAAGGATTAATGATAACAACGATGCCACAAACGATCTGTTGACGGCAGACTATTCCTAACTGTTGTATCAATGGCGCCAGAAAAAGGTACGTTGACGAGCAACTATTCTCCCCCGACAACAGTGTTGGAAAAGATCTTGCAACAAGTAACAGCGGAGTAGCAAGGAACAGTAGTAGCAGCAGCAGCAAAGTAACAGCAGTAGCAAAAGTATCAGCAAAGTGACAGCAGTAGCAATAGTAGCAGCAGAGTGGCGCAATCCCTTTTGTAGCAAGGGACAAGCCTAAACAAAGTAACGTAGCGAGAACAAGTAGTAAAAGACTCATAGGTAGTGGATCGGTATGGATGAGTATGACGGATGTGATTCATCATGTAACAGCTATAACACGGAGAGATATGTGACTAGCTCCCGTTCGTCAATCTAATGTAGGCATGTATTCCGTATGTAGTCATACGTGCTTAGGAAAAAGAACTTGCATGACATCTATTGTCCATCCCTCCCGTGGCAGCGGGATCGTAATGCAAACTACGGGTTATTAAGGTTCTCCTTTTAATAAAGAACCGGACCAACGCATTAACACGCGGTGAATACATGAACTCCTCATACTATGGTCATCTCCGGGAGTGGTTTCGGCTATTGTCACTCCGGGGTTGCCGGGTCATAACACATAGTAGGTGACTACAACTTGCAAGATAGGATCTAAAACACACATATATTGGCGACAACATAATAGGTTCAGATCCGAAATCATGGCACTTGGGCCCTAGTGACAAGCATTAAGCATAGCCAAGTAGTAGCAACATCAATCTAGAACATCGAGGATACTAGGGATCAATCCCCGTCAAGAACTAACTCGATTACATGATAGATCTCATCCAACTCATCACCGTCCAGCAAGCCTACGATGAGATTACTCACGAACGACGAAGAGCATCATGGAATTGTCGATGGAGAAAGGTTGATGATGACGATGGCGACGATTTCCCCTCTCCACAGGCCAAAACGGACTCCAGATCTGCCCTCCAGATGAAGAACAAGATGTGGCGGCGGCTCCGTATCGCAAAACGCGATGAAACTTTCTCTTTGATTTTTCCCCAGGCGAAACGGAAGATATAGAGCTGAGTTTGGGGGAGGTGGTGCCACGTGGGCCCCACAAGCCTTCATGGCGCGGCCTAGGGGGGTGGCTGCGGCCTGTGGGCTTGTGGCCCACTGGCACGCCCCCTCCGGTGGATCTTTGCGCATGTATTTTTCTTTTATTCCAGAAAAAATCTCCATAAATTTTGAGGACATTCCGAGAACTTTTATTTCTGCACAAAAACAGCACCATGGCAATTCTGCTGAAAACAACGTCAGTCTGGGTTAGTTCCATTCAAATCATGCAAATTAGAGTCCAAAACAAGGGCAAAAGAGTTCGGAAAAGTAGATACGATGGAGACGTATCAGGCCCCGAGATACCTCTCCATCACACGGAGTGACAAGTCCCAGTCCTGATCCATGCCAACCCAACGGACACCTTTGGAGATACCTGTAGAGCACCTTTATAGTCACCCAGTAACGTTGCGATGTTTGATACACACAAGGTATTCCTCCGGTGTACGGGAGTTGCATGATCTCATGGTCATAGGAACAAATACATTGGCATACAGAAAACAGTAGCAATACACTGACACGATCGTATGCTACATTTATTGTTTGGGTCTTGTCCATCACATCATTCTCCTAATGATGTGATCCCGTTATCAAGTGACAACACTTGTCTATGGCCAACAAACCTTGACCATCTTTGATCAGTGAGCTAGTCAATTAGAGGCTCACTAGGGACAGTGTGTTGTCTATGTATCCACACATGTATTTGAGTTTCCAATCATTACAATTCTAGCATGGATAATGAATGATTATCATGAACAAGGAAATATAATAATAACCAATTTATTATTGCCTCTAGGGCATATTTCCAACAGTCTCCCACCTGCACTAGAGTCAATAATCTAGTTCACATCACTATGTGATTGTAATTAATCTAACACCCATACAGTTATGGGGTTCGATCATGTCATGCTTGTGAGAGAGGTTTTTAGTCAACGGGTCTGAACCTTTTAGATCTGTGTGTGCTTTACAGATCTCTATGTAATCCTATAGATGCTGCTACCACGCGCCATTTGGAACTATTCCAAATGACTGCTCCACTATATGAATCTAGTTTACTACTCATAGTTATTCAGATTAGTGTCAAAGCTTGCATCGACGTAACTCTTTACGATGAAATCTTTAATCACTCTTTGACCGTTGTTCAGAAAAATTCCTTAGTCCACTAGTTACTAAGGATAACTTTGACCGTTGTTCAGAGATTCAATCTCGGATCACTCTTTGTACCCCTTGACAGACTCATGGCAAGGCACACATCATGTGCAGTACACAGCATGGCATACTTTAGATCCTACAGCTAAGGCATAGGGGACGACATTCGTCCTTTATCTTTCTTCTGCCGTGGTCAGGCTTTTTGAGTCTTACTCAAAATCACACCTTAGAATAAAGTCAAGAACTCCTTCTTTAACTGATCCATTTTGAACTCCTTCAAAAATCATGTCAAGGTATGTACTCATTGAAATATTTATCAAGCGTCATGATCTATCTCCATAGATATCGGTCCTCAATGTTCAAGTAGCTTAATCCAGTTTTTCCTTTGAAAAACTCCATTCAAACAACCCTTTATGCTTTCCATAAATTCTACATTATTCCTGATCAACAATATGTCAACCACATATACTAATGAGAAATTATATATTGCTCCCACTCACTTCTTTGGAAATACAAGTTTCTCATAAACTTTTATAAAACCAAAAACTTTGATCATCTCATCAAAGCGTATATGCCAACTTTGAGATGCTTGCTCCAGCCCATAGAAGGATCGCTATAGCTTGCATACTTGTTAGCATTCTTAGGATCGACAAAACCTTCTGGTTGTATCACATACAACCTTTCCTCAAGGAAACCATCTAGTAAACAATCTTTTGACATCCTATGTCCAAGATTTCATACATAATGCAGCAACTGCTAATATAATTCCAACAGACTCTTAGCATCGCTACGGGTGAGAAAGTGTCATCATAGACAACTCTTTGAACTTGTTGGAAACATCTTTGCGACAAGTGGAGCTTTCTTAATGGTGACTTTTCACCATCATCGTATGTCTTCCTTTTAAAGATCCATCTGTACTTAATAGTCTTATGACCATCAAGTATTTCTTCCAAAGTCCACACTTTGTATTCATACATGGATCCTCTCTCGGATTTCATGGCCTCCAGCCATTTGTCGGAATCCTGGCCCACCATCGCTTCTCCATAGCTCGTAGGTTCATTGTTGTTCAACAACATGACCTCCAATAGAGGGTTACCGTACCACTCTCGAGCAGTACATGACCTTGTCGACCTATGAGGTTTGTAGTAACTTGAGTTGAAGCTTCATGATCACTATCATTAGCTTCCACTTCAATTGGTATAGGCGCCACAGGAACAACTTCCTACGCCCTGCTACACTCTGGTTGAAGTGACGGTTCAATAACCTCATCAAGTTTCCACCATCCTCCCACTTAATTCTTTCGAGAGAAACTTTTTTCTCGAGAAAGGATCTGTTTATAGAAACAAACACTTTGCTTAGGGATCTGAGATAGGAGGTATACCCAACTATTTTGGGTGTCCTATGAAGATGCATTTATCTGCTTTGGGTTCGAGCTTATCACGCTGAAACTTTTTCACATAAGTGTCGCAGCCCCAAACTTTTAAGAAACGACATCTTAGGTTTATCCAGACCATAGTTCATACGGTGTCATCTCAACGGCGTGGTGCCCTATTTAAAGTGAATGCGGTTGTCTCTAATGCCTAACCCAAAAACAATAGTGGTAATTCGATAAGAGACATCATAGTATGCACCATATCAAATAGGCCGCGACTACGACGTTCGGACACACCATCACACTATGGTGTTCCAGGTGGCATGACACATGAAACATTTTCACATTGTCTTAATTGTGTACCAAACTCGCAACTCAGATATTAATCTCTATGATCATATCATAGACATTTTATCCTCTTGTCACGACGATCTTCAACTTGACTCTGAAATTACTTGAACCTTCCAATAATTCATACGTGTGTTACATCAAGCAAATACACTAGTATCTACTCAAATCATCTGTGAAGTAAGAACATAATGATATCCACTACGTGCCTCAGCACTCATTGGACTACATACATCAAAATGTATTGCTTCCAAGAAGTCACTTTCTTGTTCCATCTCACTGGAAGACGAGGCCTTCAGTCATCTCACCCATGTGGTATGATTTGCATGCCTCAAGTGATTCAAAATTAAGTGAGTCCAAACGATCCATCTACATGGAGTTTCTTCATGCATTTATACCAATAGGCATGGTTTGCATGTCTCAAATGTTTCAGAAATGAGTGAGTACCGAGATCCATCACCATGGAGCTTCTTCATGCATTTTATACCAACATGACTCAAGCGGCAGTGCCACAAGTAAGTGGTACTACCATTACTACTTTGTATCTTTTGGCATCAATGCATCAATATTATGAACATGTGTATCACTAGATCGAGATTCAATAAACCATTGAAGGTATTTATTCAAGCAAATAGAATAACCATTATTCTCTTTAAATGAATAATCATATTGCAATAAACACGATCTAATCATGTTCATGCTCAATGTAAACAAAAAATAACAATTATTTAGGTTTAACACTAATCCCGATGGTAGAGGGAGCGTGTGATACGTCCATTTTGCATCATGTTTTCATGTTGATATTTATCGCTTATTTGGCTGCTATTTCACTTCACGGTACTATTCTTATGCCTTTTCTCTCTTATTTTGCAAGGTTTACATGAAGAGGGAGAATACCGGCAAGTGGAATTCTAGCCTGAAAGTGGAGCAAAGTTGAGATACCTATTCTGCGCAACTCCAAACGCCGTGAAAATCACCGGAGATTTTTTTCCCAATATACAAAAAATACTAGGCCGAAGAAGCACCAGAGGGGCGCCAGGGGGCGGCCACAAGCCTGCACGGCGTGGCCACCACCCTAGGCCTCGCCATGGGGGCTTGTGGGCACCCTGCTGGACCACTTGCCCCCCTCTTTTGCTATATGTAGGGTTTCGTCCAGAAAAAAAATCAGACGGGAGCTTTTTCGTGGTTTTGCCGCCGCCACGAGGCGCAACTTGAGCAGAACCAATCTAGAGGTCCGGCAGGACGATCCTGCCTGGGAAACTTCCCTCCCGTAGGGGGAAATCGTCCCCATCGTCATCACCAACACTCCTCTCGTCGGAGGGGACTCGTCACCATCAACATCTTCATCAACACCATCTCATCTCCAAACCCTAGTTCATCACTTGTAACCAATCTCCGTCTCGCGACTCCGATTGGTACTTGTCAGGTTGCTAGTAGTGTTGATTACTCTTTGTAGTTGATGCTAGTTGGATTACTTGGTGGAAGAGTTTATGTTCAGATCCTTGATGCTACTCATTACACCTCTGATCATGATTATGATTATGCTTTGTGAGTAGTTACTTTTGTTCCTGGGGACATGGGATAAGTCATGCTAATAATAGTCATGTGAATTTGGTATTCGTTCGGTATTTTGATATGTTGTATGTTGTTTTTCCTCTAGTGGTGTTATGTGAACGTCGACTACATAGCACTTCACCATTATTTGGGCCTAGAGGAAGGCATTGGGAAGTAGTAAGTAGATGATGGGTTGCTAGAGTGACACAAGCTTAAACCCTAGTTTATGTGTTGCTTCGTAAGGGGCTGATTTGGATCCACTAGTTTAATGGTATGGTTAGACTTTGTCTTAGTTCTTCTTTCATAGTTGTGGATGCTTGCGAGAGGGCTTAATCATAAGTGGGATGCTTGTCCAAGTAAGGGAAGTACCCAAGCGCCGGTCCACCCACATATCAAACTATCAAAGTAACGAACGCGAATCATATGAACATGATGAAACTAGCATGACAGAAATTCCCGTGTGTCCTCGGGAGCGTTTTTCCTCCTATAAGACATTGTCCAGGATTGTCCCTTGCAACAAAGGGGATTGGGCCACTTTGCTGCACCGTTGCTACTTTTGTTACTTGTTCCTCGCTACGAATCATCTCACCACACAATCACTTGTTACCGATAATTTCAGTGCTTGCAGATATTTCCTTGCTGAAAACCACTTGTCAGATCCTTCTGCTCCTCGTTGGGTTCGACACTCTTACTTATAGAAAGGACTACGATTGATCCCCTATACTTGTGGGTCATCAAGACTCTTTTCTGGCGCCGTTGCCGGGGAGTGAAGCGCCTTTGGTAAGTGGAACTTGGTAAGGAAACATTCATATAGTGTGCTGAAATTTCTTGTCACTTGTCACTATGGATACTAATCCTTTGAGGGCCTTGTTCGGGGTATCTTCACCTCGAACGGAAGCACGAATGGTTTCTCCTCAACCTGCTGCACCTACTGAAAATATTTTCTTTGAATTTCCTTCGGGTATGCTTGAGAAACTGCTGGCTAATCCTTTTACACGAGATGGAACATCACATCCAGACTTGCATCTAATCTGCGTAGATGAAGTTTGTGGTTTATTTCAGTTTGCAGGTGTGCCCGAGGATGAGGTCAAGAAGAAGGTCTTTCCTTTATCTTTGAAGGATAAGGCGTTGACATGGTATAGGATATGTAATGATACTGGATCATGGGACTACAATCGGTTGAAATTTGAATGTCATCAAAAGTTCTATCCTATGCATTTAGTACATCATGATCGAAACTATATTTACAATTTTTGGCCTCGTGACAGTGAAAGTATCGCTCAAGATTGGGGGAGGCTTAAATCAATGTTATATTCATGCCCGAATCATGAGTTCTCGAGAGAAATTATCATTCAGAACGTCTATTCTCGGCTTTCTCATGATGATCGCACCATGCTTGACACTTCTTGTACCGATTCTTTTATGAAGAGAGATATTGACTTCAAATGGAATTTATTGGAGAGAATTAAACACAACTCTGAAGATTGGGAGCTTGAAGAAGGTAAGGAGTCAGGTATGAATTTCACTTTTGATTGCGATAAATCCTTTGTTGAGACAAATACTTTTTGTGACTTTAGCGCTAAGTACGGACTTGCTTATGAGATAGTAGCTTCATTGTGTGAGTCATTTGCTGCTCATATTGATCTCCCCAAAGAGATTTGGTTTAAATATCATCCTCCTTTAGAAGTCAATGTAGTTAAACCCACTCCATTTGAAGAGAAATTCATTGCCTATAATGATCATGTTGTTCCTAGTGCTTACATTGAGAAACCACCTTTCCCTGTTAGGATAAAGGATCATTCTAAAGCTTCAACTGTGATGCGTAGAGGCTATATTAGAACACCTACACCCCCTGAGCAAATTAGAGTTGAACCTAGCATTGCTATTATGAAAGATCTTCTGTCTGAAGAAGTTGAGGGACATAATATTCACCTTTGTGAAGATGCTACTAGAATTGCTAAACCTCACGCTAGAGACAAACATAGGCCTATTGTTGGCATGCCTGTGGTTTCTGTTAAGATAGGAGATCATTGTTATCATGGCTTATGTGACTTGGGTGCTAGTGTTAGTGCAATACCTCAATCCTTATACGATGAAGTCAAAGATGAGATTGCACCTGTTGAGATAGAACCTATAGATGTCACTATTCATCTTGCCAATAGAGATACTATCTGCCGTGTGGGAATTGTTAGGGATGTTGAAGTCTTGTGTGGTAAAACGAAGTATCCTGCTGATTTCCTCGTTCTTGCTACCGCACAAGATAGCTTTTGTCCCATCATATTTGGTAGACCCTTTCTCAATACCTTCAATGCTCATATTGACTGTGAGAAGAAAACTGTCACTGTTGGCTTTGAAGGTGTGTCACATGAGTTCAGTTTCTCTAAGTTTGGTAGACAACCTCATGAAAAGGAGTTGCCTAGTAGGGATGAAACTATTGCCTTAGCCTCTATTGTTGTGCCTCCTACTGATCCCTTAGATCAATACTTGCTTGAGCATGAAAATGATATGCATATGGATGAAAGGGATGAAATAGATAGAGTTGTCTTAGAACAATATCCTATCCTTAAGAATAACTTGCCTGTTGAACTGCTTGGGGATCCACACCCACCAAAGGGTGATCCTGTGTTCGAGCTTAAACAGTTGCCTCATACTCTTAAGTATGCCTATCTTGATGAAAAGGAGATATGTCATGCTATTATTAGTGCTAGCCTCTCAGAGCAGGAAGAAAAGAAGTTACTATAAACTCTGAGGAAGCACCGTGCTGCTATAGGATATACTCTTGGTGATCTTAAGGGCATTAGTCCCACTCTATGCCAGCACAAGATCAAAACTGATCCTGAATTCAAACCAGTTGTTGATCATCAAAGGAGATTGAATCCTAAGATGAAAGAAGTAGTAAGAAAAGAAATACTAAAGCTCCTGGAAGCGGGTATTATCTATCTTGTTGCTCATAGCGATTGGGTGAGTCTGGTGCATTACGTTCCTAAGAAGGGAGGCATCATTGTTGTCCCTAATGATAAGGATGAGTTGATCCCACAGAGGATTATCACTGGCTATAGGATGGTGATTGATTTGAGGAAGTTGAATAAGGCCACTAGGAAAGATCATTACCCTTTGCCTTTTGTCAACCAAATGCTAGGAAGACTATCCAAACACACACACTTTTGCTTTCTAGACGGTTATTCTGGTTTCTCCCAAATACCAGTTGCACAATCTGATCAGGAGAAAACCACTTTCACCTGCCCTTTCGGTACATTTGCTTATAGACGTATGCCTTTTGGCTTATGTAACGCACCTGCCACCTTTCAAAGATGTATGATGGCTATATTCTCTGACTTTTGTGAAAAGATTGTCGAGGTTTTCATGGATGACTTCTCCGTTTACGGGTCTTCCTTTGATGATTGCCTCAACAACCTTGATCGAGTCTTAGAGAGATGTAAAGACACCAATCTTGTCTTGAATTGGGAGAAGTGCCACTTTATGGTTAATGAAGGCATCGTCTTAGGACATAAAATGTCTGAAAGAGGTATTGAAGTCGATAAGGCTAAGGTTGATGCAATCGAGACGATGCCATACCCCACAGATATCAAAGGGATAAGAAGTTTCCTTGATCATGTTGGTTTCTATAGAAGGTTCATTAAAGACTTCTCTAAGATTTCTAGGCCTCTTACCAATATCTTGCAAAAAGATATTCCTTTTGTCTTTGATGATGATTGGGAGGAAGCCTTCGAAATACTTAAGAGGGCTTTGATAACTGCACCTATTGTTCAACCACCTGATTGGAACTTGCCTTTTGAGATCATGTGTGACGCTAGCGATTATGCTGTTGGTTTTGTTCTAGGGCAAAGAGTTGATAAGAAGTTGAATGTTATTTACTATGCTATTAAAACTCTAGACAATGCCAAAAGAAACTATGCCACTACGGAAAAGGAGTTCTTAGCAGTCGTGTTTGCGTGTGAAAATTTCAGGTCTTACATAGTTGATTCCAAAGTCACTATTCACATTGATCATGCTGCTGTTAAGTACCTCATGGAGAAGAAAGGCGCTAAACCTAGACTTATCAGATGGGTTCTCTTGCTACAAGAATTTGATTTGCACGTTGTCGACGGAAAGGGTGATGATAACCCAGTAGCAGATAACTTGTCTAGGTTGGAGAACGTTCTTGATGACCCACAACCTATTGATGATAGCTTTCCTGATGAGCAATTAAGTGTCATCAATGCTTCACGTAGTGCACCGTGGTATGCTGATTATGCAAACTATATCGTTGCAAATACATACCACCTAGTTTCACATACCACCAAAATAAGAAATTCTTCTTTGACTTGAGACATTACTTCTGGGATGATCCTCACCTTTATAAGGAATGAGTAGATGGTGTTATTAGACGTTGTGTACCTGAACATGAACAGGACAGATCCTACAGAAGTGTCACTCCGAGGCCTGCGGAGGACACCATGCGGGAGACAGAACTGCACACAAGGTATTGCAATCAGGTTTCTATTGGCCCACTCTCTTCAAGGATGCCCGTAAGTTTGTCTTGTCTTGTGACGAATGTCAAAGAATAGGTAATATTAGCAAACGTCAGGAAATGCCTATGAACTATTCACTTGTCATTGAACCATTTGATGTCTGGGGCTTTGATTATATGGGACCTTTTCCAAAATCCAACGGGTATACGCATATCTTAGTTGCTGTGGGTTACGTCACTAAGTGGGTAGAAGCTATCCCCACTAGTAGTGCTGATCACAACACCTCTATCAAGATGCTGAAAGAAGTTATCTTCCCTAGATTTGGAGTCCCTAGATATCTAATGACCGACGGTGGTTCACACTTCATTCATGGTGCTTTCCGTAAAACACTTGCTAAGTACGATGTCAACCATAGAATTGTGTCTCCCTATCTCCCTCAATCCAGTGGTCAAGTAGAGCTAAGCAACAGAGAGATTAAACTGATTTTGCAAAAGACTGTCAACAGGTCTAGAAAGAATTGGTCTAAGAAGCTCGATGATGCACTGTGGGCTTATAGAACTGCCTATAAGAATCCCATGGGCATGTCTCCGTACAAAATGGTGTATGGGAAAGCATGTCATTTACCTCTTGAGCTAGAGCATAAAGCTGATTGGGCAATCAAAGAGCTCAACTTTGATTTCAAACTTGCCGGTGAGAAGAGGTTATTCGACATTATCTCGCTTGATGAGTGGAGAACTCAAACATATGAGAATGCGAAGCTCTTCAAAGAGAAGGTTAAGAGGTGGCATGATAAGAGGATACAAAAGCGTGAGTTCAATGTAGGTGGTTATGTCTTGCTATATAACTCTCGTTTAAGATTCTTTGCAGGCAAGCTTCTCTCCAAATGGGAAGGTCCCTATGTTGTTGAGGAAGTATATCGTTCCGGTGCTATCAAGATCAATAACACGGAAGGTAATTGTCCGAGAGTGGTAAATGGGCAGAGAATCAAACATTATATCTCAGGTACTCCCATAAATGTTGAAAGCAATATCATCAATACCATAACTCTGGAAGAATACCTAAGGGGCATTTATCAACCTATTTCAGACTCCGAAAACGAAGAGGTATGAGATTCGGTAAGAAAACAGAGTCCAAAACGTTCCCCATTGGAAATTTTCTCCGTTTTGGAATATTAGAAAAAAATACAAAAATTGGAAGCAGTCCGGAAAGTGCGCGAGGAGGCGACAAGCCTGCACGGCGCGGGCCCACCCCTGGTCGCGCCGTGAGGGCTTGTGGCCACCTCGTGCGCCTCCTGGACTCCGTTTTCGCGCAGGGTACTCCTTCTGGTCTGGAAAAAAATCATTATATATACTTCCGTTTGGTCTGACCCCTGCATCACGCAGATTTCCTCCGTTTTTCGTTTCGAGCCTGTTTTATGCCGCAGATCTAGGTCAAGATGTCTTCTCAGGATTCAGAGGGGGAGAGCTATGTGGCTGATTACCTTGCTAACCCCAAGGTCTATGTGGACTTGGAACCATATGGCTGGACCACTGATGAGGAAGAAGACTATGATCCCAAGGGGAAGGAACAAACGAGTTCCGATGAAGAGGAGGCTCCTCTACCTCAACCTGGACGCACTCATGTGGAGTTCAAGAAGTCGAGCCTCCCTGACTCAAGGAAGAAGCCTAAGAACTTGTTTATCCCTTCTCGTTTCTTGCAGGAGAGTAAGCAGGAACTTTGTCAAAGGGTGTTGAAGCTTGAGGAGGAAAATGATGATGTGAGAGAGCATAATTTTATGCTCAAGTGGAAATTAGACAAGCTCAAGACCTCTGCAACAACACCTCCACAACCACCAAAGGAAGACAACTGAGCATTGGTATGGGAAATCCCCTTGGCTTGTGCCAAGCTTGGGGGAGTTGCCCCGGTATCGTATCACCATCACATCTTTTGCCTTTACCTTTGTTTTTAGTTTTCCTTTTCAGTTTTATTTTTCTCTAGTAGTTTAAAATTCTTAGTGTTTTAGTCTTGAGTTTTTCTTTGTGTCACCCCCAATGTATTCTTTCTCGTGAGCCTTATCATAAAGAGTGTCTTAGTTGAAGGGCTTTTCCTCTTGCCATGATCAAAAGAGTGAGAATAGAAAAAAAGCATGAAAGATCATGTAATGATCTTATGGGAAGTGATGCCTTCACATATAAAAAGAATGAGGATTGGAACTTGTTGAGGGTAGGCAAACGTAGACCTTGGTCATTGTTGCAGTTAATAGGAAGTAATAAAGAAGGAGAGGTTCACATATAAATATATCATCTCTGACACCATCTATGATTGTGAACACTCACCAAACTATTGCATGCCTAGAAGTAGATGTTGGACAAGGAAGACAATGTAATGAATTGTGTTTTCTTGGCTCTGGACAATGTTATATGATTAGAGATCACTTAGCATGTGACGATTGCTTCTACCTCATATTAGCCAAAACTGCCGCACTAAGTAGAGATACTACTTGTGCATCCATAAACCTTCAAACCAGTTTTGCCATGAGTGTCCACCATACCTACCTATGGATTGAATAAGATCCCTCAAGTAAGTTGTCATCGGTGCAAGCAACAAAAATTGCTCCCTAATATGTATGATCTATTAGTGTGTGGAAAATAAGCTTTGTACGAACCTGTGATGAGGAAGAAATAAAAGCGACATACTGCATAATAAGGTTCTTTATCACAGGAGGCAATATAAAGTGACGTTGCTCCGCACTAAGAGGACACGCATCCAAACCTCAAAAGTGCATGACAACCTCTGCTTCCCTCTGCGAAGGGCCTATCTTGTACCTTTACTTTTTGCCCTTGAAAGAGTCATGGTGATCTTCACCAATTCCTTATTTTGCCTTTGTCTTGGCTACTGTCACATGCTTGGGAAATATCTATATTCATATGTCAACTTGGAGGTAGGTATCCATGAATCATTATTGTTGACATTACCCTTGAGGTAAGCAGTTGGGAGGCAAATATAAGCCCCTATGTTTCTATGTGTTCAGCTGAAACTTTGATCTCATGAGTACCACGTGAGTTGTAGCAATTGTAGAGAATGAAAGAATGATTGAGTATGTGGATTTGCTTTACAAGCTCTTACTTGACTCTTCCTGATGTTGTAATAAATTGCAATTGCTTCAATGACTAAAGGCTATCGGTTGTTACTTCTCGGTAAGGTTCTTGATCCATGCTTTACTTTGTGAAGAAAATTTTCACTTTAGCATGAGAGATTATATGTTGGTATTGCTGTTCTGAGCTTGATCATGATGCATGCATGTTTGTATCTTGTTTTGTCGACACCTCTCTCCCTAAACATGTGGACATATTTATGGAGCTAGGCTTTCGCTTGAGGACAAGCGAGGTCTAAGCTTGGGGGAGTTGATACGTCCATTTTGCATCATGTTTTCATGTTGATATCTATCACTTCTTTGGCTGTTATTTCACTTCGCGGTACTATTCTTATGCCTTTTCTCTCTTATTTTGCAAGGTTTACATGAAGAGGGAGAATACCGGCAACTAGAATTCTGGCCTAAAAGTGGAGCAAAATTGAGATACCTATTCTATGCAACTCCAAACGCCGCGAAAATCAACGGAGATTTTTTCCCAATATATAAAAAATACTCGGCCGAAGAAGCGCCAGATGGGCGCCAGGGGGTGGCCACAAGCCTGCACGACACGACCACCCCCCAGGCCGTGCCATGGGGGCTTGTGGGCACCCTGCTGGCCCACTCGCCCCCCTCTTTTGCTATGTGGAGGGTTTCGTCCAGAAAAAAATTAGACAGGAGCTTTTTCGTGGTTTCGCCGCCGCCACGAGGCAGAACTTGAGCAGAACCAATCTAGAGCTTCGGCAGGACGATCCTGCCGGGGAAACTTCCCTCCCGTAGGGGGAAATCGTCGCCATCGTCATCACAAACAATACTCTTATCGGAGGGGACTCGTCACCATCAACATCTTCATCAGCACCATCTCATCTCCAAACCCTAGTTCATCACTTGTAACCAATCTCCGTCTCGCGACTCCGATTGGTACTTGTAAGGTTGCTAGTTGTGTTGATTACTCTTTGTAGTTGATGCTAGTTGGATTACTTGGTGGAAGAGTTTATGTTTAGATCCTTGATGCTACTCATTACACCTCTGATCATGATTGTGATTATGCTTTGTGAGTAGTTACTTTTGTTCCTGAGGACATGGGATAAGTCATGCTAATAATAGTCATGTGAATTTGGTATTCGTTCGGTATTTTGATATGTTGTATGTTGCTTTTCCTCTAGTGGTATTATGTGAACGTCGAATACATAACACTTCACCATTATTTGGGCCTAGAGGAAGGCATTGGGAAGTAGTAAGTAGATGATGGGTTGCTAGAGTGACAGAAGCTTAAACCCTAGTTTATGCGTTGCTTCGTAAGGGGCTGATTTGGATCCACTTGTTTAATGCTATGGTTAGACTTTGTCTTAATTCTTCTTTCGTAGTTGCGGATGCTTGTGAGAGGGGTTAATCATAAGTGGGATGCTTGTCCAAGTAAGGGCAGTACCCAAGCGCCGGTCCACCCACATATAAAACTATCAAAGTAACGAACGCGAATCATATGAACATGATGAAACTAGCATGACAGAAATTCCCGTGTGTCCTCTCGAGCGTTTTTCCTCCTATAAGACTTTGTCCTGGCTTGTCCCTTGCAACAAAAGGGATTGGGCCACTTTGCTGCACCGTTGCTACTTTTGTTACTTGTTCCTCGCTACGAATCATCTCACCACACAATCACTGGTTACCGATAATTTTAGTGCTTGCAGATATTTCCTTGCTGAAAACCACTTGTCAGATCCTTCTGCTCCTCGTTGGGTTCGACACTCTTACTTATCGAAAGGACTATGATTGATCCCCTATACTTGTGGGTCATCAGCGTGCGATGTCTCATCAGATCAACCTTGGAAACACTTCCAACACATATCGTCACCTCGCCTTTAGCTAGTCTCCGTTTATTCCGTAGCTTTTATTTCGAGTTACTAACACTTAGCAACCGAACCGGTATCTAATACCCTCATGCTACTAGGAGTACTAGTAAAGTACACATCGATATCATGTATATCCAACATACTCCTGTCGACTTTGCCAGCCTTCTCATCTACCAAGTATCTAGCGTAGTTCCTCTTTAGTGACTGTTCCCCTCATTACAGAAGCACTTAGTCTCGGGTTTGGGTTCAACCTTGGGTCTTTTCACTAGAGCAGCAACTGGTTTGCCGTTTCATGAAGTATCCCTTCTTGCTCTTGCCCTTCCTGAAACTAGTGGTTTTACTAACCATCAACAATTGATGCTCCCTTTTGATTTCTACTTTCGCGTTGTCAAACATCACGAATAGCTCAAGGATCATCATATCAATCCCTATATGTTATAGTTCATCACGAAGATCTAGTAGCTTGGTGGCAGTGACTTTGGAGAACCATCACCATCTCATCTGGAAGATTAACTCCCACTCGATTCAAGCGATTGTAGCACTCAGGCAATCTGAGCACATGCTCAATGATTGAGTTTTTCTCCCTTACTTTATAGACAAAGAATCTTGTCGGAGGTCTCTTACCTCTCAACAAGGGTACGGGCATGAAATCCCAATTTCATCTCTTGGAACATCTCATATGTTCTGTGACGTTGAAAACGTCTTCGGCGCCTCAATTCTAAGCCATTAAGCATTACGCACTGAACTATCACGTAGTCATCAAAAACGTGTATGTGAGATGGTCGCAACATCTACAAATGACGCTTGAGGTTCAGCACACAGAGCGGTGCATTAAGTACATAAGCCTTCTGTGCAGCAATGAGGACAATCCTCAGTTTTCAAACCCAGTCCGCATAATTGCTACTATCAACTTCCAACTAAATTTTCTCTAGGAACATATCTAAAACAGTAGAGCTACAACGCAAGCTACAACATAATTTGCAAAGACCTTTGACTATGTTCATGATAATGAGTTCAATTAATCATATAATTAAGAGCTCCCACTCAAATAGACATCCCTCTAGTCATTCAAGAGGCGCATGATCCAAATCCACTAACTCAAGTTCGATCATCACGTGAGTTGAGTATAGTTTCAATGGTGAACATCTCCATGTTGATCATATCAACTATATGGTTCATGCTCGACCTTTCGGTCTCTTGTGTTTCGAGGCCATGTCTGTACATGCTAGGCTCGTGTAGTTTAACCCGCGTGTGCAACTGTTTTGCACCCGTTGTATGTGAACGTTGAGTCTATCACACCCAATCATCACGTGGTGTCTCGAAACGGCGAATTGTCGCAACGGTGCACAGTTGGGGAGAACAAAATTTTATCTTGAAATTTTAGTGAGGGATCACCTTATAATGCTACCGTCGTTCTAAGCAAAATAAGGTGCATACAAGGATTAACATCACATGCAGATCATAAGTGACATGATATGGCCATGAACTTGTGCTTCTTGATCTCCATCGTCACCAACGCCGCACCATGATCTCCATCATCGTGCCGCCATCGAGGTTGTCGCGCTATCTATGATATTACTACTAAAGCTACAACCTAGCGATATAGTAAAAGCATGTGCAAACACAAACGTTAGTTTAAAGAGAACCCTACGGCTCCTGCCGGTTGCCGTAGCATCGACGTGCAAGTCGATATTTAACTATTAAAACATTATCATCTAATACATACAATATATCATATCATGTCTTTGGCCATATCACATCACATGCATATCCTGCACAAACAAGTTAGACGTCCTCTAATTTGTTGTTGCATGTTTTACGTGGCTGCTATGGGTATCTAGTATGATCGCATCTTACTTACGCAAAGCCACAACAGTGATATGCAAATTGCTATTTAACCTTCTCCAAGGACCGCCTCGGTCAAATATGATTCAACTAAAGTTGAAGAAACAGACACCCGCTAGTTATCTTTATGCAACAAGTTGCATGTGAGTCGATGAAACCGGTCTCTCGTAAGTGTACGAGTAAAGTTGGTCCGGGCCGTTTCAATCGAACAATACCACAGAATCAAGAAAAGACTAAGGAGGGAAGCAAATTGAACATCAACGCCCACAAACTCTTTTGTGTTCTACTCGATATATCATCTACGCATGAACC